>NC_091254.1:9395000-10020000 GCF_042477335.2 Ovis canadensis
CTGACATGGATCTTGGGGTACTTCTGGAGTCTCCCCAGGGGAGTCAGTCCTCGTCTCGAATGCGGGCATGCACTTGCGCTTTCCTCCAGAGCGGTAGCAGCAGTGTCACGCAGTCCGCCGCGTGGATCAAAGGATCTATGGTTTTCCCTCGTGTCTTTCCCACGAGGCTTTCCCACGAGGCTTTCCCACAGGGCTGTCCCACGTGCACACGTGGTGGGAGTCGATCCTCGGCTTGAACGTCAAGGCAGTGCAGGGAAAACAGGTTCCTCTGGAATGGACTGACACATCTGGGGGACTCTTGGAATGGTGGCACGACCCTGGAGTTCCTCTCGCCTTTCCTGTGGAGAGCGCCTCCTCTTGAGATGCGACGGGAACGCCGGGAATTCTTTCCCTACGAAACAGGGAAAGGATCCCTCATCTCGAGCTAGGAGGCGGAAACGGGGCTCCCCTGGATGTGTGCGGGACCCCACGTGCTTCCTCTCGATTGGAGACGTGTATGTCGGGGCACTTCTTGAGTTGCAGCAAGGGTGTGAAGGACCCTTTGGAAGTTCCAGTGGTTAGACGTGATTAGCCTCGAGAAGCCTCAGCGGAAATGGGCCTCATCTCGCCTGGAGGGCAAAACCTCCTGGATTTTCTCGAGTTGCGGCAGGTGCTCTCGACTTACGACGGGGACCTCAGGGACCCGCTCTGGTGGCCTCAGGAAAGGCCAGTCCCCATGCGAGTTCCTCGGGGGCCTCTCGGGATTCCTCTCCCGTCGATGCCGGGGCCTAAGACCTTGTGTGGAGTCGGGGCCGGAACCTGAGGATTCCTCTCCAGTGCTGACATGGATCTTGGGGTACTTCTGGAGTCTCCCCAGGGGAGTCAGTCCTCGTCTCGAATGCGGGCATGCACTTGCGCTTTCCTCCAGAGCGGTAGCAGCAGTGTCACGCAGTCCGCCGCGTGGATCAAAGGATCTATGGTTTTCCCTCGAGTCTTTCCCACGAGGCTTTCCCACGAGGCTTTCCCACAGGGCTGTCCCACGTGCACACGTGGTGGGAGTCGATCCTCGGCTTGAACGTCAAGGCAGTGCAGGGAAAACAGGTTCCTCTGGAATGGACTGACACATCTGGGGGACTCTTGGAATGGTGGCACGACCCTGGAGTTCCTCTCGCCTTTCCTGTGGAGAGCGCCTCCTCTTGAGATGCGACGGGAACGCCGGGAATTCTTTCCCTACGAAACAGGGAAAGGATCCCTCATCTCGAGCTAGGAGGCGGAAACGGGGCTCCCCTGGATGTGTGCGGGACCCCACGTGCTTCCTCTCGAGTGGAGACGGGTTTGTCGGGGAACTTCTTGAGATGCAGCAAGGGTGTGAAGGACCCTTTGGAAGTTCCAGTGGTTAGACGTGTTTAGCCTCGAGAAGCCTCAGAGGAAATGGGCCTCATCTCGCCTGGAGGGCAAAACCTCCTGGATTTTCTCGAGTTGCGGCAGGTGCTCTCGACTTACGACGGGGATCTCAGGGACCCGCTCTGGTGGCCTCAGGAAAGGCCAGTCCCCATGCGAGTTCCTCGGGGGCCTCTCGGGATTCCTCTCCCGTCGATGCCGGGGCCTAAGACCTTGTGTGGAGTCGGGGCCGGAACCTGAGGATTCCTCTCCAGTGCTGACATGGATCTTGGGGTACTTCTGGAGTCTCCCCAGGGGAGTCAGTCCTCGTCTCGAATGCGGGCATGCACTTGCGCTTTCCTCCAGAGCGGTAGCAGCAGTGTCACGCAGTCCGCCGCGTGGATCAAAGGATCTATGGTTTTCCCTCGAGTCTTTCCCACGAGGCTTTCCCACGAGGCTTTCCCACAGGGCTGTCCCACGTGCACACGTGGTGGGAGTCGATCCTCGGCTTGAACGTCAAGGCAGTGCAGGGAAAACAGGTTCCTCTGGAATGGACTGACACATCTGGGGGACTCTTGGAATGGTGGCACGACCCTGGAGTTCCTCTCGCCTTTCCTGTGGAGAGCGCCTCCTCTTGAGATGCGACGGGAACGCCGGGAATTCTTTCCCTACGAAACAGGGAAAGGATCCCTCATCTCGAGCTAGGAGGCGGAAACGGGGCTCCCCTGGATGTGTGCGGGACCCCACGTGCTTCCTCTCGAGTGGAGACGGGTATGTCGGGGAACTTCTTGAGTTGCAGCAAGGGTGTGAAGGACCCTTTGGAAGTTCCAGTGGTTAGACGTGATTAGCCTCGAGAAGCCTCAGCGGAAATGGGCCTCATCTCGCCTGGAGGGCAAAACCTCCTGGATTTTCTCGAGTTGCGGCAGGTGCTCTCGACTTACGACGGGGACCTCAGGGACCCGCTCTGGTGGCCTCAGGAAAGGCCAGTCCCCATGCGAGTTCCTCGGGGGCCTCTCGGCATTCCTCTCCCGTCGATGCCGGGGCCTAAGACCTTGTGTGGAGTCGGGGCCGGAACCTGAGGATTCCTCTCCAGTGCTGACATGGATCTTGGGGTACTTCTGGAGTCTCCCCAGGGGAGTCAGTCCTCGTCTCGAATGCGGGCATGCACTTGCGCTTTCCTCCAGAGCGGTAGCAGCAGTGTCACGCAGTCCGCCGCGTGGATCAAAGGATCTATGGTTTTCCCTCGAGTCTTTCCCACGAGGCTTTCCCACGAGGCTTTCCCACAGGGCTGTCCCACGTGCACACGTGGTGGGAGTGGATCCTCGGCTTGAACGTCAAGGCAGTGCAGGGAAAACAGGTTCCTCTGGAATGGACTGACACATCTGGGGGACTCTTGGAATGGTGGCACGACCCTGGAGTTCCTCTCGCCTTTCCTGTGGAGAGCGCCTCCTCTTGAGATGCGACGGGAACGCCGGGAATTCTTTCCCTACGAAACAGGGAAAGGATCCCTCATCTCGAGCTAGGAGGCGGAAACGGGGCTCCCCTGGATGTGTGCGGGACCCAACGTGCTTCCTCTCGAGTGGAGACGGGTATGTCGGGGAACTTCTTGAGTTGCAGCAAGGGTGTGAAGGACCCTTTGGAAGTTCCAGTGGTTAGACGTGATTAGCCTCGAGAAGCCTCAGCGGAAATGGGCCTCATCTCGCCTGGAGGGCAAAACCTCCTGGATTTTCTCGAGTTGCGGCAGGTGCTCTCGACTTACGACGGGGATCTCAGGGACCCGCTCTGGTGGCCTCAGGAAAGGCCAGTCCCCATGCGAGTTCCTCGGGGGCCTCTCGGGATTCCTCTCCCGTCGATGCCGGGGCCTAAGACCTTGTGTGGAGTCGGGGCCGGAACCTGAGGATTCCTCTCCAGGGCTGACATGGATCTTGGGGTACTTCTGGAGCCTCCCCAGGGGAGTCAGTCCTCGTCTCGAATGCGGGCATGCACTTGCGCTTTCCTCCAGAGCGGTAGCAGCAGTGTCACGCAGTCCGCCGCGTGGATCAAAGGATCTATGGTTTTCCCTTGAGTCTTTCCCACGAGGCTTTCCCACGAGGCTTTCCCACAGGGCTGTCCCACGTGCACACCTGGTGGGAGTGGATCCTCGGCTTGAACGTCAAGGCAGTGCAGGGAAAACAGGTTCCTCTGAAATGGACTGACACATCTGGGGGACTCTTGGAATGGTGGCACGACCCTGGAGTTCCTCTCGCCTTTCCTGTGGAGAGCGCCTCCTCTTGAGATGCGACGGGAACGCCGGGAATTCTTTCCCTACGAAACAGGGAAAGGATCCCTCATCTCGAGCTAGGAGGCGGAAACGGGGCTCCCCTGGATGTGTGCGGGATCCCACGTGCTTCCTCTCGAGTGGAGACGTGTATGTCGGGGCACTTCTTGAGTTGCAGCAAGGGTGTGAAGGACCCTTTGGAAGTTCCAGTGGTTAGACGTGATTAGCCTCGAGAAGCCTCAGCGGAAATGGGCCTCATCTCGCCTGGAGGGCAAAACCTCCTGGATTTTCTCGAGTTGCGGCAGGTGCTCTCGACTTACGACGGGGACCTCAGGGACCCGCTCTGGTGGCCTCAGGAAAGGCCAGTCCCCATGCGAGTTCCTCGGGGGCCTCTCGGCATTCCTCTCCCGTCGATGCCGGGGCCTAAGACCTTGTGTGGAGTCGGGGCCGGAACCTGAGGATTCCTCTCCAGTGCTGACATGGATCTTGGGGTACTTCTGGAGTCTCCCCAGGGGAGTCAGTCCTCGTCTCGAATGCGGGCATGCACTTGCGCTTTCCTCCAGAGCGGTAGCAGCAGTGTCACGCAGTCCGCCGCGTGGATCAAAGGATCTATGGTTTTCCCTCGAGTCTTTCCCACGAGGCTTTCCCACGAGGCTTTCCCAGAGGGCTGTCCCACGTGCACACGTGGTGGGAGTCGATCCTCGGCTTGAACGTCAAGGCAGTGCAGGGAAAACAGGTTCCTCTGGAATGGACTGACACATCTGGGGGACTCTTGGAATGGTGGCACGACCCTGGAGTTCCTCTCGCCTTTCCTGTGGAGAGCGCCTCCTCTTGAGATGCGACGGGAACGCCGGGAATTCTTTCCCTACGAAACAGGGAAAGGATCCCTCATCTCGAGCTAGGAGGCGGAAACGGGGCTCCCCTGGATGTGTGCGGGACCCAACGTGCTTCCTCTCGAGTGGAGACGGGTATGTCGGGGAACTTCTTGAGTTGCAGCAAGGGTGTGAAGGACCCTTTGGAAGTTCCACTGGTTAGACGTGATTAGCCTCGAGAAGCCTCAGCGGAAATGGGACTCATCTCGTCTGGAGGGCAAAACCTCCTGGATTTTCTCGAGTTGCGGCAGGTGCTCTCGACTTACGATGGGGACCTCAGGGACCCGCTCTGGTGGCCTCAGGAAAGGCCAGTCCCCGTGCGAGTTCCTCAGGGGCCTTTCGGCATTCCTCTCCCGTCGATGCCGGGGCCTAAGACCTTGTGTGAAGTCGGGGCCGGAACCTGAGGATTCCTCTCCAGTGCTGACATGGATCTTGGGGTACTTCTGGAGTCTCCCCAGGGGAGTCAGTCCTCGTCTCGAATGCGGGCATGCACTTGCGCTTTCCTCCAGAGCGGTAGCAGCAGTGTCACGCAGTCCGCCGCGTGGATCAAAGGATCTATGGTTTTCCCTCGAGTCTTTCCCACGAGGCTTTCCCACGAGGCTTTCCCACAGGGCTGTTCCACGTGCACACGTGGTGGGAGTCGATCCTCGGCTTGAACGTCAAGGCAGTGCAGGGAAAACAGGTTCCTCTGGAATGGACTGACACATCTGGGGGACTCTTGGAATGGTGGCACGACCCTGGAGTTCCTCTCGCCTTTCCTGTGGAGAGCGCCTCCTCTTGAGATGCGACGGGAACGCCGGGAATTCTTTCCCTACGAAACAGGGAAAGGATCCCTCATCTCGAGCTAGGAGGCGGAAACGGGGCTCCCCTGGATGTGTGCGGGACCCCACGTGCTTCCTCTCGAGTGGAGACGGGTATGTCGGGGAACTTCTTGAGTTGCAGCAAGGGTGTGAAGGACCCTTTGGAAGTTCCAGTGGTTAGACGTGATTAGCCTCGAGAAGCCTCAGCGGAAATGGGCCTCATCTCGCCTGGAGGGCAAAACCTCCTGGATTTTCTCGAGTTGCGGCAGGTGCTCTCGACTTACGACGGGGACCTCAGGGACCCGCTCTGGTGGCCTCAGGAAAGGCCAGTCCCCATGCGAGTTCCTCGGGGGCCTCTCGGGATTCCTCTCCCGTCGATGCCGGGTCTTAAGACCTTGTGTGGAGTCGGGGCCGGAACCTGAGGATTCCTCTCCAGTGCTGACATGGATCTTGGGGTACTTCTGGAGCCTCCCCAGGGGAGTCAGTCCTCGTCTCGAATACGGGCATGCACTTGTGCTTTCCTCCAGAGCGGTAGCAGCAGTGTCACGCAGTCCGCCGCGTGGATCAAAGGATCTATGTTTTTCCCTCGAGTCTTTCCCACGAGGCTTTCCCACGAGGCTTTCCCACAGGGCTGTCCCACGTGCACACGTGGTGGGAGTCGATCCTCGGCTTGAACGTCAAGGCAGTGCAGGGAAAACAGGTTCCTCTGGAATGGACTGACACATCTGGGGGACTCTTGGAATGGTGGCACGACCCTGGAGTTCCTCTCGCCTTTCCTGTGGAGAGCGCCTCCTCTTGAGATGCGACGGGAACGCCGGGAATTCTTTCCCTACGAAACAGGGAAAGGATCCCTCATCTCGAGCTAGGAGGCGGAAACGGGGCTCCCCTGGATGTGTGCGGGACCCCACGTGCTTCCTCTCGAGTGGAGACGTGTATGTTGGGGCACTTCTTGAGTTGCAGCAAGGGTGTGAAGGACCCTTTGGAAGTTCCAGTGGTTAGACGTGATTAGCCTCGAGAAGCCTCAGCGGAAATGGGCCTCATCTCGCCTGGAGGGCAAAACCTCCTGGATTTTCTCGAGTTGCGGCAGGTGCTCTCGACTTACGACGGGGACCTCAGGGACCCGCTCTGGTGGCCTCAGGAAAGGCCAGTCCCCATGCGAGTTCCTCGGGGGCCTCTCGGGATTCCTCTCCCGTCGATGCCGGGGCCTAAGACCTTGTGTGGAGTCGGGGCCGGAACCTGAGGATTCCTCTCCAGTGCTGACATGGATCTTGGGGTACTTCTGGAGTCTCCCCAGGGGAGTCAGTCCTCGTCTCGAATGCGGGCATGCACTTGCGCTTTCCTCCAGAGCGGTAGCAGCAGTGTCACGCAGTCCGCCGCGTGGATCAAAGGATCTATGGTTTTCCCTCGAGTCTTTCCCACGAGGCTTTCCCACGAGGCTTTCCCAGAGGGCTGTCCCACGTGCACACGTGGTGGGAGTCGATCCTCGGCTTGAACGTCAAGGCAGTGCAGGGAAAACAGGTTCCTCTGGAATGGACTGACACATCTGGGGGACTCTTGGAATGGTGGCACGACCCTGGAGTTCCTCTCGCCTTTCCTGTGGAGAGCGCCTCCTCTTGAGATGCGACGGGAACGCCGGGAATTCTTTCCCTACGAAACAGGGAAAGGATCCCTCATCTCGAGCTAGGAGGCGGAAACGGGGCTCCCCTGGATGTGTGCGGGACCCCACGTGCTTCCTCTCGAGTGGAGACGTGTATGTCGGGGCACTTCTTGAGTTGCAGCAAGGGTGTGAAGGACCCTTTGGAAGTTAAAGTGGTTAGACGTGATTAGCCTCGAGAAGCCTCAGCGGAAATGGGCCTCATCTCTCCTGTAGGGCAAAACCTCCTGGATTTTCTCGAGTTGCGGCAGGTGCTCTCGACTTACGACGGGGACCTCAGGGACCCGCTCTGGTGGCCTCAGGAAAGGCCAGTCCCCATGCGAGTTCCTCGGGGGCCTCTCGGGATTCCTCTCCCGTCGATGCCGGGGCCTAAGACCTTGTGTGGAGTCGGGGCCGGAACCTGAGGATTCCTCTCCAGTGCTGACATGGATCTTGGGGTACTTCTGGAGTCTCCCCAGGGGAGTCAGTCCTCGTCTCGAATGCGGGCATGCACTTGCGCTTTCCTCCAGAGCGGTAGCAGCAGTGTCACGCAGTCCGCCGCGTGGATCAAAGGATCTATGGTTTTCCCTCGAGTCTTTCCCACGAGGCTTTCCCACGAGGCTTTCCCAGAGGGCTGTCCCACGTGCACACGTGGTGGGAGTCGATCCTCGGCTTGAACGTCAAGGCAGTGCAGGGAAAACAGGTTCCTCTGGAATGGACTGACACATCTGGGGGACTCTTGGAATGGTGGCACGACCCTGGAGTTCCTCTCTCCTTTCCTGTGGAGAGCGCCTCCTCTTGAGATGCGACGGGAACGCCGGGAATTCTTTCCCTACGAAACAGGGAAAGGATCCCTCATCTCGAGCTAGGAGGCGGAAACGGGGCTCCCCTGGATGTGTGCGGGACCCCACGTGCTTCCTCTCGAGTGGAGACGGGTATGTCGGGGAACTTCTTGAGTTGCAGCAAGGGTGTGAAGGACCCTTTGGAAGTTCCAGTGGTTAGACGTGATTAGCCTCGAGAAGCCTCAGCGGAAATGGGCCTCATCTCGCCTGGAGGGCAAAACCTCCTGGATTTTCTCGAGTTGCGGCAGGTGCTCTCGACTTACGACGGGGACCTCAGGGACCCGCTCTGGTGGCCTCAGGAAAGGCCAGTCCCCGTGCGAGTTCCTCAGGGGCCTTTCGGCATTCCTCTCCCGTCGATGCCGGGGCCTAAGACCTTGTGTGAAGTCGGGGCCGGAACCTGAGGATTCCTCTCCAGTGCTGACATGGATCTTGGGGTACTTCTGGAGTCTCCCCAGGGGAGTCAGTCCTCGTCTCGAATGCGGGCATGCACTTGCGCTTTCCTCCAGAGCGGTAGCAGCAGTGTCACGCAGTCCGCCGCGTGGATCAAAGGATCTATGGTTTTCCCTCGAGTCTTTCCCACGAGGCTTTCCCACGAGGCTTTCCCACAGGGCTGTCCCACGTGCACACGTGGTGGGAGTGGATCCTCGGCTTGAACGTCAAGGCAGTGCAGGGAAAACAGGTTCCTCTGGAATGGACTGACACATCTGGGGGACTCTTGGAATGGTGGCACGACCCTGGAGTTCCTCTCGCCTTTCCTGTGGAGAGCGCCTCCTCTTGAGATGCGACGGGAACGCCGGGAATTCTCTCCCTACGAAACAGGGAAAGGATCCCTCATCTCGAGCTAGGAGGCGGAAACGGGGCTCCCCTGGATGTGTGCGGGACCCCACGTGCTTCCTCTCGAGTGGAGACGGGTATGTCGGGGAACTTCTTGAGTTGCAGCAAGGGTGTGAAGGACCCTTTGGAAGTTCCAGTGGTTAGACGTGATTAGCCTCGAGAAGCCTCAGCGGAAATGGGCCTCATCTCGCCTGGAGGGCAAAACCTCCTGGATTTTCTCGAGTTGCGGCAGGTGCTCTCGACTTACGACGGGGACCTCAGGGACCCGCTCTGGTGGCCTCAGGAAAGGCCAGTCCCCATGCGAGTCCTCGGGGGCCTCTCGGGATTCCTCTCCCGTCAATGCCGGGTCTTAAGACCTTGTGTGGAGTCGGGGCCGGAACCTGAGGATTCCTCTCCAGGGCTGACATGGATCTTGGGGTACTTCTGGAGCCTCCCCAGGGGAGTCAGTCCTCGCCTCGAATACGGTCATGCACTTGTGCTTTCCTCCAGAGCGGTAGCAGCAGTGTCACGCAGTCCGCCGCGTGGATCAAATGATCTATGGTTTTCCCTCGAGTCTTTCCCACGAGGCTTTCCCACGAGGCTTTCCCACAGGGCTGTCCCACGTGCACACGTGGTGGGAGTCGATCCTCGGCTTGAACGTCAAGGCAGTGCAGGGAAAACAGGTTCCTCTGGAATGGACTGACACATCTGGGGGACTCTTGGAATGGTGGCACGACCCTGGAGTTCCTCTCGTCTTTCCTGTGGAGAGCGCCTCCTCTTGAGATGCGACGGGAACGCCGGGAATTCTTTCCCTACGAAACAGGGAAAGGATCCCTCATCTCAAGCTAGGAGGCGGAAACGGGGCTCCCATGGATGTGTGCGGGACCCCACGTGCTTCCTCTCGAGTGGAGACGGGTATGACGGGGAACTTCTTGATTTGCAGCAAGGGTGTGAAGGACCCTTTGGAAGTTCCAGTGGTTAGACGTGATTAGCCTCGAGAAGCCTCAGCGGAAATGGGCCTCATCTCGCCTGGAGGGCAAAACCTCCTGGATTTTCTCGAGTTGCGGCAGGTGCTCTCGACTTACGACGGGGACCTCAGGGACCCGCTCTGGTGGCCTCAGGAAAGGCCAGTCCCCATGCGAGTTCCTCGGGGGCCTCTCGGGATTCCTCTCCCGTCGATGCCGGGGCCTAAGACCTTGTGTGGAGTCGGGGCCGGAACCTGAGGATTCCTCTCCAGTGCTGACATGGATCTTGGGGTACTTCTGGAGTCTCCCCAGGGGAGTCAGTCCTCGTCTCGAATGCGGGCATGCACTTGCGCTTTCCTCCAGAGCGGTAGCAGCAGTGTCACGCAGTCCGCCGCGTGGATCAAAGGATCTATGGTTTTCCCGCGAGTCTTTCCCACGAGTCTTTCCCACGAGGCTTTCCCACAGGGCTTTCCCTCGTGCACACGTGGTGGGAGTCGATCCTCGGCTTGAACGTCAAGGCAGTGCAGGGACAACAGGTTCCTCTGAAATGGACTGACACATCTGGGGGACTCTTGGAATGGTGTCACGACCCTGGAGTTCCTCTCGCCTTTCCTGTGGAGAGCGCCTCCTCTTGAGATGCGACGGGAACGCCGGGAATTCTTTCCCTACGAAACAGGGAAAGGATCCCTCATCTCGAGCTAGGAGGCGGAAACGGGGCTCCCCTGGATGTGTGCGGGACCCCACGTGCTTCCTCTCGAGTGGAGACGGGTATGTCGGGGAACTTCTTGAGTTGCAGCAAGGGTGTGAAGGACCCTTTGGAAGTTCCAGTGGTTAGACGTGATTAGCCTCGAGAAGCCTCAGCGGAAATGGGCCTCATCTCGCCTGGAGGGCAAAACCTCCTGGATTTTCTCGAGTTGCGGCAGGTGCTCTCGACTTACGACGGGGACCTCAGGGACCCGCTCTGGTGGCCTCAGGAAAGGCCAGTCCCCATGCGAGTTCCTCGGGGGCCTCTCGGGATTCCTCTCCCATCGATGCCGGGTCCTAAGACCTTGTGTGGAGTCGGGGCCGGAACCTGAGGATTCCTCTCCAGTGCTGACATGGATCTTGGGGTACTTCTGGAGCCTCCCCAGGGGAGTCAGTCCTCGTCTCGAATGCGGGCATGCACTTGTGCTTTCCTCCAGAGCGGTAGCAGCAGTGTCACGCAGTCCGCCGCGTGGATCAAAGGATCTATGGTTTTCCCTCGAGTCTTTCCCACGAGGCTTTCCCACGAGGCTTTCCCACAGGGCTGTCCCACGTGCACACGTGGTGGGAGTCGATCCTCGGCTTGAACGTCAAGGCAGTGAAGGGAAAACAGGTTCCTCTGGAATGGACTGACACATATGGGGGACTCTTGGAATGGTGGCACGACCCTGGAGTTCCTCTCGCCTTTCCTGTGGAGAGCGCCTCCTCTTGAGATGCGACGGGAACGCCGGGAATTCTTTCCCTACGAAACAGGGAAAGGAACCCTCATCTCGAGCTAGGAGGCGGAAACGGGGCTCCCCTGGATGTGTGCGGGACCCACGTGCTTCCTCTCGAGTGGAGACGGGTATGTCGGGGAACTTCTTGAGTTGCAACAAGGGTGTGAAGGACCCTTTGGAAGTTCCAGTTGTTAGACGTGATGAGCCTCGAGAAGCCTCAGCGGAAATGGGCCTCATCTCGCCTGGAGGGCAAAACCTCCTGGATTTTCTCGAGTTGCGGCAGGTGCTCTCGACTTACGACGTGGACCTCAGGGACCCGCTCTGGTGGCCTCAGGAAAGGCCAGTCCCCATGCGAGTTCCTCGGGGGCCTCTCGGGATTCCTCTCCCGTCGATGCCGGGGCCGAAGACCTTGTGTGGAGTCGGGGCCGGAACCTGAGGATTCCTCTCCAGTGCTGACATGGATCTTGGGGTACTTCTGGAGTCTCCCCAGGGGAGTCAGTCCTCGTCTCGAATGCGGGCATGCACTTGCGCTTTCCTCCAGAGCGGTAGCAGCAGTGTCACGCAGTCCGCCGCGTGGATCAAAGGATCTATGGTTTTCCCTCGAGTCTTTCCCACGAGGCTTTCCCACGAGGCTTTCCCACAGGGCTGTCCCACGTGCACACGTGGTGGGAGTCGATCCTCGGCTTGAACGTCAATGCAGTGCAGGGAAAGCAGGTTCCTCTGGAATGGACTGACACATCTGGGGGACTCTTGGAATGGTGGCACGACCCTGGAGTTCCTCTCGCCTTTCCTGTGGAGAGCGCCTCCTCTTGAGATGCGACGGGAACGCCGGGAATTCTTTCCCTACGAAACAGGGAAAGGATCCCTCATCTCGAGCTAGGAGGCGGAAACGGGGCTCCCCTGGATGTGGGCGGGACACCACGTGCTTCCTCTCGAGTGGTGACGGGTATGTCGGGGAACTTCTTGAGTTGCAGCAAGGGTGTGAAGGACCCTTTGGAAGTTCCAGTGGTTAGACGTGATTAGCCTCGAGAAGCCTCAGCGGAAATGGGCCTCATCTCGCCTGGAGGGCAAAACCTCCTGGATTTTCTCGAGTTGCGGCAGGTGCTCTCGACTTACGACGGGGACCACAGGGACCCGCTCTGGTGGCCTCAGGAAAGGCCAGTCCCCAAGCGAGTTCCACGGGGGCCTCTCGGGATTCCTCTCACGTCGATGCCGGGGCCTAAGACCTTGTGTGGAGTCGGGCCGGAACCTGAGGATTCCTCTCCAGTACTGACATGGATCTTGGGGTACTTCTGGAGTCTCCCCAGGGGAGTCAGTCCTCGTCTCGAATGCGGGCATGCACTTGCACTTTCCTCCAGAGCGGTAGCAGCAGTGTCACGCAGTCCGCCGCGTGGATCAAAGGATCTATGGTTTTCCCTCGAGTCTTTCCCACGAGGCTTTCCCACGAGGCTTTCCCACAGGGCTGTCCCACGTGCACACGTGGTGGGAGTCGATCCTCGGCTTGAACGTCAAGGCAGTGCAGGGAAAACAGGTTCCTCTGGAATGGACTGACACATCTGGGGGACTCTTGGAATGGTGGCACGACCCTGGAGTTCCGCTCGCCTTTCCTGTGGAGAGTGCCTCCTCTTGAGATGCGACAGGAACGCCGGGAATTCTTTCCCTACGAAACAGGGAAAGGATCCCTCATCTCGAGCTAGGAGGCGGAAACGGGGCTCCCCTGGATGTGTGCGGGACCCACGTGCTTCCTCTCGAGTGGAGACGGGTATGTCGGGGAACTTCTTGAGTTGCAGCAATGGTGTGAAGGACCCTTTGGAAGTTCCAGTGGTTAGATGTGATTGGCCTCGAGAAGCCTCAGTGGAAATGGGCCTCATCTCGCCTGGAGGGCAAAACCTCCTGAATTTTCTCGAGTTGCGGCAGGTGCTCTCGACTTACGACGGGGACCTCAGGGAACCGCTCTCTTGGCCTCAGGAAAAGCCAGTCCCCATGCGAGTTCCTCTGGGGCGTCTCGGGATTCCTCTCCCGTCGATGCCGGGGCCTAAGACCTTGTGTGGAGTCGGGGCCGGAACCTGAGGATTCCTCTCCAGTGCTGACATGGATCTTGGGGTACTTCTGGAGTCTCCCCAGGGGAGTCAGTCCTCGTCTCGAATACGGGCATGCATTGCGCTTTCCTCCAGAGCGGTAGCAGCAGTGTCACGCAGTCCGCCGCGTGGATTAAAGGATCTATGGTTTTCCCTCGAGTCTTTCCCACGAGGCTTTCCCACAGGACTGTCCCACGTGCACACGTGGTGGGAGTCGATCCTCGGCTTGAACGTCAAGGCAGTGCAGGGAAAACAGGTTCCTCTGGAATGGACTGACACATCTGGGGGACTCTTGGAATGGTGGCACGACCCTGGAGTTCCGCTCGCCTTTCCTGTGGAGAGTGCCTCCTCTTGAGATGCGACAGGAACGCCGGGAATTCTTTCCCTACGAAACAGGGAAAGGATCCCTCATCTCGAGCTAGGAGGCGGAAACGGGGCTCCCCTGGATGTGTGCGGGACCCACGTGCTTCCTCTCGAGTGGAGACGGGTATGTCGGGGAACTTCTTGAGTTGCAGCAAGGGTGTGAAGGACCCTTTGGAAGTTCCAGTGGTTAGATGTGATTGGCCTCGAGAAGCCTCAGCGGAAATGGGCCTCATCTCGCCTGGAGGGCAAAACCTCCTGGATTTTCTCGAGTTGCGGCAGGTGCTCTCGACTTACGACGTGGACCTCAGGGACCCGCTCTTGTGGCCTCAGGAAAGGCCAGTCCCCATGCGAGTTCCTCGGGGGCCTCTCGGGATTCCTCTCCCGTCGATGCCGGGGCCTAAGACCTTGTGTGGAGTCGGGGCCGGAACCTGAGGATTCCTCTCCAGTGCTGACATGGATCTTGGGGTACTTCTGGAGTCTCCCCAGGGGAGTCAGTCCTCGTCTGGAATGCGGGCATGCACTTGCGCTTTCCTCCAGAGCGGTAGCAGCAGTGACACGCAGTCCGCCGCGTGGATCAAAGGATCTATGGTTTTCCCTCGAGTCTTTCCCACGAGGCTTTCCTACGAGGCTTTCCCACAGGGCTGTCCCACGTGCACACGTGGTGGGAGTCGATCCTCGGCTTGAACGTCAAGGCAGTGCAGGGAAAAAAGTTTCCTCTGGAATGGACTGACACATCTGGGGGACTCTTGGAATGGTGTCACGACCCTGGAGTTCCTCTCGCCTTTCCTGTGGAGAGCGCCTCCTCTTGAGATGCGACGGGAACGCCGGGAATTCTTTCCCTACGAAACAGGGAAAGGATCCCTCATCTCGAGCTAGGAGGCGGAAACGGGGCTCCCCTGGATGTGTGCGGGACCCCACGTGCTTCCTCTTGAGTGGAGACGGGTATGTCGGGGAACTTCTTGAGTTGCAGCAATGGTGTGAAGGACCCTTTGGAAGTTCCAGTGGTTAGATGTGATTGGCCTCGAGAAGCCTCAGCGGAAATGGGCCTCATCTCGCCTGGAGGGCAAAACCTCCTGAATTTTCTCGAGTTGCGGCAGGTGCTCTCGACTTACGACAGGGACCTCAGGGAACCGCTCTGTTGGCCTCAGGAAAAGCCAGTCCCCATGCGAGTTCCTCTGGGGCGTCTCGGGATTCCTCTCCCGTCGATGCCGGGGCCTAAGACCTTGTGTGGAGTCGGGGCGGGAACCTGAGGATTCCTCTCCAGTGCTGACATGGATCTTGGGGTACTTCTGGAGTCTCACCAGGGGAGTCAGTCCTCGTCTCGAATGCGGGCATGCACTTGCGCTTTCCTCCACAGCGGTAGCAGCAGTGTCACGCAGTCCGCCGCATGGATCAAAGGATCTATGGTTTTCCCTCGAGTCTTTCCCACGAGGCTTTCCCACGAGGCTTTCCCACAGGGCTGTCCCACGTGCACACGTGGTGGGAGTCGATCCTCGGCTTGAACGTCAAGGCAGTGCAGGGAAAACAGGTTCCTCTGGAATGGACTGACACATCTGGGGGACTCTTGGAATGGTGTCACGACCCTGGAGTTCCTCTCGCCTTTCCTGTGGAGAGCGCCTCCTCTTGAGATGCGACGGGAACGCCGGGAATTCTTTCCCTACGAAACAGGGAAAGGATCCCTCATCTCGAGCTAGGAGGCGGAAACGGGGCTCCCCTGGATGTGTGCGGGACACCACGTGCTTCCTCTCGAGTGGAGACGGGTATGTCGGGGAACTTCTTGAGTTGCAGCAAGGGTGTGAAGGACCCTGTGGAAGTTCCAGTGGTTAGACGTGATCAGCCTCGAGAAGCCTCAGCGGAAATGGGCCTCATCTCGCCTGGAGGGCAAAACCTCCTGGATTTTCTCGAGTTGCGGCAGGTGCTCTCGACTTACGACCGGGACC
The DNA here is from genome assembly GCF_042477335.2 of Ovis canadensis. NCBI lineage: Eukaryota > Metazoa > Chordata > Mammalia > Artiodactyla > Bovidae > Ovis > Ovis canadensis. The sequence continues at coordinate 9,410,380 of NC_091254.1, forward strand.
TCAGGGACCCGCTCTGGTGGCCTCAGGAAAGGCCAGTACCCATGCGAGTTCCTCGGGGGCCTCTCGGGATTCCTCTCCCGTCGATGCCGGGGCCTAAGACCTTGTGTGGAGTCGGGGCCGGAACCTGAGGATTCCTCTCCAGTGCTGACATGGATCTTGGGGTACTTCTGGAGTCTCCCCAGGGGAGTCAGTCTTCGTCTCGAATGCGAGCATGCACTTGCGCTTTCCTCCAGAGCGGTAGCAGCAGTGTCACGCAGTCCGCCGCGTGGATCAAAGGATCTATGGTTTTCCCTCGAGTCTTTCCCACGAGGCTTTCCCACGAAGCTTTCCACAGGGCTGTCCCACGTGCACACGTGGTGGGAGTCGATCCTCGGCTTGAACGTCAAGGCAGTGCAGGGAAAACAGGTTCCTCTGGAATGGACTGACACATCTGGGGGACTCTTGGAATGGTGGCACGAACCTGGAGTTCCTTTCGCCTTTCCTGTGGAGAGCGCCTCCTCTTGAGATGCGACGGGAACGCCGGGAATTCTTTCCCTACGAAACAGGGAAAGGATCACTCATCTCGAGCTAGGAGGCGGAAACGGGGCTCCCCTGGATGTGTGCGGGACACCACGTGCTTCCTCTCGAGTGGAGACGGGTATGTCGCGGGACTGCTTGAGTTGCAGCAAGGGTGTGAAGGACCCTTTGGAAGTTCCAGTGGTTAGATGTGATCAGCCTCGAGAAGCCTCAGCGGAAATGGGCCTCAACTCGCCTGGAGGGCAAAACCTCCTGGATTTTCTCGAGTTGCGGCATGTGCTCTCGACTTACGACGGGGACCTCAGGGACCCGCTCTGGTGGCCTCAGGAAAGGCCAGTCCCTATGCGAGTTCCTCGGGGGCCTCTCGGGATTCCTCTCCCGTCGATGCCGGGGCCTAAGACCTTGTGTGGAGTCGGGGCCGGAACCTGAGGATTCCTCTCCAGTGCTGACATGGATCTTGGGGTACTTCTGGAGTCTCCCCAGGGGAGTCAGTCCTCCTCTCGAATGCGGACATGCACTTGCGCTTTCCTCCATACTGGTAGCAGCAGTGTCACGCAGTCCGCCGCGTGGATCAAAGGATCTATGGTTTTCCCTCGCGTCTTTCCCACGAGGCTTTCCCACGAGGCTTTCCCACAGGGCTGTCCCACGTGTACACGTGGTGGGAGTCGATCCTCGGCTTGAACGTCAAGGCAGTGCAGGGAAAACAGGTTCCTCTGGAATGGACTGACACATCTGGGGGACTCTTGGAATGGTGGCACGACCCGGGAGTTCCTCTCACCTTTCCTGTGGAGAGCGCCTCCTCTTGAGATGCGACGGGAACGCCGGGAATTCTTTCCCTACGAAACAGGGAAAGGATCCCTCATCTCGAGCTAGGAGGCGGAAACGGGGCTCCCCTGGATGTGTGCGGGACACCACGTGCTTCCTCTCGAGTGGAGACGGGTATGTCGCGCAACTGCTTGAGTTGCAGCAAGGTTGTGAAGGACCCTTTGGAAGTTCCAGTGGTTAGATGTGATTGGCCTCGAGAAGCCTCAGCGGAAATGGGCCTCATCTCGCCTGGAGGGCAAATCCTCCTGGATTTTCTCGAGTTGCGGCAGGTGCTCTCGACTTACGACGGGGACCTCAGGGACCCGCTCTGGTGGCCTCAGGAAAGGCCAGTCCCCATGCGAGTTCCTCGGAGGCCTCTCGGGATTCCTCTCCCGTCGATGCCGGGGCCTAAGACCTTGTGTGGAGTCGGGGCGGGAACCTGAGGATTCCTCTCCAGTGCTGACATGGATCTTGGGGTACTTCTGGAGTCTCACCAGGGGAGTCAGTCCTCGTCTCGAATGCGGGCATGCACTTGCGCTTTCCTCCAGAGCGGTAGCAGCAGTGTCACGCAGTCTGCCGCGTGGATCAAAGGATCTATGGTTTTCCCTCGAGTCTTTCCCACGAGGCTTTCCCACGAGGCTTTCCAACAGGGCTGTCCCACGTGCACACGTGGTGGGAGTCGATCCTCGGCTTGAACGTCAAGGCAGTGCAGGGAAAACAGGTTCCTCTGGAATGGACTGACACATCTGGGGGACTCTTGGAATGGTGTCACGACCCTGGAGTTCCTCTCGCCTTTCCTGTGGAGAGCGCCTCCTCTTGAGATGCGACGGGAACGCCGGGAATTCTTTCCCTACGAAACAGGGAAAGGATCCCTCATCTCGAGCTAGGAGGCGGAAACGGGGCTCCCCTGGATGTGTGCGGGACACCACGTGCTTCCTCTCGAGTGGAGACGGGTATGTCGGGGAACTTCTTGAGTTGCAGCAAGGGTGTGAAGGACCCTTTGGAAGTTCCAGTGGTTAGACGTGATCAGCCTCGAGAAGCCTCAGCGGAAATGGGCCTCATCTCGCCTGGAGGGCAAAACCTCCTGGATTTTCTCGAGTTGCGGCAGGTGCTCTCGACTTACGACCGGGACCTCAGGGACCCGCTCTGGTGGCCTCAGGAAAGGCCAGTACCCATGCGAGTTCCTCGGGGGCCTCTCGGGATTCCTCTCCCGTCGATGCCGGGGCCTAAGACCTTGTGTGGAGTCGGGGCCGGAACCTGAGGATTCCTCTCCAGTGCTGACATGGATCTTGGGGTACTTCTGGAGTCTCCCCAGGGGAGTCAGTCTTCGTCTCGAATGCGAGCATGCACTTGCGCTTTCCTCCAGAGCGGTAGCAGCAGTGTCACGCAGTCCGCCGCGTGGATCAAAGGATCTATGGTTTTCCCTCGAGTCTTTCCCACGAGGCTTTCCCACGAAGCTTTCCACAGGGCTGTCCCACGTGCACACGTGGTGGGAGTCGATCCTCGGCTTGAACGTCAAGGCAGTGCAGGGAAAACAGGTTCCTCTGGAATGGACTGACACATCTGGGGGACTCTTGGAATGGTGGCACGAACCTGGAGTTCCTTTCGCCTTTCCTGTGGAGAGCGCCTCCTCTTGAGATGCGACGGGAACGCCGGGAATTCTTTCCCTACGAAACAGGGAAAGGATCACTCATCTCGAGCTAGGAGGCGGAAACGGGGCTCCCCTGGATGTGTGCGGGACACCACGTGCTTCCTCTCGAGTGGAGACGGGTATGTCGCGGGACTGCTTGAGTTGCAGCAAGGGTGTGAAGGACCCTTTGGAAGTTCCAGTGGTTAGATGTGATCAGCCTCGAGAAGCCTCAGCGGAAATGGGCCTCAACTCGCCTGGAGGGCAAAACCTCCTGGATTTTCTCGAGTTGCGGCAGGTGCTCTCGACTTACGACGTGGACCTCAGGGACCCGCTCTGGTGGCCTCAGGAAAGGCCAGTCCCCATGCGAGTTCCTCGGGGGCCTCTCGGGATTCCTCTCTCGTCGATGCCGGGGCCTAAGACCTTGTGTGGAGTCGGAGCCAGAACCTGAGGATTCCTCTCCAGTGCTGACATGGATCTTGGGGTACTTCTGGAGTCTCCCCAGGGGAGTCAGTCCTCGTCTCGAATGCGGGCATGCACTTGCGCTTTCCTCCAGAGCGGTAGCAGCAGTGTCACGTAGTCCGCCGCGTTAATCAAAGGATCTATGGTTTTCCCTCGAGTCTTTCCCACGAGGCTTTCCCACGAGGCTTTCCCACAGGGTGTCCCACGAGCACACGTGGTGGGAGTCGATCCTGGGCTTGAACGTCAAGGCAGTGCAGGGAAAACAGGTTCCTCTGGAATGGACTGACACATCTGGGGGACTCTTGGAATTGTGGCATGACCCTGGAGTTCCTCTCGCCTTTCCTGTGGAGAGCGCCTCCTCTTGAGATGCGACGGGAACGCCGGGAATTCTTTCCCTACGAAACAGGGAAAGGATCCCTCATCTCGAGCTAGGAGGCGGAAATCGGGCTCCCCTGGATGTTTGCGGGACCCCACGTGCTTCCTCTCGAGTGGATACGGGTATGTCGGGGAACTTCCTGAGTTGCAGAAAGAGTGTGAAGGACCCTTTGGAAGTTCCAGTGGTTAGACGTGATTAGCCTCGAGAAGCCTCAGCGGAAATGGGCCTCATCTCGCCTGGAGGGCAAAACCTCCTGGATTTTCTCGAGTTGCGGCAGGTGCTCTCGACTTACGACCGGGACCTCAGGGACCCGCTCTGGTGGCCTCAGGAAAGGCCAGTCCCCATGAGAGTTCCTCGGGTCCTCTCGGGATTCCTCTCCCGGCGATGCTGGGGCCTAAGACCTTGTGTGGAGTCGGGGCCGGAACCTGAGGATTCCTCTCCAGTGCTGACATGGATCTTGGGGTACTTCTGGAGTCTCCCCAGGGGAGTCAGTCCTCGTCTCGAATGCGGGCATGCACTTGCGCTTTCCTCCAGAGCGGTAGCAGCAGTGTCACGCAGTCCACCGCGTGGATCAAAGGATCTATGGTTTTCCCTCGAGTCTTTCCCACGAGGCTTTCCCACGAGGCTTTCCCACTGGGTTGTCCCACGTGCACACGTGGTGGGAGTCGATCCTCGGCTTGAACGTCAAGGCAGTGCAGGGAAAACAGGTTCCTCTGGAATGGACTGACACATCTGGGTGTCTCTTGGAATGGTGGCACGACCCTGGAGTTCCTCTCGCCTTTCCTGTGGAGAGCGCCTCCTCTTGAGATGCGACGGGAATGCCGGGAATTCTTTCATACGAAATAGGGAAAGGATCCCTCATCTCGAGCTAGGAGGCGGAAACGGGGCTCCCCTGGATGTGTGTGGGACCGCACGTGCTTCCTCTCGAGTGGAGACAGGTATGTCGGGGAACTTCTTGAGTTGCAGCAAGGGTGTGAAGGACCCTTTGGAAGTTCCAGTGGTTAGATGTGATTAGCCTCGAGAAGCCTCAGCGGAAATGGGCCTCATCTCGCCTGGAGGGCAAAACCTCCTGGATTTTCTCGAGTTGCGGCATGTGCTCACGACTTACGACGGGGACCTCAGAGACCCGCTCTGGTGGCCTCAGGAAAGGTCAGTCCCCATGCGACTTCCTCGGGGGCCTCTCGGGATTCCTCTCCCGTCGATGCCGGGGCCGAAGACCTTGTGTGGAGTCGGGGCCGGAACCTGAGGATTCCTCTCCAGTGCTGACATGGATCTTGGGGTACTTCTGGAGTCTCCCCAGGGGAGTCAGTCCTCGTCTCGAATGCGGGAATGCACTTGCGCTATCCTCCAGAGCGGTAGCAGCAGTGTCAAGCAGTCCGCCGCGTGCATCAAAGGATCTATGGTTTTCCCTCGAGTCTTTCCCACGAGGCTTTCCCACGAGGCCTTCCCACAGGGCTGTCCCAGGTGCACACGTGGTGGGAGTCGATCCTCGGCTTGAACGTCAAGGCAGTGCAGGGAAAACAAGTTCCTCTGGAATGGACTGACACATCTGGGGGACTCTTGGAATGGTGGCACGACCCTGGAGTTCCTTTCGCCTTTCCTGTGGAGAGCGCCTCCTCTTGAGATGCGACGGGAACGCCGGGAATTCTTTCCCTACGAAGCAGGGAAAGGATCCCTCATCTCGAGCTAGGAGGCGGAAATGGGGCTCCCCTGGATGTGTGCGGAACCCCACGTGCTTTCTCTCGAGTGGAGACCGGTATGTCGGGGAACTTCTTGAGTTGAAGCAAGGGTGTGAAGGACCCTTTGGAAGTTCCAGTCGTTAGAAGTGATTAGCCTCGAGAAGCCTCAGCGGAAATGGGCCTCATCTCGCCTGGAGAGCAAAACCTCCTGGATTTTCTCGAGTTGCGGCAGGTACTCTCGACTTACGACGGGGACCTCAGAGACCCGCTCTGGTGGCCTCAGGAAAGGCCAGTCCCCATGCGAGTTCCTCGGGTCCTCTCGGGATTCCTCTCCCGTCGATGCTGAGGCCTAAGACCTTGTGTGGAGTCGGGGCCGGAACGTGAGGATTCCTCTCCAGTTCTGACATGGATCTTGGGGTACTTCTGGAGTCTCCCCAGGGGAGTCAGTCCTCGTCTCGAATGCGGGCATGCACTTGCGCTTTCCTCCAGAGCGGTAGCAGCAGTGTCACGCAGTCCGCCGCGTGGATCAAAGGATCTATGGATTTCCCTCGAGTCTTTCCCACGAGGCTTTCCCACGAGGCTTTTCCACAGGGCTGTCCCCCGTGCACACGTGGTGGGAGTCGATCCTCGGCTTGAACGTCAAGGAAGTGCAGGGAAAACAGGTTCCTCTGGAATGGACTGACACATCTGGGCGTCTCTTGGAATGGTGGCACGACCCTGGAGTTCTCTTGCCTCTCATGTGGAGAGCGCCTCCTCTTGAGATGCGACGGGAACGCCGGGAATTCTTTCCCTACGAAACAGGGAAAGGATCCCTCATCTCGAGCTAGGAGGCGGAAACGGGGCTCCCCTGTATGTTTGCGGGACCCCACGTGCTTCCTCTCGAGTGGAGACGGGTATGTCGGGGAACTTCTTGAGTTGCAGCAAGGGTGTGAAGGACCCTTTGGAAGTTCCAGTGGTTAGATGTGATTAGCCTCGAGAAGCCTCAGCGGAAATGGGCCTCATCTCGCCTGGAGGGCAAAACCTCCTGGATTTTCTCGAGTTGCGGCATGTGCTCACGACTTACGACGGGGACCTCAGAGACCCGCTCTGGTGGCCTCAGGAAAGGCCAGTCCCCATGCGACTTCCTCGGGGGCCTCTCGGGATTCCTCTCCCGTCGATGCCGGGGCCGAAGACCATGTGTGGAGTCGGGGCCGGAACCTGAGGATTCCTCTGCAGTACTGACATGGATCTTGGGGTACTTCTGGAGTCAACCCAGGGGAGTCAGTCCTCGTCTGGAATGCGGGCATGCACTTGCGCTATCCTCCAGAGCGGTAGCAGCAGTGTCAAGCAGTCCGCCGCGTGCATCAAAGGATCTATGGTTTTCCCTCGAGTCTTTCCCAGAAGGCTTTCCCACGAGGCCTTCCCACAGGGCTGTCCCACGTGCACACGTGGTGGGAGTCGATCCTCGGATTGAACGTCAAGGCAGTGCAGGGAAAACAGGTTCCTCTGGAATGGACTGACATATCTGAGGGACACTTTGGATGGTGGCACGACGCTTGAGTCCTCTCGCCTTTCCTGTGGAGAGCGCCTCCTCTTGAGATGCGACGGGAACGCCGGGAATTCTTTCCCTACGAAACAGGGAAAGGATCCCTCATCTCGAGCTAGGAGGCGGAAACGGGGCTCCCCTGGATGTGTGCGGGAACCTCGTGCTTCCTCTCGAGTGGAGACGGGTATGTCGGGTAACTTCTTGAGTTGCAGCAAGGGTGTGAAGGACCCTTTGTAAGTTCCAGTGGTTAGATGTGATTTGCCTCGAGAAGCCTCAGCGGAAATGGGCCTCATCTCGCCTGGAGGGCAAAACCTCCTGGATTTTCTCGAGTTGCGGCAGGTGCTCTCGACTTACGATGGGGACCTCAGGGACCCGCTCTGGTGGCCTCAGAAAAGGCCAGTCCCCATGCGAGTTCCTCGGGGGCCTCTCGGGATTCCTCTCCCGTCGATGCCGGGGCCTAAGACCTTGTGTGGAGTCGGGGCCGGAACCTGAGGATTCCTCTCCAGTGCTGACATGGATCTTGGGGTACTTCGGGAGTCTCCCCAGGGGAGTCAGTCCTCGTCTCGAAAGCGGGCATGCACTTGCGCTTTCCTCCAGAGCGGTAGCAGCAGTGTCACGCAGTCCGCCGCATGGATCAAAGGATCTATGGTTTTCCCTCGAGTCTTTCCCACGAGGCTTTCCCACGAGGCTTTCCCACAGGGCTGTCCCACGTGCACACGTGGTGGGAGTCGATCCTCGGATTGAACGTCAAGGCAGTGCAGGGAAAACAGGTTCCTCTGGAATGGACTGACACATCTGGGGGACTCTTGGAATTGTGTCACGACCCTGGAGTTCCTCTCGCCTTTCCTGTGGAGAGCGCCTCCTCTTGAGATGCGACGGGAACGCCGGGAATTCTTTCCCTTCGAAACAGGGAAAGGATCCCTCATCTCGAGCTAGGAGGCGGAAACGGGGCTCCCCTGGATGTGTGCGGGACCCACGTGCTTCCTCACGAGTGGAGACGGGTATGTCGAGGAACTTCTTGAGTTGCAGCAAGGGTGTGAAGGACCCTTTGGAAGTTCCAGTGGTTGGACGTGATTAGCCTCGAGAAGCCTCAGCGGAAATGGGCCTCATCTCGCCTGGAGGGCAAAACCTCCTGGATTTTCTCGAGTTGCGGCAGGTGCTCTCGACTTACGACGGGGACCTCAGGGACCCGCTCTGGTGGCCTCAGGAAAGGCCAGTCCCCATGCGAGTTCCTCGGGGGCCTCTCAGGATTCCACTCCCGTCGATGCCGGGCCCTAAGACCTTGTGTGGAGTCGGGGCCGGAACCTGAGGATTCCTCTCCAGTGATGACATGGATCTTGGGGTACTTCTGGAGTCTCCCCAGGGGAGTCAGTCCTCGTCTCGAATGCGGGCATGCACTTGCGCTTTCCTCCAGAGCGGTAGCAGCAGTGTCACGCAGTCCGCCGCGTGGATCAAAGGATCTGTGGTTTTCCCTTGAGTCTTTCCCACGAGGCTTTCCCACGAGGCTTTCGCACAGGGCTGTCCCACGTGCACACGTGTTGGGAGTCGATCCTCGGCTTGAACGTCAAGGCAGTGAAGGGAAAACAGGTTCCTCTGGAATGGACTGACACATCTGGGGGACTCTTGGAATGGTGTCACGACCCTGGAGTTCCTCTCGCCTTTCCTGTGGAGAGCGCCTCCTCTTGAGATGCGACGGGAACGCCGGGAATTCTTTCCCTACGAAACAGGGAAAGGATCCCTCATCTCGAGCTAGGAGGCGGAAACGGGGCTCCCCTGGATGTGTGCGGGACCCCACGTGCTTCCTCTCGAGTGGAGACGGGTATGTCGGGGACCTTCTTGAGTTGCAGCAAAGGTGTGAAGGACCCTTTGGAAGTTCCAGTGGTTAGATGTGATTGGCCTCAAGAAGCCTCAGCGGAAATGGGCCTCATCTCGACTGGAGGGCAAAACCTCCGAGATTTTCTCGAGTTGCGGCATGTGCTCTCGACTTACGACGAGGACCTCAGGGACCCGCTTTGGTGGCCTCAGGAAAGGCCAGTCCCCATGCGAGTTCCTCTGGGGATTCCTCTCCCGTCGATGCCGGGGCCTAAGACCTTGTGTGGAGTCGGGGCCGGAACCTGAGGATTCCTCTCCAGTGCTGACATGGATCTTGGGGTACATCTGGAGTCTCCCCAGGGGAGTCAGTCCTCGTCTCGAATGCGGGCATGCACTTGTGCTTTCCTCCAGAGCGGTAGCAGCAGTGTCACGCAGTCCGCCGCGTGTATCAAAGGATCTATGGTTTTCCCTCGAGTCTTTCCCACGAGGCTTTCCCACGAGGCTTTCCCACAGGGCTGTCCCACGTGCACACGTGGTGGGAGTCGATCCTCGGCTTGAACGTCAAGGCAGTGCAGGGAAAACAGGTTCCTCTGGAATGGACTGACACATCTGGGGGACTCTTGGAATGGTGGCACGACCCTGGAGTTCCTCTCGCCTTTCCTGTGGAGAGCGTCTCCTCTTGAGATGCGACGGGAACGCCGGGAATTCTTTCCCTACGAAACAGGGAAAGGATCCCTCATCTCGAGCTAGGGGGCGGAAACGGAGCTCCCCTGGATGTGTGCGGGACCCCACGTGCTTCCTCTCGAGTGGAGACGGTATGTCGGGGAACTTCTTGAGTTGCAGCAATGGTGTGAAGGACCCTTTGGAAGTTCCAGTGGTTAGATGTGATTGGCCTCGAGAAGCCTCAGCGGAAATGGGCCTCATCTCCCCTGGAGGGCAAAACCTCCTGGATTTTCTCGAGTTGCGGCAGGTGCTCTCCACTTACGACGGGGACCTCAGGGAACCGCTCTGGTGGCCTCAGGAAAGGCCAGTCTCCATGCGAGTTCCACGGGGGCCTCTCGGAATTCCTCTCCCGTCCATGTCGGGGCCTAAGACCTTGTGTGGAGTCGGGGCCGGAACCTGAGGATTCCTCTCCAGTGCTGACATGAATCTTGGGGTACTTCTGGAGTCTCCCCAGGGGAGTCAGTCCTCGTCTCTAATGCGGGCATGCACTTGCGCTTTCCTCCAGAGCGGTAGCAGCAGTGTCACGCAGTCCGCCGTGTGGATCAAAGGATCTATGGTTTTCCCTCGAGTCTTTCCCACGAGGCTTTCCCACGAGGCTTTCCCACAGGGCTGTCCCACGTGCACACGTGGTGGGAGTCGATCCTCGGCTTGAACGTCAAGGCAGTGCAGGGAAAACAGGTTCCTCTGGAATGGACTGACACATCTGGGGGACTCTTGGAATGGTGTCACGACCCTGGAGTTCCTCTCCCTTTCCTGTGGAGAGCGCCTCCTCTTGAGATGCGACGGGAACGCCGGGAATTCTTTCCCTACGAAACAGGGAAAGGATCCCTCATCTCGAGCTAGGAGGCGGAAACGGGGCTCCCCTGGATGTGTGCGGGACCCACGTGCTTCCTCACGAGTGGAGACGGGTATGTCGGGGAACTTCTTGAGTTGCAGCAAGGGTGTGAAGGACCCTTTGGAAGTTCCAGTGGTTAGACGTGATTAGCCTCGAGAAGCCTCAGCGGAAATGGGCCTCATCTCGCCTGGAGGGCAAAACCTCCTGGATTTTCTCGAGTTGCGGCAGGTGCTCTCGACTTACGACGGGGACCTCAGGGACCCGCTCTGGTGGCCTCAGGAAAGGCCAGTCCCCATGCGAGTTCCTCGGGGGCCTCTCAGGATTCCACTCCCGTCGATGCCGGGGCCTAAGACCTTGTGTGGAGTTGGGGCCGGAACCTGAGGATTCCTCTCCAGTGATGACATGGATCTTGGGGTACTACTGGAGTCTCCCCAGGGGAGTCAGTCCTCGTCTCGAATGCGGGCCTGCACTTGCGCTTTCCTCCAGAGCGGTAGCAGCAGTGTCACGCAGTCCGCCGCGTGGATCAAAGGATCTGTGGTTTTCCCTTGAGTCTTTCCCACGAGGCTTTCCCACGAGGCTTTCCCACAGGGCTGTCCCACGTGCACACGTGGTGGGAGTCGATCCTCGGCTTGAACGTCAAGGCAGTGAAGGGAAAACAGGTTCCTCTGGAATGGACTGACACATCTGGGGGACTCTTGGAATGGTGTCACGACCCTGGAGTTCCTCTCGTCTTTCCTGTGGAGAGCGCCTCCTCTTGAGATGCGACGGGAACGCCGGGAATTCTTTCCCTACGAAACAGGGAAAGGATCCCTCATCTCGAGCTAGGAGGCGGAAACGGGGCTCCCCTGGATGTGTGCGGGACCCCACGTGCTTCCTCTCGAGTGGAGACGGGTATGCCGGGGAACTTCTTGAGTTGCAGCAAGGGTGTGAAGGACCGTTTGGAAGTTCCAGTGGTTAGATGTGATTGGCCTCGAGAAGCCTCAGCGGAAATGGGCCTCATCTCGCCTGGAGGGCGAAACCTCCTGGATTTTCTCGAGTTGCGGCAGGTGCTCTCGACTTACGACGGGGACCTCAGGGACCCGCTCTGGTGGCCTCATGAAAGGCCAGTCCCCATGCGAGTTCCACGGGGGCCTCTCGGGATTCCTCTCCGTCAATGCCAGGGCCTAAGACCTTGTGTGGAGTCGGGGCCGGAACCTGAGGATTCCTCTCCAGTGCTGACATGGATCTTGGGGTAATTCTGGAGTCTCCCCAGGGGAGTCAGTCCTCGTCTCGAATGCGGGCATGCACTTGCGCTTTCCTCCAGAGCGGTAGCAGCAGTGTCACGCAGTCCGCCACGTGGATCAAAGGATCTATGGTTTTCCCTCGAGTCTTTCCCACGAGGCTTTCCCACGAGGCTTTCCCACAGGGCTGTCCCACGTGCACACGTGGTGGGAGTTGATCCTCGGCTTGAACGTCAAGGCAGTGAAGGGAAAACAGGTTCCTCTGGAATGGACTGACACATCTGGGCGTCTCTTGGAATGGTGGCACGACCCTGGAGTTCCTCTCGCCTTTCCTGTGGAGAGCGCCTCCTCTTGAGATGCGACGGGAACGACGGGAATTCTTTCCCTACGAAACAGGGAAAGGATCCCTCATCTCCAGCTAGGAGGCGGAAACGGGGCTCCCCTGGATGTGTGCGGGACACCACGTGCTTCCTCTCGAGTGGAGACGAGTATGTCGGGTAACTTCTTGAGTTGCAGCAAGGGTGTGAAGGACCCTTTGGAAGTTCCAGTGGTTAGATGTGATTGACCTCGAGAAGCCTCAGCGGAAATGGGCCTCATCTCGCCTGGAGGGCAAAACTTCCTGGATTTCCTGGAGTTGCGGCAGGTGCTCTCGACTTACGACGGGGACCTCAGGGACCAGCTCTGGGGGCCTCAGGAAAGGCCAGTCCCCATGCGAGTTCCTCGGGGGCCTCTCGGGATTCCTCTCCCGTCAATGCCAGGGCCTAAGACCTTGTGTTGAGTCGGGGCCGGAACCTGAGGATTCCTCTCCAGTGCTGACATGGATCTTGGGGTACTTCTGGAGTCTCCCCAGGGGAGTCAGTCCTCGTCTCGAATGCGGGCATGCACTTGCGCTTTCCTCCAGAGCGGTAAGAGCAGTGTCACGCAGTCCGCCGCGTGGATCAAAGGATCTATGGTTTTCCCTCGAGTCTTTCCCACGAGGCTTTCCCAAGAGGCTTTCCCACAGGGCTGTCCCACGTGCACAAGTGGTGGGAGTCGATCCTCGGCTTGAACGTCAAGGCAGTGCAGGGAAAACAGGTTCCTCTGGAATGGACTGACACATCTGCGGGACTCTTGGAATGGTGTCACGACCCTGGAGTTCTTCTCGCCTTTCCTATGGAGAGCGCCTCCTCTTGAGATGCGACGGGAACGCCGGTATTCTTTCCCTACGAAACAGGGAAAGGATCCATCATCTCGAGCTAGGAGGCGGAAACGGGGCTCCCCTGGATGTGTGCGGGACCCCACGTGCTTCCTCTCGAGTGGAGACGGGTATGTCGGGGAACTTCTTGAGTTGCAGCAAGGGTGTGAAGGACCCTTTGGAAGTTCCAGTGGTTAGATGTGATTGGCCTCGAGAAGCCTCAGCGGAAATGGGCCTCATCTCGCCTGGAGGGCAAAACCTCCTGGATTTTCTCGAGTTGCGGCAGGTGCTCTCGACTTACGACGGGGACCTCAGGGACCCGCTCTGGTGGCCTCAGGAAAGGCCAGTCCCCATGCGAGTTCCTCGGGGGCCTCTCGGCATTCCTCTCCCGTCGATGCCGGGGCCTAAGACCTTGTGTGGAGTCGGGGCCGGAACCTGAGGATTCCTCTCCAGTGCTGACATGGATCTTGGGGTACTTCTGGAGTCTCTCCAGGGGAGTCAGTCCTCGTCTCGAATGCGGGCATGCACTTGCGCTTTCCTCCAGAGCGGTAGCAGCAGTGTCACGCAGTCCGCCGCGTGGATCAAAGGATCTATGGTTTTCCCTCGAGTCTTTCCCACGAGGCTTTCCCACGAGGCTTTCCCACAGGGCTGTCCCACGTGCACACGTGGTGGGAGTGGATCCTCGGCTTGAACGTCAAGGCAGTGCAGGGAAAACAGGTTCCTCTGGAATGGACTGACACATCTGGGGGACTCTTGGAATGGTGGCACGACCCTGGAGTTCCTCTCGCCTTTCCTGTGGAGAGCGCCTCCTCTTGAGATGCGACGGGAACGCCGGGAATTCTTTCCCTACGAAACAGGGAAAGGATCCCTCATCTCGAGCTAGGAGGCGGAAACGGGGCTCCCCTGGATGTGTGCGGGACCCCACGTGCTTCCTCTCAAGTGGAGACGGGTATGTCGGGGAACTTCTTGAGTTGCAGCAAGGGTGTGAAGGACCCTTTGGAAGTTCCAGTGGTTAGATATGATTAGCCTCGGGAAGCCTCATCGGAAATGGGCCTCATCTCGCCAGGAGGGCAAAACCTCCTGGATCTTCTCAAGTTGCGGCAGGTGCTCTCGACTTACGACGGGGACCTCAGGGACCCGCTCTGGTGGCCTCAGGAAAGGCCAGTCCCCATGCGAGTTCCACGGGGGCCTCTCGGGATTCCTCTCCCTTCGATGCCGGGGCCGAAGACCTTGTGTGGAGTCGGGGCCGGAACCTGAGGATTCCTCTCCAGTGCTGACATGGATCTTGGGGTACTTCTGGAGTCTCCGCAGGGGAGTCAGTCCTCGTCTGGAATGCGGGCATGCACTTGCACTATCCTCCAGAGCGGTAGCAGCAGTGTCACGAACTCCGCCGCGTGCATCAAAGTATCTATGGTTTTCCCTCTAGTCTTTCCCACGAGGCTTTCCCACGAGGCCTTCCCAAGGGCTGTCCCACGTGCACACGTGGTGAGAGTCGATCCTCGGCTTGAACGTGAAGGCAGTGCAGGGAAAACAGGTTCCTCTGGAATGGACTGACATATCTGGGGGACACTTTGGATGGTGGCACGACGCTGGAGTCCTCTCGCCTTTCCTGTGGAGAGCGCCTCCTCTTGAGATGCGACGGGAACACCGGAATTCTTTCCCTACGAAACAGGGAAAGGATCCCTCATCTCGAGCTTGGAGGCGGAAACGGGGCTCCCCTGGATGTGTGCGGGACCCTCGTGCTTCCTCTCGAGTGGAGACGGGTATGTCGGGGAACTTCTTGAGTTGCAGCAAGGGTGTGAAGGACCCTTTGGAAGTTCCAGTGGTTAGACGTGATTAGCCTCGAGAAGCCTCAGCGGAAATGGGCCTCATCTCGCCTGGAGGGCAAAACCTCCTGGATTTTCTCGAGTTGCGGCAGGTGCTCTCGACTTACGACCGGGACCTCAGGGACCCGCTCTGGTGGCCTCAGGAAAGGCCAGTCCCCATGCGAGTTCCTCGGGGGCCTCTCGGGATTCCTCATCCGTCGATGCCGGGGCCTAAGACCTTGTGTGCAGTCGGGGCCGGAACCTGAGGATTCCTCTCCAGTGCTGACATGGATCTTGGGGTACTTCTGGAGTCTCCCCAGGGGAGTCAGTCTTCGCCTCGAATGCGAGCATGCACTTGCGCTTTCCTCCAGAGCGGTAGCAGCAGTGTCACGCAGTCCGCCGCGTGGATCAAAGGATCTATGGTTTTCCCTCGAGACTTTCCCACGAGGCTTTCCCACGAGGCTTTCCACAGGGCTGTCCCACGTGCACACGTGGTGGGAGTCGATCCTCGGCTTGAACGTCAAGGCAGTGCAGGGAAAACAGGTTCCTCTGGAATGGACTGACACATCTGGGGGACTCTTGGAATGGTGGCACGACCCTGGAGTTCCTCTCGCCTTTCCTGTGGAGAGCGCCTCCTCTTGAGATGCGACGGGAACGCCGGGAATTCTTTCCCTACGAAACAGGGAAAGGATCCCTCATCTCGAGCTAGGAGGCGGAAATGGGGCTCCCCTGGATGTGTGCGGGACCCCACGTGCTTCCTCTGGAGTGGAGTCGGGTATGTCGGGGAACTTCATGAGTTGCAGCAAGGGTGTGAAGGACCCTTTGGAAGTTCCAGTGGTTAGATGTGATTGGCCTCGAGAAGCCTCAGCGGAAATGGGCCTCATCTCGCCTGGAGGGCAAAACCTCCTGGATTTTCTCGAGTTGCGGCAGGTGCTCTCGTCTTACGACGGGGACCTCAGGGACCCGCTCTGGTGGCCTCAGGAAAGGGCAGTCCCCATGCGACTTCCTCGGGGGCCTCTCGGGATTCCTCTCCCGTAGATGCCGGGGCCGAAGACCTTGTGTGGAGTCGGGGCCGGAACCAGAAGATTCCTCTCCAGTGCTGACATGGATCTTGGGGTACTTCTGGAGTCTCCCCAGGGGAGTCAGTCCTCGTCTCGAATGCGGGCATGCACTTGCCCTTTCCTCCAGAGTGGTAGCAGCAGTGTCACGCAGTCCGCCGCGTGGATCAAAGGATCTATGGTTTTCCCTCGAGTCTTTCCCACGAGGCTTTCCCACGAGGCTTTCCACAGGGCTGTCCCACGTGCACACGTGGTGGGACTCGATTCTCGGCTTGAACGTCAAGGCAGTGCAGGGAAAACAGGTTCCTCTGGAATGGACTGACACATCTGGGGGACTCTTGGAATGGTGGCACGACCCTGGAGTTCCTCTCGCCTTTCCTGTGGAGAGCGCCTCCTCTTGAGATGCGACGGGAACGCCGGGAATTCTTTCCCTACGAAACAGGGAAAGGATCCCTCATCTCGAGCTAGGAGGCGGAAACGGGGCTCCCCTGGATGTGTGCGGGACCCCACGTGCTTCCTCTCGAGTGGAGACGGGTATGTCGGGGAACTTCTTGAGTTGCAGCAAGGGTGTGAAGGACCCTTTGGACGTTCCAGTGGTTAGATGTGATTGGCCTCGAGAAGCCTCAGCGGAAATGGGCCTCATCTCGCCTGGCGGGCAAAACCTCCTGGATTTTCTCGAGTTGCGTCATGTGCTCTCGACTTACGACGGGGACCTCAGGGACCCGCTCTGGTGGCCTCAGGAAAGGCCAGTCCCCATGCGAGTTCCTCGGGGGCCTCTCGGGATTCCTCTCTCGTCGATGCTGGGGCCTAAGACCTTGTGTGGAGTCGGGGCCGGAACCTGAGGATTCCTCTGCAGTGCTGACATGGATCTTGGGGTACTTCTGGAGTCTCCCCAGGGGAGTCAGTCCTCGTCTCGAATGCGGGCATGCACTTGCGCTTTCCTCCAGAGCGTTAGCAACAGTGTCACGCATTCCGCCGCGTGGATCAAAGGATCTATGGTTTTCCCTCGAGTCTTTCCCACGAGGCTTTCCCACGAGGCTTTCCCACAGGGCTGTCCCACGTGCACACGTGGTGGGACTCGATCCTCGGCTTGAACGTCAAGGCAGTGCAGGGAAAACAGGTTCCTCTGGAATGGACTGACACATCTGGGGGACTCTTGGAATGGTGGCACGACCCTGGAGTTCTTCTCGCCTTTCCTGTGGAGAGCGCCTCCTCTTGAGATGCGACGGGAACCCCGGGAATTCTTTCCCTACGAAACAGGGAAAGGATCCCTCATCTCGAGCTAGGAGGCGGAAACGGGGCTCCCCTGGATGTTTGCGGGACCCCACGTGCTTCCTCTCGAGTGGAGACGGGTATGTCCGGGAACTTCTTGATTTGCAGCAAGGGTGTGAAGGACCCTTTGGAAGTTCCAGTGGTTAGACGTGATTAGCCTCGAGAAGCCTCAGCGGAAATGGGCCTCATCTCGCCTGGAGGGCAAAACCTCCTGGATTTTCTCGAGTTGCGGCAGGTGCTCTCGACTTACGTCGTGGACCTCAGGGACCCGCTCTGGTGGCCTCAGGAAAGGCCAGTCCCCATGCGAGTTCCTCGCGGGCCTCTCGGGATTCCTCTCCCGTCGATGCCGGGGCCTAAGACCTTGTGTGGAGTCGGGGCCGGAACCTGAGGATTCCTCTCCAGTGCTGACATGGATCTTGGGGTACTTCTGGAGTCTCCCAAGGGGAGTCAGTCCTCGTCTCGAATGCGGGCATGCACTTGCGCTTTCCTCCAGAGCGGTAGCAGCAGTGTCACGCATTCCGCCGCGTGGATCAAAGGATCTATGGTTTTCCCTCGAGTCTTTCCCACGAGGCTTTCCCACGAGGCTTTCCCACAGGGCTGTCCCACGTGCACACGTGGTGGGAGTCGATCCTCGGCTTGAACGTCAAGGCAGTGCAGGGAAAACAGGTTCCTCTGGAATGGACTGACACATCTGGGGGACTCTTGGAATGGTGGCACGACCCTGGAGTTCCTCTCGCCTTTCCTGTGGAGAGCGCCTCCTCTTGAGATGCGACGGGAACCCCGGGAATTCTTTCCCTACGAAACAGGGAAAGGATTCCTCATCTCGAGCTAGGAGGCGGAAACGGGGCTCCCCTGGATGTGTGCGGGACCCCACGTGCTTCCTCTCGAGTGGAGACGGGTATGTCGGGGAACTTCTTGAGTTGCAGCAAGGGTGTGAAGGACCCTTTGGAAGTTCCAGTGGTTAGATGTGATTGGCCTCGAGAAGCCTCAGCGGAAATGGGCCTCATCTCGCCTGGAGGGCAAAACCTCCTGATTTTCTCGAGTTGCGTCATGTGCTCTCGACTTACGACGGGGACCTCGGGGACCCGCTCTGGTGACCTCAGGAAAGGCCAGTCCCCATGCGAGTTCCTCGGGGGCCTCTCGGGATTCCTCTCTCGTCGATGCTGGGGCCTAAGACCTTGTGTGGAGTCGGGGCCGGAACCTGAGGAATCCTCTGCAGTGCTGACATGGATCTTGGGGTACTTCTGGAGTCTCCCCAGGGGAGTCAGTCCTCGTCTCGAATGCGGGCATGCACTTGCGCTTTCCTCCAGAGCGTTAGCAGCAGTGTCACGCATTCCGCCGCGTGGATCAAAGGATCTATGGTTTTCCCTCGAGTCTTTCCCACGAGGCTTTCCCACGAGGCTTTCCCACAGGGCTGTCCCACGTGCACACGTGGTGGGACTCGATCCTCGGCTTGAACGTCAAGGCAGTGCAGGGAAAACAGGTTCCTCTGGAATGGACTGACACATCTGGGGGACTCTTGGAATGGTGTCACGACCCTGGAGTTCCTCTCGCCTTTCCTGTGGAGAGCGCCTCCTCTTGAGATGCGACGGGAACGCCGGGAATTCTTTCCCTACGAAACAGGGAAAGGATCCCTCATCTCGAGCTAGGAGGCGGAAACGGGGCTCCCCTGGATGTGTGCGGGACCCCACGTGCTTCCTCTCGAGTGGAGACGGGTATGTCGGGGAACTTCTTGAGTTGCAGCAAGGGTGTGAAGGACCCTTTGGAAGTTCCAGTGGTTAGACGTGATTAGCCTAGAGAAGCCTCAGCGGAAATGGGCCTCATCTCGCCTGGAGGGCAAAACCTCCTGGATTTTCTCGAGTTGCGGCAGGTGCTCTCGACTTACGTCGTGGACCTCAGGGACCCGCTCTGGTGGCCTCAGGAAAGGCCAGTCCCCATGCGAGTTCCTCGGGGGCCTCTCGGGATTCCTCTCCCGTCGATGCCAGGGCCTAAGACCTTGTGTGGAGTCGGGGCCGCAACCTGAGGATTCCTCTCCAGTGCTGACATGGATCTTGGGGTACTTCTGGAGTCTCCCCAGGGGAGTCAGTCCTCGTCTCGAATGCGGGCATGCACTTGCGCTTTCCTCCAGAGCGGTAGCAGCAGTGTCACGCAGTCCGCCGCGTGGATCAAAGGATCTACGGTTTTCCCTCGAGTCTTTCCCACGAGGCTTTCCCACGAGGCTTTCCACAGGGCTGTCCCACTGCACACGTGGTGGGAGTCGATCCTCGGCTTGAACGTCAAGGCAGTGCAGGGAAAACAGGTTCCTCTGGAATGGACTGACACATATGGGGTCTCTTGGAATGGTGGCACGACCCTGGAGTTCCTCTCGCCTTTCCTGTGGGAGTGCCTCCTCTTGAGATGCGACGGGAACGCCGGGAATTCTTTCCCTACGAAACAGGGAAAGGATCCCTCATCTCGAGCTAGGAGGTGGAAACGGGGCTACCCTGGATGTGTGCGGGACCCCACGTGCTTCCTCTCGAGTGGAGACGGGTACGTCAGGGAACTTCTAGAGATGCAGCAAGGGTGTGAAGGACCCTTTGGAAGTTCAAGTGGTTAGATGTGATTGGCCTCGAGAAGCCTCAGCGGAAATGGGCCTCATCTCGCCTGGAGGGCAAAACCTCCTGGATTTTCTCGAGTTGCGGCAGGTGCTCTCGACTTACGTCGTGGACCTCAGGGACCCGCTCTGGTGGCCTCAGGAAAGGCCAGTCCCCATGCGAGTTCCTCGCGGGCCTCTCGGGATTCCTCTCCCGTCGATGCCGGGGCCTAAGACCTTGTGTGGAGTCGGGGCCGGAACCTGAGGATTCCTCTCCAGTGCTGACATGGATCTTGGGGTACTTCTGGAGTCTCCCAAGGGGAGTCAGTCCTCGTCTCGAATGCGGGCATGCACTTGCGCTTTCCTCCAGAGCGGTAGCAGCAGTGTCACGCATTCCGCCGCGTGGATCAAAGGATCTATGGTTTTCCCTCGAGTCTTTCCCACGAGGCTTTCCCACGAGGCTTTCCCACAGGGCTGTCCCACGTGCACACGTGGTGGGACTCGATCCTCGGCTTGAACGTCAAGGCAGTGCAGGGAAAACAGGTTCCTCTGGAATGGACTGACACATCTGGGGGACTCTTGGAATGGTGGCAGGACCCTGGAGTTCCTCTCGCCTTTCCTGTGGAGAGCGCCTCCTCTTGAGATGCGACGGGAACGCCGGGAATTCTTTCCCTACGAAACAGGGAAAGGATTCCTCATCTCGAGCTAGGAGGCGGAAACGGGGCTCCCCTGGATGTGTGCGGGACCCCACGTGCTTCCTCTCGAGTGGAGACGGGTATGTCGGGGAACTTCTTGAGTTGCAGCAAGGGTGTGAAGGACCCTTTGGAAGTTCCAGTGGTTAGATGTGATTGGCCTCGAGAAGCCTCAGCGGAAATGGGCCTCATCTCGCCTGGAGGGCAAAACCTCCTGATTTTCTCGAGTTGCGTCATGTGCTCTCGACTTACGACGGGGACCTCGGGGACCCGCTCTGGTGACCTCAGGAAAGGCCAGTCCCCATGCGAGTTCCTCGGGGGCCTCTCGGGATTCCTCTCTCGTCGATGCTGGGGCCTAAGACCTTGTGTGGAGTCGGGGCCGGAACCTGAGGATTCCTCTGCAGTGCTGACATGGATCTTGGGGTACTTCTGGAGTCTCCCCAGGGGAGTCAGTCCTCGTCTCGAATGCGGGCATGCACTTGCGCTTTCCTCCAGAGCGTTAGCAGCAGTGTCACGCATTCCGCCGCGTGGATCAAAGGATCTATGGTTTTCCCTCGAGTCTTTCCCACGAGGCTTTCCCACGAGGCTTTCCCACAGGGCTGTCCCACGTGCACACGTGGTGGGAGTCGATCCTCGGCTTGAACGTCAAGGCAGTGCAGGGAAAACAGGTTCCTCTGGAATGGACTGACACATCTGGGGGACTCTTGGAATGGTGGCACGACCCTGGAGTTCCTCTCGCCTTTCCTGTGGAGAGCGCCTCCTCTTGAGATGCGACGGGAACGCCGGGAATTCTTTCCCTACGAAACAGGGAAAGGATCCCTCATCTCGAGCTAGGAGGCGGAAACGGGGCTCCCCTGGATGTGTGCGGGACCCCACGTGCTTCCTCTCGAGTGGAGACGGGTATGTCGGGGAACTTCTTGAGTTGCAGCAAGGGTGTGAAGGACCCTTTGGAAGTTCCAGTGGTTAGACGTGATTAGCCTAGAGAAGCCTCAGCGGAAATGGGCCTCATCTCGCCTGGAGGGCAAAACCTCCTGGATTTTCTCGAGTTGCGGCAGGTGCTCTCGACTTACGTCGTGGACCTCAGGGACCCGCTCTGGTGGCCTCAGGAAAGGCCAGTCCCCATGCGAGTTCCTCGGGGGCCTCTCGGGATTCCTCTCCCGTCGATGCCAGGGCCTAAGACCTTGTGTGGAGTCGGGGCCGCAACCTGAGGATTCCTCTCCAGTGCTGACATGGATCTTGGGGTACTTCTGGAGTCTCCCCAGGGGAGTCAGTCCTCGTCTCGAATGCGGGCATGCACTTGCGCTTTCCTCCAGAGCGGTAGCAGCAGTGTCACGCAGTCCGCCGCGTGGATCAAAGGATCTATGGTTTTCCCTCGAGTCTTTCCCACGAGGCTTTCCCACGAGGCTTTCCACAGGGCTGTCCCACTGCACACGTGGTGGGAGTCGATCCTCGGCTTGAACGTCAAGGCAGTGCAGGGAAAACAGGTTCCTCTGGAATGGACTGACACATATGGGGTCTCTTGGAATGGTGGCACGACCCTGGAGTTCCTCTCGCCTTTCCTGTGGGAGTGCCTCCTCTTGAGATGCGACGGGAACGCCGGGAATTCTTTCCCTACGAAACAGGGAAAGGATCCCTCATCTCGAGCTAGGAGGTGGAAACGGGGCTACCCTGGATGTGTGCGGGACCCCACGTGCTTCCTCTCGAGTGGAGACGGGTATGTCAGGGAACTTCTAGAGATGCAGCAAGGGTGTGAAGGACCCTTTGGAAGTTCAAGTGGTTAGATGTGATTGGCCTCGAGAAGCCTCAGCGGAAATGGGCCTCATCTCGCCTGGAGGGCAAAACCTCCTGGATTTTCTCGAGTTGCGGCAGGTGCTCTCGACTTACGACGGGGACCTCAGGGACCCGCTCTGGTGGCCTCAGGAAAGGTCAGTCCCCATGCGACTTCCACGGGGGCCTCTCGGGATTCCTCTCCCTTCGATGCCGGGGCCGAAGACCTTGTGTGGAGTCGGGGCCGGAACCAGAAGATTCCTCTCCAGTGCTGACATGGATCTTGGGGTACTTCTGGAGTCTCCCCAGGGGAGTCAGTCCTCGTCTCGAATGCGGGCATGCACTTGCGCTTTCCTCCAGAGCGGTAGCAGCAGTGTCACGCAGTCCGCCCAATGGATCAAAGGATCTTTGGTTTTCCCTCGAGTCTTTCCCACGAGTCTTTCCCACGAGGCTTTCCACAGGGCTGTCCCACCTGCACACGTGTTGGGAGTCGATCCTCGGCTTGAACGTCAAGGCAGTGCAGGGAAAACAGGTTCCTCTGGAATGGACTGACACATCTGGGGGACTCTTGGAATGGTGGCACGACCCTGGAGTTCCTCTCGCCTTTCCTGTGGAGAGCGCCTCCTCTTGAGATGCGACGGGAACGCCGGGAATTCTTTCCCTACGAAACAGGGAAAGGATCCCTCATCTCGAGCTAGGAGGCGGAAATGGGGCTCCCCAGGATTTTTGCGGGACCCCACGTGCTTCCTCTCGAGTGGAGACGGGTATGTCGGGGAACTTCTTGAGTTACAGCAAGGGTGTGAAGGACCCTTTGGAAGTTCCAGTGGTTAGATGTGATTGGCCTCGAGAAGCCTCAGCGGAAATGGGCCTCATCTCGCTTGGAGGGCAAAACCTCCTGGATTTTCTCGAGTTGCGGCAGGTGCTCTCGACTTACGACGGGGACCTCAGGGACCCGCTCTGGTGGCCTCAGGAAAGGGCAGTCCCCATGCGACTTCCTCGGGGGCCTTTCGGGATTCCTCTCCAGTCGATGCCGGGGCCGAAGACCTTGTGTGGAGTCGGGGCCGGAACCAGAGGATTCCTCTCCAGTGCTGACATGGATCTTGGGGTACTTCTGGAGTCTCCCCAGGGGAGTCAGTCCTCGTCTCGAATGCGGGCATGCACTTGCGCTTTCCTCCAGAGCGGTAGCAGCAGTGTCACGCAGTCCGCCGCGTGGATCAAAGGATCTATGGTTTTCCCTCGAGTCTTTCCCACGAGGCTTTCCCACGAGGCTTTCCCACAGGCCTGTCCCACGTGCACACGTGGTGGGAGTCGATCCTCGGCTTGAACGTCAAGGCAGTGCAGGGAAAACAGGTTCCTCTGGAATGGACTGACACATCTGGGGTCTCTTGGAATGGTGGCACGACCCTGGAGTTCCTCTCGCCTTTCCTGTGGGAGTGCCTCCTCTTGAGATGCGACGGGAACGCCGGGAATTCTTTCCCTACGAAACAGGGAAAGGATCCCTCATCTCGAGCTAGGAGGCGGAAACGGGGCTACCCTGGATGTGTGCGGGACCCCACGTGCTTCCTCTCGAGTGGAGACGGGTATGTCGGGGAACTTCTAGAGTTGCAGCAAGGGTGTGAAGGACCCTTTGGAAGTTCCAGTGGTTAGATGTGATTGGCCTCGAGAAGCCTCAGTGGAAATGGGCCTCATCTCGCCTGGAGGGCAAAACCTCCTGGATTTTCTCGAGTTGCGGCAGGTGCTCTCGACTTACGACGGGGACCTCAGGGACCCGCTCTGGTGGCCTCAGGAAAGGGCAGTCCCCTTGCGAGTTCCTCGGGGGCCTCTCGGGATTTCTCTCCCGTAGATGCCGGGGCCTAAGACCTTGTGTGGAGTCGGGGCCGGAACCTGAGGATTCCTCTCCAGTGCTGACATGGATCTTGGGGTACTTCTGGAGTCTCCCCAGGGGAGTCAGTCCTCGTCTCGAATGCGGGCATGCACTTGCGCTTTCCTCCAGAGCGGTAGCAGCAGTGTCACGCAGTCCGCCGCGTGGATCAAAGGATCTATGGTTTTCCCTCGAGTCTTTCCCACGAGGCTTTCCCACGAGGCTTTCCCACAGGGCTGTCCCACGTGCACACGTGGTGGGAGTCGATCCTCGGTTTGAACGTCAAGGCAGTGCAGGGAAAACAGGTTCCTCTGGAATGGACTGACACATCTGGGGGACTCTTGGAATGGTGGCACGACCCTGGAGTTCCTCTCGCCTTTCCTGTGGAGAGCGCCTCCTCTTGAGATGCGACGGGAACGCCGGGAATTCTTTCCCTACGAAACAGGGAAAGGATCCCTCATCTCGAGCTAGGAGGCGGAAATGGGGCTCCCCTGGATGTGTGCGGGACCCCACGTGCTTCCTCTCGAGTGGAGACGGGTATGTCGGGGAACTTCTTGAGTTGCAGCAAGGGTGTGAAGGACCCTTTGGAAGTTCCAGTGGTTAGATGTGATTGGCCTCGAGAAGCCTCAGCGGAAATGGGCCTCATCTCGCCTGGAGGGCAAAACCTCCTGGATTTTCTCGAGTTGCGGCAGGTGCTCTCGACTTACGTCGGGGACCTCAGGGACCCGCTCTGGTGACCTCAGGAAAGGCCAGTCCCCATGCGAGTTCCTCGGGGGCCTCTCGGGATTCCTCTCTCGTCGATGCTGGGGCCTAAGACCTTGTGTGGAGTCGGGGCCGGAACCTGAGGAATCCTCTGCAGTGCTGACATGGATCTTGGGGTACTTCTGGAGTCTCCCCAGGGGAGTCAGTCCTCGTCTCGAATGCGGGCATGCACTTGCGCTTTCCTCCAGAGCGTTAGCAGCAGTGTCACGCATTCCGCCGCGTGGATCAAAGGATCTATGGTTTTCCCTCGAGTCTTTCCCACGAGGCTTTCCCACGAGGCTTTCCCACAGGGCTGTCCCACGTGCACACGTGGTGGGACTCGATCCTCGGCTTGAACGTCAAGGCAGTGCAGGGAAAACAGGTTCCTCTGGAATGGACTGACACATCTGGGGGACTCTTGGAATGGTGGCACGACCCTGGAGTTCCTCTCGCCTTTCCTGTGGAGAGCGCCTCCTCTTGAGATGCGACGGGAACGCCGGGAATTCTTTCCCTACGAAACAGGGAAAGGATCCCTCATCTCGAGCTAGGAGGCGGAAACGGGGCTCCCCTGGATGTGTGCGGGACCCCACGTGCTTCCTCTCGAGTGGAGACGGGTATGTCGGGGAACTTCTTGAGTTGCAGCAAGGGTGTGAAGGACCCTTTGGAAGTTCCAGTGGTTAGACGTGATTAGCCTCGAGAAGCCTCAGCGGAAATGGGCCTCATCTCGCCTGGAGGGCAAAACCTCCTGGATTTTCTCGAGTTGCGGCAGGTGCTCTCGACTTACGTCGTGGACCTCAGGGACCCGCTCTGGTGGCCTCAGGAAAGGCCAGTCCCCATGCGAGTTCCTCGGGGGCCTCTCGGTATTCCTCTCCCGTCGATGCCAGGGCCTAAGACCTTGTGTGGAGTCGGGGCCGCAACCTGAGGATTCCTCTCCAGTGCTGACATGGATCTTGGGGTACTTCTGGAGTCTCCCCAGGGGAGTCAGTCCTCGTCTCGAATGCGGGCATGCACTTGCGCTTTCCTCCAGAGCGGTAGCAGCAGTGTCACGCAGTCCGCCGCGTGGATCAAAGGATCTATGGTTTTCCCTCGAGTCTTTCCCACGAGGCTTTCCCACGAGGCTTTCCACAGGGCTGTCCCACTGCACACGTGGTGGGAGTCGATCCTCGGCTTGAACGTCAAGGCAGTGCAGGGAAAACAGGTTCCTCTGGAATGGACTGACACATATGGGGTCTCTTGGAATGGTGGCACGACCCTGGAGTTCCTCTCGCCTTTCCTGTGGGAGTGCCTCCTCTTGAGATGCGACGGGAACGCCGGGAATTCTTTCCCTACGAAACAGGGAAAGGATCCCTCATCTCGAGCTAGGAGGTGGAAACGGGGCTACCCTGGATGTGTGCGGGACCCCACGTGCTTCCTCTCGAGTGGAGACGGGTATGTCAGGGAACTTCTAGAGATGCAGCAAGGGTGTGAAGGACCCTTTGGAAGTTCAAGTGGTTAGATGTGATTGGCCTCGAGAAGCCTCAGCGGAAATGGGCCTCATCTCGCCTGGAGGGCAAAACCTCCTGGATTTTCTCGAGTTGCGGCAGGTGCTCTCGACTTACGACGGGGACCTCAGGGACCCGCTCTGGTGGCCTCAGGAAAGGTCAGTCCCCATGCGACTTCCACGGGGGCCTCTCGGGATTCCTCTCCCGTCGATGCCGGGGCCGAAGACCTTGTGTGGAGTCGGGGCCGGAACCAGAAGATTCCTCTCCAGTGCTGACATGGATCTTGGGGTACTTCTGGAGTCTCCCCAGGGGAGTCAGTCCTCGTCTCGAATGCGGGCATGCACTTGCGCTTTCCTCCAGAGCGGTAGCAGCAGTGTCACGCAGTCCGCCCAATGGATCAAAGGATCTTTGGTTTTCCCTCGAGTCTTTCCCACGAGTCTTTCCCACGAGGCTTTCCACAGGGCTGTCCCACCTGCACACGTGTTGGGAGTCGATCCTCGGCTTGAACGTCAAGGCAGTGCAGGGAAAACAGGTTCCTCTGGAATGGACTGACACATCTGGGGGACTCTTGGAATGGTGGCACGACCCTGGAGTTCCTCTCGCCTTTCCTGTGGAGAGCGCCTCCTCTTGAGATGCGACGGGAACGCCGGGAATTCTTTCCCTACGAAACAGGGAAAGGATCCCTCATCTCGAGCTAGGAGGCGGAAATGGGGCTCCCCAGGATTTTTGCGGGACCCCACGTGCTTCCTCTCGAGTGGAGACGGGTATGTCGGGGAACTTCTTGAGTTACAGCAAGGGTGTGAAGGACCCTTTGGAAGTTCCAGTGGTTAGATGTGATTGGCCTCGAGAAGCCTCAGCGGAAATGGGCCTCATCTCGCTTGGAGGGCAAAACCTCCTGGATTTTCTCGAGTTGCGGCAGGTGCTCTCGACTTACGACGGGGACCTCAGGGACCCGCTCTGGTGGCCTCAGGAAAGGGCAGTCCCCATGCGACTTCCTCGGGGGCCTTTCGGGATTCCTCTCCCGTCGATGCCGGGGCCGAAGACCTTGTGTGGAGTCGGGGCCGGAACCAGAGGATTCCTCTCCAGTGCTGACATGGATCTTGGGGTACTTCTGGAGTCTCCCCAGGGGAGTCAGTCCTCGTCTCGAATGCGGGCATGCACTTGCGCTTTCCTCCAGAGCGGTAGCAGCAGTGTCACGCAGTCCGCCGCGTGGATCAAAGGATCTATGGTTTTCCCTCGAGTCTTTCCCACGAGGCTTTCCCACGAGGCTTTCCCGCAGGGCTGTCCCACGTGCACACGTGGTGGGAGTCGATCCTCGGCTTGAACGTCAAGGCAGTGCAGGGAAAACAGGTTCCTCTGGAATGGACTGACACATATGGGGTCTCTTGGAATGGTGTCACGACCCTGGAGTTCCTCTCGCCTTTCCTGTGGGAGTGCCTCCTCTTGAGATGCGACGGGAACGCCGGGAATTCTTTCCCTACGAAACAGGGAAAGGATCCCTCATCTCGAGCTAGGAGGCGGAAACGGGGCTACCCTGGATGTGTGCGGGACCCCACGTGCTTCCTCTCGAGTGGAGACGGGTATGTCGGGGAACTTCTAGAGTTGCAGCAAGGGTGTGAAGGACCCTTTGGAAGTTCCAGTGGTTAGATGTGATTTGCCTCGAGAAGCCTCAGTGGAAATGGGCCTCATCTCGCCTGGAGGGCAAAACCTCCTGGATTTTCTCGAGTTGCGGCAGGTGCTCTCGACTTACGACGGGGACCTCAGGGACCCGCTCTGGTGGCCTCAGGAAAGGGCAGTCCCCTTGCGAGTTCCTCGGGGGCCTCTCGGGATTCCTCTCCCGTCGATGCCGGGGCCGAAGACCTTGTATGGAGTCGGTGCCGGAACCAGAAGATTCCTCTCCAGTGCTGACATGGATCTTGGGGTACTTCTGGAGTCTCCCCAGGGGAGTCAGTCCTCGTCTCGAATGCGGGCATGCACTTGCGCTTTCCTCCAGAGCGGTAGCAGCAGTGTCACGCAGTCCGCCGCGTGGATCAAAGGATCTATGGTTTTCCCTCGAGTCTTTCCCACGAGGCTTTCCCACGAGGCTTTCCACAGGGCTGTCCCACGTGCACACGTGGTGGGACTCGATTCTCGGCTTGAACGTCAAGGCAGTGCAGGGAAAACAGGTTCCTCTGGAATGGACTGACACATCTGGGGGACTCTTGGAATTGTGGCACGACCCTGGAGTTCCTCTCGCCTTTCCTGTGGAGAGCGCCTCCTCTTGAGATGCGACGGGAACGCCGGGAATTCTTTCCCTACGAAACAGGGAAAGGATCCCTCATCTCTAGCTAGGAGGCGGAAACGGGGCTCCCCTGGATGTGTGCGGGACCCCACGTGCTTCCTCTCGAGTGGAGACGGGTATGTCGGGGAACTTCTTGAGTTGCAGCAAGGGTGTGAAGGACCCTTTGGACGTTCCAGTGGTTAGATGTGATTGGCCTCGAGAAGCCTCAGCGGAAATGGGCCTCATCTCGCCTGGAGGGCAAAACCTCCTGGATTTTCTCGAGTTGCGTCATGTGCTCTCGACTTACGACGGGGACCTCGGGGACCCGCTCTGGTGGCCTCAGGAAAGGCCAGTCCCCATGCGAGTTCCTCGGGGGCCTCTCGGGATTCCTCTCTCGTCCATGCTGGGGCCTAAGACCTTGTGTGGAGTCGGGGCCGGAACCTGAGGATTCCTCTGCAGTGCTGACATGGATCTTGGGGTACTTCTGGAGTCTCCCCAGGGGAGTCAGTCCTCGTCTCGAATGCGGGCATGCACTTGCGCTTTCCTCCAGAGCGGTAGCAGCAGTGTCACGCAGTCCGCCGCGTGGATCAAAGGATCTATGGTTTTCCCTCGAGTCTTTCCCACGAGGCTTTCCCACGAGGCTTTCCCACAGGGCTGTCCC
This sequence comes from Ovis canadensis, assembly GCF_042477335.2. NCBI lineage: Eukaryota > Metazoa > Chordata > Mammalia > Artiodactyla > Bovidae > Ovis > Ovis canadensis. Next base: position 9,439,303 of record NC_091254.1, read on the forward strand.
ACGTGCACACGTGGTGGGAGTCGATCCTCGGCTTGAACGTCAAGGCAGTGCAGGGAAAACAGGTTCCTCTGGAATGGACTGACACATCTGGGGGACTCTTGGAATGGTGGCACGACCCTGGAGTTCCTCTCGCCTTTCCTGTGGAGAGCGCCTCCTCTTGAGATGCGACGGGAACGCCCCGAATTCTTTCCCTACGAAACAGGGAAAGGATCCCTCATCTCGAGCTAGGAGGCGGAAACGGGGCTCCCCTGGATGTGTGCGGGACCCCACGTGCTTCCTCTCGAGTGGAGACGGGTATGTCGGGGAACTTCTAGAGTTGCAGCAAGGGTGTGAAGGACCCTTTGGAAGTTCCAGTGGTTAGATGTGATTGGCCTCGAGAAGCCTCAGCGGAAATGGGCCTCATCTCGCCTGGAGGGCAAAACCTCCTGGATTTTCTCGAGTTGCGGCAGGTGCTCTCGACTTACGACGGGGACCTCAGGGACCCGCTCTGGTGGCCTCAGTAAAGGGCAGTCCCCATGCGACTTCCTCGGGGGCCTCTCGGGATTCCTCTCCCGTCGATGCCGGGGCCGAAGACCTTGTGTGGAGTAGGGGCCGGAACCAGAAGTTTCCTCTCCAGTGCTGACATGGATCTTGGGGTACTTCTGGAGTCTCCCCAGGGGAGTCAGTCCTCGTTTCGAATGCGGGCATGCACTTGCGCTTTCCTCCAGAGCGGTAGCAGCAGTGTCACGCAGTCCGCCGCGTGGATCAAAGGATCTATGGTTTTCCCTCGAGTCTTTCCCACGAGGCTTTCCCACGAGGCTTTCCCACAGGGCTGTCTCACGTGCACACGTGGTGGGAGTCGATCCTCGGCTTGAACGTCAAGGCAGTGCAGGGAAAACAGGTTCCTCTGGAATGGACTGACACATCTGGGGTCTCTTGGAATGGTGGCACGACCCTGGAGTTCCTCTCGCCTTTCCTGTGGGAGTGCCTCCTCTTGAGATGCGACGGGAACGCCGGGAATTCTTTCCCTACGAAACAGGGAAAGGATCCCTCATCTCGAGCTAGGAGGTGGAAACGGGGCTACCCTGGATGTGTGCGGGACCCCACGTGCTTCCTCTCGAGTGGAGACGGGTATGTCGGGGAACTTCTAGAGTTGCAGCAAGGGTGTGAAGGACCCTTTGGAAGTTCCAGTTGTTAGATGTGATTAGCCTCGAGAAGCCTCAGCGGAAATGGGCTTCATCTCGCCTGGAGGGCAAAATCTCCTGGATTTTCTCGAGTTGCGGCAGGTGCTCTCGACTTACGACGGGGACCTCAGGGACCCGCTCTGGTGACCTCAGGAAAGGCCAGTCCCCATGCGAGGTCCTCGGGGGCCTCTCGGGATTTCTCTCCCGTCGATGCCGGGGCCTAAGACCTTGTGTGGAGTCGGGGCCGGAACCTGAGGATTCCTCTCCAGTGCTGACATGGATCTTGGGGTACTTCTGGAGTCTCCCCAGGGGAGTCAGTCCTCGTCTCGAATGCGGGCATGCACTTGCGCTTTCCTCCAGAGCGGTAGCAGCAGTGTCACGCAGTCCGCCGCGTGGATCAAAGGATCTATGGTTTTCCCTCGAGTCTTTCCCACGAGGCTTTCCCACGAGGCTTTCCACAGGGCTGTCCCACGTGCACACGTGGTGGGACTCGATTCTCGGCTTGAACGTCAAGGCAGTGCAGGGAAAACAGGTTCCTCTGGAATGGACTGACACATCTGGGGGACTCTTGGAATGGTGCACGACCCTGGAGTTCCTCTCGCCTTTCCTGTGGAGAGCGCCTCCTCTTGAGATGCGACGGGAACGCCGGGAATTCTTTCCCTACGAAACAGGGAAAGGATCCCTCATCTCGAGCTAGGAGGCGGAAATGGGGCTCCCCTGGATGTGTGCGGGACCCCACGTGCTTCCTCTCGAGTGGAGACGGGTATGTCGGGGAAATTCTTGAGTTGCAGCAAGGGTGTGAAGGTCCCTTTGGAAGTTCCAGTGGTTAGATGTGATTGGCCTCGAGAAGCCTCAGCGGAAATGGGCCTCATCTCGCCTGGAGGGCAAAACCTCCTGGATTTTCTCGAGTTGCGGCAGGTGCTCTCGACTTACGTCGTGGGCCTCAGGGACCCGCTCTGGTGGCCTCAGGAAAGGGCAGTCCCCATGCGACTTCCTCGGGGGCCTCTCGGGATTCCTCTCCCGTAGATGCCGGGGCCGAAGACCTTGTGTGGAGTCGGGGCCGGAACCAGAAGATTCCTCTACAGTGCTGACATGGATCTTGGGGTACTTCTGGAGTCTCCCCAGGGGAGTCAGTCCTCGTTTCGAATGCGGGCATGCACTTGGGCTTTCCTCCAGAGCGGTAGCAGCAGTGTCACGCAGTCCGCCGCGTGGATCAAAGGATCTATGGTTTTCCCTCGAGTCTTTCCCACGAGGCTTTCCCACGAGGCTTTCCCACAGGGCTGTCCCACGTGCACACGTGGTGGGAGTCGATCCTCGGCTTGAACGTCAAGGCAGTGCAGGGAAAACAGGTTCCTCTGGAATGGACTGACACATCTGGGGGACTCTTGGAATGGTGGCACGACCCTGGAGTTCCTCTCGCCTTTCCTGTGGAGAGCGCCTCCTCTTGAGATGCGACGGGAACGCCGGGAATTCTTTCCCTACGAAACAGGGAAAGGATCCCTCATCTCGAGCTAGGAGGCGGAAATGGGGCTCCCCTGGATGTTTGCGGGACCCCACGTGCTTCCTCTCGAGTGGAGACGGGTATGTCGGGGAACTTCTAGAGTTGCAGCAAGGGTGTGAAGGACCCTTTGGAAGTTCCAGTGGTTAGATGTGATTTGCCTCGAGAAGCCTCAGCGGAAATGGGCTTCATCTCGCCTGGAGGGCAAAACCTCCTGGATTTTCTCGAGTTGCGGCAGGTGCTCTCGACTTACGACGGGGACCTCAGGGACCCGCTCTGGTGACCTCAGGAAAGGCCAGTCCCCATGCGAGTTCCTTGGGGGCCTCTCGGGATTTATCTCCCGTCGATGCCGGGGCCTAAGACCTTGTGTGGAGTCGGGGCCGGAACCTGAGGATTCCTCTCCAGTGCTGACATGGATCTTGGGGTACTTCTGGAGTCTCCCCAGGGGAGTCAGTCCTCGTCTCGAATGCGGGCATGCACTTGCGCTTTCCTCCAGAGCGGTAGCAGCAGTGTCACGCAGTCCGCCGCGTGGATCAAAGGATCTATGGTTTTCCCTCGAGTCTTTCCCACGAGGCTTTCCCACGAGGCTTTCCACAGGGCTGTCCCACGTGCACACGTGGTGGGAGTCGATCCTCGGCTTGAACGTCAAGGCAGTGCAGGGAAAACAGGTTCGTCTGGAATGGACTGACACATCTGGGGGACTCTTGGAATGTTGGCACGACCCTGGAGTTCCTCTCGCCTTTCCTGTGGAGAGCGCCTCCTCTTGAGATGCGACGGGAACGCCGGGAATTCTTTCCCTACGAAACAGGGAAAGGATCCCTCATCTCGAGCTAGGAGGCGGAAACGGGGCTCCCCTGGATGTGTGCGGGACCCCACGTGCTTCCTCTCGAGTGGAGACGGGTATGTCGGGGAACTTCTTGAGTTGCAGCAAGGGTGTGAAGGACCCTTTGGAAGTTCCAGTGGTTAGACGAGATTAGCCTCGAGAAGCCTCAGCGGAAATGGGCCTCATCTCGACTGGAGGGCAAAACCTCCTGGATTTTCTCGAGTTGCGGCAGGTGCTCTCGACTTACGACGGGGACCTCAGGGACCCGCTCTGGTGGCCTCAGGAAAGGCCAGTCCCCATGCGAGTTCCTCGGGGGCCTCTCGGCATTCCTCTCCCGTCGATGCCAGGGCCTAAGACCTTGTGTGGAGTCGGGGCCGGAACCTGAGGATTCCTCTCCAGTGCTGACATGGATCTTGGGGTACTTCTGGAGTCTCCCCAGGGGAGTCAGTCCTCGTCTCGAATGCGGGCATGCACTTGCGCTTTCCTCCAGAGCGGTAGCAGCAGTGTCACGCAGTCCGCCGCGTGGATCAAAGGATCTATGGTTTTCCCTCGAGTCTTTCCCACGAGGCTTTCCCACGAGGCTTTCCCACAGGGCTGTCCCACGTGCACACGTGGTGGGAGTCGATCCTCGGCTTGAACGTCAAGGCAGTGCAGGGAAAACAGGTTCCTCTGGAATGGACTGACACATCTGGGGGACTCTTGGAATGGTGGCACGACCCTGGAGTTCCTCTCGCCTTTCCTGTGGAGAGCGCCTCCTCTTGAGATGCGATGGGAACGCCGGGAATTCTTTCCCTACGAAACAGGGAAAGGATCCCTCATCTCGAGCTAGGTGGCGGAAACGGGGTTCCCCTGGATGTGTGCGGGACCCCATGTGCTTCCTCTCGAGTGGAGACGGGTATGTCTGGGAACTTCTTGAGTTGCAGCAAGGGTGTGAAGGACCCTTTGGAAGTTCCAGTGGTTAGACGTGATTAGCCTCGAGAAGCCTCAGCGGAAATGGGCCTCATCTCGCCTGGAGGGCAAAACCTCCTGGATTTTCTCGAGTTGCGGCAGGTGCTCTCGACTTACGACGGGGACCTCAGGGACCCGCTCTGGTGGCCTCAGGAAAGGCCAGTCCCCATGCGAGTTCATCGGGGGCCTCTTGGGATTCCTTTCCCGTCGATGCCGGGGCCTAAGACCTTGTGTGGAGTTGGGGCCGGAACCTGAGGATTCCTCTCCAGTGCTGACATGGATCTTGGGGTACTTCTGGAGTCTCCCCAGGGGAGTCAGGCCTCGTCTCGAATGCGGGCATGCACTTGGGCTTTCCTCCAGAGCGGTAGCAGCAGTGTCACGCAGTCCGCCGCGTGGATCAAAGGATCTATGGTTTTCCCTCGAGTCTTTCCCACGAGGCTTTCCCACGAGGCTTTCCCACAGGGCTGTCCCACGTGCACACGTGGTGGGAGTCGATCCTCGGCTTGAACGTCAAGGCAGTGCAGGGAAAACAGGTTCCTCTGGAATGGACTGACACATCTGGGGGACTCTTGGAATGGTGGCACGACCCTGGAGTTCCTCTCGACTTTCCTGTGGAGAGCGCCTCCTCTTGAGATGCGACGGGAACGCCGGGAATTCTTTACCTACGAAACAGGGAAAGGATCCCTCATCTCGAGCTAGGAGGCGGAAACGGGGCTCCCCTGGATGTGTGCGGGACCCCACGTGCTTCCTCTCGAGTGGAGACGGGTATGTAGGGGAACTTCTTGAGTTGCAGCAAGGGTGTGAAGGACCCTTTGGAAGTTCCAGTGGTTAGACGTGATTAGCCTCGAGAAGCCTCAGCGGAAATGGGCCTCATCTCGCCTGGAGGGCAAAACCTCCTGGATTTTCTCGAGTTGCGGCAGGTGCTCTCGACTTACGACGGGGACCTCAGGGACCGCTCTGGTGGCCTCAGGAAAGGCCAGTCCCCATGCGAGTTCCTCGGGGGCCTCTCGGGATTCCTCTCCCGTCGATGCCGGGGCCTAAGACCTTGTGTGGAGTCTGGGCCGGAACCTGAGGATTCCTCTCCAGTGCTGACATGGATCTTGGGGTACTTCTGGAGTCTCCCCAGGGGAGTCAGTCCTCGTCTCGAATGCGGGCATGCACTTGCGCTTTCCTCCAGAGCGGTAGCAGCAGTGTCACGCAGTCCCCCGCGTGGATCAAAGGATCTATGGTTTTCCCTCGAGTCTTTCCCACGAGGCTTTCCCACGAGGCTTTCCCGCAGGGCTGTCCCACGTGCACACGTGGTGGGAGTCGATCCTCTGCTTGAACGTCAAGGCAGTGCAGGGAAAACAGGTTCCTCTGGAATGGACTGACACATCTGGGGGACTCTTGGAATGGTGGCACGACCCTGGAGTTCCTCTCGCCTTTCCTGTGGAGAGCGCCTCCTCTTGAGATGCGACGGGAACACCGGGAATTCTTTCCCTACGAAACAGGGAAAGGATCCCTCATCTCGAGCTAGGAGGCGGAAACGGGGCTCCCCTGGATGTGTGCGGGACCCCACGTGCTTCCTCTCGAGTGGAGACGGGTATGTCGGGGAACTTCTTGAGTTGCAGCAAGGGTGTGAAGGACCCTTTGGAAGTTCCAGTGGTTAGACGTAATTAGCCTCGAGAAGCCTCAGCGGAAATGGGCCTCATCTCGCCTGGAGGGCAAAACCTCCTGGATTTCCTCGAGTTGCGGCAGGTGCTCTCGACTTACGACGGGGACCTCAGGGACCCGCTCTGGTGGCCTCAGGAAAGGCCAGTCCCCATGCGAGTTCCTCGGGGGCGTCTCGGGATTCCTCTCCCGTCGATGCCGGGGCCTAAGACCTTGTGTGGAGTCGGGGCCGGAACCTGAGGATTCCTCTCCAGTGCTGACATGGATCTTGGGGTACTTCTGGAGTCTCCCCAGGGGAGTCAGTAATCGTCTCGAATGCGGGCATGCACTTGCGCTTTCCTCCAGAGCGGTAGCAGCAGTGTCACGCAGTCCGCCGCGTGGATCAAAGGATCTATGGTCTTCCCTCGAGTCTTTCCCACGAGGCTTTCCCACGAGGCTTTCCCACAGGGCTGTCCCACGTGCACACGTGGTGGGAGTCGATCCTCGGCTTGAACGTCAAGGCAGTGCAGGGAAAACAGGTTCCTCTGGAATGGACTGACACATCTGGGGGACTCTTGGAATGGTGGCACGACCCTGGAGTTCCTCTCTCCTTTCCTGTGGAGAGCGCCTCCTCTTGAGATGCGACGGGAACGCCGGGAATTCTTTCCCTACGAAACAGGGAAAGGATCCAACATCTCGAGCTAGGAGGCGGAAACGGGGCTCCCCTGGATGTGTGCGGGACCCCACGTGCTTCCTCTCGAGTGGAGACGGGTATGTCGGGGAACTTCTTGAGATGCAGCAAGGGTGTGAAGGACCCTTTGGAAGTTCCAGTGGTTAGACGTGATTAGCCTCGAGAAGCCTCAGCGGAAATGGGCCTCATCTCGCCTGGAGGGCAAAACCTCCTGGATTTTCTCGAGTTGCGGCAGGTGCTCTCGACTTACGTCGTGGACCTCAGGGACCCGCTCTGGTGGCCTCAGGAAAGGCCAGTCCCCATGCGAGTTCCTCGGGGGCCTCTCGGGATTCCTCTCCCGTCGATGCCGGGGCCTAAGACCTTGTGTGGAGTCTGGGCCGGAACCTGAGGATTCCTCTGCAGTGCTGACATGGATCTTGGGGTACTTCTGGAGTCTCCCCAGGGGAGTCAGTCCTCGTCTCTAATGCGGGCATGCACTTGCGCTTTCCTCCAGAGCGGTAGCAGCAGTGTCACGCAGTCCGCCGCGTGGATCAAAGGATCTATGGTTTTCCCTCGAGTCTTTCCCACGAGGCTTTCCCACGAGGCTTTCCACAGGGCTGTCCCACGTGCACACGTGGTGGGAGTCGATCCTCGGCTTGAACGTCAAGGCAGTGCAGGGAAAACAGGTTCCTCTGGAATGGACTGACACATCTGGGGGACTCTTGGAATGGTGGCACGACCCTGGAGTTCCTCTCGCCTTTCCTGTGGAGAGCGCCTCCTCTTGAGATGCGACGGGAACGCCGGGAATTCTTTCCCTACGAAACAGGGAAAGGATCCCTCATCTCGAGCTAGGAGGCGGAAACGGGGCTCCCCTGGATGTGTGCGGGACCCCACGTGCTTCCTCTCGAGTGGAGACGGGTATGTAGGGGAACTTCTTGAGTTGCAGCAAGGGTGTGAAGGACCCTTTGGAAGTTCCAGTGGTTAGACGAGATTAGCCTCGAGAAGCCTCAGCGGAAATGGGCCTCATCTCGCCTGGAGGGCAAAACCTCCTGGATTTTCGCGAGTTGCGGCAGGTGCTCTCGACTTACGACGGGGACCTCAGGGACCCGCTCTGGTGGCCTCAGGAAAGGCCAGTCCCCATGCGAGTTCCTAGGGGGCCTCTCGGCATTCCTCTCCCGTCGATGCCAGGGCCTAAGACCTTGTGTGGAGTCGGGGCCGGAACCTGAGGATTCCTCTCCAGTGCTGACATGGATCTTGGGGTACTTCTGGAGTCTCCCCAGGGGAGTCAGTCCTCGTCTCGAATGCGGGCATGCACTTGCGCTTTCCTCCAGAGCGGTAGCAGCAGTGTCACGCAGTCCGCCGCGTGGATCAAAGGATCTATGGTTTTCCCTCGAGTCTTTCCCACGAGGCTTTCCCACGAGGCTTTCCCACAGGGCTGTCCCACGTGCACACGTGGTGGGAGTCGATCCTCGGCTTGAACGTCAAGGCAGTGCAGGGAAAACAGGTTCCTCTGGAATGGACTGACACATCTGGGGGACTCTTGGAATGGTGGCACGACCCTGGAGTTCCTCTCGCCTTTCCTGTGGAAAGCGCCTCCTCTTGAGATGCGATGGGAACGCCGGGAATTCTTTCCCTACGAAACAGGGAAAGGATCCCTCATCTCGAGCTAGGAGGCGGAAACGGGGTTCCCCTGGATGTGTGCGGGACCCCATGTGCTTCCTCTCGAGTGGAGACGGGTATGTCTGGGAACTTCTTGAGTTGCAGCAAGGGTGTGAAGGACCCTTTGGAAGTTCCAGTGGTTAGACGTGATTAGCCTCGAGAAGTCTCAGCGGAAATGGGCCTCATCTCGCCTGGAGGGCAAAACCTCCTGGATTTTCTCGAGTTGCGGCAGGTGCTCTCGACTTACGACGGGGACCTCAGGGACCCGCTCTGGTGGCCTCAGGAAAGGCCAGTCCCCATGCTAGTTCATCTGGGGCCTCTTGGGATTCCTCTCCCGTCGATGCCGGGGCCTAAGACCTTGTGTGGAGTCGGGGCCGGAACCTGAGGATTCCTCTCCAGTGCTGACATGGATCTTGGGGTACTTCTGGAGTCTCCCCAGGGGAGTCAGTCCTCGTCTGGGATGCGGGCATGCACTTGCGCTATCCTCCAGAGCGGTAGCAGCAGTGTCAAGCAGTCCGCCGCGTGCATCAAAGGATCTATGATTTTCCCACGAGTCTTTCCCACGAGGCTTTCCCGCAGGGCTGTCCCACGTGCACACGTGGTGGGAGTCGATCCTCGGCTTGAACGTCAAGGGAGTGCAGGGAAAACATGTTCCTCTGGAATGGACTGACATATCTGGGGGACTCTTTGAATGGTGGCACGACGCTGGAGTCCTCTCGCATTTCCTGTGGAGAGCGCCTCCTCTTGAGATGCGACGGGAACGCCGGGAATTCTTTCCCTACGAAACAGGGAAAGGATCCCTCATCTCGAGCTAGGAGGCGGAAATGGGGCTCCCCTGGATGTGTGCGGGACCCCACGTGCTTCCTCTCGAGTGGAGACGGATATGTCGGGGAACTTCTTGAGTTGCAGCAAGGGTGTGAAGGACCCTTTGGAAGTTCCAGTGGTTAGATGTGATTGGCCTCGAGAAGCCTCAGCGGAAATGGGCCTCATCTCGCCTGGAGGGCAAAACCTCCTGGATTTTCTCGAGTTGCGGCAGGTGCTCACGACTTATTACGGGGACCTCAGGGACCCGCTCTGGTGGCCTCAGGAAAGGCCAGTCCTCATGCGACTTCCTCGGGGGCCTCTCGGGATTCCTCTCCCGTCGATGCCGGGGCCGAAGACCTTGTGTGGAGTCGGGGCCGGAACCAGAAGATTCCTCTCCAGTGCTGACATGGATCTTGGGGTACTTCTGGAGTCTCCCCAGGGGAGTCAGTCCTCGTCTGGAATGCGGGCATGCACTTGCGCTTTCCTCCAGAGCGGTAGCAGCAGTGTCACGCAGTCCGCCGCGTGGATCAAAGGATCTATGTTTTTCCCTTGAGTCTTTCCCACGAGGCTTTCCCACGAGGCTTTCCACAGGGCTGTCCCACGTGCACACGTGGTGGGACTCGATTCTCGGCTTGAACGTCAAGGCAGTGCAGGGAAAACAGGTTCCTCAGGAATGGACTGACACATCTGGGGGACTCTTGGAATGGTGGCACGACCCTGGAGTTCCTCTCGCCTTTCCTGTGGAGAGCGCCTCCTCTTGAGATGCGACGGGAACGCCGGGAATTCTTTCCCTACGAAACAGGGAAAGGATCCCTCATCTCGAGCTAGGAGGCGGAAACGGGGCTCCCCTGGATGTGTGCGGGACCCCACGTGCTTCCTCTCGAGTGGAGACGGGTATGTCGAGGAACTTCTTGAGTTGCAGCAAGGGTGTGAAGGACCCTTTGGACGTTCCAGTGGTTAGATGTGATTGGCCTCGAGAAGCCTCAGCGGAAATGGGCCTCATCTCGCCTGGAGGGCAAAACCTCCTGGATTTTCTCGAGTTGCGTCATGTGCTCTCGACTTCCGACGGGGACCTCGGGGACCCGCTCTGGTGACCTCAGGAAAGGCCAGTCCCCATGCGAGTTCCTCGGGGGCCTCTCGGGATTCCTCTCTCGTCGATGCTGGGGCCTAAGACCTTGTGTGGAGTCGGGGCCGGAACCTGAGGAATCCTCTGCAGTGCTGACATGGATCTTGGGGTACTTCTGGAGTCTCCCCAGGGGAGTCAGTCCTCGTCTCGAATGCGGGCATGCACTTGCGCTTTCCTCCAGAGCGTTAGCAGCAGTGTCACGCATTCCGCCGCGTGGATCAAAGGATCTATGGTTTTCCCTCGAGTCTTTCCCACGAGGCTTTCCCACGAGGCTTTCCCACAGGGCTGTCCCACGTGCACACGTGGTGGGAGTCGATCCTCGGCTTGAACGTCAAGGCAGTGCAGGGAAAACAGGTTCCTCTGGAATGGACTGACACATCTGGGGGACTCTTGGAATGGTGGCACGACCCTGGAGTTCCTCTCGCCTTTCCTGTGGAGAGCGCCTCCTCTTGAGATGCGACGGGAACGCCGGGAATTCTTTCCCTACGAAACAGGGAAAGGATCCCTCATCTCGAGCTAGGAGGCGGAAACGGGGCTCCCCTGGATGTGTGCGGGACCCCACGTGCTTCCTCTCGAGTGGAGACGGGTATGTCGGGGAACTTCTTGAGTTGCAGCAAGGGTGTGAAGGACCCTTTGGAAGTTCCAGTGGTTAGACGTGATTAGCCTCGAGAAGCCTCAGCGGAAATGGGCCTCATCTCGCCTGGAGGGCAAAACCTCCTGGATTTTCTCGAGTTGCGGCAGGTGCTCTCGACTTACGTCGTGGACCTCAGGGACCCGCTCTGGTGGCCTCAGGAAAGGCCAGTCCCCATGCGAGTTCCTCGGGGGCATCTCGAGATTCCTCTCCCGTCGATGCCGGGGCCTAAGACCTTGTGTGGAGTCGGGGCCGCAACCTGAGGATTCCTCTCCAGTGCTGACATGGATCTTGGGGTACTTCTGGAGTCTCCCCAGGGGAGTCAGTCCTCGTCTCGAATGCGGGCATGCACTTGCGCTTTCCTCCAGAGCGGTAGCAGCAGTGTCACGCAGTCCGCCGCGTGGATCAAAGGATCTATGGTTTTCCCTCGAGTCTTTCCCACGAGGCTTTCCCACGAGGCTTTCCACAGGGCTGTCCCACGTGCACACGTGGTGGGACTCGATTCTCGGCTTCAACGTCAAGGCAGTGCAGGGAAAACAGGTTCCTCTGGAATGGACTGACACTTCTGGGGGACTCTTGGAATGGTGGCACGACCCTGGAGTTCCTCTCGCCTTTCCTGTGGAGAGCGCCTCCTCTTGAGATGCGACGGGAACGCCGGTAATTCTTTCCCTACGAAACAGGGAAAGGATCCCTCATCTCGAGCTAGGAGGCGGAAATGGGGCTCCCCTGGATGTTTGCGGGACCCCACGGGCTTCCTCTCGAGTGGAGACGGGTATGTCGGGGAACTTCTTGAGTTGCAGTAAGGGTGTGAAGGTCCCTTTGGAAGTTCCAGTGGTTAGATGTGATTGGCCTCGAGAAGCCTCAGCGGAAATGGGCCTCATCTCGCCTGGAGGGCAAAACCTCCTGGATTTTCTCGAGTTGCGGCAGGTGCTCTCGACTTAAGACGGGGACCTCAGGGACCCGCTCTGGTGGCCTCAGGAAAGGCCAGTCCCCATGCGACTTCCTCGGGGGCCTTTCGGGATTCCTCTCCCGTCGATGCCGGGGCCGAAGACCTTGTGTGGAGTCGGGGCCGGAACCAGAGGATTCCTCTCCAGTGCTGACATGGATCTTGGGGTACTTCTGGAGTCTCCCCAGGGGAGTCAGTCCTCGTTTCGAATGCGGGCATGCACTTGCACTTTCCTCCAGAGCGGTAGCAGCAGTGTCACGCAGTCCGCCGCGTGGATCAAAGGATCTATGGTTTTCCCTCGAGTCTTTCCCACGAGGCTTTCCCACGAGGCTTTCCCACAGGGCTGTCCCACGTGCACACGTGGTGGGAGTCGATCCTCGGCTTGAACGTCAAGGCAGTGCAGGGAAAACAGGTTCCTCTGGAATGGACTGACACATATGGGGTCTCTTGGAATGGTGGCACGACCCTGCAGTTCCTCTCGCCTTTCCTGTGGGAGTTCCTCCTCTTGAGATGCGACGGGAACGCCGGGAATTCTTTCCCTACGAAACAGGGAAAGGATCCCTCATCTCGAGCTAGGAGGCGGAAACGGGGCTACCCTGGATGTGTGCGGGGCCCCACGTGCTTCCTCTCGAGTGGAGACGGGTATGTCGGGGAACTTCTAGAGTTGCAGCAAGCGTGTGAAGGACCCTTTGGAAGTTCCAGTGGTTAGATGTGATTGGCCTCGAGAAGCCTCAGTGGAAATGGGCCTCATCTCGCCTGGAGGGCAAAACCTCCTGGATTTTCTCGAGTTGCGGCAAGTGCTCTCGACTTACGACGGGGACCTCAGGGACCCGCTCTGGTGGCCTCAGGAAAGGGCAGTCCCCATGCGACTTCCTCGGGGGCCTCTCGGGATTCCTCTCCCGTAGATGCCGGGGCCGAAGACCTTGTGTGGAGTCGGGGCCGGAACCAGAAGATTCCTCTCCAGTGCTGACATGGATCTTGGGGTACTTCTGGAGTCTCCCCAGGGGAGTCAGTCCTCGTTTCGAATGCGGGCATGCACTTGCGCTTTCCTCCAGAGCGGTAGCAGCAGTGTCACGCAGTCCGCCGCGTGGATCAAAGGATCTATGGTTTTCCCTCGAGTCTTTCCCACGAGGCTTTCCCACGAAGCTTTCCCAGAGGGCTGTCCCACGTGCACACGTGGTGGGAGTCGATCCTCGGCTTGAACGTCAAGGCAGTGCAGGGAAAACAGGTTCCTCTGGAATGGACTGACACATATGGGGTCTCTTGGAATGGTGGCACGACCCTGGAGTTCCTCTCGCCTTTCCTGTGGGAGTGCCTCCTCTTGAGATGCGACGGGAACGCCGGGAATTCTTTCCCTATGAAACAGGGAAAGGATCCCTCATCTCGAGCTAGGAGGTGGAAACGGGGCTACCCTGGATGTGTGCGGGACCCCACGTGCTTCCTCTCGAGTGGAGACGGGTATGTCGGGGAACTTCTAGAGTTGCAGCAAGGGTGTGAAGGACCCTTTGGAAGTTCCAGTTGTTAGATGTGATTAGCCTCGAGAAGCCTCAGCGGAAATGGGCTTCATCTCGCCTGGAGGGCAAAATCTCCTGGATTTTCTCGAGTTGCGGCAGGTGCTCTCGACTTACGACGGGGACCTCAGGGACCCGCTCTGGTGATCTCAGGAAAGGCCAGTCCCCATGCGAGTTCCTCGGGGGCCTCTCGGGATTTCTCTCCCGTCGATGCCGGGGCCTAAGACCTTGTGTGGAGTCGGGGCCGGAACCTGAGGATTCCTCTCCAGTGCTGACATGGATCTTGGGGTATTTCTGGAGTCTCCCCAGGGGAGTCAGTCCTCGTCTCGAATGCGGGCATGCACTTGCGCTTTCCTCCAGAGCGGTAGCAGCAGTGTCACGCAGTCCTCCGCGTGGATCAAAGGATCTATGGTTTTCCCTCGAGTCTTTCCCACGAGGCTTTCCCACGAGGCTTTCCACAGGGCTGTCCCACGTGCACACGTGGTGGGACTCGATTCTCGGCTTGAACGTCAAGGCAGTGCAGGGAAAACAGGTTCCTCTGGAATGGACTGACACATCTGGGGGACTCTTGGAATGGTGGCACGACCCTGGAGTTCCTCTCGCCTTTCCTGTGGAGAGCGCCTCCTCTTGAGATGCGACGGGAACGCCGGGAATTCTTTCCCTACGAAACAGGGAAAGGATCCCTCATCTCGAGCTAGGAGGCGGAAATGGGGCTCCCCTGGATGTTTGCGGGACCCCACGTGCTTCCTCTCGAGTGGAGACGGGTATGTCGGGGAACTTCTTGAGTTGCAGCAAGGGTGTGAAGGTCCCTTTGGAAATTCCAGTGGTTAGATGTGATTGGCCTCGAGAAGCCTCAGCGGAAATGGGCCTCATCTCGCCTGGAGGGCAAAACCTCCTGGATTTTCTCGAGTTGCGGCAGGTGCTCTCGACTTACGTCGTGGACCTCAGGGACCCGCTCTGGTGGCCTCAGGAAAGGGCAGTCCCCATGCGACTTCCTCGGGGCCCTCTCGGGATTCCTCTCCCGTAGATGCCGGGGCCGAAGACCTTGTGTGGAGTCGGGGCCGGAACCAGAAGATTCCTCTCCAGTGCTGACATGGATCTTGGGGTACTTCTGGAGTCTCCCCAGGGGAGTCAGTCCTCGTTTCGAATGCGGGCATGCACTTGCGCTTTCCTCCAGAGCGGTAGCAGCAGTGTCACGCAGTCCGCCCAATGGATCAAAGGATCTATGGTTTTCCCTCGAGCCTTTCCCACGAGGCTTTCCCACGAGGCTTTCCCACAGGGCTGTCCCACGTGCACACGTGGTGGGAGTCGATCCTCGGCTTGAACGTCAATGCAGTGCAGGGAAAACAGGTTCCTCTGGAATGGACTGACACATATGGGGTGTCTTGGAATGGTGGCACGACCCTGGAGTTCCTCTCGCCTTTCCTGTGGGAGTGCCTCCTCTTGAGATGCGACGGGAACGCCGGGAATTCTTTCCCTACGAAACAGGGAAAGGATCCCTCATCTCGAGCTAGGAGGTGGAAACGTGGCTACCCTGGATGTGTGTGGGACCCCACGTGCTTCCTCTCGAGTGGAGACGGGTATGTCGGGAACCTTCTAGAGTTGCAGCAAGGGTGTGAAGGACCCTTTGGAAGTTCCAGTTGTTAGATGTGATTAGCCTCGAGAAGCCTCAGCGGAAATGGGCTTCATCTCGCCTGGAGGGCAAAACCTCCTGGATTTTCTCGAGTTGCGGCAGGTGCTCTCGACTTACGACGGGGACCTCAGGGACCCGCTCTGGTGACCTCAGGAAAGGCCAGTCCCCATGCGAGTTCCTCGGGGGCCTCTCGGGATTTCTCTCCCGTCGATGCCGGGGCCTAAGACCTTGTGTGGAGTCGGGGCCGGAACCTGAGGATTCCTCTCCAGTGCTGACATGGATCTTGGGGTACTTCTGGAGTCTCCCCAGGGGAGTCAGTCCTCGTCTCGAATGCGGGCCTGCACTTGCGCTTTCCTCCAGAGAGGTAGCAGCAGTGTCACGCAGTCCGCCGCGTGGATCAAAGGATCTATGGTTTTCCCTCGAGTCTTTCCCACGAGGCTTTCCCACGAGGCTTTCCACAGGGCTGTCCCACGTGCACACGTGGTGGGACTCGATTCTCGGCTTGAACGTCAAGGCAGTGCAGGGAAAACAGGTTCCTCTGGAATGGACTGACACATCTGGGGGACTCTTGGAATGGTGGCACGACCCTGGAGTTCCTCTCGCCTTTCCTGTGGAGAGCGCCTCCTCTTGAGATGCGACGGGAACGCCGGGAATTCTTTCCCTACGAAACAGGGAAAGGATCCCTCATCTCGAGCTAGGAGGCGGAAACGGGGCTCCCCTGGATGTGTGCGGGACCCCACGTGCTTCCTCTCGAGTGGAGACGGGTATGTCGGGGAACTTCTTGAGTTGCAGCAAGGGTGTGAAGGACCCTTTGGAAGTTCCAGTGGTTAGACGTGATTAGCCTCGAGAAGCCTCACCGGAAATGGGCCTCATCTCGCCTGGAGGGCAAAACCTCCTGGATTTTCTCGAGTTGCGGCAGGTGCTCTCGACTTACGTCGTGGACCTCAGGGACCCGCTCTGGTGGCCTCAGGAAAGGCCAGTCCCCATGCGAGTTCCTCGGGGGCCTCTCGGGATTCCTCTCCCGGCGATGCCGGGGCCTAAGACCTTGTGTGGAGTCTGGGCCGGAACCTGAGGATTCCTCTCCAGTGCTGACATGAATCTTGGGGTACTTCTGGAGTCTCCCCAGGGGAGTCAGTCCTCGTCTCGAATGCGGGCATGCACTTGCGCTTTCCTCCAGAGCGGTAGCAGCAGTGTCACGCAGTCCGCCGCGTGGATCAAAGGATCTATGGTTTTCCCTCGAGTCTTTCCCACGAGGCTTTCCCACGAGGCTTTCCACAGGGCTGTCCCACCTGCACACGTGGTGGGAGTCGATCCTCGGCTTGAACGTCAAGGCAGTGCAGGGAAAACAGGTTCCTCTGGAATGGACTGACACATCTGGGGGACTCTTGGAATGGTGGCACGACCCTGGAGTTCCTCTCGCCTTTCCTGTGGAGAGCGCCTCCTCTTGAGATGCGACGGGAACGCCGGGAATTCTTTCCCTACGAAACAGGGAAAGGATCCCTCATCTCGAGCTAGGAGGCGGAAACGGGGTTCCCCTGGATGTGTGCGGGACCCCATGTGCTTCCTCTCGAGTGGAGACGGGTATGTCTGGGAACTTCTTGATTTGCAGCAAGGGTGTGAAGGACCCTTTGGAAGTTCCAGTGGTTAGACGTGATTAGCCTCGAGAAGCCTCAGCGGAAATGGGCCTCATCTCGCCTGGAGGGCACAACCTCCTGGATTTTCTCGAGTTGCGGCAGGTGCTCTCGACTTACGACGGGGACCTCAGGGACCCGCTCTGGTGGCCTCAGGAAAGGCCAGTCCCCATGCGAGTTCATCGGGGGCCTCTCGGGATTCCTCTCCCGTCGATGCCGGGGCCTAAGACCTTGTGTGGAGTCGGGGCCGGAACCTGAGGATTCCTCTCCAGTGCTGACATGGATCTTGGGGTACTTCTGGAGTCTCCCCAGGGGAGTCAGTCCTCGTCTCGAATGCGGGCATGCACTTGCGCTTTCCTCCAGAGCGGTAGCAGCAGTGTCACGCAGTCCGCCGCGTGGATCAAAGGATCTATGGTTTTCCCTCGAGTCTTTCCCACGAGGCTTTCCCACGAGGCTTTCCCACAGGGCTGTCCCACGTGCACACGTGGTGGGAGTCGATCCTCGGCTTGAACGTCAAGGCAGTGCAGGGAAAACAGGTTCCTCTGGAATGGACTGACACATCTGGGGGACTCTTGGAATGGTGGCACGACCCTGGAGTTCCTCTCGCCTTTCCTGTGGAGAGCGCCTCCTCTTGAGATGCGATGGGAACGCCGGGAATTCTTTACCTACGAAACAGGGAAAGGATCCCTCATCTCGAGCTAGGAGGCGGAATCGGGGCTCCCCTGGATGTGTGCGGGACCCCACGTGCTTCCTCTCGAGTGGAGACGGGTATGTAGGGGAACTTCTGGAGTTGCAGCAAGGGTGTGAAGGACCCTTTGGAAGTTCCAGTGGTTAGACGTGATTAGCCTCGAGAAGCCTCAGCGGAAATGGGCCTCATCTCGCCTGGAGGGCAAAACCTCCTGGATTTTCTCGAGTTGCGGCAGGTGCTCTCGACTTACGACGGGGACCTCAGGGACCGCTCTGGTGGCCTCAGGAAAGGCCAGTCCCCATGCGAGTTCCTCGGGGGCCTCTCGGGATTCCTCTCCCGTCGATGCCGGGGCCTAAGACCTTGTGTGGAGTCGGGGCCGGAACCTGAGGATTCCTCTCCAGTGCTGACATGGATCTTGGGGTACTTCTGGAGTCTCCCCAGGGGAGTCAGTCCTCGTCTCGAATGCGGGCATGCACTTGCGCTTTCCTCCAGAGCGGTAGCAGCAGTGTCACGCAGTCCGCCGCGTGGATCAAATGATCTATGGTTTTCCCTCGAGTCTTTCCCACGAGGCTTTCCCACGAGGCTTTCCCACAGGGCTGTCCCACGTGCACACGTGGTGGGAGTCGATCCTCAGCTTGAACGTCAAGGCAGTGCAGGGAAAGCAGGTTCCTCTGGAATGGACTGACACATTTGGGGGACTCTTGGAATGGTGGCACGACCCTGGAGTTCCTCTCGCCTTTCCTGTGGAGAGCGCCTCCTCTTGAGATGCGACGGGAACACCGGGAATTCTTTCCCTACGAAACAGGGAAAGGATCCCTCATCTCGAGCTAGGAGGCGGAAATGGGGCTCCCCTGGATGTTTGCGGGACCCCACGTGCTTCCTCTCGAGTGGAGACGGGTATGTCGGGGAACTTCTAGAGTTGCAGCAAGGGTGTGAAGGACCCTTTGGAAGTTCCAGTTGTTAGATGTGATTAGCCTCGAGAAGCCTCAGCGGAAATGGGCTTCATCTCGCCTGGAGGGCAAAACCTCCTGGATTTTCTCGAGTTGCGGCAGGTGCTCTCGACTTACGACGGGGACCTCAGGGACCCGCTCTGGTGACCTCAGGAAAGGCCAGTCCCCATGCGAGTTCCTCGGGGGCCTCTCGGGATTCCTCTCCCGTCGATGCCGGGGCCTAAGACCTTGTGTGGATTCGGGGCCGGAACCTGAGGATTCCTCTCCAGTGCTGACATGGATCTTGGGGTACTTCTGGAGTCTCCCCAGGGGAGTCAGTCCTCGTCTCGAATGCGGGCATGCACTTGCGCTTTCCTCCAGAGCGGTAGCAGCAGTGTCACGCATTCCGCCGCGTGGATCAAAGGATCTATGGTCTTCCCTCGAGTCTTTCCCACGAGGCTTTCCCACGAGGCTTTCCCACAGGGCTGTCCCACGTGCACACGTGGTGGGAGTCGATCCTCGGCTTGAACGTCAAGGCAGTGCAGGGAAAACAGGTTCCTCTGGAATGGACTGACACATCTGGGGGACTCTTGGAATGGTGGCACGACCCTGGAGTTCCTCTCGCCTTTCCTGTGGAGAGCGCCTCCTCTTGAGATGCGATGGGAACGCCGGGAATTCTTTCCCTACGAAACAGGGAAAGGATCCCTCATCTCGAGCTAGGAGGCGGAAACGGGGTTCCCCTGGATGTGTGCGGGACCCCATGTGCTTCCTCTCGAGTGGAGACGGGTATGTCTGGGAACTTCTTGAGTTGCAGCAAGGGTGTGAAGGACCCTTTGGAAGTTCCAGTGGTTAGACGTGATTAGCCTCGAGAAGCCTCAGCGGAAATGGGCCTCATCTCGCCTGGAGGGCAAAACCTCCTGGATTTTCTCGAGTTGCGGCAGGTGCTCTCGACTTACGACGGGGACCTCAGGGACCGCTCTGGTGGCCTCAGGAAAGGCCAGTCCCCATGCGAGTTCCTCGGGGGCCTCTCGGGATTCCTCTCCCGTCGATGCCGGGGCCTAAGACCTTGTGTGGAGTCTGGGCCGGAACCTGAGGATTCCTCTCCAGTGCTGACATGGATCTTGGGGTACTTCTGGAGTCTCCCCAGGGGAGTCAGTCCTCGTCTCGAATGCGGGCATGCACTTGCGCTTTCCTCCAGAGCGGTAGCAGCAGTGTGACGCAGTCCGCCGCGTGGATCAAAGGATCTATGGTTTTCCCTCGAGTCTTTCCCACGAGGCTTTCCCACGAGGCTTTCCCACAGGGCTGTCCCACGTGCACAGGTGGTGGGAGTCGATCCTCGGCTTGAACGTCAAGGCAGTGCAGGGAAAACAGGTTCCTCTGCAATGGACTGACACATCTGGGGGACACTTGGAATTGTGGCACGACCCTGGAGTTCCTCTCGCCTTTCCTGTGGAGAGCGCCTCCTCTTGAGATGCGACGGGAACACCGGGAATTCTTTCCCTACAAAACAGGGAAAGGATCCCTCATCTCGAGCTAGGAGGCGGAAACGGGGCTCCCCTGGATGTGTGCGGGACCCCACGTGCTTCCTCTCGACTGGAGACGGGTATGTCGGGGAACTTCTTGAGTTGCAGCAAGGGTGTGAAGGACCCTTTGGAAGTTCCAGTGGTTAGACGTGATTAGCCTCGAGAAGCCTCAGCGGAAATGGGCCTCATCTCGCCTGGAGGGCAAAACCTCCTGGATTTTCTCGAGTTGCGGCAGGTGCTCTCGACTTACGACGGGGACGTCAGGGACCCGCTCTGGTGGCCTCAGGAAAGGCCAGTCCCCATGCGAGTTCCTCGGGGGCCTCTCGGGATTCCTCTCCCGTCGTTGCCGGGGCCTAAGACCTTGTGTGGAGTCGGGGCCGGAACCTGAGGATTCCTCTCCAGTGCTGACTTGGATCTTGGGGTACTTCTGGAGTCTCCCCAGGGGAGTCAGTCCTCGTCTCGAATGCGGGCATGCACTTGCGCTTTCCTCCAGAGCGGTAGCAGCAGTGTCACGCAGTCCGCCGCGTGGATCAAAGGATCTATGGTTTTCCCTCGAGTCTTTCCCACGAGGCTTTCCCACGAGGCTTTCCCACAGGGCTGTCCCACGTGCACACGTGGTGGGAGTGGATCCTCGGCTTGAACGTCAAGGCAGTGCAGGGAAAACAGGTTCCTCTGGAATGGACTGACACATCTGGGGGACTCTTGGAATGGTGGCACGACCCTGGAGTTCCTTTCGCCTTTCCTGTGGAGAGCGCCTCCTCTTGAGATGCGACAGGAACGCCGGGAATTCTTTCCCTACGAAACAGGGAAAGGATCCCTCATCTCGAGCTAGGAGGCGGAAACGGGGCTCCCCTGGATGTGTGCGGGACCCCACGTGCTTCCTCTCGAGTGGAGACGGGTATGTCGGGGAACTTCTTGAGTTGCAACAAGGGTGTGAAGGACCCTTTGGAAGTTCCAGTGGTTAGACGTGATTAGCCTCGAGAAGCCTCAGCGGAAATGGGCCTCATCTCGCCTGGAGGGCAAAACCTCCTGGATTTTCTCGAGTTGCGGCAGGTGCTCTCGACTTACGACGGGGACCTCAGGGACCCGCTCTGGTGGCCTCAGGAAAGGCCAGTCCCCATGCGAGTTCCTCGGGGGCCTCTCGGGATTCCTCTCCCGTCGATGCCGGGGCCTAAGACCTTGTGTGGAGTCGGGGCCGGAACCTGAGGATTCCTCTCCAGTGCTGACATGGATCTTGGGGTACTTCTGGAGTCTCCCCAGGGGAGTCAGTCCTCGTCTCGAATGCGGGCATGCACTTGCGCTTTCCTCCAGAGCGGTAGCAGCAGTGTCACGCAGTCCGCCGCGTGGATCAAAGGATCTATGGTTTTCCCTCGAGTCTTTCCCACGAGGCTTTCCCACGAGGCTTTCCCACAGGGCTGTCCCACGTGCACACGTGGTGGGAGTCGATCCTCGGCTTGAACGTCAAGGCAGTGCAGGGAAAACAGGTTCCTCTGGAATGGACTGACACATCTGGGGGACTCTTGGAATGGTGGCACGACCCTGGAGTTCCTCTCGCCTCTCCTGTGGAGAGCGCCTCCTCTTGAGATGCGACGGGAACGCCGGGAATTCTTTCCCTAAGAAACAGGGAAAGGATCCCTCATCTCGAGCTAGGAGGCGGAAACGGGGCTCCCCTGGATGTGTGCGGGACCCCACGTGCTTCCTCTCGAGTGGAGACGGGTATGTCGGGGAACTTCTTGAGTTGCAGCAAGGGTGTGAAGGACCCTTTGGAAGTTCCAGTGGTTAGACGTGATTAGCCTCGAGAAGCCTCAGCGGAAATGGGCCTCATCTCGCCTGGAGGGCAAAACCTCCTGAATTTTCTCGAGTTGCGGCAGGTGCTCTCGACTTACGACGGGGACCTCAGGGACCCGCACTGGTGGCTTCAGGAAAGGCCAGTCCCCATGCGAGTTCCTCGGGGGCCTCTCGGGATTCCTCTCCCGTCGATGCCGGGGCCTAAGACCTTGTGTGGAGTCGGGGCCGGAACCTGAGGATTCCTCTCCAGTGCTGACATGGATCTTGGGGTACTTCTGGAGTCTCCCCAGGGGAGTCAGTCCTCGTCTCAAATGCGGGCATGCACTTGCGCTTTCCTCCAGAGCGGTAGCAGCAGTGTCACGCAGTCCGCCGCGTGGATCAAAGGATCTATGGTTTTCCCTCGAGTCTTTCCCACGAGGCTTTCCCACGAGGCTTTCCCACAGGACTGTCCCACGTGCGCACGTGGTGGGAGTCGATCCTCGGCTAGAACGTCAAGGCAGTGCAGGGAAAACAGGTTCCTCTGGAATGGACTGACACATCTGGGGGACTCTTGGAATGGTGGCACGACCCTGGAGTTCCTCTCGCCTTTCCTGTGGAGAGCGCCTCCTATTGAGATGCGACGGGAACACCGGGAATTTTTTAACCTACGAACAGGGAAAGGATCCCTCATCTCGAGCTAGGAGGCGGAAACGGGGCTCCCCTGGATGTGTGCGGGACCCCACGTGCTTCCTCTCGAGTGGAGACGGGTATGTAGGGGAACTTCTTGAGTTGCAGCAAGGGTGTGAAGGACCCTTTGGAAGTTCCAGTGGTTAGACGTGATTAGCCTCGAGAAGCCTCAGCGGAAATGGGCCTCATCTCGCCTGGAGGGCAAAACCTCCTGGATTTTCTCGAGTTGCGGCAGGTGCTCTCGACTTACGACGGGGACCTCAGGGACCCGCTCTGGTGGCCTCAGGAAAGGCCAGTCCCCATGCGAGTTCCTCTGGGGATTCCTCTCCCGTCGATGCCGGGGCCTAAGACCTTGTGTGGAGTCGGGGCCGGAACCTGAGGATTCCTCTCCAGTGCTGACATGGATCTCGGGGTACTTCTGGAGTCTCCCCAGGGGAGTCAGTCCTCGTCTCGAATGCGGGCATGCACTTGCGCTTTCCTCCAGAGCGGTAGCAGCAGTGTCACGCAGTCCGCCGCGTGGATCAAAGGATCTATGCTTTTCCCTCGAGTCTTTCCCACGAGGCTTTCCCACGAGGCTTTCCCACAGGGCTGTCCCACGTGCACAGGTGGTGGGAGTCGATCCTCGGCTTGAACGTCAAGGCAGTGCAGGGAAAACAGGTTCCTCTGGAATGGACTGACACATCTGGGCGTCTCTTGGAATGGTGGCACGACCCTGGAGTTCCTCTCGCCTCTCCTGTGGAGAGCGCCTCCTCTTGAGATGCGACGGGAATGCCGGGAATTCTTTCCCTACGAAACAGGGAAAGGATCCCTCATCTCGAGCTAGGAGGCGGAAACGGGGCTCCCCTGGATGTGTGCGGGACCCCACGTGCTTCCTCTCGAGTGGAGACGGGTATGGCGGGGAACTTCTTGAGTTGCAGCAAGGGTGTGAAGGACCCTTTGGAAGTTCCAGTGGTTAGATGTGATTAGCCTCGAGAAGCCTCAGCGGAAATGGGCCTCATCTCGCCTGGAGGGCAAAACCTCCTGGATTTTCTCGAGTTGCGGCATGTGCTCTCGACTTACGACGGGGACCTCAGGGACCCGCTCTGGTGACCTCAGGAAAGGCCAGTCCCCATGCGAGCTCCTCGGGGGCCTCTCGGGATTCCTCTCCCATTGATGCCGGGGCCTAAGACCTTGTGTGGAGTCGGGGCCGGAACCTGATTATTCCTCTCCAGTGCTGACATGGATCATGGGGTACTTCTGGAGTCTCCCCAGGGGAGTCAGTCCTAGTCTCGAATGCGGGCATGTACTTGCGCTTTCCTCCATAGCGGTAGCAGCAGTGTCACGCAGTCTGCCGCGTGGATCAAAGGATCTATGGTTTTCCCTCGAGTCTTTCCCACGAGGCTTTCCCACGAGGCTTTCCCACAGGACTGTCCCACGTGCACACGTGGTGGGAGTGGATCCTCGGCTTGAACGTCAAGGCAGTGCAGGGAAAACAGGTTCCTCTGGAATGGACTGACACATCTGGGGGACTCTTGGAATGGTGGCACGACCCTGGAGTTAATCTCGCCTTTCCTGTGGAGAGCGCCTCCTCTTGAGATGCGACAGGAACGCCGGGAATTCTTTCCCTACGAAACAGGGAAAGGATCCCTCATCTTGAGCTAGGAGGCGGAAACGGGGCTCCCCTGGATGTGTGCGGGATACCACGTGCTTCCTATCGAGTGGAGACGGGTATGTCGGGGAACTTCTTGAGTAGCAGCAAGGGTGTGAAGGACCCTTTGGAAGTTCCGGTGGTTAGATGTGATTGGCCTCGAGAAGCCTCAGCGGAAATGGGCCTCATCTCGCCTGGAGGGCAAAACCTCCTGGATTTTCTCGAGTTACGGCAGGTGCTCTCTACTTACGACGGGGACCTCAGGGACCCGCTCTGGTGGCCTCAGGAAAGGCCAGTCCCCATGCGAGTTCCTCGGGGGCCTCTCGGGATTCCTCTCACGTCGATGCCGGGGCCTAAGACCTTGTGTGGAGTCGGGGCCGGAACCTGAGGATTCCTCTCCAGTGCTGACATGGATCTTGGGGTACTTCTGGAGTCTCCCCAGGGGAGTCAGTCCTCGTCTCGAATGCGGGCATGCACTTGCGCTTTCCTCCAGAGCGGTAGCAGCAGTGTCACGCAGTCTGCTGCGTGGATCAAAGGATCTATGGTTTTCCCTCGAGTCTTTCCCACGAGGCTTTCCCACGAGGCTTTCCCACAGGACTGTCCCACGTGCACACGTGGTGGGAGTCGATCCTCGGCTTGAACGTCAAGGCAGTGCAGGGAAAACAGGTTCCTCTGGAATGGACTGACACATCTGGGGGACTCTTGGAATGGTGGCACGACCCTGGAGTTCCTCTCGCCTTTCCTGTGGAGAGCGCCTCCTCTTGAGATGCGACGGGAACACCGGGAATTTTTTACCTACGAAACAGGGAAAGGATCCCTCATCTCGAGCTAGGAGGCGGAAACGGGGCTCCCCTGGATGTGTGCGGGACCCCACGTGCTTCCTCTCGAGTGGAGACGGGTATGTCGGGGAACTTCTTGAGTTGCAGCAAGGGTGTGAAGGACCCTTTGGAAGTTCCAGTGGTTAGACGTGATTAGCCTCGAGAAGCCTCAGCGGAAATGGGCCTCATCTCGCCTGGAGGGCAAAACCTCCTGGATTTTCTCGAGTTGCGGCAGGTGCTCTCGACTTACGACGGGGACCTCAGGGACCCGCTCTGGTGGCCTCAGGAAAGGCCAGTCCCCATGCGAGTTCCTCTGGGGATTCCTCTCCCGTCGATGCCGGGGCCTAAGACCTTGTGTGGAGTCGGGGCCGGAACCTGAGGATTCCTCTCCAGTGCTGACATGGATCTCGGGGTACTTCTGGAGTCTCCCCAGGGGAGTCAGTCCTCGTCTCGAATGCGGGCATGCACTTGCGCTTTCCTCCAGAGCGGTAGCAGCAGTGTCACGCAGTCCGCCGCGTGGATCAAAGGATCTATGGTTTTCCCTCGAGTCTTTCCCAC
The DNA here is from genome assembly GCF_042477335.2 of Ovis canadensis. Classification (NCBI taxonomy): domain Eukaryota; kingdom Metazoa; phylum Chordata; class Mammalia; order Artiodactyla; family Bovidae; genus Ovis; species Ovis canadensis. The sequence continues at coordinate 9,464,572 of NC_091254.1, forward strand.
GAGGCTTTCCCACGAGGCTTTCCCACAGGGCTGTCCCACGTGCACAGGTGGTGGGAGTCGATCCTCGGCTTGAACGTCAAGGCAGTGCAGGGAAAACAGGTTCCTCTGGAATGGACTGACACATCTGGGCGTCTCTTGGAATGGTGGCACGACCCTGGAGTTCCTCTCGCCTCTCCTGTGGAGAGCGCCTCCTCTTGAGATGCGACGGGAACCCCGGGAATTCTTTCCCTAAGAAACAGGGAAAGGATCCCTCATCTCGAGCTAGGAGGCGGAAACGGGGCTCCCCTGGATGTGTGCGGGACCCCACGTGCTTCCTCTCGAGTGGAGACGGGTATGTCGGGGAACTTCTTGAGTTGCAGCAAGGGTGTGAAGGACACTTTGGAAGTTCCAGTGGTTAGATGTGATTAGCCTCGAGAAGCCTCAGCGGAAATGGGCCTCATCTCGCCTGGAGGGCAAAACCTCCTGGATTTTCTCGAGTTGCGGCAGGTGCTCTCGACTTACTACGGGGACCTCAGGGACCCGCTCTGGTGGCCTCAGGAAAGGCCAGTCCCCATGCGAGTTCCTCTGGGGATTCCTCTCCCGTCGATGCCGGGGCCTAAGACCTTGTGTGGAGTCGGGGCCGGAACCTGAGGATTCCTCTCCAGTGCTGACATGGATCTTGGGGTACTTCTGGAGTCTCCCCAGGGGAGTCAGTCCTCGACTCGAATGCGGGCATGCACTTGCGCTTTCCTCCAGAGCGGTAGCAGCAGTGTCATGCAGTCTGCCGCGTGGATCAAAGGATATATGGTTTTCCCTCGAGTCTTTCCCACGAGGCTTTCCCACGAGGCTTTCCCACAGGGCTGTCCCACGTGCACACGTGGTGGGAGTCGATCCTCGGCTTGAACGTCAAGGCAGTGCAGGGAAAACAGGTTCCTCTGGAATGGACTGACACATCTGGGGGACTCTTGGAATGGTGGCAAGACCCTGGACTTCCTCTCGCCTATCCTGTGGAGAGCGCCTCCTCTTGAGATGCGACGGGAACGCCGGGAATTCTTTCCCTACGAAACAGGGAAAGGATCCCTCATCTCGAGCTAGGAGGCGGAAACGGGGCTCCCCTGGATGTGTGCGGGACCCCACGTGCTTCCTCTCGAGTGGAGACGGGTATGTCGGGGAACTTCTTGAGTTGCAGCAAGGGTGTGAAGGACCCTTTGGAAGTTCCAGTGGTTAGACGTGATTAGCCTCGAGAAGCCTCAGCGGAAATGGGCCTCATCTCGCCTGGAGGGCAAAACCTCCTGGATTTTCTCGAGTTGCGGCAGGTGCTCTCGACTTACGACGGGGACCTCAGTGACCCGCTCTGGTGGCCTCAGGAAAGGCCAGTCCCCATGCGAGTTCCTCGGGGGCCTCTCGGCATTCCTCTCCCGTCGATGCCAGGGCCTAAGACCTTGTGTGGAGTCGGGGCCGGAACCTGAGGATTCCTCTCCAGTGCTGACATGGATCTTGGGGTACTTCTGGAGTCTCCCCAGGGGAGTCAGTCCTCGTCTCGAATGCGGGCATGCATTTGCGCTTTCCTCCATAGCGGTAGCAGCAGTGTCACGCAGTCTGCCGCGTGGATCAAAGGATCTATGATTTTCCCTCGAGTCTTTCCCACGAGGCTTTCCCACGAGGCTTTCCCACAGGGCTGTCCCACGTGCACACGTGGTGGGAGTGGATCCTCGGCTTGAACGTCAAGGCAGTTCAGGGAAAACAGGTTCCTCTGGAATGGACTGACACATCTGGGGGACTCTTGTCATGGTGGCACGACCCTGGAGTTCCTCTCGCCTTTCTTGTGGAGAGCGCCTCCTCTTGAGATGCGACGGGAACGCCGGGAATTATTTCCCTACGAAACAGGGAAAGGATCCCTCATCTCGAGCTAGGAGGCGGAAACGGGGCTCCCCTGGATGTGTGCGGGACACCACGTGCTTCCTCTCGAGTGGAGACGGGTATGTCGGGGAACTTCTTGAGTTGCAGCAAGGGTGTGAAGGACCCTTTGGAAGTTCCAGTGGTTAGACGTGATTCGCCTCGAGAAGCCTCAGCGGAAATGGGCCTCATCTCGCCTGGAGGGCAAAACCTCCTGGATTTTCTCGAGTTGCGGCAGGTGCTCTCGACTTACGACGGGGACCTCAGGGACCCGCTCTGGTGGCCTCAGGAAAGGCCAGTCCCCATGCGAATTCCTCGGGGGCCTCTCGGGATTCCTCTCCCGTCGATGCCGGGGCCTAAGTCCTTGTGTGGATTCGGGGCCGGAACCTGAGGATTCCTCTCCAGTGCTGACATGGATCTTGGGGTACTTCTAGAGTCTCCCCAGGGGAGTCAGTCCTCGTCTCGAATGCGGGCATGCACTTGCGCTTTCCTCCAGAGCGGTAGCAGCAGTGTCACGCAGTCCGCCGCGTGGATCAAAGGATCTATGGTTTTCCCTCGAGTCTTTCCCACGAGGCTTTCCCACGAGGCTTTCCCACAGGGCTGTCCCACGTGCACAGGTGGTGGGAGTCGATCCTCGGCTTGAACGTCAAGGCAGTGCAGGGAAAACAGGTTCCTCTGTAATGGACTGACACATCTGGGTGTCTCTTGGAATGGTGGCACGACCCTGGAGTTCCTCTCGCCTCTCCTGTGGAGAGCCCCTCATCTTGAGATGCGACGGGAACGCCGGGAATTCTTTCCCTACGAAACAGGGAAAGGATCCCTCATCTCGAGCTAGCAGGCGGAAACGGGGCTCCCCTGGATGTATGCGGGACACCACGTGCTTCCTATCGAGTGGAGACGGGTATGTCGGGGAACTTCTTGAGTAGCAGCAAGGGTGTGAAGGACCCTTTGGAAGTTCCAGTGTTTAGATGTGATTGGACTCGAGAAGCCTCAGCGGAAATGGGCCTCATCTCGCCTGGAGGGCAAAACCTCCTGGATTTTCTCGAGTTACGGCAGGTGTTCTCGACTTACGACGGGGACCTCAGGGACCCGCTCTGGTGGCCTCAGGAAAGGCCAGTCCCCATGCGAGTTCCTCGGGGGCCTCTCGGGATTCCTCTCCCGTCGATGCCGGGGCCTAAGACCTTGTGTGGAGTCGGGGCCGGAACCTGAGGATTCCTCTCCAGTGCTGACATGGATCTTGGGGTACTTCTGGAGTCTCCCCAGGGGAGTCAGTGCTCGTCTCGAATGCGGGCATGCACTTGCGCTTTCCTCCAGAGCGGTAGCAGCAGTGTCACGCGGTCCGCCGCGTGGATCAAAGGATCTATGGTTTTCCCTCGAGTCTTTCCCACGAGGCTTTCCCACGAGGCTTTCCCACAGGGCTGTCCCACGTGCACACGTGGTGGGAGTCGATCCTCGGCTTGAACGTCAGGCAGTGCAGGGAAAACAGGTTCCTCTGGAATGGACTGACACATCTGGGGGTCTCTTGGAATGGTGCCACGACCCTGGAGTTCCTCTCGCCTTTCCTGTGGAGAGCGCCACCTCTTGAGATGCGACGGGAACGCCGGGAATTCTTTCCCTACGAAACAGGGAAAGGATCCCTCATCTCGAGCTAGGAGGCGGAAACGGGGCTCCCCTGGATGGGTGCGGGACCCCACGTGCTTCCTCTCGAGTGGAGACGGGTATGTCGGGGAACTTCTTGAGTTGCAGCAATGGTGTGAACGACCCTTTGGAAGTTCCAGCGGTTACATGTGATTAGCCTCGGGAAGCCTCAGCGGAAATGGGCCTCATCTCGCCTGGAGGGCAAAACCTCCTGGATTTTCTCGAGTTGCGGCAGGTGCTCTCGACTTACGATGGGGACCTCAGGGACCCGCTCTGGTGGCCTCAGGAAAGGCCAGGCCCCATGCGAGTTCCTCGGGGGCCTCTCGGGATTCCTCTCCCGTCGATGCAGGGGCCTAAGACCTTGTGTGGAGTCGGGGCCGGAACCTGAGGATTCCTCTCCAGTGCTGACATGGATCTTGGGGTACTTCTGGAGTCTCCCCAGGGGAGTCAGTCCTCGTCTCGAATGCGGGCATGCACTTGCGCTTTCCTCCAGAGCGGTAGCAGCAGTGTCACTCAGTCCGCCGCGTGGATCAAAGGATCTATGGTTTTCCCTCGAGTCTTTCCCACGAGGCTTTCCCACGAGGCTTTCCCACAGGGCTGTCCCACGTGCACACGTGGTGGTAGTGGATCCTCGGCTTGAACGTCAAGGCAGTGCAGGGAAAACAGGTTCCTCTGGAATGGACTGACACATCTGGGGGACTCTTGGAATGGTGTCACGACCCTGGAGTTCTTCTCGCCTTTCCTGTGGAGAGCGCCTCCTCTTGAGATGCGACGGGAACGCCGGGAATTCTTTCCCTACGAAACAGGGAAAGGATCCCTCATCTCGAGCTAGGAGGCGGAAACGGGGCTCCCCTGGATGTGTGCGGGACCCCAGGTGCTTCCTCTCGAGTGGAGACGGGTATGTCGGGGAATTCTTGAGTTGCAGCAAGGGTGTGAAGGACCCTTTGGAAGTTCCAGTGGTTAGACGTGATTCGCCTCGAGAAGCCTCAGCGGAAATGGGCCTCATCTCGCCTGGAGGGCAAAACCTGCTGGATTTTCTCGATTTGCGGCAGGTGCTCTCGACTTACGACGGGGACCTCAGGGACCCGCTCTGGTGGCCTCAGGAAAGGCCAGTCCCCATGCTAATTCCTCGGGGGCCTCTCGGGATTACTCTCCCGTCGATGCCGGGGCCTAAGACCTTGTGTGGAGTCGGGTCCGGAACCTGAGGATTCCTCTCCGGTGCTGACATGGATCTTGGGGTACTTCTGGAGTCTCCCCAGGGGAGTCAGTCCTCGTCTCGAATGCGGGCATGCACTTGCGCTTTCCTCCAGAGCGGTAACAGCAGTGTCACGCGGTCCGCCGCGTGGATCAAAGGATCTATGGTTTTCCCTCGAGTCTTTCCCACGAGGCTTTCCCACGAGGCTTTCCCACAGGGCTGTCCCACGTGCACACGTGGTGGGAGTCGATCCTCGGCTTGAACGTCAAGGCAGTGCAGGAAAAACAGGTTCCTCTGGAATGGACTGAAACATCTGGGGGTCTCTTGGAATGGTGCCACGACCCTGGAGTTCCTCTCGCCTTTCCTGTGGAGAGCGCCTCCTCTTGAGATGCGACGGGAACGCCGGGAATTCTTTCCCTACGAAACAGGGAAAGGATCCCTCATCTCGAGCTAGGAGGCGGAAACGGGGCTCCCCTGGATGTGTGCGGGACCCCACGTGCTTCCTCTCGAGTGGAGACGGGTATGTCGGGGAACTTCTTGATTTGCAGCAAGGGTGTGAAGCACCCTTTGGAAGTTCCAGTGGTTAGACGTGATTAGCCTCGAGAAGCCTCAGCGGAAATGGGCCTCATCTCGCCTGGAGGGCAAAACCTCCTGGATTTTCTCGAGTTGCGGCAGGTGCTCTCGACTTACGACGGGGACCTCAGGGACCCGCTCTGGTGGCCTCAAGAAAGGCCAGTCCCCATGCGAGTTCCTCGGGGGCCTCTCGGGATTCCTCTCCCGTCGATGCCGGGGCCTAAGACCTTGTGTGGAGTCGGGGCCGGAACCTGAGGATTCCTCTCCAGTGCTGACATGGATCTTGGGGTACTTCTGGAGTCTCCCCAGGGGAGTCAGTCCTCGTCTCGAATGCGGGCATGCATTTGCGCTTTCCTCCATAGCGGTAGCAGCAGTGTCACGCAGTCTGCCGCGTGGATCAAAGGATCTATGGTTTTCCCTCGAGTCTTTCCCACGAGGCTTTCCCACGAGGCTTTCCCACAGGGCTGTCCCACGTGCACACGTGGTGGGAGTCGATCCTCGGCTTGAACGTCAAGGCAGTGCAGGGAAAACAGGTTCCTCTGGAATGGACTGACACATCTGGGGGACTCTTGGAATGGTGGCACGACCCTGGAGTTCCTCTCGCCTTTCCTGTGGAGAGCGCCTCCTCTTGAGTTGCGACGGGAACGCCGGGAATTCTTTCCCTACGAAACAGGGAAAGGATCCCTAATCTCGAGCTAGGAGGCGGAAACGGGGCTCCCCTGGATGTGTGCGGGACCCCACGTGCTTCCTCTCGAGTGGAGACTGGTATGTCGGGGAACTTCTTGATTTGCAGCAAGGGTGTGAAGCACCCTTTGGAAGTTCCAGTGGTTAGACGTGATTAGCCTCGAGAAGCCTCAGCGGAAATGGGCCTCATCTCGCCTGGAGGGCAAAACCTCCTGGATTTTCTCGAGTTGCGGCAGGTGCTCTCGACTTACGACGGGGACCACAGGGACCCGCTCTGGTGGCCTCAAGAAAGGCCAGTCCCCATGCGAGTTCCTCGGGGGCCTCTCGGGATTCCTCTCCCGTCGATGCCGGGGCCTAAGACCTTGTGTGGATTCGGGGCCGGAACCTGAGGATTCCTCTCCAGTGCTGACATGGATCTTGGGGTACTTCTGGAGTCTCCCCAGGGGAGTCAGTCCTCGTCTCGAATGCGGGCATGCACTTGCGCTTTCCTCCAGAGCGGTAGCAGCAGTGTCACGCAGTCCGCCGCGTGGATCAAAGGATCTATGGTTGTCCCTCGAGTCTTTCCCACGAGGCTTTCCCACGAGGCTTTCCCACAGGGCTGTCCCACGTGCACAGGTGGTGGGAGTCGATCCTCGGCTTGAACGTCAAGGCAGTGCAGGGAAAACAGGTTCCTCTGTAATGGACTGACATATCTGGGTGTCTCTTGGAATGGTGGCACGACCCTGGAGTTCCTCTCGCCTCTCCTGTGGAGAGCCCCTCCTCTTGAGATGCGACGGGAACGCCGGGAATTCTTTCCCTAAGAAACAGGGAAAGGATCCCTCATCTCGAGCTAGGAGGCGGAAAAGGGGCTCCCCTGGATATGTGCGGGACCCCACGTGATTCCTCTCGAGTGGAGACGGGTATGTCGGGGAACTTCTTGAGTTGCAGCAAGGGTGTGAAAGACTCTTTGGAAGTTGCAGTGGTTAGATGTGATTAGCCTCGAGAAGCCTCAGCGGAAATGGGCCTCATCTCGCCTGGAGGGCAAAACCTCCTGGATTTTCTCGAGTTGCGGCCTGTGCTCTCGACTTACGACGGGGACCTCGGGGACCCGCTCTGGTGACCTCAGGAAATGCCAGTCCCCATGCGAGTTCCTCGGGGGCCTCTCGGCATTCCTCTCCCATCGATGCCGGGGCCTAAGACCTTGTGTGGAGTCGGGGCCGGAACCTGAGGATTCCTCTCCAGTGCTGACATGGATCTTGGGGTACTTCTGGAGTCTCCCCAGGGGAGTCAGTCCTCGTCTCGAATGCGGGCATGCATTTGCGCTTTCCTCCATAGCGGTAGCAGCAGTGTCACGCAGTCTGCCGCGTGGATCAAAGGATCTATGATTTTCCCTCGAGTCTTTCCCACGAGGCTTTCCCACGAGGCTTTCCCACAGGGCTGTCCCACGTGCACACGTGGTGGGAGTGGATCCTCGGCTTGAACGTCAAGGCAGTTCAGGGAAAACAGGTTCCTCTGGAATGGACTGACACATCTGGGGGACTCTTGTCATGGTGGCACGACCCTGGAGTTCCTCTCGCCTTTCTTGTGGAGAGCGCCTCCTCTTGAGATGCGACGGGAACGCCGGGAATTATTTCCCTACGAAACAGGGAAAGGATCCCTCATCTCGAGCTAGGAGGCGGAAACGGGGCTCCCCTGGATGTGTGCGGGACACCACGTGCTTCCTCTCGAGTGGAGACGGGTATGTCGGGGAACTTCTTGAGTTGCAGCAAGGGTGTGAAGGACCCTTTGGAAGTTCCAGTGGTTAGACGTGATTCGCCTCGAGAAGCCTCAGCGGAAATGGGCCTCATCTCGCCTGGAGGGCAAAACCTCCTGGATTTTCTCGAGTTGCGGCAGGTGCTCTCGACTTACGACGGGGACCTCAGGGACCCGCTCTGGTGGCCTCAGGAAAGGCCAGTCCCCATGCGAATTCCTCGGGGGCCTCTCGGGATTCCTCTCCCGTCGATGCCGGGGCCTAAGTCCTTGTGTGGATTCGGGGCCGGAACCTGAGGATTCCTCTCCAGTGCTGACATGGATCTTGGGGTACTTCTAGAGTCTCCCCAGGGGAGTCAGTCCTCGTCTCGAATGCGGGCATGCACTTGCGCTTTCCTCCAGAGCGGTAGCAGCAGTGTCACGCAGTCCGCCGCGTGGATCAAAGGATCTATGGTTTTCCCTCGAGTCTTTCCCACGAGGCTTTCCCACGAGGCTTTCCCACAGGGCTGTCCCACGTGCACAGGTGGTGGGAGTCGATCCTCGGCTTGAACGTCAAGGCAGTGCAGGGAAAACAGGTTCCTCTGTAATGGACTGACACATCTGGGTGTCTCTTGGAATGGTGGCACGACCCTGGAGTTCCTCTCGCCTCTCCTGTGGAGAGCCCCTCATCTTGAGATGCGACGGGAACGCCGGGAATTCTTTCCCTACGAAACAGGGAAAGGATCCCTCATCTCGAGCTAGCAGGCGGAAACGGGGCTCCCCTGGATGTATGCGGGACACCACGTGCTTCCTATCAAGTGGAGACGGGTATGTCGGGGAACTTCTTGAGTAGCAGCAAGGGTGTGAAGGACCCTTTGGAAGTTCCAGTGTTTAGATGTGATTGGACTCGAGAAGCCTCAGCGGAAATGGGCCTCATCTCGCCTGGAGGGCAAAACCTCCTGGATTTTCTCGAGTTACGGCAGGTGTTCTCGACTTACGACGGGGACCTCAGGGACCCGCTCTGGTGGCCTCAGGAAAGGCCAGTCCCCATGCGAGTTCCTCGGGGGCCTCTCGGGATTCCTCTCCCGTCGATGCCGGGGCCTAAGACCTTGTGTGGAGTCGGGGCCGGAACCTGAGGATTCCTCTCCAGTGCTGACATGGATCTTGGGGTACTTCTGGAGTCTCCCCAGGGGAGTCAGTGCTCGTCTCGAATGCGGGCATGCACTTGCGCTTTCCTCCAGAGCGGTAGCAGCAGTGTCACGCGGTCCGCCGCGTGGATCAAAGGATCTATGGTTTTCCCTCGAGTCTTTCCCACGAGGCTTTCCCACGAGGCTTTCCCACAGGGCTGTCCCACGTGCACACGTGGTGGGAGTCGATCCTCGGCTTGAACGTCAGGCAGTGCAGGGAAAACAGGTTCCTCTGGAATGGACTGACACATCTGGGGGTCTCTTGGAATGGTGCCACGACCCTGGAGTTCCTCTCGCCTTTCCTGTGGAGAGCGCCACCTCTTGAGATGCGACGGGAACGCCGGGAATTCTTTCCCTACGAAACAGGGAAAGGATCCCTCATCTCGAGCTAGGAGGCGGAAACGGGGCTCCCCTGGATGGGTGCGGGACCCCACGTGCTTCCTCTCGAGTGGAGACGGGTATGTCGGGGAACTTCTTGAGTTGCAGCAATGGTGTGAACGACCCTTTGGAAGTTCCAGCGGTTACATGTGATTAGCCTCGAGAAGCCTCAGCGGAAATGGGCCTCATCTCGCCTGGAGGGCAAAACCTCCTGGATTTTCTCGAGTTGCGGCAGGTGCTCTCGACTTACGATGGGGACCTCAGGGACCCGCTCTGGTGGCCTCAGGAAAGGCCAGTCCCCATGCGAGTTCCTCGGGGGCCTCTCGGCATTCCTCTCCCGTCGATGCAGGGGCCTAAGACCTTGTGTGGAGTCGGGGCCGGAACCTGAGGATTCCTCTCCAGTGCTGACATGGATCTTGGGGTACTTCTGGAGTCTCCCCAGGGGAGTCAGTCCTCGTCTCGAATGCGGGCATGCACTTGCGCTTTCCTCCAGAGCGGTAGCAGCAGTGTCACTCAGTCCGCCGCGTGGATCAAAGGATCTATGGTTTTCCCTCGAGTCTTTCCCACGAGGCTTTCTCACGAGGCTTTCCCACAGGGCTGTCCCACGTGCACACGTGGTGGTAGTGGATCCTCGGCTTGAACGTCAAGGCAGTGCAGGGAAAACAGGTTCCTCTGGAATGGACTGACACATCTGGGGGACTCTTGGAATGGTGTCACGACCCTGGAGTTCCTCTCGCCTTTCCTGTGGAGAGCGCCTCCTCTTGAGATGCGACGGGAACGCCGGGAATTCTTTCCCTACGAAACAGGGAAAGGATCCCTCATCTCGAGCTAGGAGGCGGAAACGGGGCTCCCCTGGATGTGTGCGGGACCCCAGGTGCTTCCTCTCGAGTGGAGACGGGTATGTCGGGGAATTCTTGAGTTGCAGCAAGGGTGTGAAGGACCCTTCGGAAGTTCCAGTGGTTAGACGTGATTCGCCTCGAGAAGCCTCAGCGGAAATGGGCCTCATCTCGCCTGGAGGGCAAAACCTGCTGGATTTTCTCGATTTGCGGCAGGTGCTCTCGACTTACGACGGGGACCTCAGGGACCCGCTCTGGTGGCCTCAGGAAAGGCCAGTCCCCATGCGAATTCCTCGGGGGCCTCTCGGGATTACTCTCCCGTCGATGCCGGGGCCTAAGACCTTGTGTGGAGTCGGGTCCGGAACCTGAGGATTCCTCTCCGGTGCTGACATGGATCTTGGGGTACTTCTGGAGTCTCCCCAGGGGAGTCAGTCCTCGTCTCGAATGCGGGCATGCACTTGCGCTTTCCTCCAGAGCGGTAACAGCAGTGTCACGCGGTCCGCCGCGTGGATCAAAGGATCTATGGTTTTCCCTCGAGTCTTTCCCACGAGGCTTTCCCACGAGGCTTTCCCACAGGGCTGTCCCACGTGCACACGTGGTGGGAGTCGATCCTCGGCTTGAACGTCAAGGCAGTGCAGGGAAAACAGGTTCCTCTGGAATGGACTGAAACATCTGGGGGTCTCTTGGAATGGTGCCACGACCCTGGAGTTCCTCTCGCCTTTCCTGTGGAGAGCGCCTCCTCTTGAGATGCGACGGGAACGCCGGGAATTCTTTCCCTACGAAACAGGGAAAGGATCCCTCATCTCGAGCTAGGAGGCGGAAACGGGGCTCCCCTGGATGTGTGCGGGACCCCACGTGCTTCCTCTCGAGTGGAGACGGGTATGTCGGGGAACTTCTTGATTTGCAGCAAGGGTGTGAAGCACCCTTTGGAAGTTCCAGTGGTTAGACGTGATTAGCCTCGAGAAGCCTCAGCGGAAATGGGCCTCATCTCGCCTGGAGGGCAAAACCTCCTGGATTTTCTCGAGTTGCGGCAGGTGCTCTCGACTTACGACGGGGACCTCAGGGACCCGCTCTGGTGGCCTCAAGAAAGGCCAGTCCCCATGCGAGTTCCTCGGGGGCCTCTCGGGATTCCTCTCCCGTCGATGCCGGGGCCTAAGACCTTGTGTGGAGTCGGGGCCGGAACCTGAGGATTCCTCTCCAGTGCTGACATGGATCTTGGGGTACTTCTGGAGTCTCCCCAGGGGAGTCAGTCCTCGTCTCGAATGCGGGCATGCATTTGCGCTTTCCTCCATAGCGGTAGCAGCAGTGTCACGCAGTCTGCCGCGTGGATCAAAGGATCTATGGTTTTCCCTCGAGTCTTTCCCACGAGGCTTTCCCACGAGGCTTTCCCACAGGGCTGTCCCACGTGCACACGTGGTGGGAGTCGATCCTCGGCTTGAACGTCAAGGCAGTGCAGGGAAAACAGGTTCCTCTGGAATGGACTGACACATCTGGGGGACTCTTGGAATGGTGGCACGACCCTGGAGTTCCTCTCGCCTTTCCTGTGGAGAGCGCCTCCTCTTGAGTTGCGACGGGAACGCCGGGAATTCTTTCCCTACGAAACAGGGAAAGGATCCCTAATCTCGAGCTAGGAGGCGGAAACGGGGCTCCCCTGGATGTGTGCGGGACCCCACGTGCTTCCTCTCGAGTGGAGACTGGTATGTCGGGGAACTTCTTGATTTGCAGCAAGGGTGTGAAGCACCCTTTGGAAGTTCCAGTGGTTAGACGTGATTAGCCTCGAGAAGCCTCAGAGAAATGGGCCTCATCTCGCCTGGAGGGCAAAACCTCCTGGATTTTCTCGAGTTGCGGCAGGTGCTCTCGACTTACGACGGGGACCACAGGGACCCGCTCTGGTGGCCTCAAGAAAGGCCAGTCCCCATGCGAGTTCCTCGGGGGCCTCTCGGGATTCCTCTCCCGTCGATGCCGGGGCCTAAGACCTTGTGTGGATTCGGGGCCGGAACCTGAGGATTCCTCTCCAGTGCTGACATGGATCTTGGGGTACTTCTGGAGTCTCCCCAGGGGAGTCAGTCCTCGTCTCGAATGCGGGCATGCACTTGCGCTTTCCTCCAGAGCGGTAGCAGCAGTGTCACGCAGTCCGCCGCGTGGATCAAAGGATCTATGGTTGTCCCTCGAGTCTTTCCCACGAGGCTTTCCCACGAGGCTTTCCCACAGGGCTGTCCCACGTGCACAGGTGGTGGGAGTCGATCCTCGGCTTGAACGTCAAGGCAGTGCAGGGAAAACAGGTTCCTCTGTAATGGACTGACACATCTGGGTGTCTCTTGGAATGGTGGCACGACCCTGGAGTTCCTCTCGCCTCTCCTGTGGAGAGTCCCTCCTCTTGAGATGCGACGGGAACGCCGGGAATTCTTTCCCTAAGAAACAGGGAAAGGATCCCTCATCTCGAGCTAGGAGGCGGAAAAGGGGCTCCCCTGGATATGTGCGGGACCCCACGTGATTCCTCTCGAGTGGAGACGGGTATGTCGGGGAACTTCTTGAGTTGCAGCAAGGGTGTGAAAGACTCTTTGGAAGTTGCAGTGGTTAGATGTGATTAGCCTCGAGAAGCCTCAGCGGAAATGGGCCTCATCTCGCCTGGAGGGCAAAACCTCCTGGATTTTCTCGAGTTGCGGCCTGTGCTCTCGACTTACGACGGGGACCTCGGGGACCCGCTCTGGTGACCTCAGGAAATGCCAGTCCCCATGCGAGTTCCTCGGGGGCCTCTCGGCATTCCTCTCCCATCGATGCCGGGGCCTAAGACCTTGTGTGGAGTCGGGGCCGGAACCTGAGGATTCCTCTCCAGTGCTGACATGGATCTTGGGGTACTTCTGGAGTCTCCCCAGGGGAGTCAGTCCTTGTCTCGAATGCGGGCATGCACTTGCGCTTTCCTCCAGAGCGGTAGCAGCAGTGTCACGCATTCCGCCGCGTGGATCAAAGGATCTATGGTTTTCCCTCGAGTCTTTCCCACGAGGCTTTCCCACGAGGCTTTCCCACAGGGCTGTCCCACGTGCACACGTGGTGGGAGTGGATCCTCGGCTTGAACGTCAAGGCAGTGCAGGGAAAACAGGTTCCTCTGGAATGGACTGACACATCTGGGGGACTCTTGGAATGGTGGCACGACCCTGGAGTTCCTCTCCCCTTTCCTGTGGAGAGCGCCTCCTCTTGAGATGCGGCGGGAACGCCGGGAATTCTTTCCCTACGAAACAGGGAAAGGATCCCTCATCTCGAGCTAGGAGGCGGAAACGGGGCTCCCCTGGATGTGTGCGGGACCCCACGTGCTTCCTCTCGAGTGGAGACGGGTATGTCGGGGAACTTCTTGAGTTGCAGCAAGGGTGTGAAGGACCCTTTGGAAGTTCCAGTGGTTAGACGTGATTAGCCTCGAGAAGCCTCAGCGGAAATGGGCCTCATCTCGCCTGGAGGGCAAAACCTCCTGGATTTTCTCGAGTTGCGGCAGGTGCTCTCGACTTACGATGGGGACCTCAGGGACCCGCTCTGGTGGCCTCAGGAAAGGCCAGTCCCCATGCGAGTTCCTCGGGGGCCTCTCGGGATTCCTCTCCCGTCGATGCCGGGGCCTAAGACCTTGTGTGGAGTCGGGGCCGGAACCTGAGGATTCCTCTCCAGTGCTGACATGGATCTTGGGGTACTTCTGGAGTCTCCCCAGGGGAGTCAGTCCTCGTCTCGAATGCGGGCATGCACTTGCGCTTTCTTCCAGAGCGGTAGCAGCAGTGTCACGCAGTCCGCCGCGTGGATCAAAGGATCTATGGTTTTCCCTCGAGTCTTTCCCACGAGGCTTTCCCACGAGGCTTTCCCACAGGGCTGTCCCACGTGCACACGTGGTGGGAGTGGATCCTCGGCTTGAACGTCAAGGCAGTGCAGGGAGAACAGGTTCCTCTGGAATGGACTGACACATCTGGGGGACTCTTGGAATGGTGGCACGACCCTGGAGTTCCTCTCGCCTTTCCTGTGGAGAGCGCCTCCTCTTGAGATGCGACGGGAACGCCGGGAATTCTTTCCCTACGAAACAGGGAAAGGATCCCTCATCTCGAGTTAGGAGGCGGAAACGGGGCTCCCCTGGATGTGTGCAGGACCCCACGTGCTTCCTCTCGAGTGGAGACGGGTATGTCGGGGAACTTCTTGAGTTGCAGCAAGGGTATGAAGGACCCTTTGGAAGTTCCAGTGGTTAGACGTGATTAGCCTCGAGAAGCCTAAGCGGAAATGGGCCTCATCTCGCCTGGAGGGCAAAACCTCCTGGATTTTCTCGAGTTGCGGCAGGCGCTCTCGACTTACGACGGGGACGTCAGGGACCCGCTCTGGTGGCCTCAGGAAAGGCCAGTCCCCATGCGAGTTCCTCGGGGGCCTCTCGGGATTCCTCTCCCGTCGATGCCGGGGCCTAAGACCTTGTGTGGAGTCGGGGCCGGAACCTGAGGATTCCTCTCCAGTGCTGACATGGATCTTGGGGTACTTCTGGAGTCTCCCCAGGGGAGTCAGTCCTCGTCTCGAATGCGGGCATGCACTTGCGCTTTCCTCCAGAGCGGTAGCAGCAGTGTCACGCAGTCCGCCGCGTGGATCAAAGGATCTATGGTTTTCCCTCGAGTCTTTCCCACGAGGCTTTCCCACGAGGCTTTCCACAGGGCTGTCCCACGTGCACACGTGGTGGGACTCGATTCTCGGCTTGAACGTCAAGGCAGTGCAGGGAAAACAGGTTCCTCTGGAATGGACTGACACATCTGGGGGACTCTTGGAATGCTGTCACGACCCTGGAGTTCCTCTCGCCTTTCCTGTGGAGAGCGCCTCCTCTTGAGATGCGACGGGAATGCCGGGAATTCTTTCCCTACGAAACAGGGAAAGGATCCCTCATCTCGAGCTAGGAGGCGGAAATGGGGCTCCCCTGGATGTTTGCGGGACCCCACGTGCTTCCTATCGAGTGGAGACGGGTATGTCGGGGAACTTCTTGAGTTGCAGCAAGGGTGTGAAGGACCCTTTGGAAGTTCCAGTGGTTAGATGTGATTGGCCTCGAGAAGCCTCAGCGGAAATGGGCCTCATCTCGCCTGGAGGGCAAAACCTCCTGGATTTTCTCGAGTTGCGTCATGTGCTCTCGACTTACGACGGGGACCTCGGGGACCCGCTCTGGTGACCTCAGGAAAGGCCAGTCCCCATGCGAGTTCCACGGGGGCCTCTCGGGATTCCTCTCTAGTCGATGCTGGGGCCTAAGACCTTGTGTGGAGTCGGGGCCGGAACCTGAGGATTCCTCTGCAGTGCTGACATGGATCTGGGGTACTTCTGGAGTCTCCCCAGGGGAGTCAGTCCTCGTCTCGAATGCGGGCATGCACTTGCGCTTTCCTCCAGAGCGGTAGCAGCAGTGTCACGCATTCCGCCGCGTGGATCAAAGGATCTATGGTTTTCCCTCGAGTCTTTCCCACGAGGCTTTCCCACGAGGCTTTCCCACAGGGCTGTCCCACGTGCACACGTGGTGGGAGTCGATCCTCGGCTTGAACGTCAAGGCAGTGCAGGGAAAACAGGTTCCTCTGGAATGGACTGACACATCTGGGGGACTCTTGGAATGGTGGCACGACCCTGGAGTTCCTCTCGCCTTTCCTGTGGAGAGCGCCTCCTCTTGAGATGCGACGGGAACGCCGGGAATTCTTTCCCTACGAAACAGGGAAAGGATCCCTCATCTCGAGCTAGGAGGCGGAAACGGGGCTCCCCTGGATGTGTGCGGGACCCCACGTGCTTCCTCTCGAGTGGAGACGGGTATGTCGGGGAACTTCTTGAGTTGCAGCAAGGGTGTGAAGGACCCTTTGGAAGTTCCAGTGGTTAGACGTGATTAGCCTCGAGAAGCCTCAGCGGAAATGGGCCTCATCTCGCCTGGAGGGCAAAACCTCCTGGATTTTCTCGAGTTGCGGCAGGTGCTCTCGACTTACGTCGTGGACCTCAGGGACCCGCTCTGGTGGCCTCAGGAAAGGCCAGTCCCCATGCGAGTTCCTCGGGGGCCTCTCGGGATTCCTCTCCCGTCGATGCCGGGGCCTAAGACCTTGTGTGGAGTCTGGGCCGGAACCTGAGGATTCCTCTCCAGTGCTGACATGGATCTTGGGGTACTTCTGGAGTCTCCCCAGGGGAGTCAGTCCTCGTCTCGAATGCGGGCATGCACTTGCGCTTTCCTCCAGAGCGGTAGCAGCAGTGTCACGCAGTCCGCCGCGTGGATCAAAGGATCTATGGTTTTCCCTCGAGTCTTTCCCACGAGGCTTTCCCACGAGGCTTTCCACAGGGCTGTCCCACCTGCACACGTGGTGGGAGTCGATCCTCGGCTTGAACGTCAAGGCAGTGCAGGGAATACAGGTTCCTCTGAAATGGACTGACACATCTGGGGGACTCTTGGAATGGTGGCACGACCCTGGAGTTCCTCTCGCCTTTCCTGTGGAGAGCGCCTCCTCTTGAGATGCGACGGGAACGCCGGGAATTCTTTCCCTACGAAACAGGGAAAGGATCCCTCATCTCGAGCTAGGAGGCGGAAACGGGGTTCCCCTGGATGTGTGCGGGACCCCATGTGCTTCCTCTCGAGTGGAGACGGGTATGTCTGGGAACTTCTTGAGTTGCAGCAAGGGTGTGAAGGACCCTTTGGAAGTTCCTGTGGTTAGACGTGATTAGCCTCGAGAAGCCTCAGCGGAAATGGGCCTCATCTCGCCTGGAGGGCAAAACCTCCTGGATTTTCTCGAGTTGCGGCAGGTGCTCTCGACTTACGACGGGGACCTCAGGGACCCGCTCTGGTGGCCTCAGGAAAGGGCAGTCCCCATGCGACTTCCTCGGGGGCCTCTCGGGACTCCTCTCCCGTAGATGCCGGGGCCGAAGACCTTGTGTGGAGTCGGGGCCGGAACCAGAAGATTCCTCTCCAGTGCTGACATGGATCTTGGGGTACTTCTGGAGTCTCCCCAGGGGAGTCAGTCCTCGTTTCGAATGCGGGCATGCACTTGCGCTTTCCTCCAGAGCGGTAGCAGCAGTGTCACGCAGTCCGCCCAATGGATCAAAGGATCTATGGTTTTCCCTCGAGTCTTTCCCACGAGGCTTTCCCACGAGGCTTTCCCACAGGGCTGTCCCACGTGCACACGTGGTGGGAGTCGATCCTCGGCTTGAACGTCAAGGCAGTGCAGGGAAAACAGGTTCCTCTGGAATGGACTGACACATATGGGGTCTCTTGGAATGGTGGCACGACCCTGGAGTTCCTCTCGCCTTTCCTGTGGGAGTGCCTCCTCTTGAGATGCGACGGGAACGCCGGGAATTCTTTCCCTACGAAACAGGGAAAGGATCCCTCATCTCGAGCTAGGAGGTGGAAACGGGGCTACCCTGGATGTGTGCGGGACCCCACGTGCTTCCTCTCGAGTGGAGACGGGTATGTCGGGGAACTTCTAGAGTTGCAGCAAGGGTGTGAAGGACCCTTTGGAAGTTCCAGTTGTTAGATGTGATTAGCCTCGAGAAGCCTCAACGGAAATGGGCTTCATCTCGCCTGGAGGGCAAAACCTCCTGGATTTTCTCGAGTTGCGGCAGGTGCTCTCGACTTACGACGGGGACCTCAGGGCCCCGCTCTGGTGACCTCAGGAAAGGCCAGTCCCCATGCGAGTTCCTCGGGGGCCTCTCGGGATTTCTCTCCCGTCGATGCCGGGACCTAAGACCTTGTGTGGAGTCGGGGCCGGAACCTGAGGATTCCTCTCCAGTGCTGACATGGATCTTGGGGTACTTCTGGAGACTCCGCAGGGGAGTCAGTCCTCGTCTCGAATGCGGGCATGCACTTGCGCTTTCCTCCAGAGCGGTAGCAGCAGTGTCACGCAGTCCGCCGCGTGGATCAAAGGATCTATGGTTTTCCCTCGAGTCTTTCCCACGAGGCTTTCCCACGAGGCTTTCCACAGGGCTGTCCCACGTGCACACGTGGTGGGACTCGATTCTCGGCATGAACGTCAAGGCAGTGCAGGGAAAACAGGTTCCTCTGGAATGGACTGACACATCTGGGGGACTCTTGGAATGGTGGCACGACCCTGGAGTTCCTCTTGCCTTTCCTGTGGAGAGCGCCTCCTCTTGAGATGCGACGGGAATGCCGGGAATTCTTTCCCTACGAAACAGGGAAAGGATCCCTCATCTCGAGCTAGGAGGCGGAAATGGGGCTCCCCTGGATGTTTGCGGGACCCCACGTGCTTCCTCTCGAGTGGAGACGGGTATGTCGGGGAACTTCTTGAGTTGCAGCAAGGGTGTGAAGGACCCTTTGGAAGTTCCAGTGGTTAGATATGATTGGCCTCGAGAAGCCTCATCGGAAATGGGCCTCATCTCGCCTGGAGGGCAAAACCTCCTGGATTTTCTCGAGTTGCGTCATGTGCTCTCGACTTACGACGGGGACCTCGGGGACCCGCTCTGGTGACCTCAGGAAAGGCCAGTCCCCATGCGAGTTCCACGGGGGCCTCTCGGGATTCCTCTCTCGTCGATGCTGGGGCCTAAGACCTTGTGTGGAGTCGGGGCCGGAACCTGAGGATTCCTCTCCAGTGCTGACATGGATCTTGGGGTACTTCTGGAGTCTCCCCAGGGGAGTCAGTCCTCGTCTCGAATGCGGGCATGCACTTGCGCTTTCCTCCAGAGCGGTAGCAGCAGTGTCACGCAGTCCGCCGCGTGGATCAAAGGATCTATGGTTTTCCCTCGAGTCTTTCCCACGAGGCTTTCCCACGAGGCTTTCCCACAGGGCTGTCCCACGTGCACACGTGGTGGGATTCGATCCTCGGCTTGAACGTCAAGGCAGTGCAGGGAAAACAGGTTCCTCTGGAATGGACTGACACATCTGGGGGAGTCTTGGAATGGTGGCACGACCCTGGAGTTCCTCTCGCCTTTCCTGTGGAGAGCGCCTCCTCTTGAGATGCGACGGGAACGCCGGGAATTCTTTCCCTACGAAACAGGGAAAGGATCCCTCATCTCGAGCTAGGAGGCGGAAACGGTGCTCCCCTGGATGTGTGCGGGACCCCACGTGCTTCCTCTCGAGTGGAGACGGGTATGTCGGGGAACTTCTTGAGTTGCAGCAAGGGTGTGAAGGACCCTTTGGAAGTTCCAGTGGTTAGACGAGATTAGCCTCGAGAAGCCTCAGCGGAAATGGGCCTCATCTCGCCTGGAGGGCAAAACCTCCTGGATTTTCTCGAGTTGCGGCAGGTGCTCTCGACTTACGACGGGGACCTCAGGGACCGCTCTGGTGGCCTCAGGAAAGGCCAGTCCCCATGCGAGTTCCTCGGGGGCCTCTCGGGATTCCTCTCCCGTCGATGCCGGGGCCTAAGACCTTGTGTGGAGTCTGGGCCGGAACCTGAGGATTCCTCTCCAGTGCTGACATGGATCTTGGGGTACTTCTGGAGTCTCCCCAGGGGAGTCAGTCCTCGTCTCGAATGCGGGCATGCACTTGCACTTTCCTCCAGAGCGGTAGCAGCAGTGTCACGCAGTCCGCCGCGTGGATCAAAGGATCTATGGTTTTCCCTCGAGTCTTTCCCACGAGGCTTTCCCACGAGGCTTTCCCGCAGGGCTGTCCCACGTGCACACGTGGTGGGAGTGGATCCTCGGCTTGAACGTCAAGGCAGTGCAGGGAAAACAGGTTCCTCTGGAATGGACTGACACATCTGGGGGACTCTTGGAATGGTGGCACGACCCTGGAGTTCCTCTCGCCTTTCCTGTGGATAGCGCCTCCTCTTGAGATGCGACGGGAACACCGGGAATTCTTTCCCTACGAAACAGGGAAAGGATCCCTCATCTCGAGCTAGGAGGCGGAAACGGGGCTCCCCTGGATGTGTGCGGGACCCCACGTGCTTCCTCTCGAGTGGAGACGGGTATGTCGGGGAACTTCTTGAGTTGCAGCAAGGGTGTGAAGGACCCTTTGGAAGTTCCAGTGGTTAGACGTGATTAGCCTCGAGAAGCCTCAACGGAAATGGGCCTCATCTCGCCTGGAGGGCAAAACCTCCTGGATTTTCTCGAGTTGCGGCAGGTGCTCTCGACTTACGACGGGGACCTCAGGGACCCGCTCTGGTGGCCTCAGGAAAGGCCAGTCCCCATGCGAGTTCCTCGGGGGCCTCTCGGGATTCCTCTCCCGTCGTTGCCGGGGCCTAAGACCTTGTGTGGAGTCGGGGCCGGAACCTGAGGATTCCTCTCCAGTGCTGACATGGATCTTGGGGTACTTCTGGAGTCTCCCCAGGGGAGTCAGTCCTCGTCTCGAATGCGGGCATGCACTTGCGCTTTCCTCCAGAGCGGTAGCAGCAGTGTCACGCAGTCCGCCGCGTGGATCAAAGGATCTATGGTTTTCCCTCGAGTCTTTCCCACGAGGCTTTCCCACGAGGCTTTCCCACAGGGCTGTCCCACGTGCACACGTGGTGGGAGTGGATCCTCGGCTTGAACGTCAAGGCAGTGCAGGGAAAACAGGTTCCTCTGGAATGGACTGACACATCTGGGGGACTCTTGGAATGGTGGCACGACCCTGGAGTTCCTCTCGCCTTTCCTGTGGAGAGCGCCTCCTCTTGAGATGCGACAGGAACGCCGGGAATTCTTTCCCTACGAAACAGGGAAAGGATCCCTCATCTCGAGCTAGGAGGCGGAAACGGGGCTCCCCTGGATGTGTGCAGGACCCCACGTGCTTCCTCTCGAGTGGAGACGGGTATGTCGGGGAACTTCTTGAGTTGCAACAAGGGTGTGAAGGACCCTTTGGAAGTTCCAGTGTTTAGACGTGATTAGCCTCGAGAAGCCTCAGCGGAAATGGGCCTCATCTCGCCTGGAGGGCAAAACCTCCTGGATTTTCTCGAGTTGTGGCAGGTGCTCTCGACTTACGACGGGGACCTCAGGGACCCGCTCTGGTGGCCTCAGGAAAGGCCAGTCCCCATGCGAGTTCCTCGGGGGCCTCTCGGGATTCCTCTCCCGTCGATGCCGGGGCCTAAGACCTTGTGTGGAGTCGGGGCCGCAACCTGAGGATTCCTCTCCAGTGCTGACATGGATCTTGGGGTACTTCTGGAGTCTCCCCAGGGGAGTCAGTCCTCGTCTCGAATGCGGGCATGCACTTGCGCTTTCCTCCAGAGCGGTAGCAGCAGTGTCACGCAGTCCGCCGCGTGGATCAAAGGATCTATGGTTTTCCCTCGAGTCTTTCCCACGATGCTTTCCCACGAGGCTTTCCCACAGGGCTGTCCCACGTGCACACGTGGTGGGAGTCGATCCTCGGCTTGAACGTCAAGGCAGTGCAGGGAAAACAGGTTCCTCTGGAATGGACTGACACATCTGGGGGACTCTTGGAATGGTGGCACGACCCTGGAGTTCCTCTCGCCTCTCCTGTGGAGAGCGCCTCCTCTTGAGATGCGACGGGAACGCCGGGAATTCTTTCCCTAAGAAACAGGGAAAGGATCCCTCATCTCGAGCTAGGAGGCGGAAACGGGGCTCCCCTGGATGTGTGCGGGACCCCACGTGCTTCCTCTCGAGTGGAGACGGGTATGTCGGGGAACTTCTTGAGTTGCAACAAGGGTGTGAAGGACCCTTTGGAAGTTCCAGTGGTTAGACGTGATTAGCCTCGAGAAGCCTCAGCGGAAAAGGGCCTCATCTCGCCTGGAGGGCAAAACCTCCTGAATTTTCTCGAGTTGCGGCAGGTGCTCTCGACTTACGACGGGGACCTCAGGGACCCGCTCTGGTGGCTTCAGGAAGGGCCAGTCCCCATGCGAGTTCCTCGGGGGCCTCTCGGGATTCCTCTCCCGTCGATGCCGGGGCCTAAGACCTTGTGTGGAGTCGGGGCCGGAACCTGAGGATTCCTCTCCAGTGCTGACATGGATCTTGGGGTACTTCTGGAGTCTCCCCAGGGGAGTCAGTCCTCGTCTCGAATGCGGGCATGCACTTGCGCTTTCCTCCAGAGCGGTAGCAGCAGTGTCACGCAGTCCGCCGCGTGGATCAAAGGATCTATGGTTTTCCCTCGAGTCTTTCCCACGAGGCTTTCCCACGAGGCTTTCCCACTGGACTGTCCCACGTGCACACGTGGTGGGAGTCGATCCTCGGCTTGAACGTCAAGGCAGTGCAGGGAAAACAGGTTCCTCTGGAATGGACTGACACATCTGGGGGACTCTTGGAATGGTGGCACGACCCTGGAGTTCCTCTCGCCTTTCCTGTGGAGAGCGCCTCCTCTTGAGATGGGACGGGAACACCGGGAATTTTTTACCTACGAAACAGGGAAAGGATCCCTCATCTCGAGCTAGGAGGCGGAAACGGGGCTCCCCTGGATGTGTGCGGGACCCCACGTGCTTCCTCTCGAGTGGAGACGGGTATGTCGGGGAACTTCTTGAGTTGCAGCAAGGGTGTGAAGGACCCTTTGGAAGTTCCAGTGGTTAGACGTGATTAGCCTCGAGAAGCCTCAGCGGAAATGGGCCTCATCTCGCCAGGAGGGCAAAACCTCCTGGATTTTCTCGAGTTGCGGCAGGTGCTCTCGACTTACGACGGGGACCTCAGGGACCCGCTCTGGTGGCCTCAGGAAAGGCCAGTCCCCATGCGAGTTCCTCTGGGGATTCCTCTCCCGTCGATGCCGGGGCCTAAGACCTTGTGTGGAGTCGGGGCCGGAACCTGAGGATTCCTCTCCAGTGCTGACATGGATCTCGGGGTACTTCTGGAGTCTCCCCAGGGGAGTCAGTCCTCGTCTCGAATGCGGGCATGCACTTGCGCTTTCCTCCAGAGCGGTAGCAGCAGTGTCACGCAGTCCGCCGCGTGGATCAAAGGATCTTTGGTTTTCCCTCGAGTCTTTCCCACGAGGCTTTCCCACGAGGCTTTCCCACAGGGCTGTCCCACGTGCACAGGTGGTGGGAGTCGATCCTCGGCTTGAACGTCAAGGCAGTGCAGGGAAAACAGGTTCCTCTGGAATGGACTGACACATCTGGGCGTCTCTTGGAATGGTGGCACGACCCTGGAGTTCCTCTCGCCTCTCCTGTGGAGAGCGCCTCCTCTTGAGATGCGACGGGAACCCCGGGAATTCTTTCCCTAAGAAACAGGGAAAGGATCCCTCATCTCGAGCTAGGAGGCGGAAACGGGGCTCCCCTGGATGTGTGCGGGACCCCACGTGCTTCCTCTCGAGTGGAGACGGGTATGTCGGGGAACTTCTTGAGTTGCAGCAAGGGTGTGAAGGACCCTTTGGAAGTTCCAGTGGTTAGATGTGATTAGCCTCGAGAAGCCTCAGCGGAAATGGGCCTCATCTCTCCTGGAGGGCAAAACCTCCTGGATTTTCTGGAGTTGCGGCATGTGCTCTCGACTTACGACGGGGACCTCAGGGACCCGCTCTGGTGACCTCAGGAAAGGCCAGTCCCCATGCGAGTTCCTCGGGGGCCTCTCGGGATTCCTCTCCCGTCGTTGCCGGGGCCTAAGACCTTGTGTGGAGTCGGGGCCGGAACCTGAGGATTCCTCTCCAGTGCTGACATGGATCTTGGGGTACTTCTGGAGTCTCCCCAGGGGAGTCAATCCTCGTCTCGAATGCGGGCATGCACTTGCGCTTTCCTCCAGAGCGGTAGCAGCAGTGTCACGCAGTCCGCCGCGTGGATCAAAGGATCTATGGTTTTCCCTCGAGTCTTTCCCACGAGGCTTTCCCACGAGGCTTTCCCACAGGGCTGTCCCACGTGCACACGTGGTGGGAGTCGATCCTCGGCTTGAACGTCAAGGCAGTGCAGGGAAAACAGGTTCCTCTGGAATGGACTGACACATCTGGGGGTCTCTTGGAATGGTGGCACGACCCTGGAGTTCCTCTCGCCTTTCCTGTGGAGAGCGCCTCCTCTTGAGATGCGACGGGAACGCCGGGAATTCTTTCCCTACGAAACAGGGAAAGGATCCCTCATCTCGAGCTAGGAGGCGGAAACTGGGCTCCCCTGGATGTGTGCGGGACCCCACGTGCTTCCTCTCGAGTGGAGACGGGTATGTCGGGGAACTTCTTGAGTTGCAACAAGGGTGTGAAGGACCCTTTGGAAGTTCCAGTGGTTAGACGTGATTAGCCTCGAGAAGCCTCAGCGGAAATGGGCCTCATCTCGCCTGGAGGGCAAAACCTCCTGAATTTTCTCGAGTTGCGGCAGGTGCTCTCGACTTACGACGGGGACCTCAGGGACCCGCTCTGGTGGCTTCAGGAAAGGCCAGTCCCCATGCGAGTTCCTCGGGGGCCTCTCGGGATTCCTCTCCCGTCGATGCCGGGGCCTAAGACCTTGTGTGGAGTCGTGGCCGGAACCTGAGGATTCCTCTCCAGTGCTGACATGGATCTTGGGGTACTTCTGGAGTCTCCCCAGGGGAGTCAGTCCTCGTCTCGAATGCGGGCATGCACTTGCGCTTTCCTCCAGAGCGGTAGCAGCAGTGTCACGCAGTCCGCCGCGTGGATCAAAGGATCTATGGTTTTCCCTCGAGTCTTTCCCACGAGGCTTTCCCACGAGGCTTTCCCACAGGGCTGTCCCACGTGCACACGTGGTGGGAGTCGATCCTCGGCTTGAACGTCAAGGCAGTGCAGGGAAAACAGGTTCCTCTGGAATGGACTGACACATCTGGGGGACTCTTGGAATGGTGGCACGACCCTGGAGTTCCTCTCGCCTTTCCTGTGGAGAGCGCGTCCTCTTGAGATGCGACGGGAACACCGGGAATTTTTTACCTACGAAACAGGGAAAGGATCCCTCATCTCGAGCTAGGAGGCGGAAACGGGGCTCCCCTGGATGTGTGCGGGACCCCACGTGCTTCCTCTCGAGTGGAGACGGGTATGTCGGGGAACTTCTTGAGTTGCAGCAAGGGTGTGAAGGACCCTTTGGAAGTTCCAGTGGTTAGACGTGATTAGCCTCGAGAAGCCTCAGCGGAAATGGGCCTCATCTCGCCTGGAGGGCAAAACCTAATGGATTTTCTCGAGTTGCGGCAGGTGCTCTCGACTTACGATGGGGACCTCAGGGACCCGCTCTGGTGGCCTCAGGAAAGGCCAGTCCCCATGCGAGTTCCTCTGGGGATTCCTCTCCCGTCGATGCCGGGGCCTAAGACCTTGTGTGGAGTCGGGGCCGGAACCTGAGGATTCCTCTCCAGTGCTGACATGGATCTTGGGGTACTTCTGGAGTCTCCCCAGGGGAGTCAGTCCTCGTCTCGAATGCGGGCATGCACTGGCGCTTTCCTCCAGAGCGGTAGCAGCAGTGTCACGCAGTCCGCCGCGTGGATCAAAGGATCTATGGTTTTCCCTCGAGTCTTTCCCACGAGGCTTTCCCACGAGGCTTTCCCACAGGGCTGTCCCACCTGCACACGTGGTGGGAGTCGATCCTCGGCTTGAACGTCAAGGCAGTGCAGGGAAAACAGCTTCCTCTGGAATGGACTGACCCATCTGGGCGTCTCTTGGAATGGTGGCACGACCCTGGAGTTCCTCTCGCCTCTCCTGTGGAGAGCGCCTCCTCTTGAGATGCGACGGGAACGCCGGGAATTCTTTCCCTAAGAAACAGGGAAAGGATCCCTCATCTCGAGCTAGGAGGCGGAAACGGGGCTCCCCTGGATGTGTGCGGGACCCCACGTGCTTCCTCTCGAGTGGAGACGGGTATGTCGGGGAACTTCTTGAGTTGCAACAAGGGTGTGAAGGACCCTTTGGAAGTTCCAGTGGTTAGACGTGATTAGCCTCGAGAAGCCTCAGCGGAAATGGGCCTCATCTCGCATGGAGGGCAAAACCTCCTGAATTTTATCGAGTTGCGGCAGGTGCTCTCGACTTACGACGGGGACCTCAGGGACCCGCTCTGGTGGCATCAGGAAAGGCCAGTCCCCATGCGAGTTCCTCTGGGGATTCCTCTCCCGTCGATGCCGGGGCCTAAGACCTTGTGTGGAGTCGGGGCCGGAACCTGAGGATTCCTCTCCAGTGCTGCCATGGATCTTGGGGTACTTCTGGAGTCTCCCCAGGGGAGTCAGTCCTCGTCTCGAATGCGGGCATGCACTTGCGCTTTCCTCCAGAGCGGTAGCAGCAGTGTCACGCAGTCCGCCGCGTGGATCAAAGGATCTATGGTTTTCCCTCGAGTCTTTCCCACGAGGCTTTCCCACGAGGCTTTCCCACAGGGCTGTCCCACCTGCACACGTGGTGGGAGTCGATCCTCGGCGTGAACGTCAAGGCAGTGCAGGGAAAACAGGTTCCTCTGGAATGGACTGACCCATCTGGGCGTCTCTTGGAATGGTGGCAGGACCCTGGAGTTCCTCTCGCCTCTCCTGTGGAGAGCGCCTCCTCTTGAGATGCGACGGGAACGCCGGGAATTCTTTCCCTAAGAAACAGGGAAAGGATCCCTCATCTCGAGCTAGGAGGCGGAAACGGGGCTCCCCTGGATGTGTGCGGGACCCCACGTGCTTCCTCTCGAGTGGAGACGGGTATGTCGGGGAACTTCTTGAGTAGCAGCAAGGGTGTGAAGGACCCTTTGGAAGTTCCAGTGGTTAGATGTGATTGGCCTCGAGAAGCCTCAGCGGAAATGGGCCTCATCTCGCCTGGAGGGCAAAACCTCCTGGATTTTCTCGAGTTATGGCAGGTGCTCTCGACTTACGACGGGGACCTCAGGGACCCGCTCTGGTGGCCTCAGGAAAGGCCAGTCCCCATGCGAGTTCCTCGGGGGCCTCTCGGGATTCCTCTCCCGTCGATGCCGGGGCCTAAGACCTTGTGTGGAGTCGGGGCCGGAACCTGAGGATTCCTCTCCAGTGCTGACATGGATCTTGGGGTACTTCTGGAGTCTCCCCAGGGGAGTCAGTCCTCGTCTCGAATGCGGGCATGCACTTGCGCTTTCCTCCAGAGCGGTAGCAGCAGTGTCACGCAGTCCGCCGCGTGGATCAAAGGATCTATGGTTTTCCCTCGAGTCTTTCCCACGAGGCTTTCCCACGAGGCTTTCCCACAGGGCTGTCCCACCTGCACACGTGGTGGGAGTCGATCCTCGGCTTGAACGTCAAGGCAGTGCAGGGAAAACAGGTTCCTCTGGAATGGACTGACACATCTGGGGGACTCTTGGAACGGTGGCACGACCCTGGAGTTCCTCTTGCCTTTCCTGTGGAGAGCGCCTCCTCTTGAGATGCGACGGGAACGCCGGGAATTCTTTCCCTACGAAACAGGGAAAGGATCCCTCATCTCGAGCTAGGAGGCGGAAACGGGGCTCCCCTGGATGTGTGCGGGACCCCACGTGCTTCCTCTCGAGTGGAGACTGGTATGTCGGGGAACTTCTTGAGTTGCAGCAAGGGTGTGAAGGACCCTTTGGAAGTTCCAGTGGTTAGACGTGATTAGCCTCGAGAAACCTCAGCGGAAATGGGCCTCATCTCGCCTGGAGGGCAAAACCTCCTGGATTTTCTCGAGTTGCGGCAGGTGCTCTCGACTTACGACGGGGACCTCAGGGACCCGCTCTGGTGGCCTCAGGAAAGGCCAGTCCCCATGCGAGTTCCTCTGGGGATTCCTCTCCCGTCGATGCCGGGGCCTAAGACCTTGTGTGGAGTCGGGGCCGGAACCTGAGGATTCCTCTCCAGTGCTGACATGGATCTTGGGGTACTTCTGGAGTCTCCCCAGGGGAGTCAGTCCTCGTCTCGAATGCGGGCATGCACTTGCGCTTTCCTCCAGAGCGGTAGCAGCAGTGTCACGCATTCCGCCGCGTGGATCAAAGGATCTATGGTTTTCCCTCGAGTCTTTCCCACGAGGCTTTCCCACGAGGCTTTCCCACAGGGCTGTCCCACGTGCACACGTGGTGGGAGTGGATCCTCGGCTTGAACGTCAAGGCAGTGCAGGGAAAACAGGTTCCTCTGGAATGGACTGACACATCTGGGGGACTCTTGGAATGGTGGCACGACCCTGGACTTCCTCTCGCCTTTCCTGTGGAGAGCGCCTCCTCTTGAGATGCGATGGGAACGCCGGGAATTCTTTCCCTACGAAACAGGGAAAGGATCCCTCATCTCGAGCTAGGAGGCGGAAACGGGGCTCCCCTGGATGTGTGCGGGACCCCACGTGCTTCCTCTCGAGTGGAGACGGGTATGTCGGGGAACTTCTTGAGTTGCAGCAAGGGTGTGAAGGACCCTTTGGAAGTTCCAGTGGTTAGACGTGATTAGCCTCGAGAAGCCTCAGCGGAAATGGGCCTCATCTCGCCTGGAGGGCAAAACCTCCTGGATTTTCTCGAGTTGTGGCAGGTGCTCTCGACTTACGACGGGGACCTCAGGGACCCGCTCTGGTGGCCTCAGGAAAGGCCAGTCCCCATGCGAATTCCTCGGGGGCCTCTCGGGATTCCTCTCCCGTCGATGCCGGGGCCTAAGTCCTTGTGCGGATTCGGGGCCGGAACCTGAGGATTCCTCTCCAGTGCTGACATGGATCTTGGGGTACTTCTGGAGTCTCCCCAGGGGAGTCAGTCCTCGTCTCGAATGCGGGCATGCACTTGCGCTTCCCTCCAGAGCGGTAGCAGCAGTGTCACGCAGTCCGCCGCGTGGATCAAAGGATCTATGGTTTTCCCTCGAGTCTTTCCCACGAGGCTTTCCCACGAGGCTTTCCCACAGTGCTCTCCCACGTGCACAGGTGGTGGGAGTCGATCCTCGGCTTGAACGTCAAGGCAGTGCAGGGAAAACAGGTTCCTCTGTAATGGACTGACACATCTGGGTGTCTCTTGGAATGGTGGCACGACCCTGGAGTTCCTCTCGCCTCTCCTGTGGAGAGCCCCTCATCTTGAGATGCGACGGGAACGCCGGGAATTCTTTCCCTACGAAACAGGGAAAGGATCCCTCATCTCGAGCTAGGAGGCGGAAACGGGGCTCCCCTGGATGTGTGCGGGACACCACGTGCTTCCTATCGAGTGGAGACGGGTATGTCTGGGAACTTCTTGAGTAGCAGCAAGGGTGTGAAGGACCCTTTGGAAGTTCCAGTGTTTAGATGTGATTGGCCTCGAGAAGCCTCAGCGGAAATGGGCCTCATCTCGCCTGGAGGGCAAAACCTCCTGGATTTTCTCGAGTTACGGCAGGTGTTCTCGACTTACAACGGGGACCTCAGGGACCCGCTCTGGTGGCCTCAGGAAAGGCCAGTCCCCATGCGAGTTCCTCGGGGGCCTCTGGGGATTCCTCTCCCGTCGATGCCGGGGCCTAAGACCTTGTGTGGAGTCGGGGCCGGAACCTGAGGATTCCTCTCCAGTGCTGACATGGATCTTTTTGGTACTTCTGGAGTCTCCCCAGGGGAGTCAGTGCACGTCTCGAATGCGGGCATGCACTTGCACTTTCCTCCAGAGCGGTAGCAGCAGTGTCACGCGGTCCGCCGCGTGGATCAAAGGATCTATGGTTTTCCCTAGAGTCTTTCCCACGAGGCTTTCCCACGAGGCTTTCCCACAGGGCTGTCCCACGTGCACACGTGGTGGGAGTCGATCCTCGGCTTGAACGTCAGGCAGTGCAGGGAAAACAGGTTCCTCTGGAATAGACTGACACATCTGGGGGTCTCTTGGAATGGTGCCACGACCCTGGAGTTCCTCTCGCCTTTCCTGTGGAGAGCGCCACCTCTTGAGATGCGACGGGAAAGCCGGGAATTCTTTCCCTACGAAACAGGGAAAGGATCCCTCATCTCGAGCTAGGAGGCGGAAACGGGGCTCCCGTGGATGGGTGCGGGACCCCACGTGCTTCCTCTCGAGTGGAGACGGGTATGTCGGGGAACTTCATGAGTTGCAGCAATGGTGTGAACGACCCTTTGGAAGTTCCAGCGGTTACATGTGATTAGCCTCGAGAAGCCTCAGCGGAAATGGGCCTCATCTCGCCTGGAGGGCAAAACCTCCTGGATTTTCTCGAGTTGCGGCAGGTGCTCTCGACTTACGATGTGGACCTCAGGGACCCGCTCTGGTGGCCTCAGGAAAGGCCAGGCCCCATGCGAGTTCCTCGGGGGCCTATCGGCATTCCTCTCCCGTCGATGCAGGGGCCTAAGACCTTGTGTGGAGTCGGGGCCGGAACCTGAGGATTCCTCTCCAGTGCTGACATGGATCATGGGGTACTTCTGGAGTCTCCCCAGGGGAGTCAGTCCTCGTCTCGAATGCGGACATGCACTTGCGCTTTCCTCCAGAGCGGTAGCAGCAGTGTCACGCAGTCCGCCGCGTGGATCAAAGGATCTATGGTTTTCCCTCGAGTCTTTCCCACGAGGCTTTCCCACGAGGCTTTCCCACAGGGCTGTCCCACGTGCACACGTGGTGGGAGTCGATCCTCGGCTTGAACGTCAAGGCAGTGCAGGGAGAACAGGTTCCTCTGGAATGGACTGACACATCTGGGGGACTCTTGGAATGGTGGCACGACCCTGGAGTTCCTCTCGCCTTTCCTGTGGAGAGCGCCTCCTCTTGAGATGCGACGGGAACGCCGGGAATTCTTTCCCTACGAAACAGGGAAAGGATCCCTCATCTCGAGTTAGGAGGCGGAAACGGGGCTCCCCTGGATGTGTGCAGGACCCCACGTGCTTCCTCTCGAGTGGAGACGGGTATGTCGGGGAACTTCTTGAGTTGCAGCAAGGGTGTGAAGGACCCTTTGGAAGTTCCAGTGGTTAGACGTGATTAGCCTCGAGAAGCCTCAGCGGAAATGGGCCTCATCTCGCCTGGAGGGCAAAACCTCCTGGATTTTCTCGAGTTGCGGCAGGTGCTCTCGACTTACGACGGGGACCTCAGGGACCCGCTCTGGTGGCCTCAGGAAAGGCCAGTCCCCATGCGAGTTCCTCGGGGGCCTCTCGGGATTCCTCTCCCTTCGATGCCGGGGCCTAAGACCTTGTGTGGAGTCAGGGCCGGAACCTGAGGATTCCTCTCCAGTGCTGACATGGATCTTGGGGTACTTCTGGAGTCTTTCCAGGGGAGTCAGTCCTCGTCTCGAATGCGGGCATGCACTTGCGCTTTCCTCCAGAGCGGTAGCAGCAGTGTCACGCAGTCCGCCGCGTGGATCAAAGGATCTATGGTTTTCCCTCGAGTCTTTCCCACGAGTCTTTCCCACGAAGCTTTCCCACAGGGCTGTCCCACGTGCACACGTGGTGGGAGTCGATCCTCGGCTTGAACGTCAAGGCAGTGCAGGGAAAACAGGTTCCTCTGGAATGGACTGACACATCTGGGGGACTATTGGAATGGTGGCACGACCCTGGAGTTCCTCTCGCCTCTCCTGTGGAGAGCCCCTCCTCTTGAGATGCGACGGGAACGCCGGGAATTCTTTCCCTAAAAAACAGGGAAAGGATCCCTCATCTCGAGCTAGGAGGCGGAAACGGGGCTCCCCTGGATGTGTGCGGGACCCCACGTGCTTCCTCTCGAGTGGAGACGGGTATGTCGGGGACCTTCTTGAGTTGCAGCAAGGGTGTGAAGGACCCTTTGGAAGTTCCAGTGGTCAGACGTGATTAGCCTCGAGAAGCCTCAGCGGAAATGGGCCTCATCTCGCCTGGAGGGCAAAACCTCCTGGATTTTCTCGAGTTGCGGCAGGTGCTCTCGACTTACGATGGGGACCTCAGGGACCCGCTCTGGTGGCCTCAGGAAAGGCCAGTCCCGATGCGAGTTCCTCGGGGGCCTCTCGGCATTCCTCCCCCGTCGATGCCGGAGCCTAAGACCTTGTGTGGATTCGGGGCCGGAACCTGAGGATTCCTCTCCAGTGCTGACATGGATCTTGGGGTACTTCTGGAGTCTCCCCAGGGGAGTCAGTCCTCGTCTCGAATGCGGGCATGCACTTGCGCTTTCTTCCAGAGCGGTAGCAGCAGTGTCACGCAGTCCGCCGCGTGGATCAAAGGATCTATGGTTTTCCCTCGAGTCTTTCCCACGAGGCTTTCCCACGAGGCTTTCCCACAGGGCTGTCCCACGTGCACACGTGGTGGGAGTCGATCCTCGGCTTGAACGTCAAGGCAGTGCAGGGAGAACAGGTTCCTCTGGAATGGACTGACACATCTGGGGGACTCTTGGAATGGTGGCACGACCCTGGAGTTCCTCTCGCCTTTCCTGTGGAGAGCGCCTCCTCTTGAGATGCGACGGGAACGCCGGGAATTCTTTCCCTACGAAACAGGGAAAGGATCCCTCATCTCGAGCTAGGAGGCGGAAACGGGGCTCCCCTGGATGTGTGCAGGACCCCACGTGCTTCCTCTTGAGTGGAGACGGGTATGTCGGGGACCTTCTTGAGTTGCAGCAAGGGTGTGAAGGACCCTTTGGAAGTTCCAGTGGTTAGACGTGATTAGCCTCGAGAAGCCTCACCGGAAATGGGCCTCATCTCGCCTGGAGGGCAAAACCTCCTGGATTTTCTCCAGTTGCGGCAGGCGCTCTCGACTTACGACGGGGACGTCAGGGACCCGCTCTGGTGGCCTCAGGAAAGGCCAGTCCCCATACGAGTTCCTCGGGGGCCTGTCGGGATTCCTCTCCCGTCGATGCCGGGGCCTAAGACCTTGTGTGGAGTCGGGGCCGGAACCTGAGGATTCTTCTCCAGTGCTGACATGGATCTTGGGGTACTTCTGGAGTCTCCCCAGGGGAGTCAGTCCTCGTCTCGAATGCGGGCATGCGCTTGCGCTTTCCTCCAGAGCGGTAGCAGCAGTGTCACGCAGTCCGCCGCGTGGATCAAAGGATCTATGGTTTTCCCTCGAGTCTTTCCCACGAGGCTTTCCCACGAGGCTTTCCCACAGGGCTGTCCCACGTGCACACGTGGTGGGAGTCGATCCTCGGCTTGAACGTCAAGGCAGTGCAGGGAAAACAGGTTCCTCTGGAATGGACTGACACATCTGGGGGACTCTTGGAATGGTGGCACGACCCTTCAGTTCCTCTCGCCTTTCCTGTGGAGAGCGCCTCCTCTTGAGATGCGACGGGAACGCCGGGAATTCTTTCCCTACGAAACAGGGAAAGGATCCCTCATCTCGAGCTAGGAGGCGGAAACGGGGCACCCCTGGATGTGTGCGGGACCCCACGTGCTTCCTCTCGAGTGGAGACGGGTATGTCGGGGAACTTCTTGAGTTGCAGCAAGGGTGTGAAGGACCCTTTGGAAGTTCCAGTGGTTAGACGTGATTCGCCTCGAGAAGCCTCAGCGGAAATGGGCCTCATCTCGCCTGGAGGTCAAAACCTCCTGGATTTTCTCGAGTTACGGCAGGTGCTCTCGACTTACGACGGGGACCTCAGGGACCCGCTCTGGTGGCCTCAGGAAAGGCCAGTCCCCATGCGAGTTCCTCGGGGGCCTCTCGGGATTCCTCTCCCGTCGATGCCGGGGCCTAAGACCTTGTGTGGAGTCGGGGCCGGAACCTGAGGATTCCTCTCCAGTGCTGACATGGATCATGGGGTACTTCTGGAGTCTCCCCAGGGGAGTCAGTCCTCGTCTCGAATGCGGACATGCACTTGCGCTTTCCTCCAGAGCGGTAGCAGCAGTGTCACGCAGTCCGCCGCGTGGATCAAAGGATCTATGGTTTTCCCTCGAGTCTTTCCAACGAGGCTTTCCCAAGAGGCTTTCCCACAGGGCTGTCCCACGTGCACACGTGGTGGGAGTCGATCCTCGGCTTGAACGTCAAGGCAGTGCAGGGAGAACAGGTTCCTCTGGAATGGACTGACACATCTGGGGGACTCTTGGAATGGTGGCACGACCCTGGAGTTCCTCTCGCCTTTCCTGTGGAGAGCGCCTCCTCTTGAGATGCGACGGGAACGCCGGGAATTCTTTCCCTATGAAACAGGGAAAGGATCCCTCATCTCGAGTTAGGAGGCGGAAACGGGGCTCCCCTGGATGTGTGCAGGACCCCACGTGCTTCCTCTCGAGTGGAGACGGGTATGTCGGGGAACTTCTTGAGTTGCAGCAAGGGTGTGAAGGACCCTTTGGAAGTTCCAGTGGTTAGACGTGATTAGCCTCGAGAAGCCTCAGCGGAAATGGGCCTCATCTCGCCTGGAGGGCAAAACCTCCTGGATTTTCTCGAGTTGCGGCAGGTGCTCTCGACTTACGACGGGGACCTCAGGGACCCGCTCTGGTGGCCTCAGGAAAGGCCAGTCCCCATGCGAGTTCCTCGGGGGCCTCTCGGGATTCCTCTCCCTTCGATGCCGGGGCCTAAGACCTTGTGTGGAGTCGGGGCCGGAACCTGAGGATTCCTCTCCAGTGCTGACATGGATCTTGGGGTACTTCTGGAGTCTTTCCAGGGGAGTCAGTCCTCGTCTCGAACGCGGGCATGCACTTGCGCTTTCCTCCAGAGCGGTAGCAGCAGTGTCACGCAGTCCGCCGCGTGGATCAAAGGATCTATGGTTTTCCCTCGAGTCTTTCCCACGAGTCTTTCCCACGAAGCTTTCCCACAGGGCTGTCCCACGTGCACACGTGGTGGGAGTCGATCCTCGGCTTGAACGTCAAGGCAGTGCAGGGAAAACAGGTTCCTCTGGAATGGACTGACACATCTGGGGGACTCTTGGAATGGTGGCACGACCCTGGAGTTCCTCTCGCCTCTCCTGTGGAGAGCCCCTCCTCTTGAGATGCGACGGGAACGCCGGGAATTCTTTCCCTAAGAAACAGGGAAAGGATCCCTCATCTCGAGCTAGGAGGCGGAAACGGGGCTCCCCTGGATGTGTGCGGGACCCCACGTGCTTCCTCTCGAGTGGAGACGGGTATGTCGGGGAACTTCTTGAGTTGCAGCAAGGGTGTGAAGGACCCTTTGGAAGTTCCAGTGGTTAGACGTGATTAGCCTCGAGAAGCCTCAGCGGAAATGGGCCTCATCTCGCCTGGAGGGCAAAACCTCCTGGATTTTCTCGAGTTGCGGCAGGTGCTCTCGACTTACGATGGGGACCTCAGGGACCCGCTCTGGTGGCCTCAGGAAAGGCCAGTCCCCATGCGAGTTCCTCGGGGGCCTCTCGGCATTCCTCCCCCGTCGATGCCGGAGCCTAAGACCTTGTGTGGAGTCGGGGCCGGAACCTGAGGATTCCTCTCCAGTGCTGACATGGATCTTGGGGTACTTCTGGAGTCTCCCCAGGGGAGTCAGTCCTCGTCTCGAATGCGGGCATTCACTTGCGCTTTCTTCCAGAGCGGTAGCAGCAGTGTCACGCAGTCCGCCGCGTGGATCAAAGGATCTATGGTTTTCCCTCGAGTCTTTCCCACGAGGCTTTCCCACGAGGCTTTCCCACAGGGCTGTCCCACGTGCACACGTGGTGGGAGTCGATCCTCGGCTTGAACGTCAAGGCAGTGCAGGGAGAACAGGTTCCTCTGGAATGGACTGACACATCTGGGGGACTCTTGGAATGGTGGCACGACCCTGGAGTTCCTCTCGCCTTTCCTGTGGAGAGCGCCTCCTCTTGAGATGCGACGGGAACGCCGGGAAATCTTTCCCTACGAAACAGGGAAAGGATCCCTCATCTCGAGCTAGGAGGCGGAAACGGGGCTCCCCTGGATGTGTGCAGGACCCCACGTGCTTCCTCTCGAGTGGAGACGGGTATGTCGGGGACCTTCTTGAGTTGCAGCAAGGGTGTGAAGGACCCTTTGGAAGTTCCAGTGGTTAGACGTGATTAGCCTCGAGAAGCCTCACCGGAAATGGGCCTCATCTCGCCTGGAGGGTAAAACCTCCTGGATTTTCTCGAGTTGCGGCAGGCGCTCTCGACTTACGACGGGGACCTCAGGGACCCGCTCTGGTGGCCTCAGGAAAGGCCAGTCCCCATGCGAGTTCCTCGGGGGCCTCTCGGGATTCCTCTCCCGTCGATGCCGGGGCCTAAGACCTTGTGTGGTGTCGGGGCCGGAACCAGAAGATTCCTCTCCAGTGCTGACATGGATCTTGGGGTACTTCTGGAGTCTCCCCAGGGGAGTCAGTCCTCGTCTCGAATGCGGGCAGGCACTTGCCCTTTCCTCCAGAGCGGTAGCAGCAGTGTCACGCAGTCCGCCGCGTGGATCAAAGGATCTATGGTTTTCCCTCGAGTCTTTCCCACGAGGCTTTCCCACGAGTCTTTCCCACAGGGCTGTCCCACGTGCACACGTGGTGGGTGTCGATCCTCCGCTTGAACGTCAAGGCAGTGCAGGGAAAACAGGTTCCTCTGGAATGGACTGACACATCTGGGGGACTCTTGGAATGGTGGCACGACCCTTCAGTTCCTCTCGCCTTTCCTGTGGAGAGCGCCACCTCTTGAGATGCGACGGGAATGCCGGGAATTCTTTCCCTATGAAACAGGGAAAAGATCCCTCATCTCGAGCTAGGAGGCGGAAACGGGGCTCCCCTGGATGTGTGCGGGACCCCACGTGCTTCCTCTCGAGTGGAGAAGGGTATGTCCCGGAACTGCTTGAGTTGCAGCAATGGTTGAAGGACCCTTTGGAAGTTCCAGCGGTTAGACGTGATTAGCCTTGAGAAGCCACAGCGGAAATGGGCCTCATCTCGCCTGGAGGGCAAAACCTCCTGGATTTTCTCGAGTTGCGGCAGGTGCTCTCGACTTACGCTGGGGACCTCAGGGACCCGCTCTGGTGGCCTCAGGAAAGGCCAGTCCCCATGCGAGTTCCTCGGGGGCCTCTCGGCATTCCTCTCCCGTCGATGCCGGTGCCTAAGACCTTGTGTGGAGACGGGGCCGGAACCTGAGGATTCCTCTCCAGTGCTGACATGGATCTTGGGGTACATCTGGAGTCTCCCCAGGGGAGTCAGTCCTCGTCTCGAATGCGGGCATGCACTTGCGCTTTCCTCCAGAGCGGTAGCAGCAGTGTCACGCAGTCCGCCGCGTGGATCAAAGGATCTATGGTTTTCCCTCGAGTCTTTCCCACGAGGCTTTCCCACGAGGCTTTCCCACAGGGCTGTCCCACGTGCACACGTGGTGGGAGTCGATCCTCGGCTTGAACGTCAAGGCAGTGCAGGGAAAACATGTTCCTCTGAAATGGACTGACACATCTGGGGGACTCTTGGAATGCTGGCACCACCAAGGAGTTCCTCTCGCCTTTCCTGTGGAGAGCGCCTCCTCTTGAGATGCGACGGGAACGCCGGGAATTCTTTCCCTACGAAACAGGGAAAGGATCCCTCATCTCGAGCTAGGAGGCGGAAACGGGGCTCCCCTGGATGTGTGCGGGACACCACGTGCTTCCTCTCGAGTGGAGACGGGTATGTCGGGGAACTTCTTGAGTTGCAGCAAGGGTGTGAAGCACCCTTTGGAAGTTCCAGTGGTTAGACGTGATTAGCCTCGAGAAGCCTCAGCGGAAATGGGCCTCATCTCGCCTGGAGGGCAAAACCTCCTGGATTTTCTCGAGTTGCGGCAGGTGCTCTCGACTTACGACGGGGACCTCAGGGACCCGCTCTGGTGGCCTCAGGAAAGGCCAGTCACCATGCGAGTTCCTCGGGGGCCTCTCGGGATTCCTCTCCCTTCGATGCCGGGGCCTAAGACCTTGTGTGGAGTCGGGGCCGGAACCTGAGGATTCCTCTCCAGTGCTGACATGGATCTTGGGGTACTTCTGGAGTCTTTCCAGGGGAGTCAGTCCTCGTCTCGAATGCCGGCATGCACTTGCGCTTTCCTCCAGAGCGGTAGCAGCAGTGTCACGCAGTCCGCCGCGTGGATCAAAGGATCTATGGTTTTCCCTCGAGTCTTTCCCACGAGTCTTTCCCACGAAGCTTTCCCACAGGGCTGTCCCACGTGCACACGTGGTGGGAGTCTATCCTCGGCTTGAACGTCAAGGCAGTGCAGGAAAAACAGGTTCCTCTGGAATGGACTGACACATCTGGGGGACTCTTGGAATGGTGGCACGACCCTGGAGTTCCTCTCGCCTCTCCTGTGGAGAGCCCCTCCTCTTGAGATGCGACGGGAACGCCGGGAATTCTTTCCCTAAGAAACAGGGAAAGGATCCCTCATCTCGAGCTAGGAGGCGGAAACGGCTCTCCCCTGGATGTGTGCGGGACCCCACGTGCTTCCTCTCGAGTGGAGACGGGTATGTCGGGGAACTTCTTGAGTTGCAGCAAGGGTGTGAAGGACCCTTTGGAAGCTCCAGTGGTTAGACGTGATTAGCCTCGAGAAGCCTCAGCGGAAATGGGCCTCATCTCGCCTGGAGGGCAAAACCTCCTGGATTTTCTCGAGTTGCGGCAGGTGCTCTCGACTTACGATGGGGACCTCAGGGACCCGCTCTGGTGGCCTCAGGAAAGGCCAGTCCCCATGCGAGTTCCTCGGGGGCCTCTCGGCATTCCTCTCCCGTCGATGCCGGGGCCGAAGACCTTGTGTGGAGTCGGGGCCGGAACCAGAAGATTCCTCTCCAGTGCTGACATGGATCTTGGGGTACTTCTGGAGTCTCCCCAGGGGAGTCAGTCCTCGTCTCGAATGCGGGCATGCACTTGCGCTTTCTTCCAGAGCGGTAGCAGCAGTGTCACGCAGTCCGCCGCGTGGATCAAAGGATCTATGGTTTTCCCTCGAGTCTTTCCCACGAGGCTTTCCCACGAGGCTTTCCCACAGGGCTGTCCCACGTGCACACGTGGTGGGAGTGGATCCTCGGCTTGAACGTCAAGGCAGTGCAGGGAGAACAGGTTCCTCTGGAATGGACTGACACATCTGGGGGACTCTTGGAATGGTGGCACGACCCTGGAGTTCCTCTCGCCTTTCCTGTGGAGAGCGCCTCCTCTTGAGATGCGACGGGAACGCCGGGAATTCTTTCCCTACGAAACAGGGAAAGGATCCCTCATCTCGAGTTAGGAGGCGGAAACGGGGCTCCCCTGGATGTGTGCAGGACCCCACGTGCTTCCTCTCGAGTGGAGACGGGTATGTCGGGGAACTTCTTGAGTTGCAGCAAGGGTGTGAAGGACCCTTTGGAAGTTCCAGTGGTTAGACGTGATTAGCCTCGAGAAGCCTCAGCGGAAATGGGCCTCATCTCGCCTGGAGGGCAAAACCTCCTGGATTTTCTCGAGTTGCGGCAGGCGCTCTCGACTTACGACGGGGACGTCAGGGACCCGCTCTGGTGGCCTCAGGAAAGGCCAGTCCCCATGCGAGTTCCTCGGGGGCCTCTCGGGATTCCTCTCCCGTCGATGCCGGGGCCTAAGACCTTGTGTGGAGTCGGGGCCGGAACCTGAGGATTCCTCTCCAGTGCTGACATGGATCTTGGGGTACTTCTGGAGTCTCCCCAGGGGAGTCAGTCCTCGTCTCGAATGCGGGCATGCGCTTGCGCTTTCCTCCAGAGCGGTAGCAGCAGTGTCACCCAGTCCGCCACGTGGATCAAAGGATCTATGGTTTTCCCTCGAGTCTTTCCCACGAGGCTTTCCCACGAGGCTTTCCCACAGGGCTGTCCCACGTGCACACGTGGTGGGAGTCGATCCTCGGCTTGAACGTCAAGGCAGTGCAGGGAAAACAGGTTCCTCTGGAATGGACTGACACATCTGGGGGACTCTTGGAATGGTGGCACGACCCTTCAGTTCCTCTCGCCTTTCCTGTGGAGAGTGCCTCCTCTTGAGATGCGACGGGAACGCCGGGAATTCTTTCCCTACGAAACAGGGAAAGGATCCCTCATCTCGAGCTAGGAGGCGGAAACGGGGCACCCCTGGATGTGTGCGGGACCCCACGTGCTTCCTCTCGAGTGGAGACGGGTATGTCGGGGAACTTCTTGAGTTGCAGCTAGGGTGTGAAGGACCCTTTGGAAGTTCCAGTGGTTAGACGTGATTCGCCTCGAGAAGCCTCAGCGGAAATGGGCCTCATCTCGCCTGGAGGGCAAAACCTCCTGGATTTTCTCGAGTTACGGCAGGTGCTCTCGACTTACGACGGGGACCTCAGGGACCCGCTCTGGTGGCCTCAGGAAAGGCCAGTCCCCATGCGAGTTCCTCGGGGGCCTCTCGGGATTCCTCTCCCGTCGATGCCGGGGCCTAAGACCTTGTGTGGAGTCGGGGCCGGAACCTGAGGATTCCTCTCCAGTGCTGACATGGATCTTGGGGTACTTCTGGAGTCTCCCCAGGGGAGTCAGTCCTCGTCTCGAATGCGGACATGCACTTGCGCTTTCCTCCAGAGCGGTAGCAGCAGTGTCACGCAGTCCGCCGCGTGGATCAAAGGATCTATGGTTTTCCTTCGA
Source organism: Ovis canadensis (assembly GCF_042477335.2). Taxonomy (NCBI): domain Eukaryota; kingdom Metazoa; phylum Chordata; class Mammalia; order Artiodactyla; family Bovidae; genus Ovis; species Ovis canadensis. Next base: position 9,504,585 of record NC_091254.1, read on the forward strand.
GTCTTTCCCACGAGGCTTTCCCACGAGGCTTTCCCACAGGGCTGTCCCACGTGCACACGTGGTGGGAGTCGATCCTCGGCTTGAACGTCAAGGCAGTGCAGGGAAAACAGGTTCCTCTGGAATGGACTGACACATATGGGGTCTCTTGGAATGGTGGCACGACCCTGGAGTTCCTCTCGCCTTTCCTGTGGGAGTGCCTCCTCTTGAGATGCGACGGGAACGCCGGGAATTCTTTCCCTACGAAACAGGGAAAGGATCCCTCATCTCGAGCTAGGAGGTGGAAACGGGGCTACCCTGGATGTGTGCGGGACCCCACGTGCTTCCTCTCGAGTGGAGACGGGTATGTCGGGGAACTTCTAGAGTTGCAGCAAGGGTGTGAAGGACCCTTTGGAAGTTCCAGTTGTTAGATGTGATTAGCCTCGAGAAGCCTCAGCGGAAATGGGCTTCATCTCGCCTGGAGGGCAAAGTCTCCTGGATTTTCTCGATTTGTGGCAGGTGCTCTCGACTTACGACGGGGAACTCAGGGACCCGCTCTGGTGACCTCAGGAAAGGCCAGTCCCCATGCGAGTTCCTCGGGGGCCTCTCGGGATTTCTCTGCCGTCGATGCCGGGGCCTAAGACCTTGTGTGGAGTCGAGGCCGGAACCTGAGGATTCCTCTCCAGTGCTGACATGGATCTTGGGGTACTTCTGGAGTCTCCCCAGGGGAGTCAGTCCTCGTCTCGAATGCGGGCATGCACTTGCGCTTTCCTCCAGAGCGGTAGCAGCAGTGTCACGCAGTCCGCCGCGTGGATCAAAGGATCTATGGTTTTCCCTCGAGTCTTTCCCACGAGGCTTTCCCACGAGGCTTTCCACAGGGCTGTCAAACGTGCACACGTGGTGGGACTCGATTCTCGGCTTGAACGTCAAGGCAGTGCAGGGAAAACAGGTTCCTCTGGAATGGACTGACACATCTGGGGGACTCTTGGAATGGTGGCACGACCCTGGAGTTCCTCTCGCCTTTCCTGTGGAGAGCGCCTCCTCTTGAGATGCGACGGGAACGCCGGGAATTCTTTCCCTACGAAACAGGGAAAGGATCCCTCATCTCGAGCTAGGAGGCGGAAATGGGGCTCCCCTGGATGTTTGCGGGACCCCACGTGCTTCCTCTCGAGTGGAGACGGGTATGTCGGGGAACTTCTTGAGTTGCAGCAAGGGTGTGAAGGACCCTTTGGATTTTCCAGTGGTTAGACGTGATTAGCCTTGAGAAGCCTCAGCGGAAATGGGCCTCATCTCTCCTGGAGGGCAAAACCTCCTGGATTTTCTCGAGTTGCGGCAGGTGCTCTCGACTTACGTCGTGGACCTCAGGGACCCGCTCTGGTGGCCCCAGGAAAGGCCAGTCCCCATGCGAGTTCATCGGGGGCCTCTCGGGATTCCTCTCCCGTCGATGCCGGGGCCTAAGACCTTGTGTGGAGTCGGGGCCGGAACCTGAGGATTCCTCTCCAGTGCTGACATGGATCTTGGGGTACTTCTGGAGTCTCCCCAGGGGAGTCAGTCCTCGTCTCGAATGCGGGCATGCACTTGCGCTTTCCTCCAGAGCGGTAGCAGCAGTGTCACGCAGTCCGCCGCGTGGATCAAAGGATCTATGTTTTTCCCTCGAGTCTTTCCCACGAGGCTTTCCCACGAGGCTTTCCCACAGGGCTGTCCCACGTGCACAGGTGGTGGGAGTCGATCCTCGGCTTGAACGTCAAGGCAGTGCAGGGAAAACAGGTTCCTCTGTAATGGACTGACACATCTGGGTGTCTCTTGGAATGGTGGCACGACCCTGGAGTTCCTCTCGCCTCTCCTGTTGAGAGCCCCTCATCTTGAGATGCGACGGGAACGCCGGGAATTCTTTCCCTACGAAACAGGGAAAGGATCCCTCATCTCGAGCTAGGAGGCGGAAACGGGGCTCCCCTGGATGTGTGCGGGACACCACGTGCTTCCTCTCGAGTGGAGACGGGTATGTCGGGGAACTTCTTGAGTAGCAGCAAGGGTGTGAAGGACCCTTTGGAAGTTCCAGTGTTTAGATGTGATTGGCCTCGAGAAGCCTCAGCGGAAATGGGCCTCATCTCGCCTGGAGGGCAAAACCTCCTGGATTTTCTCGAGTTACGGCAGGTGTTCTCGACTTACGACGGGGACCTCAGGGACCCGCTCTGGTGGCCTCAGGAATTCCAGTCCCCATGCGAGTTCCTCGGGGGCCTCTCGGGATTCCTCTCCCGTCGATGCCGGGGCCTAAGACCTTGTGTGGAGTCGGGGCCGGAACCTGAGGATTCCTCTCCAGTGCTGACATGGATCTTGGGGTACTTCTGGAGTCTCCCCAGGGGAGTCAGTGCTCGTCTCGAATGCGGGCATGCACTTGCGCTTTCCTCCAGAGCGGTAGCAGCAGTGTCACGCGGTCCGCCGCGTGGATCAAAGGATCTATGGTTTTCCCTCGAGTCTTTCCCACGAGGCTTTCCCACGAGGCTTTCCCACAGGGCTGTCCCACGTGCACACGTGGTGGGAGTCGATCCTCGGCTTGAACGTCAGGCAGTGCAGGGAAAACAGGTTCCTCTGGAATGGACTGACACATCTGGGGGTCTCTTGGAATGGTGCCACGACCCTGGAGTTCCTCTCGCCTTTCCTGTGGAGAGCGCCTCCTCTTGAGATGCGACGGGAACGCCGGGAATTCTTTCCCTACGAAACAGGGAAAGGATCCCTCATCTCGAGCTAGGAGGCGGAAACGGGGCTCCCCTGGATGGGTGCGGGACCCCACGTGCTTCCTCTCGAGTGGAGACGGGTATGTCGGGGAACTTCTTGAGTTGCAGCAATGGTGTGAACGACCCTTTGGAAGTTCCAGCGGTTACATGTGATTAGCCTCGAGAAGCCTCAGCGGAAATGGGCCTCATCTCGCCTGGAGGGCAAAACCTCCTGGATTTTCTCGAGTTGCGGCAGGTGCTCTCGACTTACGATGGGGACCTCAGGGAGCCGCTCTGGTGGCCTCAGGAAAGGCCAGTCCCCATGCGAGTTCCTCGGGGGCCTCTCGGCATTCCTCCCCCGTCGATGCCGGAGCCTAAGACCTTGTGTGGAGTCGGGGCCGGAACCTGAGGATTCCTCTCCAGTGCTGACATGGATCTTGGGGTACTTCTGGAGTCTCCCCAGGGGAGTCAGTCCTCGTCTCGAATGCTGGCATGCACTTGCGCTTTCTTCCAGAGCGGTAGCAGCAGTGTCACTCAGTCCGCCGCGTGGATCAAAGGATCTATGGTTTTCCCTCGAGTCTTTCCCACGAGGCTTTCCCACGAGGCTTTACCACAGGGCTGTCCCACGTGCACACGTGGTGGGAGTCGATCCTCGGCTTGAACGTCAAGGCAGTGCAGGGAGAACAGGTTCCTCTGGAATGGACTGACACATCTGGGGGACTCTTGGAATGGTGGCACGATCCTGGAGTTCCTCTCGCCTTTCCTGTGGAGAGCGCCTCCTCTTGAGATGCGACGGGAACGCCGGGAATTCTTTCCCTACGAAACAGGGAAAGGATCCCTCATCTCGAGCTAGGAGGCGGAAACGGGGCTCCCCTGAATGTGTGCAGGACCCCACGTGCTTCCTCTCGAGTGGAGACGGGTATGTCGGGGACCTTCTTGAGTTGCAGCAAGGGTGTGAAGGACCCTTTGCAAGTTCCAGTGGTTAGACGTGATTAGCCTCGAGAAGCCTCCCCGGAAATGGGCCTCATCTCGCCTGGAGGGCAAAACCTCCTGGATTTTCTCGAGTTGCGGCAGGCGCTCTCGACTTACGACGGGGACCTCAGGGACCCGCTCTGGTGGCCTCAGGAAAGGCCAGTCCCCATGCGAGTTCCTCGGGGGCCTCTCGGCATTCCTCTCCCGTCGATGCCGGTGCCTAAGACCTTGTGTGGAGTCGGGGCCGGAACCTGAGGATTCCTCTCCAGTGCTGACATGGATCTTGGGGTACATCTGGAGTCTCCCCAGGGGAGTCAGTCCTCGTCTCGAATGCGGGCATGCACTTGCGCTTTCCTCCAGAGCGGTAGCAGCAGTGTCACGCAGTCCGCCGCGTGGATCAAAGGATCTATGGTTTTCCCTCGAGTCTTTCCCACGAGGCTTTCCCACGAGGCTTTCCCACAGGGCTGTCCCACGTGCACACGTGGTGGGTGTCGATCCTCGGCTTGAACGTCAAGGCAGTGCAGGGAAAACAGGTTCCTCTGGAATGGACTGACACATCTGGGGGACTCTTGGAATGGTGGCACGACCCTTCAGTTCCTCTCGCCTTTCCTGTGGAGAGCGCCACCTCTTGAGATGCGACGGGAATGCCGGGAATTCTTTCCCTACGAAACAGGGAAAGGATCCCTCATCTCGAGCTAGGAGGCGGAAACGGGGCTCCCCTGGATGTGTGCGGGACCCCACGTGCTTCCTCTCGAGTGGAGAAGGGTATGTCGCGGAACTGCTTGAGTTGCAGCAATGGTTGAAGGACCCTTTGGAAGTTCCAGCGGTTAGACGTGATTAGCCTTGAGAAGCCACAGTGGAAATGGGCCTCATCTCGCCTGGAGGGCAAAACCTCCTGGATTTTCTCGAGTTCCGGCAGGTGCTCTCGACTTACGCTGGGGACCTCAGGGACCCGCTCTGGTGGCCTCAGGAAAGGCCAGTCCCCATGCGAGTTACTCGGGGGCCTTTCGGCATTCCTCTCCCGTCGATGCCGGTGCCTAAGACCTTGTGTGGAGTCGGGGCCGGAACCTGAGGATTCCTCTCCAGTGCTGACATGGATCTTGGGGTACATCTGGAGTCTCCCCAGGGGAGTCAGTCCTCGTCTCGAATGCGGGCATGCACTTGCGCTTTCCTCCAGAGCGGTAGCAGCAGTGTCACGCAGTCCGCCGCGTGGATCAAAGGATCTATGGTTTTCCCTCGAGTCTTTCCCACGAGGCTTTCCCACGAGGCTTTCCCACGAGGCTTTCCCACAGGGCTGTCCCACGTGCACACGTGGTGGGAGTCGATCCTCGGCATGAACGTCAAGGCAGTGCAGGGAAAACAGGTTCCTCTGTAATGGACTGACACATCTGGGGGACTCTTGGAATGGTGGCACGACCCTGGAGTTCCTCTCGCCTTTCCTGTGGAGAGCGCCTCCTCTTGAGATGCGACGGGAACGCCGGGAATTCTTTCCCTACGAAACAGGGAAAGGATCCCTCATCTCGAGCTAGGAGGCGGAAACGGGGCTCCCCTGGATGTGTGCGGGACACCACGTGCTTCCTCTCGAGTGGAGACGGGTATGTCGGGGAACTTCTTGAGTTGCAGGAAGGGTGTGAAGCACCCTTTGGAAGTTCCAGTGGTTAGACGTGATTAGCCTCGAGAAGCCTCAGCGGAAATGGGCCTCATCTCGCCTGGAGGGCAAAACCTCCTGGATTTTCTCGAGTTGCGGCAGGTGCTCTCGACTTACGACGGGGACCTCAGGGACCCGCTCTGGTGGCCTCAGGAAAGGCCAGTCCCCATGCCAGTTCCTCGGGGGCCTCTCGGGATTCCTCTCCCTTCGATGCCGGGGCCTAAGACCTTGTGTGGAGTCGGGGCCGGAACCTGAGGATTCCTCTCCAGTGCTGACATGGATCTTGGGGTACTTCTGGAGTCTTTCCAGGGGAGTCAGTCCTCGTCTCGAATGCGGGCATGCACTTGCGCTTTCCTCCAGAGCGGTAGCAGCAGTGTCACGCAGTCCGCCGCGTGGATCAAAGGATCTATGGTTTTCCCTCGAGTCTTTCCCACGAGGCTTTCCCACGAAGCTTTCCCACAGGGCTGTCCCACGTGCACACGTGGTGGGAGTCGATCCTCGGCTTGAACGTCAAGGCAGTGCAGGGAAAACAGGTTCCTCTGGAATGGACTGACACATCTGGGGGACTCTTGGAATGGTGGCACGACCCTGGAGTTCCTCTCGCCTCTCCTGTGGAGAGCCCCTCCTCTTGAGATGCGACGGGAACGCCGGGAATTCTTTCCCTACGAAACAGGGAAAGGATCCCTCATCTCGAGCTAGGAGGCGGAAACGGGGCTCCCCTGGATGTGTGCGGGACCCCACGTGCTTCCTCTCGAGTGGAGACGGGTATGTCGGGGAACTTCTTGAGTTGCAGCAAGGGTGTGAAGGACCCTTTGGAAGTTCCAGTGGTTAGACGTGATTAGCCTCGAGAAGCCTCAGCGGAAATGGGCCTCATCTCGCCTGGAGGGCAAAACCTCCTGGATTTTCTCGAGTTGCGGCAGGTGCTCTCGACTTACGATGGGGAACTCAGGGACCCGCTCTGGTGGCCTCAGGAAAGGCCAGTCCCCATGCGAGTTCCTCGGGGGCCTCTCGGCATTCCTCTCCCGTCGATGCCGGGGCCTAAGACCTTGTGTGGAGTCGGGGCCGGAACCTGAGGATTCCTCTCCAGTGCTGACATGGATCTTGGGGTACTTCTGGAGTCTCCCCAGGGGAGTCAGTCCTCGTCTCGAATGCGGGCATGCACTTGCGCTTTCTTCCAGAGCGGTAGCAGCAGTGTCACGCAGTCCGCCGCGTGGATCAAAGGATCTATGGTTTTCCCTCGAGTCTTTCCCACGAGGCTTTCCCACGAGGCTTTCCCACAGGGCTGTCCCCCGTGCACACGTGGTGGGAGTGGATCCTCGGCTTGAACGTTAAGGCAGTGCAGGGAGAACAGGTTCCTCTGGAATGGACTGACACATCTGGGGGACTCTTGGAATGGTGGCACGACCCTGGAGTTCCTCTCGCCTTTCCTGTGGAGAGCGCCTCCTCTTGAGATGCGACGGGAACGCCGGGAATTCTTTCCCTACGAAACAGGGAAAGGATCCCTCATCTCGAGTTAGGAGGCGGAAACGGGGCTCCCCTGGATGTGTGCAGGACCCCACGTGCTTCCTCTCGAGTGGAGACGGGTATGTCGGGGAACTTCTTGAGTTGCAGCAAGGGTGTGAAGGACCCTTTGGAATTTCCAGTGGTTAGACGTGATTAGCCTCGAGAAGCCTCACCGGAAATGGGCCTCATCTCGCCTGGAGGGCAAAACCTCCTGGATTTTCTCGAGTTGCGGCAGGCGCTCTCGACTTACGACGGGGACGTCAGGGACCCGCTCTGGTGGCCTCAGGAAAGGCCAGTCCCCATGCGAATTCCTCGGGGGCCTCTCGGGATTCCTCTCCCGTCGATGCCGGGGCCTAAGACCTTGTGTGGAGTCGGGGCCGGAACCTGAGGATTCCTCTCCAGTGCTGACATGGATCTTGGGGTAATTCTGGAGTCTCCCCAGGGGAGTCAGTCCTCGTCTCGAATGCGGGCATGCGCTTGCGCTTTCCTCCAGAGCGGTAGCAGCAGTGTCACGCAGTCCGCCGCGTGGATCAAAGTATCTATGGTTTTCCCTCGAGTCTTTCCCACGAGGCTTTCCCACGAGGCTTTCCCACAGGGCTGTCCCACGTGCACACGTGGTGGGAGTCGATCCTCGGCTTGAACGTCAAGGCAGTGCAGGGAAAACAGGTTCCTCTGGAATGGACTGACACATCTGGGGGACTCTTGGAATGGTGGCACGACCCTTCAGTTCCTCTCGCCTTTCCTGTGGAGAGCGCCTCCTCTTGAGATGCGACGGGAACGCCGGGAATTCTTTCCCTACGAAACAGGGAAAGGATCCCTCATCTCGAGCTAGGAGGCGGAAACGGGGCACCCCTGGATGTGTGCGGGACCCCACGTGCTTCCTCTCGAGTGGAGACGGGTATGTCGGGGAACTTCTTGAGTTGCAGCTAGGGTGTGAAGGACCCTTTGGAAGTTCCAGTGGTTACACGTGATTCGCCTCGAGAAGCCTCAGCGGAAATGGGCCTCATCTCGCCTGGAGGTCAAAACCTCCTGGATTTTCTCGAGTTACGGCAGGTGCTTTCGACTTACGACGGGGACCTCAGGGACCCGCTCTGGTGGCCTCAGGAAAGGCCAGTCCCCATGCGAGTTCCTCGGGGGCCTCTCGGGATTCCTCTCCCGTCGATGCCGGGGCCTAAGACCTTGTGTGGAGTCGGGGCCGGAACCTGAGGATTCCTCTCCAGTGCTGACATGGATCATGGGGTACTTCTGGAGTCTCCCCAGGGGAGGCAGTCCTCGTCTCGAATGCGGACATGCACTTGCGCTTTCCTCCAGAGCGGTAGCAGCAGTGTCACTCAGTCCGCCGCGTGGATCAAAGGATCTATGGTTTTCCCTCGAGTCTTTCCCACGAGGCTTTCCCACGAGGCTTTCCCACAGGGCTGTCCCACGTGCACACGTGGTGGGAGTCGATCCTCGGCTTGAACGTCAGGCAGTGCAGGGAAAACAGGTTCCTCTGGAATGGACTGACACATCTGGGGGTCTCTTGGAATGGTGCCACGACCCTGGAGTTCCTCTCGCCTTTCCTGTGGAGAGCGCCGACTCTTGAGATGCGACGGGAACGCCGGGAATTCTTTCCCTACGAAACAGGGAAAGGATCCCTCATCTCGAGCTAGGAGGCGGAAACGGGGATCCCCTGGATGGGTGCGGGACCCCACGTGCTTCCTCTCGAGTGGAGAAGGGTATGTCGCGGAACTGCTTGAGTTTCAGCAATGGTTGAAGGACCCTTTGGCAGTTCCAGCGGTTAGATGTGATTAGCCTTGAGAAGCCTCAGCGGAAATGGGCCTCATCTCGCCTGGAGGGCAAAACCTCCTGGATTTTCTCGAGTTGCGGCAGGTGCTCTCGACTTACGACGGGGACCTCAGGGACCCGCTCTGGTGGCCTCAGGAAAGGCCAGTCCCCATGCGACTTCCTCGGGGGCCTCTCGGGATTCCTCTCCCGTAGATGCCGGGGCCGAAGACCTTGTGTGGAGTCGGGGCCGGAACCTGTTGATTCCTCTCCAGTGCTGACATGGATCTTGGGGTACTTCTGGAGTCTCCCCAGGGGAGTCAGTCCTCGTTTCGAATGCGGGCATGCACTTGCGCTTTCCTCCAGAGCGGTAGCAGCAGTGTCACGCAGTCCGCCGCGTGGATCAAAGGATCTATGGTTTTCCCTCGAGTCTTTCCCACGAGGCTTTCCCACGAGGCTTTCCCACAGGGCTGTCCCACGTGCACAGGTGGTGGGAGTCGATCCTCGGCTTGAACGTCAAGGCAGTGCAGGGAAAACAGGTTCCTCTGGAATGGACTGACACATATGGGGTCTCTTGGAATGGTGGCACGACCCTGGAGTTCCTCTCGCCTTTCCTGTGGGAGTGCCTCCTCTTGAGATGCGACGTGAACGCCGGGAATTCTTTCCCTACGAAACAGGGAAAGGATCCCTCATCTCGAGCTAGGAGGTGGAAACGGGGCTACCCTGGATGTGTGCGGGACCCCACGTACTTCCTCTCGAGTGGAGACGGGTATGTCGGGGAACTTCTAGAGTTGCAGCAAGGGTGTGAAGGACCCTTTGGAAGTTCCAGTTGTTAGATATGATTAGCCTCGAGAAGCCTCAGCGGAAATGGGCTTCATCTCGCCTGGAGGGCAAAGTCTCCTGGATTTTCTCGATTTGCGGCAGGTGCTCTCGACTTACGACGGGGACCTCAGGGACCCGCTCTGGTGACCTCAGGAAAGGCCAGTCCCCATGCGAGTTCCTCGGGGGCCTCTCGGGATTTCTCTGCCGTCGATGCCGGGGCCTAAGACCTTGTGTGGAGTCGAGGCCCGAACCTGAGGATTCCTCTCCAGTGCTGACATGGATCTTGGGGTATTTCTGGAGTCTCCCCAGGGGAGTCAGTCCTCGTCTCGAATGCGGGCATGCACTTGCGCTTTCCTCCAGTGCGGTAGCAGCAGTGTCACGCAGTCCGCCGCGTGGATCAAAGGATCTATGGTTTTCCCTCGAGTCTTTCCCACGAGGCTTTCCCACGAGGCTTTCCACAGGGCTGTCCCACGTGCACACGTGGTGGGACTCGATTCTCGGCTTGAACCTCAAGGCAGTGCACGGAAAACAGGTTCCTCTGGAATGGACTGACACATCTGGGGGACTCTTGGAATGGTGGCACGACCCTGGAGTTCCTCTCGCCTTTCCTGTGGAGAGCGCCTCCTCTTGAGATGCGACGGGAACGCCGGGAATTCTTTCCCTACGAAACAGGGAAAGGATCCCTCATCTCGAGCTAGGAGGCGGAAATGGGGCTCCCCTGGATGTTTGCGGGACCCGCGTGCTTCCTCTCGAGTGGAGACGGGTATGTCGGGGAACTTCTTGAGTTGCAGCAAGGGTGTGAAGGACCCTTTGGATTTTCAAGTGGTTAGACGTGATTAGCCTCGAGAAGCCTCAGCGGAAATGGGCCTCATCTCGCCTGGAGGGCAAAACCTCCTGGATTTTCTCGAGTTGCGGCAGGTGCTCTCGACTTACGTCGTGGACCTCAGGGACCCGCTCTGGTGGCCTCAGGAAAGGCCAGTCCCCATGCGAGTTCCTCGGGGGCCTCTCGGGATTCCTCTCCCGTCGATGCCGGGGCCTAAGACCTTGTGTGGAGTCGGGGCCGGAACCTGAGGATTCCTCTCCAGTGCTGACATGGATCTTGGGGTACTTCTGGAGTCCCCCCAGGGGAGTCAGTCCTCGTCTCGAATGCGGGCATGCACTTGCGCTTTCCTCCAGAGCGGTAGCAGCAGTGTCACGCAGTCCGCCGCGTGGATCAAAGGATCTATGGTTTTCCCTCGAGTCTTTCCCACGAGGCTTTCCCACGAGGCTTTCCACAGGGCTGTCCCACCTGCAGACGTGGTGGGAGTCGATCCTCGGCTTGAACGTCAAGGCAGTGCAGGGAAAACAGGTTCCTCTGGAATGGACTGACACATCTGGGGGACTCTTGGAATGGTGGCACGACCCTGGAGTTCCTCTCGCCTTTCCTGTGGAGAGCGCCTCCTCTTGAGATGCGACGGGAACGCCGGGAATTCTTTCCCTACGAAACAGGGAAAGGATCCCTCATCTCGAGCTAGGAGGCGGAAACGGGGCTCCCCTGGATGTGTGCGGGACCCCACGTGCTTACTCTCGAGTGGAGACGGGTATGTCGGGGAACTTCTTGAGTTGCAGCAAGGGTGTGAAGGACCCTTTGGAAGTTCCAGTGGTTAGACGAGATTAGCCTCGAGAAGCCTCAGCGGAAATGGGCCTCATCTCGCCTGGAGGGCAAAACCTCCTGGATTTTCTCGAGTTGCGGCAGGTGCTCTCGACTTACGACGGGGACTTCAGGGACCCGCTCTGGTGGCCTCAGGAAAGGCCAGTCCCCATGCGAGTTCCTCGGGGGCCTCTCGGCATTCCTCTCCCGTCGATGCCGGGGCCTAAGACCTTGTGTGGAGTCGGGGCCGGAACCTGAGGATTCCTCTCCACTGCTGACATGGATCTTGGGGTACTTCTGGAGTCTCCCCAGGGGAGTCAGTCCTCGTCTCGAATGCGGGCATGCACTTGCGCTTTCCTCCAGAGCGGTAGCAGCAGTGTCACGCAGTCCGCCGCGTGGATCAAAGGATCTATGGTTTTCCCTCGAGTCTTTCCCACGAGGCTTTCCCACGAGGCTTTCCCACAGGGCTGTCCCACGTGCACACGTGGTGGGAGTCGATCCTCGGCTTGAACGTCAAGGCAGTGCAGGGAAAACAGGTTCCTCTGGAATGGACTGACATATCTGGGGGACTCTTGGAATGGTGGCAGGACCCTGGAGTTCCTCTCGCCTTTCCTGTGGAGAGCGCCTCCTCTTGAGATGCGACGGGAACGCCGGGAATTCTTTACCTACGAAACAGGGAAAGGATCCCTCATCTCGAGCTAGGAGGCGGAAACGGGGCTCCCCTGGATGTGTGCGGGACCCCACGTGCTTCCTCTCGAGTGGAGACGGGTATGTAGGGGAACTTCTTGAGTTGCAGCAAGGGTGTGAAGGACCCTTTGGAAGTTCCAGTGGTTAGACGTGATTCGCCTCGAGAAGCCTCAGCGGAAATGGGCCTCATCTCGCCTGGAGGGCAAAACCTCCTGGATTTTCTCGAGTTGCGGCAGGTGCTCTCGACTTACGACGGGGACCTCAGGGACCCGCTCTGGTGGCCTCAGGAAAGGCCAGTCCCCATGCGAGTTCCTCGGGGGCCTCTCGGGATTCCTCTCCCGTCGTTGCCGGGGCCTAAGACCTTGAGTGGAGTCGGGGCCGAAACCTGAGGATTCCTCTCCAGTGCTGACATGGATCTTGGGGTACTTCTGGAGTCTCCCCAGGGGAGTCAGTCCTCGTCTCGAATGCGGGCATGCACTTGCGCTTTCCTCCAGAGCGGTAGCAGCAGTGTCACGCAGTCCGCCGCGTGGATCAAAGGATCTATGGTTTTCCTTCGAGTCTTTCCCACGAGGCTTTCCCACGAGGCTTTCCCACAGGGCTGTCCCACGTGCACACGTGGTGGGAGTCGATCCTCGGCTTGAACGTCAAGGCAGTGCAGGGAAAACAGGTTCCTCTGGAATGGACTGACACATCTTGGGGACTCTTGGAATGGTGGCACGACCCTGGAGTTCCTCTCGCCTTTCCTGTGGAGAGCGCCTCCTCTTGAGATGCGACGGGAACGTCGGGAATTCTTTCCCTACGGAACAGGGAAAGGATCCCTCATCTCGAGCTAGGAGGCGGAAACGGGGCTCCCCTGGATGTGTGCGGGACCCCACGTGCTTCCTCTCGAGTGGAGACGGGTATGTCGGGGAACTTCTTGAGTTGCAACAAGGGTGTGAAGGACCCTTTGGAAGTTCTAGTGGTTAGACGTGATTAGCCTCGAGAAGCCTCAGCGGAAATGGGCCTCATCTCGCCTGGAGGGCAAAACCTCCTGAATTTTCTCGAGTTGCGGCAGGTGCTCTCGACTTACGACGGGGACGTCAGGGACCCGCTCTGGTGGCCTCAGGAAAGGCCAGTCCCCATGCGAGTTCCTCGGGGGCCTCTCGGGATTCCTCTCCCGTCGATGCCGGGGCCTAAGACCTTGTGTGGAGTCGGGGCCGGAACCTGAGGATTCCTCTCCAGTGCTGACATGGATCTTGGGGTACTTCTGGAGTCTCCCCAGGGGAGTCAGTCCTCGTCTCGAATGCGGGCATGCACTTGCACTTTCCTCCAGAGCGGTAGCAGCAGTGTCACGCAGTCCGCCGCGTGGATCAAAGGATCTATGGTTTTCCCTCGAGTCTTTCCCACGAGGCTTTCCCACGAGACTTTCCCACAGGGCTGTCCCACGTGCACACGTGGTGGGAGTCGATCCTCGGCTTGAACGTCAAGGCAGTGCAGGGAAAACAGGTTCCTCTGGAATGGACTGACACATCTGGGGGACTCTTGGAATGGTGGCACGACCCTGGAGTTCCTCTCGCCTTTCCTGTGGAGAGCGCCTCCTCTTGAGATGCGTCGGGAACGCGGGAATTTTTTACCTACGAAACAGGGAAAGGATCCCTCATCTCGAGCTAGGAGGCGGAAACGGGGCTCCCCTGGATGTGAGCGGGACCCCACGTGCTTCCTCTCGAGTGGAGACGGGTATGTCGGGGAACTTCTTGAGTTGCAGCAAGGGTGTGAAGGACCCTTTGGAAGTTCCAGTGGTTAGACGTGATTAGCCTCGAGAAGCTTCAGCGGAAATGGGCCTCATCTCGCCTGGAGGGCAAAACCTCCTGGATTTTCTCGAGTTGCGGCAGGTGCTCTCGACTTACGACGGGGACCTCAGGGACCCGCTCTGGTGGCCTCAGGAAAGGCCAGACCCCATGCGAGTTCCTCTGGGGATTCCTCTCCCGTCGATGCCGGGGCCTAAGACCTTGTGTGGAGTCGGGGCCGGAACCTGAGGATTCCTCTCCAGTGCTGACATGGATCTTGGGGTACTTCTGGAGTCTCCCCAGGGGAGTCAGTCCTCGTCTCGAATGCGGGCATGCCCTTGCGCTTTCCTCCAGAGCGGTAGCAGCAGTGTCACGCAGTCCGCCGCGTGGATCAAAGGATCTATGGTTTTCCCTCGAGTCTTTCCCACGAGGCTTTCCCACGAGGCTTTCCCACAGGGCTGTCTCACGTGCACACGTGGTGGGAGTCGATCCTCAGCTTGAACGTCAAGGCAGTGCAGGGAAAGCAGGTTCCTCTGGAATGGACTGACACATTTGGGGGACTCTTGGAATGGTGGCACGACCCTGGAGTTCCTCTCGCCTTTCCTGTGGAGAGCCCCTCCTCTTGAGATGCGACGGGAACGCCGGGAATTCTTTCCCTACGAAACAGGGAAAGGATCCCTCATCTCGAGCTAGGAGGCGGAAACGGGGCTCCCCTGGATGTGTGCGGGACCCCACGTTCTTCCTCTCGAGTGGAGACGGGTATGTCGGGGAACTTCTTGAGTTGCAGCAAGGGTGTGAAGGACCCTTTGGAAGTTCCAGTGGTTAGACGTGATTAGCCTCGAGAAGCCTCAGCGGAAATGGGCCTCATCTCGCCTGGAGGGCAAAACCTCCTGGATTTTCTCGAGTTGCGGCAGGTGCTCTCGACTTACGACGGGGACCTCAGGGACCCGCTCTGGTGGCCTCAGGAAAGGCCAGTCCCCATGCGAGTTCCTCTGGGGATTCCTCTCCCGTCGATGCCGGGGCCTAAGACCTTGTGTGGAGTCGGGCCCGGAACCTGAGGATTCCTCTCCAGTGCTGACATGGATCTTGGGGTACTTCTGGAGTCTCCCCAGGGGAGTCAGTCCTCGTCTCGAATGCGGGCATGCACTTGCGCTTTCCTCCAGAGCGGTAGCAGCAGTGTCACGCAGTCCGCCGCGTGGATCAAAGGATCTATGGTTTTCCCTCGAGTCTTTCCCACGAGGCTTTCCCACGAGGCTTTCCCACAGGGCTGTCCCACCTGCACACGTGGTGGGAGTCGATCCTCGGCTTGAACGTCAAGGCAGTGCAGGGAAAACAGGTTCCTCTGGAATGGACTGACCCATCTGGGCGTCTGTTGGAATGGTGGCACGACCCTGGAGTTCCTCTCGCCTCTCCTGTGGAGAGCGCCTCCTCTTGAGATGCGACGGGAACGCCGGGAATTCTTTCCCTAAGAAACAGGGAAAGGATCCCTCATCTCGAGCTAGGAGGCGGAAATGGGGCTCCACTGGATGTGTGCGGGACCCCACGTGCTTCCTCTCGAGTGGAGACGGGTATGTCGGGGAACTTCTTGAGTTGCAGCAAGGGTGTGAAGGACCCTTTGGAAGTTCCAGTGGTTAGATGTGATTAGCCTCGAGAAGCCTCAGCGGAAATAGGCCTCATCTCGCCTGGAGGGCAAAACCTCCTGGATTTTCTCGAGTTGCGGCATGTGCTCTCGTCTTACGACGGGGACCTCAGGGACCCGCTCAGGTGACCTCAGGAAAGGCCATTCCCCATGCGAGTTCCTCGGGGGCCTCTCGGGATTCCTCTCCCATTGATGCCGGGGCCTAAGACCTTGTGTGGAGTCGGGGCCGGAACCTGAGGATTCCTCTCCAGTGCTGACATGGATCATGGGGTACTTCTGGAGTCTCCCCAGGGGAGTCAGTCCTCGTCTCGAATGCGGGCATGTACTTGCGCTTTCCTCCAGAGCGGTAGAAGCAGTGTCACGCAGTCCGCCGCGTGGATCAAAGGATCTATGGTTTTCCCTCGAGTCTTTCCCACGAGGCTTTCCCACGAGGCTTTGCCACAGGGCTGTCCCACGTGCACACGTGGTGGGAGTGGATCCTCGGCTTGAACGTCAAGGCAGTGCAGGGAAAACAGGTTCCTCTGGAATGGACTGACACATCTGGGGGACTCTTGGAATGGTGGCACGACCCTGGAGTTTCTCTCGCCTTTCCTGTGGAGAGCGCCTCCTCTTGAGATGCGACGGGAACGCCGGGAATTCTTTCCCTACGAAACAGTGAAATGATCCCTCATCTCGAGCTAGGAGGCGGAAACGGGGCTCCCCTGGATGTGTGCGGGATACCACGTGCTTCCTATCCAGTGGAGACGGGTATGTCGAGGAACTTCTTGAGTAGCAGCAAGGGTGTGAAGGACCCTTTGGAAGTTCCAGTGGTTAGATGTGATTGGCCTCGAGAAGCCTCAGCGGAAATGGGCCTCATCTCGCCTGGAGGGCAAAACCTCCTGGATTTTCTCGAGTTGCGGCAGGTGCTCTCGACTTACGACGGGGACCTCAGGGACCCGCTCTGGTGGCCTCAGGAAAGGCCAGTCCCCATGCGAGTTCCTCGGGGGCCTCTCGGGATTCCTCTCCCGTCGATGCCGGGGCCTAAGACCTTGTGTGGAGTCGGGGCCGGAACCTGAGGATTCCTCTCCAGTGCTGACATGGATCTTGGGGTACTTCTGGAGTCTCCCCAGGGGAGTCAGTCCTCGTCTCGAATGCGGGCATGCACTTGCGCTTTCCTCCAGAGCGGTAGCAGCAGTGTCACGCAGTCCGCCGCGTGGATCAAAGGATCTATGGTTTTCCCTCGAGTCTTTCCCACGAGGCTTTCCCACGAGGCTTTCCCACAGGGCTGTCCCACGTGCACACGTGGTGGGAGTGGATCCTCGGCTTGAACGTCAAGGCAGTGAAGGGAAAACAGGTTCCTCTGGAATGGACTGACCCATCTGGGTGTCTCGTGGAATGGTGGCACGACCCTGGAGTTCCTCTCGCCTCTCCTGTGGAGAGCGCCTCCTCTTGAGATGCGACGGGAACGCCGGGAATTCTTTCCCTACGAAACAGGGAAAGGATCCCTCATCTCGAGCTAGGAGGCGGAAACGGGGCTCCCCTGGATGTGTGCGGGACCTCACGTGCTTCCTCTCGAGTGGAGACGGGTATGTCGGGGAACTTCTTGAGTTGCAGCAAGGGTGTGAAGGACCCTTTGGAAGTTCCAGTGGTTAGATGTGATTAGCCTCGAGAAGCCTCAGCGGAAATGGGCCTCATCTCGCCTGGAGGGCAAAACCTCCTGGATTTTCTCCAGTTGCGGCATGTGCTCTCGACTTACGACGGGAACCTCAGGGACCCGCTCTTGTGACCTCAGGAAAGGCCAGTCCCCATGCGAGTTCCTCGGGGGCCTCTCGGGATTCCTCTCCCATTGATGCCGGGGCCTAAGACCTTGTGTGGAGTCGGGGCCGGAACCTGAGAATTCCTCTCCAGTGCTGACATGGATCATGGGGTACTTCTGGAGTCTCCCCAGGGGAGTCAGTCCTCGTCTCGAATGCGGGCATGTACTTGCGCTTTCCTCCAGAGCGGTAGCAGCAGTGTCACGCAGTCCGGCGCGTGGATCAAAGGATCTACGGTTTTCCCTCGAGTCTTTCCCTCGAGGCTTTCCCACGAGGCTTTCCCACAGGGCTGTCCCACGTGCACACGTGGTGGGAGTCGATCCTCGGCTTGAACGTCAAGGCAGTGCAGGGAAAACAGGTTCCTCTGTAATGGACTGACACATCTGGGCGTCTCTTGGAATGGTGGCACGACCCTGGAGTTCCTCTCTCCTCTCCTGTGGAGAGCCCCTCCTCTTGAGATGCGACGGGAACGCCGGGAATTCTTTCCCTACGAAACAGGGAAAGGATCCCTCATCTCGAGCTAGGAGGCGGAAACGGGGCTCCCCTGGATGTGTGCGGGACCCCACGTGCTTCCTCTCGAGTGGAGACGGGTATGTCGGGGAACTTCTTGAGTTGCAGCAAGGGTGTGAAGGACCCTTTGGAAGTTCCAGTGGTTAGACGTGATTCGCCTCGAGAAGCCTCAGCGGAAATGGGCCTCATCTCGCCTGGAGGGCAAAACCTCCTGGATTTTCTCGAGTTGCGGCAGGTGCTCTCGACTTACGACGGGGACGTCAGGGACCCGCTCTGGTGGCCTCAGGAAAGGCCAGTCCCCATGCGAGTTCCTCGGGGGCCTCTCGGGATTCCTCTCCCGTCGATGCCGGGGCCTAAGACCTTGTGTGGAGTCGGGGCCGGAACCTGAGGATTCCTCTCCAGTGCTGACATGGATCTTGGGGTACTTCTGGAGTCTCCCCAGGGGAATCAGTCCTCGTCTCGAATGCGGGCATGCACTTGCGCTTTCCTCCAGAGCGGTAGCAGCAGTGTCACGCAGTCCGCCGCGTGGATTAAAGGATCTATGGTTTTCCCTCGAGTCTTTCCCACGAGGCTTTCCCACGAGGCTTTCCCACAGGGCTGTTCCACGTGCACACGTGGTGGGAGTGGATCCTCGGCTTGAACGTCAAGGCAGTGCAGGGAAAACAGGTTCCTCTGGAATGGACTGACACATCTGGGGGACTCTTGGAATGGTGTCACGACCCTGGAGTTCCTCTCGCCTTTCCTGTGGAGAGCGCCTCCTCTTGAGATGCGACGGGAACGCCGGGAATTCTTTCCCTACGAAACAGGGAAAGGATCCATCATCTCGAGCTAGGAGGCGGAAACGGGGCTCCCCTGGATGTGTGCGGGACCCCACGTGCTTCCTCTCGAGTGGAGACGGGTATGTCGGGGAATTCTTGAGTTGCAGCAAGGGTGTGAAGGACCCTTTGGAAGTTCCAGTGGTTAGACGTGATTCGCCTCGAGAAGCCTCAGCGGAAATGGGCCTCATCTCGCCTGGAGGGCAACACCTGCTGGATTTTCTCGAGTTGCGGCAGGTGCTCTCGACTTACGACGGGGACCTCAGGGACCCGCTCTGGTGGCCTCAGGAAAGGCCAGTCCCCATGCGAATTCCTCGGGGGCCTCTCGGGATTACTCTCCCGTCGATGCCGGGGCCTAAGACCTTGTGTGGAGTCGGGGCCGGAACCTGAGGATTCCTCTCCGGTGCTGACATGGATCTTGGGGTACTTCTGTAGTCTCCCCAGGGGAGTCAGTCTTCGTCTCGAATGCGGACATGCACTTGCGCTTTCCTCCAGAGCGGTAGCAGCAGTGTCACGCAGTCCGCCGCGTGGATCAAAGGATCTATGGTTTTCCCTCGAGTCTTTCCCACGAGGCTTTCCCACGAGGCTTTCCCACAGGGCTGTCCCACGTGCACACGTGGTGGGAGTGGATCCTCGGCTTGAACATCAAGGCAGTGCAGGGAAAACAGGTTCCTCTGTAATGGACTGACACATCTGGGGGACTCTTGTCATGGTGGCACGACCCTGGAGTTCCTCTCGCCTTTCTTGTGGAGAGCGCCTCCTCTTGAGATGCGACGGGAACGCCGGGAATTCTTTCCCTACGAAACAGGGAAAGGATCCCTCATCTCGAGCTAGGAGGCGGAAACGGGGCTCCCCTGGATGTGTGCGGGACACCACGTGCTTCCTCTCGAGTGGAGACGGGTATGTCGGGGAACTTCTTGAGTAGCAGCAAGGGTGTGAAGCACCCTTTGGAAGTTCCAGTGGTTAGATATGATTGGCCTCGAGAAGCCTCAGCGGAAATGGGCCTCATCTCGCCTGGAGGGCAAAACCTCCTGGATTTTCTCGAGTTACGGCAGGTGTTCTCGACTTACGACGGGGACCTCAGGGACCCGCTCTGGTGGCCTCAGGAAAGGCCAGTCCCCATGCGAGTTCCTCGGGGGCCTCTCGGGATTCCTCTCCCGTCGATGCCGGGGCCTAAGACCTTGTGTGGAGTCGGGGCCGGAACCTGAGGATTCCTCTCCAGTGCTGACATGGATCTTGGGGTACTTCTGGAGTCTCCCCAGGGGAGTCAGTGCTCGTCTCGAATGCGGGCATGCACTTGCGCTTTCCTCCAGAGCGGTAGCAGCAGTGTCACGAGGTCCGCCGCGTGGATCAAAGGATCTATGGTTTTCCCTCGAGTCTTTCCCACGAGGCTTTCCCCCGAGGCTTTCCCTCAGGACTGTCCCACGTGCACACGTGGTGGGAGTCGATCCTCGGCTTGAACGTCAGGCAGTGCAGGGAAAACAGATTCCTCTGGAATGGACTGACACATCTGGGGGTCTCTTGGAATGGTGCCACGACCCTGGAGTTCCTCTCGCCTTTCCTGTGGAGAGCGCCACCTCTTGAGATGCGACGGGAACGCCGGGAATTCTTTCCCTACGAAACAGGGAAAGGATCCCTCATCTCGAGCTAGGAGGCGGAAACGGGTCTCCCCTGAATGGGTGCGGGACCCCACGTGCTTCCTCTCGAGTGGAGACGGGTATGTCGGGGAACTTCTTGAGTTGCAGCAATGGTGTGAACGACCCTTTGGAAGTTCCAGCGGTTACATGTGATTAGCCTCGAGAAGCCTCAGCGGAAATGGGCCTCATCTCGCCTGGAGGGCAAAACCTCCTGGATTTTCTCGAGTTGCGGCAGGTGCTCTCGACTTACCATGGGGACCTCAGGGACCCGCTCTGGTGGCCTCAGGAAAGGCCAGGCCCCATGCGAGTTCCTCGGGGGCCTCTCGGCATTCCTCTCCCGTCGATGCAGGGGCCTAAGACCTTGTGTGGAGTCGGGGCCGGAACCTGAGGATTCCTCTCCAGTGCTGACATGGATCTTGGGGTACTTCTGGAGTCTCCCCAGGGGAGTCAGTCCTCGTCTCGAATGCGGGCATGCACTTGCGCTTTCCTCCAGAGCGGTAGCAGCAGTGTCACGCAGTCCGCCGCGTGGATCAAAGGATCTATGGTTTTCCCTCGAGTCTTTCCCACGAGGCTTTCCCACGAGGCTTTCCCACAGGGCTGTCCCACGTGCACACGTGGTGAGAGTGGATCCTCGGCTTGAACGTCAAGGCAGTGCAGGGAAAACAGGTTCCTCTTGAATGGACTGACGCATCTGGGGGACTCTTGGAATGGTGGCACGACCCTGGAGTTCCTCTCGCCTTTCCTGTGGAGAGCGCCTCCTCTTGAGATGCGACGGGAACGCCGGGAATTCTTTCCCTACGAAACAGGGAAAGGATCCCTCATCTCGAGCTAGGAGGCGGAAACGGGGCTCCCCTGGATGTGTGCGGGACCCCACGTGCTTCCTCTCGAGTGGAGACGGGTATGTCGGGGAACTTCTTGATTTGCAGCAAGGGTGTGAAGCACCCTTTGGAAGTTCCAGTGGTTAGACGTGATTAGCCTCGAGAAGCCTCAGCGGAAATGGGCCTCATCTCGCCTGGAGGGCAAAACCTCCTGGATTTTCTCGAGTTGCGGCAGGTGCTCTCGACTTACGACGGGGACCTCAGGGACCCGCTCTGGTGGCCTCAAGAAAGGCCAGTCCCCATGCGAGTTCCTCGGGGGCTTCTCGGGATTCCTCTCCCGTCGATGTCGGGGCCTAAGACCTTGTGTGGATTCGGGGCCGGAACCTGAGGATTCCTCTCCAGTGCTGACATGGATCTTGGGGTACTTCTGGAGTCTCCCCAGGGGAGTCAGTCCTCGTCTCGAATGCGGGCATGCACTTGCGCTTTCCTCCAGAGCGGTAGCAGCAGTGTCACGCAGTCCGCCGCGTGGATCAAAGGATGTATGGTTGTCCCTCGAGTCTTTCCCACGAGGCTTTCCCACGAGGCTTTCCCACAGGGCTGTCCCACGTGCACAGGTGGTGGGAGTCGATCCTCGGCTTGAACGTCAAGGCAGTGCAGGGAAAACAGGTTCCTCTGTAATGGACTGACACATCTGGGTGTCTCTTGGAATGGTGGCACGACCCTGGAGTTCCTCTCGCCTCTCCTGTGGAGAGCCCCTCCTCTTGAGATGCGACGGGAACGCCGGGAATTCTTTCCCTAAGAAACAGGGAAAGGATCCCTCATCTCGAGCTAGGAGGCGGAAACGGGGCTCCCCTGGATGTGTGCGGGACACCACGTGATTCCTCTCGAGTGGAGACGGGTATGTCGTTGAACTTCTTGAGTTGCAGCAAGGGTGTGAAGGACTCTTTGGAAGTTCCAGTGGTTAGATGTGATTAGCCTCGAGAAGTCTCAGCGGAAATGGGCCTCATCTCGCCTGGAGGGCAAAACCTAATGGATTTTCTCGAGTTGCGGCCTGTGCTCTCGACTTACGACGGGGACCTCGGGGACCCGCTCTGGTGACCTCAGGAAATGCCAGTCCCCATGCGAGTTCCTCGGGGGCCTCTCGGCATTCCTCTCCCATCGATGCCGGGGCCTAAGACCTTGTGTGGAGTCGGGACCGGAACCTGAGGATTCCTCTCCAGTGCTGACATGGATCTTGGGGTACTTCTGGAGTCTCCCCAGGGGAGTCAGTCCTCGTCTCGAATGCGGGCATGCACTTGCGCTTTCCTCCAGAGCGGTAGCAGCAGTGTCACGCATTCCGCCGCGTGGATCAAAGGATCTATGGTTTTCCCTCGAGTCTTTCCCACGAGGCTTTCCCACGAGGCTTTCCCACAGGGCTGTCCCACGTGCACACGTGGTGGGAGTCGATCCTCGGCTTGAACGTCAAGGCAGTGCAGGGAAAACAGGTTCCTCTGGAATGGACTGACACATCTGGGGGACTCTTGGAATGCTGGCACGACCCTGGAGTTCCTCTCGCCTTTCCTGTGGAGAGCGCCTCCTCTTGAGATGCGACGGGAACGCCGGGAATTCTTTCCCTACGAAACAGGGAAAGGATCCCTCATCTCGAGCTAGGAGGCGGAAACGGGGCTCAGCTGGATGTGTGCGGGACCCCACGTGCTTCCTCTCGAGTGGAGACGGGTATGTCGGGGAACTTCTTGAGTTGCAGCAAGGGTGTGAAGGACCCTTTGGAAGTTCCAGTGGTTAGACGTGATTAGCCTCGAGAAGCCTCAGCGGAAATGGGCCTCATCTCGCCTGGAGGGCAAAACCTCCTGGATTTTCTCGAGTTGCGGCAGGTGCTCTCGACTTACGACGGGGACGTCAGGGACCCGCTCTGGTGGCCTCAGGAAAGGCCAGTCCCCATGCGAGTTCCTCGGGGGCCTCTCGGGATTCCTCTCCCGTCGATGCCGGGGCCTAAGACCTTGTGTGGAGTCGGGGCCGGAACCTGAGGATTCCTCTCCAGTGCTGACATGTATCTTGGGGTACTTCTGGAGTCTCCCCAGGGGAGTCAGTCCTCGTCTCGAATGCGGGCATGCACTTGCGCTTTCCTCCAGAGCGGTAGCAGCAGTGTCACGCAGTCCGCCGCGTGGATCTAAGGATCTATGGTTTTCCCTCGAGTCTTTCCCACGAGGCTTTCCCACAAGGCTTTCCCACAGGGCTGTCCCACGTGCACACGTGGTGGGAGTCGATCCTCGGCTTGAACGTCAGGCAGTGCAGGGAAAACAGGTTCCTCTGGAATGGACTGACACATCTGGGGGTCTCTTGGAATGGTGCCACGACCCTGGAGTTCCTCTCGCCTTTCCTGTGGAGAGCGCCACCTCTTGAGATGCGACGGGAACGCCGGGAATTCTTTCCCTACGAAACAGGGAAAGGATCCCTCATCTCGAGCTAGGAAGCGGAAACGGGGCTCCCCTGGATGGGTGCGGGACCCCACGTGCTTCCTCTCGAGTGGAGAAGGGTATGTCGCGGAACTGCTTGAGTTGCAGCAATGGTTGAAGGACCCTTTGGAAGTTCCAGCGGTTAGATGTGATTAGCCTCGAGAAGCCTCAGCGGAAATGGGCCTCATCTCGCCTGGAGGGCAAAACCTCCTGGATTTTCTCGAGTTGCGGCAGGTGCTCTCGACTTACGATGGGGACCTCAGGGACCCGCTCTGGTGGCCTCAGGAAAGGCCAGTCCCCATGCGAATTCCTCGGGGGCCTCTCGGGATTCCTCTCCCGTCGATGCCGGGGCCTAAGACCTTGTGTGGAGTCGGGGCCGGAACCTGAGGATTCCTCTCCAGTGCTGACATGGATCTTGGGGTACTTCTGGAGTCTCCCCAGGGGAGTCAGTCCTCGTCTCGAATGCGGGCATGCACTTGAGCTTTCCTCCAGAGCGGTAGCAGCAGTGTCACGCAGTCCGCCGCGTGGATCAAAGGATCTATGGTTTTCCCTCGAGTCTTTCCCACGAGGCTTTCCCACGAGGCTTTCCCACAGGGCTGTCCCACGTGCACACGTGGTGGGAGTGGATCCTCGGCTTGAACGTCAAGGCAGTGCAGGGAAAGCAGTTTCCTCTGGAATGGACTGACACATCTGGGGGACTCCTGGAATGGTGGCATGACCCTGGAGTTCCTCTCGCCTTTCCTGTGGAGAGCGCCTCCTCTTAAGATGCGACGGGAACGCCGGGAATTCTTTCCCTACGAAACAGGGAAAGGATCCCTCATCTCGAGCTAGGAGGCGGAAACGGGGCTCCCCTGGATGAGTGCGGGACCCCACGTGCTTCCTCTCGAGTGGAGACGGGTATGTCGGGGAATTTCTTGAGTTGCAGCAAGGGTGTGAAGGACCCTTTGGAAGTTCCAGTGGTTAGACGTGATTAGCCTCGAGAAGCCTCAGCGGAAATGGGCCTCATCTCGCCTGGAGGGCAAAACCTCCTGGATTTTCTCGAGTTGCGGCAGGTGCTCTCGACTTACGACGGGGACCTCAGGGACCCGCTCTGGTGGCCTCAGGAAAGGCCAGTCCCCATGCGAGTTCCTCGGGGGCCTCTCGGGATTCCTCTCCCGTCGATGCCGGGGCCTAAGACCTTGTGTGGAGTCGGGGCCGGAACCTGAGGATTCCTCTCCAGTGCTGACATGGATCTTGGGGTACTTCTGGAGTCTCTCCAGGGGAGTCAGTCCTCGTCTCGAATGCGGGCATGCACTTGCGCTTACCTCCAGAGCGGTAGCAGCAGTGTCACGCAGTCCGCCGCGTGGATCAAAAGATCTATGGTTTTCCCTCGAGTCTTTCCCACGAGGCTTTCCCACGAGGCTTTCCCACAGGGCTGTCCCACGTGCACAGGTGGTGGGAGTCGATCCTCGGCTTGAACGTCAAGGCAGTGCAGGGAAAACAGGTTCCTCTGGAATGGACTGACACATCTGGGGGACTCCTGGAATGGTGGCACGACCCTGGAGTTCCTCTCGCCTTTCCTGTGGAGAGCGCCTCCTCTTGAGATGCGACGGGAACGCCGGGAATTCTTTCCCTACGAAACAGGGAAAGGATCCCTCATCTCGAGCTAGGAGGCGGAAACGGGGCTCTCCTGGATGTGTGCGGGACACCACGTGTTTCCTCTCGAGTGGAGACGGGTATGTCGCGGAACTGCTTGAGTTGCAGCAAGGGTGTGAAGGACCCTTTGGAAGTTCCAGTGGTTAGACGTGATTCGCCTCGAGAAGCCTCAGCGGAAATGGGCCTCATCTCGCCTGGAGGGCAAAACCTCCTGGATTTTCTCGAGTTGCGGCATGTGCTCTCGACTTACGACGGGGACCTCAGGGACCCGCTCTGGTGGCCTCAGGAAAGGCCAGTCCCCATGCGAATTCCTCGGGGGCCTCTCGGGATTCCTCTCCCGTCGATGCCGGGGCCTAATACCTTGTGTGGAGACGGGGCCGGAACCTGAGGATTCCTCTCCAGTGCTGACATGGATCTTGGGGTACTTCTGGAGTCTCCCCAGGGGAGTCAGTCCTCATCTCGAATGCGGGCATGCACTTGAGCTTTCCTCCAGAGCGGTAGCAGCAGTGTCACGCAGTCCGCCGCGTGGATCAAAGGATCTATGGTTTTCCCTCGAGTCTTTCCCACGAGGCTTTCCCACGAGGCTTTCCCACAGGGCTGTCCCACGTGCACACGTGGTGGGAGTGGATCCTCGGCTTGAACGTCAAGGCAGTGCAGGGAAAGCAGTTTCCTCTGGAATGGACTGACACATCTGGGGGACTCCTGGAATGGTGGCATGACCCTGGAGTTCCTCTCGCCTTTCCTGTGGAGAGCGCCTCCTCTTAAGATGCGACGGGAACGCCGGGAATTCTTTCCCTACGAAACAGGGAAAGGATCCCTCATCTCGAGCTAGGAGGCGGAAACGGGGCTCCCCTGGATGAGTGCGGGACCCCACGTGCTTCCTCTCGAGTGGAGACGGGTATGTCGGGGAACTTCTTGAGTTGCAGCAAGGGTGTGAAGCACCCTTTGGAAGTTCCAGTGGTTAGACGTGATTAGCCTCGAGAAGCCTCAGCGGAAATGGGCCTCATCTCGCCTGGAGGGCAAAACCTCCTGGATTTTCTCGAGTTGCGGCAGGTGCTCTCGACTTACGACGGGGACCTCAGGGACCCGCTCTGGTGGCCTCAGGAAAGGCCAGTCCCCATGCGAGTTCCTCGTGGGCCTCTCGGGATTCCTCTCCCGTCGATGCCGGGGCCTAAGACCTTGTGTGGAGTCGGGGCCGGAACCTGAGGATTCCTCTCCAGTGCTGACATGGATCTTGGGGTACTTCTGGAGTCTTTCCAGGGGAGTCAGTCCTCGTCTCGAATGCGGGCATGAACTTGCGCTTTCCTTCAGAGCGGTAGCAGCAGTGTCACGCAGTCCGCCGCGTGGATCAAAGGATCTATGGTTTTCCCTCGAGTCTTTCCCACGAGGCTTTCCCATGAGGCTTTCCCACAGGGCTGTCCCACGTGCACACGTGGTGGGAGTCGATCCTCGGCTTGAACGTCAAGGCAGTGCAGGGAAAACAGGTTCCTCTGGAATGGACTGACACATCTGGGGGACTCTTGGAATGGTGGCACGACCCTGGAGTTCCTCTCGCCTCTCCTGTGGAGAGCCCCTCCTCTTGAGATGCGACGGGAACGCCGGGAATTCTTTCCCTAAGAAACAGGGAAAGGATCCCTCATCTCGAGCTAGGAGGCGGAAACGGGGCTCCCCTGGATGTGTGCGGGACCCCACGTGCTTCCTCTCGAGTGGAGACGGGTATGTCGGGGAATTTCTTGAGTTGCAGCAAGGGTGTGAAGGACCCTTTGGAAGTTCCAGTGGTTAGACGTGATTAGCCTCGAGAAGCCTCAGCGGAAATGGGCCTCATCTCGCCTGGAGGGCAAAACCTCCTGGATTTTCTCGAGTTGCGGCAGGTGCTCTCGACTTACGACGGGGACCTCAGGGACCCGCTCTGGTGGCCTCAGGAAAGGCCAGTCCCCATGCGAGTTCCTCGGGGGCCTCTCGGGATTCCTCTCCCGTCGATGCCGGGGCCTAAGACCTTGTGTGGAGTCGGGGCCGGAACCTGAGGATTCCTCTCCAGTGCTGACATGGATCTTGGGGTACTTCTGGAGTCTCTCCAGGGGAGTCAGTCCTCGTCTCGAATGCGGGCATGCACTTGCGCTTACCTCCAGAGCGGTAGCAGCAGTGTCACGCAGTCCGCCGCGTGGATCAAAGGATCTATGGTTTTCCCTCGAGTCTTTCCCACGAGGCTTTCCCACGAGGCTTTCCCACAGGGCTGTCCCACGTGCACAGGTGGTGGGAGTCGATACTCGGCTTGAACGTCAAGGCAGTGCAGGGAAAACAGGTTCCTCTGGAATGGACTGACACATCTGGGGGACTCCTGGAATGGTGGCACGACCCTGGAGTTCCTCTCGCCTTTCCTGTGGAGAGCGCCTCCTCTTGAGATGCGACGGGAACTCCGGGAATTCTTTCCCTACGAAACAGGGAAAGGATCCCTCATCTCGAGCTAGGAGGCGGAAACGGGGCTCTCCTGGATGTGTGCGGGACACCACGTGTTTCCTCTCGAGTGGAGACGGGTATGTCGCGGAACTGCTTGAGTTGCAGCAAGGGTGTGAAGGACCCTTTGGAAGTTCCAGTGGTTAGACGTGATTCGCCTCGAGAAGCCTCAGCGGAAATGGGCCTCATCTCGTCTGGAGGGCAAAACCTCCTGGATTTTCTCGAGTTGCGGCATGTGCTCTCGACTTACGACGGGGACCTCAGGGACCCGCTCTGGTGGCCTCAGGAAAGGCCAGTCCCCATGCGAATTCCTCGGGGGCCTCTCGGGATTCCTCTCTCGTCGATGCCGGGGCCTAAGACCTTGTGTGGAGACGGGGCCGGAACCTGAGGATTCCTCTCCAGTGCTGACATGGATCTTGGGGTACTTCTGGAGTCTCCCCAGGGGAGTCAGTCCTCGTCTCGAATGCGGGCATGCACTTGAGCTTTCCTCCAGAGCGGTAGCAGCAGTGTCACGCAGTCCGCCGCGTGGATCAAAGGATCTATGGTTTTCCCTCGAGTCTTTCCCACGAGGCTTTCCCACGAGGCTTTCCCACAGGGCTGTCCCACGTGCACACGTGGTGGGAGTCGATCCTCGGCTTGAACGTCAAGGCAGTGCAGGGATAACAGGTTCCTCTGTAATGGACTGACACATCTGGGTGTCTCTTGGAATGGTGGCACGACCCTGGAGTTCCTCTCGCCTCTCGTGTGGAGAGCCCCTCCTCTTGAGATGCGACGGGAACGCCGGGAATTCTTTCCCTACGAAACAGGGAAAGGATCCCTCATCTCGAGCTACGAGGCGGAAACGGGGCTCCCCTGGATGTGTGCGGGACCCCACGTGCTTCCTCTCGAGTGGAGACGGGTATGTCTGGGAACTTCTTGAGTTGCAGCAAGGGTGTGAAGGACCCTTTGGAAGTTCCAGTGGTTAGACGTGATTCGCCTCGAGAAGCCTCAGCGGAAATGGGCCTCATCTCGTCTGGAGGGCAAAACCTCCTGGATTTTCTCGAGTTGCGGCAGGTGCTCTCGACTTACGATGGGGACCTCAGGGACCCGCTCTGGTGGCCTCAGGAAAGGCCAGTCCCCATGCGAATTCCTCGGGGGCCTCTCGGGATTCCTCTCCCGTCGATGCCGGGGCCTAAGACCTTGTGTGGAGTCGGGGCCGGAACCTGAGGATTCCTCTCCAGTGCTGACATGGATCTTGGGGTACTTCTGGAGTCTCCCCAGGGAAGTCAGTCCTCGTCTCGAATGCGGGCATGCACTTGAGCTTTCCTCCAGAGCGGTAGCAGCAGTGTCACGCAGTCCGCCGCGTGGATCAAAGGATCTATGGTTTTCCCTCGAGTCTTTCCCACGAGGCTTTCCCACGAGGCTTTCCCACAGGGCTGTCCCACGTGCACACGTGGTGGGAGTCGATCCTCGGCTTGAACGTCAAGGCAGTGCAGGGAAAACAGGTTCCTCTGGAATGGACTGACACATCTGGGGGACTCTTGGAATGGTGGCACGACCCTGGAGTTCCTCTCGCCTCTCCTGTGGAGAGCCCCTCCTCTTGAGATGCGACGGGAACGCCGGGAATTCTTTCCCTACGAAACAGGGAAAGGATCCCTCATCTCGAGCTAGGAGGCGGAAACGGGGCTCCCCTGGATGTGTGCGGGACCCCACGTGCTTCCTCTCGAGTGGAGACGGGTATGTCGGGGAACTTCTTGAGTTGCAGCAAGGGTGTGAAGGACCCTTTGGAAGTTCCAGTGGTTAGACGTGATTAGCCTCGAGAAGCCTCAGCGGAAATGGGCCTCATCTCGCCTGGAGGGCAAAACCTCCTGGATTTTCTCGAGTTGCGGCAGGTGCTCTCGACTTACGCTGGGGACCTCAGGGACCCGCTCTGGTGGCCTCAGGAAAGGCCAGTCCCCATGCGAGTTCCTCGGGGGCCTCACGGGATTCCTCTCCCGTCGATGCCGGGGCCTAAGACCTTGTGTGGAGTCGGGGCCGGAACCTGAGGATTCCTCTCCAGTGCTGACATGGATCTTGGGGTACTTCTGGAGTCTCTCCAGGGGAGTCAGTCCTCGTCTCGAATGCGGGCATCCACTTGCGCTTACCTCCAGAGCGGTAGCAGCAGTGTCACGCAGTCCGCCGCGTGGATCAAAGGATCTATGGTTTTCCCTCGAGTCTTTCCCACGAGGCTTTCCCACGAGGCTTTCCCACAGGGCTGTCCCACGTGCACACGTGGTGGGAGTCGATCCTCGGCTTGAACGTCAAGGCAGTGCAGGGAAAACAGGTTCCTCTGGAATGGACTGACACATCTGGGGGACTCCTGGAATGGTGGCACGACCCTGGAGTTCCTCTCGCCTTTCCTGTGGAGAGCGCCTCCTCTTGAGATGCGACGGGAACGCCGGGAATTCTTTCCCTACGAAACAGGGAAAGGATCCCTCATCTCGAGCTAGGAGGCGGAAACGGGGCTCTCCTGGATGTGTGCGGGACACCACGTGTTTCCTCTCGAGTGGAGACGGGTATGTCGCGGAACTGCTTGAGTTGCAGCAAGGGTGTGAAGGACCCTTTGGAAGTTCCAGTGGTTAGACGTGATTCGCCTCGAGAAGCCTCAGCGGAAATGGGCCTCATCTCGTCTGGAGGGCAAAACCTCCTGGATTTTCTCGAGTTGCTGCAGGTGCTCTCGACTTACGACGGGGACCTCAGGGACCCGATCTGGTGGCCTCAGGAAAGGCCAGTCCCCATGCGAATTCCTCGGGGGCCTCTCGGGATTCCTCTCCCGTCGATGCCGGGGCCTAAGACCTTGTGTGGAGTCGGGGCCGGAACCTGAGGATTCCTCTCCAGTGCTGACATGGATCTTGGGGTACTTCTGGAGTCTCCCCAGGGGAGTCAGTCCTCGTCTCGAATGCGGGCATGCACTTGCGCTTTCCTCCAGAGCGGTAGCAGCAGTGTCACGCAGTCCGCCGCGTGGATCAAAGGATCTATGGTTTTCCCTCGAGTCTTTCCCACGAGGCTTTCCCACGAGGCTTTCCCACAGGGCTGTCCCACGTGCACACGTGGTGGGAGTCGATCCTCGGCTTGAACGTCAAGGCAGTGCAGGGATAACAGGTTCCTCTGTAATGGACTGAAACATCTGGGTGTCTCTTGGAATGGTGGCACGACCCTGGAGTTCCTCTCGCCTTTCCTGTGGAGAGCCCCTCCTCTTGAGATGCGACGGGAACGCCGGGAATTCTTTCCCTTCGAAACAGGGAAAGGATCCCTCATCTCGAGCTAGGAGGCGGAAACGGGGCTCCCCTGGATGTGTGCAGGACCCCACGTGCTTCCTCTCGAGTGGAGACGGGTATGTCGGGGAACTTCTTGAGTTGCAGCAAGGGTGTGAATGACCCTTTGGAAGTTCCAGTGGTTAGACGTGATTCGCCTCGAGAAGCCTCAGCGGAAATGGGCCTCATCTCGTCTGGAGGGCAAAACCTCCTGGATTTTCTCGAGTTGCGGCAGGTGCTCTCGACTTACGATGGGGACCTCAGGGACCCGCTCTGGTGGCCTCAGGAAAGGCCAGTCCCCATGCGAATTCCTCGGGGGCCTCTCGGGATTACTCTCCCGTCGATGCCGGGGCCTAAGACCTTGTGGGAGTCGGGGCCGGAACCTGAGGATTCCTCTCCAGTGCTGACATGGATCTTGGGGTACTTCTGGAGTCTCCCCAGGGGAGTCAGTCCTCGTCTCGAATGCGGGCATGCACTTGAGCTTTCCTCCAGAGCGGTAGCAGCAGTGTCACGCAGTCCGCCGCGTGGATCAAAGGATCTATGGTTTTCCCTCGAGTCTTTCCCACGAGGCTTTCCCACGAGGCTTTCCCACAGGGCTGTCCCACGTGCACACGTGGTGGGAGTCGATCCTCGGCTTGAACGTCAAGGCAGTGCAGGGATAACAGGTTCCTCTGTAATGGACTGACACATCTGGGTGTCTCTTGGAATGGTGGCACGACCCTGGAGTTCCTCTCGCCTCTCGTGTGGAGAGCCCCTCCTCTTGAGATGCGACGGGAAAGCCGGGAATTCTTTCCCTACGAAACAGGGAAAGGATCCCTCATCTCGAGCTACGAGGCGGAAACGGGGCTCCCCTGGATGTGTGCGGGACCCCACGTGCTTCCTCTCGAGTGGAGACGGGTATGTCGGGGAACTTCTTGAGTTGCAGCAAGGGTGTGAAGGATCCTTTGGAAGTTCCAGTGGTTAGACGTGATTCGCCTCGAGAAGCCTCAGCGGAAATGGGCCTCATCTCGTCTGGAGGGCAAAACCTCCTGGATTTTCTCGAGTTGCGGCAGGTGCTCTCGACTTACGATGGGGACCTCAGGGACCCGCTCTGGTGGCCTCAGGAAAGGCCAGTCCCCATGCGAATTCCTCGGGGGCCTCTCGGGATTCCTCTCCCGTCGATGCCGGGGCCTAAGACCTTGTGTGGAGTCGGGGCCGGAACCTGAGGATTCCTCTCCAGTGCTGACATGGATCTTGGGGTACTTCTGGAGTCTCCCCAGGGAAGTCAGTCCTCGTCTCGAATGCGGGCATGCACTTGAGCTTTCCTCCAGAGCGGTAGCAGCAGTGTCACGCAGTCCGCCGCGTGGATCAAAGGATCTATGGTTTTCCCTCGAGTCTTTCCCACGAGGCTTTCCCACGAGGCTTTCCCACAGGGCTGTCCCACGTGCACACGTGGTGGGAGTCGATCCTCGGCTTGAACGTCAAGGCAGTGCAGGGAAAACAGGTTCCTCTGGAATGGACTGACACATCTGGGGGACTCTTGGAATGGTGGCACGACCCTGGAGTTCCTCTCGCCTCTCCTGTGGAGAGCCCCTCCTCTTGAGATGCGACGGGAACGCCGGGAATTCTTTCCCTAAGAAACAGGGAAAGGATCCCTCATCTCGAGCTAGGAGGCGGAAACGGGGCTCCCCTGGATGTGTGCGGGACCCCACGTGCTTCCTCTCGAGTGGAGACGGGTATGTCGGGGAACTTCTTGAGTTGCAGCAAGGGTGTGAAGGACCCTTTGGAAGTTCCAGTGGTTAGACGTGATTAGCCTCGAGAAGCCTCAGCGGAAATGGGCCTCATCTCGCCTGGAGGGCAAAACCTCCTGGATTTTCTCGAGTTGCGGCAGGTGCTCTCGACTTACGCTGGGGACCTCAGGGACCCGCTCTGGTGGCCTCAGGAAAGGCCAGTCCCCATGCGAGTTCCTCGGGGGCCTCACGGGATTCCTCTCCCGTCGATGCCGGGGCCTAAGACCTTGTGTGGAGTCGGGGCCGGAACCTGAGGATTCCTCTCCAGTGCTGACATGGATCTTGGGGTATTTCTGGAGTCTCTCCAGGGGAGTCAGTCCTCGTCTCGAATGCGGGCATCCACTTGCGCTTACCTCCAGAGCGGTAGCAGCAGTGTCACGCAGTCCGCCGCGTGGATCAAAGGATCTATGGTTTTCCCTCGAGTCTTTCCCACGAGGCTTTCCCACGAGGCTTTCCCACAGGGCTGTCCCACGTGCACACGTGGTGGGAGTCGATCCTCGGCTTGAACGTCAAGGCAGTGCAGGGAAAACAGGTTCCTCTGGAATGGACTGACACATCTGGGGGACTCCTGGAATGGTGGCACGACCCTGGAGTTCCTCTCGCCTTTCCTGTGGAGAGCGCCTCCTCTTGAGATGCGACGGGAACGCCGGGAATTCTTTCCCTACGAAACAGGGAAAGGATCCCTCATCTCGAGCTAGGAGGCGGAAACGGGGCTCTCCTGGATGTGTGCGGGACACCACGTGTTTCCTCTCGAGTGGAGACGGGTATGTCGCGGAACTGCTTGAGTTGCAGCAAGGGTGTGAAGGACCCTTTGGAAGTTCCAGTGGTTAGACGTGATTCGCCTCGAGAAGCCTCAGCGGAAATGGGCCTCATCTCGCCTGGAGGGCAAAACCTCCTGGATTTTCTCGAGTTGCGGCATGTGCTCTCGACTTACGACGGGGACCTCAGGGACCCGCTCTGGTGGCCTCAGGAAAGGCCAGTCCCCATGCGAATTCCTCGGGGGCCTCTCGGGATTCCTCTCCCGTCGATGCCGGGGCCTAATACCTTGTGTGGAGACGGGGCCGGAACCTGAGGATTCCTCTCCAGTGCTGACATGGATCTTGGGGTACTTCTGGAGTCTCCCCAGGGGAGTCAGTCCTCGTCTCGAATGCGGGCATGCACTTGAGCTTTCCTCCAGAGCGGTAGCAGCAGTGTCACGCAGTCCGCCGCGTGGATCAAAGGATCTATGGTTTTCCCTCGAGTCTTTCCCACGAGGCTTTCCCACGAGGCTTTCCCACAGGGCTGTCCCACGTGCACACGTGGTGGGAGTGGATCCTCGGCTTGAACGTCAAGGCAGTGCAGGGAAAGC
Organism: Ovis canadensis; assembly: GCF_042477335.2. Lineage (NCBI taxonomy): Eukaryota > Metazoa > Chordata > Mammalia > Artiodactyla > Bovidae > Ovis > Ovis canadensis. The sequence goes on from NC_091254.1 coordinate 9,538,207, forward strand.
AGTTTCCTCTGGAATGGACTGACACATCTGGGGGACTCCTGGAATGGTGGCATGACCCTGGAGTTCCTCTCGCCTTTCCTGTGGAGAGCGCCTCCTCTTAAGATGCGACGGGAACGCCGGGAATTCTTTCCCTACGAAACAGGGAAAGGATCCCTCATCTCGAGCTAGGAGGCGGAAACGGGGCTCCCCTGGATGAGTGCGGGACCCCACGTGCTTCCTCTCGAGTGGAGACGGGTATGTCGGGGAACTTCTTGAGTTGCAGCAAGGGTGTGAAGCACCCTTTGGAAGTTCCAGTGGTTAGACGTGATTAGCCTCGAGAAGCCTCAGCGGAAATGGGCCTCATCTCGCCTGGAGGGCAAAACCTCCTGGATTTTCTCGAGTTGCGGCAGGTGCTCTCGACTTACGACGGGGACCTCAGGGACCCGCTCTGGTGGCCTCAGGAAAGGCCAGTCCCCATGCGAGTTCCTCGTGGGCCTCTCGGGATTCCTCTCCCGTCGATGCCGGGGCCTAAGACCTTGTGTGGAGTCGGGGCCGGAACCTGAGGATTCCTCTCCAGTGCTGACATGGATCTTGGGGTACTTCTGGAGTCTTTCCAGGGGAGTCAGTCCTCGTCTCGAATGCGGGCATGAACTTGCGCTTTCCTTCAGAGCGGTAGCAGCAGTGTCACGCAGTCCGCCGCGTGGATCAAAGGATCTATGGTTTTCCCTCGAGTCTTTCCCACGAGGCTTTCCCATGAGGCTTTCCCACAGGGCTGTCCCACGTGCACACGTGGTGGGAGTCGATCCTCGGCTTGAACGTCAAGGCAGTGCAGGGAAAACAGGTTCCTCTGGAATGGACTGACACATCTGGGGGACTCTTGGAATGGTGGCACGACCCTGGAGTTCCTCTCGCCTCTCCTGTGGAGAGCCCCTCCTCTTGAGATGCGACGGGAACGCCGGGAATTCTTTCCCTAAGAAACAGGGAAAGGATCCCTCATCTCGAGCTAGGAGGCGGAAACGGGGCTCCCCTGGATGTGTGCAGGACCCCACGTGCTTCCTCTCGAGTGGAGACGGGTATGTCGGGGAATTTCTTGAGTTGCAGCAAGGGTGTGAAGGACCCTTTGGAAGTTCCAGTGGTTAGACGTGATTAGCCTCGAGAAGCCTCAGCGGAAATGGGCCTCATCTCGCCTGGAGGGCAAAACCTCCTGGATTTTCTCGAGTTGCGGCAGGTGCTCTCGACTTACGACGGGGACCTCAGGGACCCGCTCTGGTGGCCTCAGGAAAGGCCAGTCCCCATGCGAGTTCCTCGGGGGCCTCTCGGGATTCCTCTCCCGTCGATGCCGGGGCCTAAGACCTTGTGTGGAGTCGGGGCCGGAACCTGAGGATTCCTCTCCAGTGCTGACATGGATCTTGGGGTACTTCTGGAGTCTCTCCAGGGGAGTCAGTCCTCGTCTCGAATGCGGGCATGCACTTGCGCTTACCTCCAGAGCGGTAGCAGCAGTGTCACGCAGTCCGCCGCGTGGATCAAAGGATCTATGGTTTTCCCTCGAGTCTTTCCCACGAGGCTTTCCCACGAGGCTTTCCCACAGGGCTGTCCCACGTGCACAGGTGGTGGGAGTCGATACTCGGCTTGAACGTCAAGGCAGTGCAGGGAAAACAGGTTCCTCTGGAATGGACTGACACATCTGGGGGACTCCTGGAATGGTGGCACGACCCTGGAGTTCCTCTCGCCTTTCCTGTGGAGAGCGCCTCCTCTTGAGATGCGACGGGAACTCCGGGAATTCTTTCCCTACGAAACAGGGAAAGGATCCCTCATCTCGAGCTAGGAGGCGGAAACGGGGCTCTCCTGGATGTGTGCGGGACACCACGTGTTTCCTCTCGAGTGGAGACGGGTATGTCGCGGAACTGCTTGAGTTGCAGCAAGGGTGTGAAGGACCCTTTGGAAGTTCCAGTGGTTAGACGTGATTCGCCTCGAGAAGCCTCAGCGGAAATGGGCCTCATCTCGTCTGGAGGGCAAAACCTCCTGGATTTTCTCGAGTTGCGGCATGTGCTCTCGACTTACGACGGGGACCTCAGGGACCCGCTCTGGTGGCCTCAGGAAAGGCCAGTCCCCATGCGAATTCCTCGGGGGCCTCTCGGGATTCCTCTCTCGTCGATGCCGGGGCCTAAGACCTTGTGTGGAGACGGGGCCGGAACCTGAGGATTCCTCTCCAGTGGTGACATGGATCTTGGGGTACTTCTGGAGTCTCCCCAGGGGAGTCAGTCCTCGTCTCGAATGCGGGCATGCACTTGAGCTTTCCTCCAGAGCGGTAGCAGCAGTGTCACGCAGTCCGCCGCGTGGATCAAAGGATCTATGGTTTTCCCTCGAGTCTTTCCCACGAGGCTTTCCCACGAGGCTTTCCCACAGGGCTGTCCCACGTGCACACGTGGTGGGAGTCGATCCTCGGCTTGAACGTCAAGGCAGTGCAGGGATAACAGGTTCCTCTGTAATGGACTGACACATCTGGGTGTCTCTTGGAATGGTGGCACGACCCTGGAGTTCCTCTCGCCTCTCGTGTGGAGAGCCCCTCCTCTTGAGATGCGACGGGAACGCCGGGAATTCTTTCCCTACGAAACAGGGAAAGGATCCCTCATCTCGAGCTACGAGGCGGAAACGGGGCTCCCCTGGATGTGTGCGGGACCCCACGTGCTTCCTCTCGAGTGGAGACGGGTATGTCGGGGAACTTCTTGAGTTGCAGCAAGGGTGTGAAGGACCCTTTGGAAGTTCCAGTGGTTAGACGTGATTCGCCTCGAGAAGCCTCAGCGGAAATGGGCCTCATCTCGTCTGGAGGGCAAAACCTCCTGGATTTTCTCGAGTTGCGGCAGGTGCTCTCGACTTACGATGGGGACCTCAGGGACCCGCTCTGGTGGCCTCAGGAAAGGCCAGTCCCCATGCGAATTCCTCGGGGGCCTCTCGGGATTCCTCTCCCGTCGATGCCGGGGCCTAAGACCTTGTGTGGAGTCGGGGCCGGAACCTGAGGATTCCTCTCCAGTGCTGACATGGATCTTGGGGTACTTCTGGAGTCTCCCCAGGGAAGTCAGTCCTCGTCTCGAATGCGGGCATGCACTTGAGCTTTCCTCCAGAGCGGTAGCAGCAGTGTCACGCAGTCCGCCGCGTGGATCAAAGGATCTATGGTTTTCCCTCGAGTCTTTCCCACGAGGCTTTCCCACGAGGCTTTCCCACAGGGCTGTCCCACGTGCACACGTGGTGGGAGTCGATCCTCGGCTTGAACGTCAAGGCAGTGCAGGGAAAACAGGTTCCTCTGGAATGGACTGACACATCTGGGGGACTCTTGGAATGGTGGCACGACCCTGGAGTTCCTCTCGCCTCTCCTGTGGAGAGCCCCTCCTCTTGAGATGCGACGGGAACGCCGGGAATTCTTTCCCTACGAAACAGGGAAAGGATCCCTCATCTCGAGCTAGGAGGCGGAAACGGGGCTCCCCTGGATGTGTGCGTGACCCCACGTGCTTCCTCTCGAGTGGAGACGGGTATGTCGGGGAACTTCTTGAGTTGCAGCAAGGGTGTGAAGGACCCTTTGGAAGTTCCAGTGGTTAGACGTGATTAGCCTCGAGAAGCCTCAGCGGAAATGGGCCTCATCTCGCCTGGAGGGCAAAACCTCCTGGATTTTCTCGAGTTGCGGCAGGTGCTCTCGACTTACGCTGGGGACCTCAGGGACCCGCTCTGGTGGCCTCAGGAAAGGCCAGTCCCCATGCGAGTTCCTCGGGGGCCTCACGGGATTCCTCTCCCGTCGATGCCGGGGCCTAAGACCTTGTGTGGAGTCGGGGCCGGAACCTGAGGATTCCTCTCCAGTGCTGACATGGATCTTGGGGTACTTCTGGAGTCTCTCCAGGGGAGTCAGTCCTCGTCTCGAATGCGGGCATCCACTTGCGCTTACCTCCAGAGCGGTAGCAGCAGTGTCACGCAGTCCGCCGCGTGGATCAAAGGATCTATGGTTTTCCCTCGAGTCTTTCCCACGAGGCTTTCCCACGAGGCTTTCCCACAGGGCTGTCCCACGTGCACACGTGGTGGGAGTCGATCCTCGGCTTGAACGTCAAGGCAGTGCAGGGAAAACAGGTTCCTCTGGAATGGACTGACACATCTGGGGGACTCCTGGAATGGTGGCACGACCCTGGAGTTCCTCTCGCCTTTCCTGTGGAGAGCGCCTCCTCTTGAGATGCGACGGGAACGCCGGGAATTCTTTCCCTACGAAACAGGGAAAGGATCCCTCATCTCGAGCTAGGAGGCGGAAACGGGGCTCTCCTGGATGTGTGCGGGACACCACGTGTTTCCTCTCGAGTGGAGACGGGTATGTCGCGGAACTGCTTGAGTTGCAGCAAGGGTGTGAAGGACCCTTTGGAAGTTCCAGTGGTTAGACGTGATTCGCCTCGAGAAGCCTCAGCGGAAATGGGCCTCATCTTGTCTGGAGGGCAAAACCTCCTGGATTTTCTCGAGTTGCGGCAGGTGCTCTCGACTTACGACGGGGACCTCAGGGACCCGATCTGGTGGCCTCAGGAAAGGCCAGTCCCCATGCGAATTCCTCGGGGGCCTCTCGGGATTCCTCTCCCGTCGATGCCGGGGCCTAAGACCTTGTGTGGAGTCGGGGCCGGAACCTGAGGATTCCTCTCCAGTGCTGACATGGATCTTGGGGTACTTCTGGAGTCTCCCCAGGGGAGTCAGTCCTCGTCTCGAATGCGGGCATGCACTTGCGCTTTCCTCCAGAGCGGTAGCAGCAGTGTCACGCAGTCCGCCGCGTGGATCAAAGGATCTATGGTTTTCCCTCGAGTCTTTCCCACGAGGCTTTCCCACGAGGCTTTCCCACAGGGCTGTCCCACGTGCACACGTGGTGGGAGTCGATCCTCGGCTTGAACGTCAAGGCAGTGCAGGGATAACAGGTTCCTCTGTAATGGACTGAAACATCTGGGTGTCTCTTGGAATGGTGGCACGACCCTGGAGTTCCTCTCGCCTTTCCTGTGGAGAGCCCCTCCTCTTGAGATGCGACGGGAACGCCGGGAATTCTTTCCCTAAGAAACAGGGAAAGGATCCCTCATCTCGAGCTAGGAGGCGGAAACGGGGCTCCCCTGGATGTGTGCAGGACCCCACGTGCTTCCTCTCGAGTGGAGACGGGTATGTCGGGGAACTTCTTGAGTTGCAGCAAGGGTGTGAATGACCCTTTGGAAGTTCCAGTGGTTAGACGTGATTCGCCTCGAGAAGCCTCAGCGGAAATGGGCCTCATCTCGTCTGGAGGGCAAAACCTCCTGGATTTTCTCGAGTTGCGGCAGGTGCTCTCGACTTACGATGGGGACCTCAGGGACCCGCTCTGGTGGCCTCAGGAAAGGCCAGTCCCCATGCGAATTCCTCGGGGGCCTCTCGGGATTACTCTCCCGTCGATGCCGGGGCCTAAGACCTTGTGGGAGTCGGGGCCGGAACCTGAGGATTCCTCTCCAGTGCTGACATGGATCTTGGGGTACTTCTGGAGTCTCCCCAGGGGAGTCAGTCCTCGTCTCGAATGCGGGCATGCACTTGAGCTTTCCTCCAGAGCGGTAGCAGCAGTGTCACGCAGTCCGCCGCGTGGATCAAAGGATCTATGGTTTTCCCTCGAGTCTTTCCCACGAGGCTTTCCCACGAGGCTTTCCCACAGGGCTGTCCCACGTGCACACGTGGTGGGAGTCGATCCTCGGCTTGAACGTCAAGGCAGTGCAGGGATAACAGGTTCCTCTGTAATGGACTGACACATCTGGGTGTCTCTTGGAATGGTGGCACGACCCTGGAGTTCCTCTCGCCTCTCGTGTGGAGAGCCCCTCCTCTTGAGATGCGACGGGAAAGCCGGGAATTCTTTCCCTACGAAACAGGGAAAGGATCCCTCATCTCGAGCTACGAGGCGGAAACGGGGCTCCCCTGGATGTGTGCGGGACCCCACGTGCTTCCTCTCGAGTGGAGACGGGTATGTCGGGGAACTTCTTGAGTTGCAGCAAGGGTGTGAAGGATCCTTTGGAAGTTCCAGTGGTTAGACGTGATTCGCCTCGAGAAGCCTCAGCGGAAATGGGCCTCATCTCGTCTGGAGGGCAAAACCTCCTGGATTTTCTCGAGTTGCGGCAGGTGCTCTCGACTTACGATGGGGACCTCAGGGACCCGCTCTGGTGGCCTCAGGAAAGGCCAGTCCCCATGCGAATTCCTCGGGGGCCTCTCGGGATTCCTCTCCCGTCGATGCCGGGGCCTAAGACCTTGTGTGGAGTCGGGGCCGGAACCTGAGGATTCCTCTCCAGTGCTGACATGGATCTTGGGGTACTTCTGGAGTCTCCCCAGGGAAGTCAGTCCTCGTCTCGAATGCGGGCATGCACTTGAGCTTTCCTCCAGAGCGGTAGCAGCAGTGTCACGCAGTCCGCCGCGTGGATCAAAGGATCTATGGTTTTCCCTCGAGTCTTTCCCACGAGGCTTTCCCACGAGGCTTTCCCACAGGGCTGTCCCACGTGCACACGTGGTGGGAGTCGATCCTCGGCTTGAACGTCAAGGCAGTGCAGGGAAAACAGGTTCCTCTGGAATGGACTGACACATCTGGGGGACTCTTGGAATGGTGGCACGACCCTGGAGTTCCTCTCGCCTCTCCTGTGGAGAGCCCCTCCTCTTGAGATGCGACGGGAACGCCGGGAATTCTTTCCCTACGAAACAGGGAAAGGATCCCTCATCTCGAGCTAGGAGGCGGAAACGGGGCTCCCCTGGATGTGTGCGGGACCCCACGTGCTTCCTCTCGAGTGGAGACGGGTATGTCGGGGAACTTCTTGAGTTGCAGCAAGGGTGTGAAGGACCCTTTGGAAGTTCCAGTGGTTAGACGTGATTAGCCTCGAGAAGCCTCAGCGGAAATGGGCCTCATCTCGCCTGGAGGGCAAAACCTCCTGGATTTTCTCGAGTTGCGGCAGGTGCTCTCGACTTACGCTGGGGACCTCAGGGACCCGCTCTGGTGGCCTCAGGAAAGGCCAGTCCCCATGCGAGTTCCTCGGGGGCCTCACGGGATTCCTCTCCCGTCGATGCCGGGGCCTAAGACCTTGTGTGGAGTCGGGGCCGGAACCTGAGGATTCCTCTCCAGTGCTGACATGGATCTTGGGGTATTTCTGGAGTCTCTCCAGGGGAGTCAGTCCTCGTCTCGAATGCGGGCATCCACTTGCGCTTACCTCCAGAGCGGTAGCAGCAGTGTCACGCAGTCCGCCGCGTGGATCAAAGGATCTATGGTTTTCCCTCGAGTCTTTCCCACGAGGCTTTCCCACGAGGCTTTCCCACAGGGCTGTCCCACGTGCACACGTGGTGGGAGTCGATCCTCGGCTTGAACGTCAAGGCAGTGCAGGGAAAACAGGTTCCTCTGGAATGGACTGACACATCTGGGGGACTCCTGGAATGGTGGCACGACCCTGGAGTTCCTCTCGCCTTTCCTGTGGAGAGCGCCTCCTCTTGAGATGCGACGGGAACGCCGGGAATTCTTTCCCTACGAAACAGGGAAAGGATCCCTCATCTCGAGCTAGGAGGCGGAAACGGGGCTCTCCTGGATGTGTGCGGGACACCACGTGTTTCCTCTCGAGTGGAGACGGGTATGTCGCGGAACTGCTTGAGTTGCAGCAAGGGTGTGAAGGACCCTTTGGAAGTTCCAGTGGTTAGACGTGATTCGCCTCGAGAAGCCTCAGCGGAAATGGGCCTCATCTCGTCTGGAGGGCAAAACCTCCTGGATTTTCTCGAGTTGCGGCAGGTGCTCTCGACTTACGACGGGGACCTCAGGGACCCGATCTGGTGGCCTCAGGAAAGGCCAGTCCCCATGCGAATTCCTCGGGGGCCTCTCGGGATTCCTCTCCCGTCGATGCCGGGGCCTAAGACCTTGTGTGGAGTCGGGGCCGGAACCTGAGGATTCCTCTCCAGTGCTGACATGGATCTTGGGGTACTTCTGGAGTCTCCCCAGGGGAGTCAGTCCTCGTCTCGAATGCGGGCATGCACTTGAGCTTTCCTCCAGAGCGGTAGCAGCAGTGTCACGCAGTCCGCCGCGTGGATCAAAGGATCTATGGTTTTCCCTCGAGTCTTTCCCACGAGGCTTTCCCACGAGGCTTTCCCACAGGGCTGTCCCACGTGCACACGTGGTGGGAGTCGATCCTCGGCTTGAACGTCAAGGCAGTGCAGGGATAACAGGTTCCTCTGTAATGGACTGAAACATCTGGGTGTCTCTTGGAATGGTGGCACGACCCTGGAGTTCCTCTCGCCTCTCGTGTGGAGAGCCCCTCCTCTTGAGATGCGACGGGAAAGCCGGGAATTCTTTCCCTAAGAAACAGGGAAAGGATCCCTCATCTCGAGCTAGGAGGCGGAAACGGGGCTCCCCTGGATGTGTGCAGGACCCCACGTGCTTCCTCTCGAGTGGAGACGGGTATGTCGGGGAACTTCTTGAGTTGCAGCAAGGGTGTGAATGACCCTTTGGAAGTTCCAGTGGTTAGACGTGATTCGCCTCGAGAAGCCTCAGCGGAAATGGGCCTCATCTCGTCTGGAGGGCAAAACCTCCTGGATTTTCTCGAGTTGCGGCAGGTGCTCTCGACTTACGATGGGGACCTCAGGGACCCGCTCTGGTGGCCTCAGGAAAGGCCAGTCCCCATGCGAATTCCTCGGGGGCCTCTCGGGATTCCTCTCCCGTCGATGCCGGGGCCTAAGACCTTGTGGGAGTCGGGGCCGGAACCTGAGGATTCCTCTCCAGTGCTGACATGGATCTTGGGGTACTTCTGGAGTCTCCCCAGGGGAGTCAGTCCTCGTCTCGAATGCGGGCATGCGCTTGCGCTTTCCTCCAGAGCGGTAGCAGCAGTGTCACGCAGTCCGCCGCGTGGATCAAAGGATCTATGGTTTTCCCTCGAGTCTTTCCCACGAGGCTTTCCCACGAGGCTTTCCCACAGGGCTGTCCCACGTGCACACCTGGTGGGAGTCGATCCTCGGCTTGAACGTCAAGGCAGTGCAGGGAAAACAGGTTCCTCTGGAATGGACTGACACATCTGGGGGACTCTTGGAATGGTGGCACGACCCTTCAGTTCCTCTCACCTTTCCTGTGGAGAGCGCCTCCTCTTGAGATGCGACGGGAACGCCGGGAATTCTTTCCCTACGAAACAGGGAAAGGATCCCTCATCTCGAGCTAGGAGGCGGAAACGGGGCACCCCTGGATGTGTGCGGGACCCCACGTGCTTCCTCTCGAGTGGAGACGGGTATGTCGGGGAACTTCTTGAGTTGCAGCAAGGGTGTGAAGGACCCTTTGGAAGTTCCAGTGGTTAGACGTGATTCGCCTCGAGAAGCCTCAGCGGAAATGGGCCTCATCTCGCCTGGAGGTCAAAACCTCCTGGATTTTCTCGAGTTACGGCAGGTGCTCTCGACTTACGACGGGGACCTCAGGGACCCGCTCTGGTGGCCTCAGGAAAGGCCAGTCCCCATGCGAGTTCCTCGGGGGCCTCTCGGGATTCCTCTCCCGTCGATGCCGGGGCCTAAGACCTTGTGTGGAGTCGGGGCCGGAACCTGAGGATTCCTCTCCAGTGCTGACATGGATCTTGGGGTACTTCTGGAGTCTCCCCAGGGGAGTCAGTCCTCGTCTCGAATGCGGACATGCACTTGCGCTTTCCTCCAGAGCGGTAGCAGCAGTGTCACGCAGTCCGCCGCGTGGATCAAAGGATCTATGGTTTTCCCTCGAGTCTTTCCCACGAGGCTTTCCCACGAGGCTTTCCCACAGGGCTGTCCCACGTGCACACGTGGTGGGAGTCGATCCTCGGCATGAACGTCAAGGCAGTGCAGGGAAAACAGGTTCCTCTGGAATGGACTGACACATCTGGGGGTCTCTTGGAATGGTGCCACGACCCTGGAGTTCCTCTCGCCTTTCCTGTGGAGAGCGCCACCTCTTGAGATGCGACGGGAACGCCGGGAATTCTTTCCCTACGAAACAGGGAAAGGATCCCTCATCTCGAGCTAGGAGGCGGAAACGGGGCTCCCCTGGATGTGTGCGGGACCCCACGTGCTTCCTCTCGAGTGGAGAAGGGTATGTCGTGGAACTGCTTGAGTTGCAGCAATGGTTGAAGGACCCTTTGGAAGTTCCAGCGGTTAGATGTGATTAGCCTTGAGAAGCCTTAGCGGAAATGGGCCTCATCTCGCCTGGAGGGCAAAACCTCCTGGATTTTCTCGAGTTGCGGCAGGTGCTCTCGACTTACGCTGGGGACCTCAGGGACCCGCTCTGGTGGCCTCAGGAAAGGCCAGTCCCCATGCGAGTTCCTCGGGGGCCTCTCGGCATTCCTCTCCCGTCGATGCCGGTGCCTAAGACCTTGTGTGGAGTCGGGGCCGGAACCTGAGGATTCCTCTCCAGTGCTGACATGGATCTTGGGGTACTTCTGGAGTCTCCCCAGGGGAGTCAGTTCTCGTCTCGAATGCGGGCATGCACTTGCGCTTTCCTCCAGAGCGGTAGCAGCAGTGTCACGCAGTCCGCCGCGTGGATCAAAGGATCTATGGTTTTCCCTCGAGTCTTTCCCACGAGGCTTTCCCACGAGGCTTTCCCACAGGGCTGTCCCACGTGCACACGTGGTGGGACTCGATCCTCGGCTTGAACGTCAAGGCAGTGCAGGGAAAACAGGTTCCTCTGGAATGGACTGACACATCTGGGGGACTCCTGGAATGGTGGCACGACCCTGGAGTTCCTCTCGCCTTTCCTGTGGAGAGCGCCTCCTCTTGAGATGCGACGGGAACGCCGGGAATTCTTTCCCTACGAAACAGGGAAAGGATCCCTCATCTCGAGCTAGGAGGCGGAAACGGGGCTCTCCTGGATGTGTGCGGGACACCACGTGTTTCCTCTCGAGTGGAGACGGGTATGTCGCGGAACTGCTTGAGTTGCAGCAAGGGTGTGAAGGACCCTTTGGAAGTTCCAGTGGTTAGACGTGATTCGCCTCGAGAAGCCTCAGCGGAAATGGGCCTCATCTCGTCTGGAGGGCAAAACCTCCTGGATTTTCTCGAGTTGCGGCAGGTGCTCTCGACTTACGACGGGGACCTCAGGGACCCGATCTGGTGGCCTCAGGAAAGGCCAGTCCCCATGCGAATTCCTCGGGGGCCTCTCGGGATTCCTCTCCCGTCGATGCCGGGGCCTAAGACCTTGTGTGGAGTCGGGGCCGGAACCTGAGGATTCCTCTCCAGTGCTGACATGGATCTTGGGGTAATTCTGGAGTCTCCCCAGGGGAGTCAGTCCTCGTCTCGAATGCGGGCATGCACTTGAGCTTTCCTCCAGAGCGGTAGCAGCAGTGTCACGCAGTCCGCCGCGTGGATCAAAGGATCTATGGTTTTCCCTCGAGTCTTTCCCACGAGGCTTTCCCACGAGGCTTTCCCACAGGGCTGTCCCACGTGCACACGTGGTGGGAGTCGATCCTCGGCTTGAACGTCAAGGCAGTGCAGGGATAACAGGTTCCTCTGTAATGGACTGAAACATCTGGGTGTCTCTTGGAATGGTGGCACGACCCTGGAGTTCCTCTCGCCTCTCGTGTGGAGAGCCCCTCCTCTTGAGATGCGACGGGAACGCCGGGAATTCTTTCCCTAAGAAACAGGGAAAGGATCCCTCATCTCGAGCTAGGAGGCGGAAACGGGGCTCCCCTGGATGTGTGCAGGACCCCACGTGCTTCCTCTCGAGTGGAGACGGGTATGTCGGGGAACTTCTTGAGTTGCAGCAAGGGTGTGAATGACCCTTTGGAAGTTCCAGTGGTTAGACGTGATTCGCCTCGAGAAGCCTCAGCGGAAATGGGCCTCATCTCGTCTGGAGGGCAAAACCTCCTGGATTTTCTCGAGTTGCGGCAGGTGCTCTCGACTTACGATGGGGACCTCAGGGACCCGCTCTGGTGGCCTCAGGAAAGGCCAGTCCCCATGCGAATTCCTCGGGGGCCTCTCGGGATTCCTCTCCCGTCGATGCCGGGGCCTAAGACCTTGTGGGAGTCGGGGCCGGAACCTGAGGATTCCTCTCCAGTGCTGACATGGATCTTGGGGTACTTCTGGAGTCTCCCCAGGGGAGTCAGTCCTCGTCTCGAATGCGGGCATGCGCTTGCGCTTTCCTCCAGAGCGGTAGCAGCAGTGTCACGCAGTCCGCCGCGTGGATCAAAGGATCTATGGTTTTCCCTCGAGTCTTTCCCACGAGGCTTTCCCACGAGGCTTTCCCACAGGGCTGTCCCACGTGCACACCTGGTGGGAGTCGATCCTCGGCTTGAACGTCAAGGCAGTGCAGGGAAAACAGGTTCCTCTGGAATGGACTGACACATCTGGGGGACTCTTGGAATGGTGGCACGACCCTTCAGTTCCTCTCACCTTTCCTGTGGAGAGCGCCTCCTCTTGAGATGCGACGGGAACGCCGGGAATTCTTTCCCTACGAAACAGGGAAAGGATCCCTCATCTCGAGCTAGGAGGCGGAAACGGGGCACCCCTGGATGTGTGCGGGACCCCACGTGCTTCCTCTCGAGTGGAGACGGGTATGTCGGGGAACTTCTTGAGTTGCAGCAAGGGTGTGAAGGACCCTTTGGAAGTTCCAGTGGTTAGACGTGATTCGCCTCGAGAAGCCTCAGCGGAAATGGGCCTCATCTCGCCTGGAGGTCAAAACCTCCTGGATTTTCTCGAGTTACGGCAGGTGCTCTCGACTTACGACGGGGACCTCAGGGACCCGCTATGGTGGCCTCAGGAAAGGCCAGTCCCCATGCGAGTTCCTCGGGGGCCTCTCGGGATTCCTCTCCCGTCGATGCCGGGGCCTAAGACCTTGTGTGGAGTCGGGGCCGGAACCTGAGGATTCCTCTCCAGTGCTGACATGGATCATGGGGTACTTCTGGAGTCTCCCCAGGGGAGTCAGTCCTCGTCTCGAATGCGGACATGCACTTGCGCTTTCCTCCAGAGCGGTAGCAGCAGTGTCACGCAGTCCGCCGCGTGGATCAAAGGATCTATGGTTTTCCCTCGAGTCTTTCCCACGAGGCTTTCCCACGATGCTTTCCCACAGGGCTGTCCCACGTGCACACGTGGTGGGAGTCGATCCTCGGCATGAACGTCAAGGCAGTGCAGGGAAAACAGGTTCCTCTGGAATGGACTGACACATCTGGGGGTCTCTTGGAATGGTGCCACGACCCTGGAGTTCCTCTCGCCTTTCCTGTGGAGAGCGCCACCTCTTGAGATGCGACGGGAACGCCGGGAATTCTTTCCCTACGAAACAGGGAAAGGATCCCTCATCTCGAGCTAGGAGGCGGAAACGGGGCTCCCCTGGATGTGTGCGGGACCCCACGTGCTTCCTCTCGAGTGGAGAAGGGTATGTCGTGGAACTGCTTGAGTTGCAGCAATGGTTGAAGGACCCTTTGGAAGTTCCAGCGGTTAGATGTGATTAGCCTTGAGAAGCCTTAGCGGAAATGGGCCTCATCTCGCCTGGAGGGCAAAACCTCCTGGATTTTCTCGAGTTGCGGCAGGTGCTCTCGACTTACGCTGGGGACCTCAGGGACCCGCTCTGGTGGCCTCAGGAAAGGCCAGTCCCCATGCGAGTTCCTCGGGGGCCTCTCGGCATTCCTCTCCCGTCGATGCCGGGGCCTAAGACCTTGTGTGGAGTCGGGGCCGGAACCTGAGGATTCCTCTCCAGTGCTGACATGGATCTTGGGGTACTTCTGGAGTCTCCCCAGGGGAGTCAGTCCTCGTCTCGAATGCGGGCATGCACTTGCGCTTTCCTCCAGAGCGGTAGCAGCAGTGTCACGCAGTCCGCCGCGTGGATCAAAGGATCTATGGTTTTCCCTCGAGTCTTTCCCACGAGGCTTTCCCACGAGGCTTTCCCACAGGGCTGTCCCACGTGCACACGTGGTGGGACTCGATCCTCGGCTTGAACGTCAAGGCAGTGCAGGGAAAACAGGTTCCTCTGAAATGGACTGACACATCTGGGGGACTCTTGGAATGCTGGCACGACCCTGGAGTTTCTCTCGCCTTTCCTGTGGAGAGCGCCTCCTCTTGAGATGCGACGGGAACGCCGGGAATTCTTTCCCTACGAAACAGGGAAAGGATCCCTCATCTCGAGCTAGGAGGCGGAAACGGGGCTCCCCTGGATGTGTGCGGGACCCCACGTGCTTCCTCTCGAGTGGAGACGGGTATGTCGGGGAACTCCTTGAGTTGCAGCAAGGGTGTGAAGCACCCTTTGGAAGTTCCAGTGGTTAGACGTGATTAGCCTCGAGAAGCCTCAGCGGAAATGGGCCTCATCTCGCCTGGAGGGCAAAACCTCCTGGATTTTCTCGAGTTGCGGCAGGTGCTCTCGACTTACGACGGGGACCTCAGGGACCCGCTCTGGTGGCCTCAGGAAAGGCCAGTCCCCATGCGAGTTCCTCGGGGGCCTCTCGGGATTCCTCTCCCGTCGATGCCGGGGCCTAAGACCTTGTGTGGAGTCGGGGCCGGAACCTGAGGATTCCTCTCCAGTGCTGACATGGATCTTGGGGTACTTCTGGAGTCTTTCCAGGGGAGTCAGTCCTCGTCTCGAATGCGGGCATGCACTTGCGCTTTCCTCCAGAGCGGTAGCAGCAGTGTCACGCAGTCCGCCGCGTGGATCAAAGGATCTATGGTTTTCCCTCGAGTCTTTCCCACGAGGCTTTCCCACGAGGCTTTCCCACAGGGCTGTCCCACGTGCACACGTGGTGGGAGTCGATCCTCGGCTTGAACGTCAAGGCAGTGCAGGGAGAACAGGTTCCTCTGGAATGGACTGACACATCTGGGGGACTCTTGGAATGGTGGCACGACCCTGGAGTTCCTCTTGCCTTTCCTGTGGAGAGCGCCTCCTCTTGAGATGCGACGGGAACGCCGGGAATTCTTTCCCTACGAAACAGGGAAAGGATCCCTCATCTCGAGTTAGGAGGCGGAAACGGGGCTCCCCTGGATGTGTGCAGGACCCCACGTGCTTCCTCTCGAGTGGAGACGGGTATGTCGGGGAACTTCTTGAGTTGCAGCAAGGGTGTGAATGACCCTTTGGAAGTTCCAGTGGTTAGACGTGATTAGCCTCGAGAAGCCTCACCGGAAATGGGCCTCATCTCGCCTGGAGGGCAAAACCTCCTGGATTTTCTCGAGTTGCGGCAGGCGCTCTCGACTTACGACGGGGACCTCAGGGACCCGCTCTGGTGGCCTCAGGAAAGGCCAGTCCCCATGCGAGTTCCTCGGGGGCCTCTCGGGATTCCTCTCCCGTCGATGCCGGGGCCTAAGACCTTGTGTGGAGTCGGGGCCGGAACCTGAGGATTCCTCTCCAGTGCTGACATGGATCTTGGGGTACTTCTGGAGTCTCCCCAGGGGAGTCAGTCCTCGTCTCGAATGCGGGCATGCGCTTGCTCTTTCCTCCAGAGCGGTAGCAGCAGTGTCACGCAGTCCGCCGCGTGGATCAAAGGATCTATGGTTTTCCCTCGAGTCTTTCCCACGAGGCTTTCCCACGAGGCTTTCCCACAGGGCTGTCCCACGTGCACACGTGGTGGGAGTCGATCCTCGGCTTGAACGTCAAGGCAGTGCAGGGAAAACAGGTTCCTCTGGAATGGACTGACACATCTGGGGGACTCTTGGAATGGTGGCACGACCCTTCAGTTCCTCTCACCTTTCCTGTGGAGAGCGCCTCCTCTTGAGATGCGACGGGAACGCCGGGAATTCTTTCCCTACGAAACAGGGAAAGGATCCCTCATCTCGAGCTAGGAGGCGGAAACGGGGCACCCCTGGATGTGTGCGGGACCCCACGTGCTTCCTCTCGAGTGGAGACGGGTATGTCGGGGAACTTCTTGAGTTGCAGCAAGGGTGTGAAGGACCCTTTGGAAGTTCCAGTGGTTAGACGTGATTCGCCTCGAGAAGCCTCAGCGGAAATGGGCCTCATCTCGCCTGGAGGTCAAAACCTCCTGGATTTTCTCGAGTTACGGCAGGTGCTCTCGACTTACGACGGGGACCTCAGGGACCCGCTATGGTGGCCTCAGGAAAGGCCAGTCCCCATGCGAGTTCCTCGGGGGCCTCTCGGGATTCCTCTCCCGTCGATGCCGGGGCCTAAGACCTTGTGTGGAGTCGGGGCCGGAACCTGAGGATTCCTCTCCAGTGCTGACATGGATCTTGGGGTACTTCTGGAGTCTCCCCAGGGGAGTCAGTCCTCGTCTCGAATGCGGACATGCACTTGCGCTTTCCTCCAGAGCGGTAGCAGCAGTGTCACGCAGTCCGCCGCGTGGATCAAAGGATCTATGGTTTTCCCTCGAGTCTTTCCCACGAGGCTTTCCCACGAGGCTTTCCCACAGGGCTGTCCCACGTGCACACGTGGTGGGAGTCGATCCTCGGCTTGAACGTCAAGGCAGTGCAGGGAAAACAGGTTCCTCTGGAATGGACTGACACATCTGGGGGTCTCTTGGAATGGTGCCACGACCCTGGAGTTCCTCTCGCCTTTCCTGTGGAGAGCGCCACCTCTTGAGATGCGACGGGAACGCCGGGAATTCTTTCCCTACGAAACAGGGAAAGGATCCCTCATCTCGAGCTAGGAGGCGTAAACGGGGCTCCCCTGGATGGGTGCGGGACCCCACGTGCTTCCTCTCGAGTGGAGAAGGGTATGTCGCGGAACTGCTTGAGTTGCAGCAATGGTTGAAGGACCCTTTGGAAGTTCCAGCGGTTAGATGTGATTAGCCTTGAGAAGCCTTAGCGGAAATGGGCCTCATCTCGCCTGGAGGGCAAAACCTCCTGGATTTTCTCGAGTTGCGGCAAGTGCTCTCGACTTACGCTGGGGACCTTAGGGACCCGCTCTGGTGGCCTCAGGAAAGGCCAGTCCCCATGCGAGTTCCTCGGGGGCCTCTCGGCATTCCTCTCCCGTCGATGCCGGTGCCTAAGACCTTGTGTGGAGTCGGGGCCGGAACCTGAGGCTTCCTCTCCAGTGCTGACATGGATCTTGGGGTACTTCTGGAGTCTCCCCAGGGGAGTCAGTCCTCGTCTCGAATGCGGGCCTGCACTTGCGCTTTCCTCCAGAGAGGTAGCAGCAGTGTCACGCAGTCCGCCGCGTGGATCAAAGGATCTATGGTTTTCCCTCGAGTCTTTCCCACGAGGCTTTCCCACGAGGCTTTCCCACAGGGCTGTCCCACGTGCACACGTGGTGGGAGTCGATCCTCGGCTTGAACGTCAAGGCAGTGCAGGGAAAACAGGTTCCTCTGAAATGGACTGACACATCTGGGGGACTCTTGGAATGCTGGCATGACCCTGGAGTTTCTCTCGCCTTTCCTGTGGAGAGCGCCTCCTCTTGAGATGCGACGGGAATGCCGGGAATTCTTTCCCTAAGAAACAGGGAAAGGATCCCTCATCTCGAGCTAGGAGGCGGAAACGGGGCTCCCCTGGATGTGTGCGGGACCCCACGTGCTTCCTCTCGAGTGGAGACGGGTATGTCGGGGAACTTCTTGAGTTGCAGCAAGGGTGTGAAGCACCCTTTGGAAGTTCCAGTGGTTAGACGTGATTAGCCTCGAGAAGCCTCAGCGGAAATGGGCCTCATCTCGCCTGGAGGGCAAAACCTCCTGGATTTTCTCGAGTTGCGGCAGGTGCTCTCGACTTACGACGGGGACCTCAGGGACCCGCTCTGGTGGCCTCAGGAAAGGCCAGTCCCCATGCGAGTTCCTCGGGGGCCTCTCGGGATTCCTCTCCCGTCGATGCCGGGGCCTAAGACCTTGTGTGGAGTCGGGGCCGGAACCTGAGGATTCCTCTCCAGTGCTGACATGGATCTTGGGGTACTTCTGGAGTCTTTCCAGGGGAGTCAGTCCTCGTCTCGAATGCGGGCATGCACTTGCGCTTTCCTTCAGAGCGGTAGCAGCAGTGTCACGCAGTCCGCCGCGTGGATCAAAGGATCTATGGTTTTCCCTCGAGTCTTTCCCACGAGGCTTTCCCACGAGGCTTTCCCACAGGGCTGTCCCACGTGCACACGTGTTGGGAGTCGATCCTCGGCTTGAACGTCAAGGCAGTGCAGGGAGAACAGGTTCCTCTGGAATGGACTGACACATCTGGGGGACTCTTGGAAAGGTGGCACGACCCTGGAGTTCCTCTTGCCTTTCCTGTGGAGAGCGCCTCCTCTTGAGATGCGACGGGAACGCCGGGAATTCTTTCCCTACGAAACAGGGAAAGGATCCCTCATCTCGAGTTAGGAGGCGGAAACGGGGCTCCCCTGGATGTGTGCAGGACCCCACGTGCTTCCTCTCGAGTGGAGACGGGTATGTCGGGGAACTTCTTGAGTTGCAGCAAGGGTGTGAAGGACCCTTTGGAAGTTCCAGTGGTTAGACGTGATTAGCCTCGAGAAGCCTCACCGGAAATGGGCCTCATCTCGCCTGGAGGGCAAAACCTCCTGGATTTTCTCGAGTTGCGGCAGGCGCTCTCGACTTACGACGGGGACGTCAGGGACCCGCTCTGGTGGCCTCAGGAAAGGCCAGTCCCCATGCGAGTTCCTCGGGGGCCTCTCGGGATTCCTCTCCCGTCGATGCCAGGGCCTAAGACCTTGTGTGGAGTCGGGGCCGGAACCTGAGGATTCCTCTCCAGTGCTGACATGGATCTTGGGGTATTTCTGGAGTCTCCCCAGGGGAGTCAGTCCTCGTCTCGAATGCGGGCATGCGCTTGCTCTTTCCTCCAGAGCGGTAGCAGCAGTGTCACGCAGTCCGCCGCGTGGATCAAAGGATCTATGGTTTTCCCTCGAGTCTTTCCCACGAGGCTTTCCCACGAGGCTTTCCCACAGGGCTGTCCCACGTGCACACGTGGTGGGAGTCGATCCTCGGCTTGAACGTCAAGGCAGTGCAGGGAAAACAGGTTCCTCTGGAATGGACTGACACATCTGGAGGACTCTTGGAATGGTGGCACGACCCTTCAGTTCCTCTCACCTTTCCTGTGGAGAGCGCCTCCTCTTGAGATGCGACGGGAACGCCGGGAATTCTTTCCCTACGAAACAGGGAAAGGATCCCTCATCTCGAGCTAGGAGGCGGAAACGGGGCACCCCTGGATGTGTGCGGGACCCCACGTGCTTCCTCTCGAGTGGAGACGGGTATGTCGGGGAACTTCTTGAGTTGCAGCAAGGGTGTGAAGGACCCTTTGGAAGTTCCAGTGGTTAGACGTGATTCGCCTCGAGAAGCCTCAGCGGAAATGGGCCTCATCTCGCCTGGAGGTCAAAACCTCCTGGATTTTCTCGAGTTACGGCAGGTGCTCTCGACTTACGACGGGGACCTCAGGGACCCGCTCTGGTGGCCTCAGGAAAGGCCAGTCCCCATGCGAGTTCCTCGGGGGCCTCTCGGGATTCCTCTCCCGTCGATGCCGGGGCCTAAGACCTTGTGTGGAGTCGGGGCCGGAACCTGAGGATTCCTCTCCAGTGCTGACATGAATCTTGGGGTACTTCTGGAGTCTCCCCAGGGGAGTCAGTCCTCGTCTCGAATGCGGACATGCACTTGCGCTTTCCTCCAGAGCGGTAGCAGCAGTGTCACGCAGTCAGCCGCGTGGATCAAAGGATCTATGGTTTTCCCTCGAGTCTTTCCCACGAGGCTTTCCCACGAGGCTTTCCCACAGGGCTGTCCCACGTGCACACGTGGTGGGAGTCGATCCTCGGCTTGAACGTCAAGGCAGTGCAGGGAAAACAGGTTCCTCTGGAATGGACTGACACATCTGGGGGTCTCTTGGAATGGTGCCACGACCCTGGAGTTCCTCTCGCCTTTCCTGTGGAGAGCGCCACCTCTTGAGATGCGACGGGAACGCCGGGAATTCTTTCCCTACGAAACAGGGAAAGGATCCCTCATCTCGAGCTAGGAGGCGGAAACGGGGCTCCCCTGGATGGGTGCGGGACCCCACGTGCTTCCTCTCGAGTGGAGAAGTGTATGTCGCGGAACTGCTTGAGTTGCAGCAATGGTTGAAGGACCCTTTGGAAGTTCCAGCGGTTAGATGTGATTAGCCTTGAGAAGCCTTAGCGGAAATGGGCCTCATCTCGCCTGGAGGGCAAAACCTCCTGGATTTTCTCGAGTTGCGGAAGGTGCTCTCGACTTACGCTGGGGACCTTAGGGACCCGCTCTGGTGGCCTCAGGAAAGGCCAGTCCCCATGCGAGTTCCTCGGGGGCCTCTCGGCATTCCTCTCCCGTCGATGCCGGTGCCTAAGACCTTGTGTGGAGTCGGGGCCGGAACCTGAGGCTTCCTCTCCAGTGCTGACATGGATCTTGGGGTACTTCTGGAGTCTCCCCAGGGGAGTCAGTCCTCGTCTCGAATGCGGGCATGCACTTGCGCTTTCCTCCAGAGCGGTAGCAGCAGTGTCACGCAGTCCGCCGCGTGGATCAAAGGATCTATGGTTTTCCCTCGAGTCTTTCCCACGAGGCTTTCCCACGAGGCTTTCCCACAGGGCTGTCCCACGTGCACACGTGGTGGGAGTCGATCCTCGGCTTGAACGTCAAGGCAGTGCAGGGAAAACAGGTTCCTCTGAAATGGACTGACACATCTGGGGGACTCTTGGAATGCTGGCATGACCCTGGAGTTTCTCTCGCCTTTCCTGTGGAGAGCGCCTCCTCTTGAGATGCGACGGGAATGCCGGGAATTCTTTCCCTAAGAAACAGGGAAAGGATCCCTCATCTCGAGCTAGGAGGCGGAAACGGGGCTCCCCTGGATGTGTGCGGGACCCCACGTGCTTCCTCTCGAGTGGAGACGGGTATGTCGGGGAACTTCTTGAGTTGCAGCAAGGGTGTGAAGCACCCTTTGGAAGTTCCAGTGGTTAGACGTGATTAGCCTCGAGAAGCCTCAGCGGAAATGGGCCTCATCTCGCCTGGAGGGCAAAACCTCCTGGATTTTCTCGAGTTGCGGCAGGTGCTCTCGACTTACGCTGGGGACCTCAGGGACCCGCTCTGGTGGCCTCAGGAAAGGCCAGTCCCCATGCGAGTTCCTCGGGGGCCTCACGGGATTCCTCTCCCGTCGATGCCGGGGCCTAAGACCTTGTGTGGAGTCGGGGCCGGAACCTGAGGATTCCTCTCCAGTGCTGACATGGATCTTGGGGTACTTCTGGAGTCTCTCCAGGGGAGTCAGTCCTCGTCTCGAATGCGGGCATCCACTTGCGCTTACCTCCAGAGCGGTAGCAGCAGTGTCACGCAGTCCGCCGCGTGGATCAAAGGATCTATGGTTTTCCCTCGAGTCTTTCCCACGAGGCTTTCCCACGAGGCTTTCCCACAGGGCTGTCCCACGTGCACACGTGGTGGGAGTCGATCCTCGGCTTGAACGTCAAGGCAGTGCAGGGAAAACAGGTTCCTCTGGAATGGACTGACACATCTGGGGGACTCCTGGAATGGTGGCACGACCCTGGAGTTCCTCTCGCCTTTCCTGTGGAGAGCGCCTCCTCTTGAGATGCGACGGGAACGCCGGGAATTCTTTCCCTACGAAACAGGGAAAGGATCCCTCATCTCGAGCTAGGAGGCGGAAACGGGGCTCTCCTGGATGTGTGCGGGACACCACGTGTTTCCTCTCGAGTGGAGACGGGTATGTCGCGGAACTGCTTGAGTTGCAGCAAGGGTGTGAAGGACCCTTTGGAAGTTCCAGTGGTTAGACGTGATTCGCCTCGAGAAGCCTCAGCGGAAATGGGCCTCATCTCGTCTGGAGGGCAAAACCTCCTGGATTTTCTCGAGTTGCGGCAGGTGCTCTCGACTTACGACGGGGACCTCAGGGACCCGATCTGGTGGCCTCAGGAAAGGCCAGTCCCCATGCGAATTCCTCGGGGGCCTCTCGGGATTCCTCTCCCGTCGATGCCGGGGCCTAAGACCTTGTGTGGAGTCGGGGCCGGAACCTGAGGATTCCTCTCCAGTGCTGACATGGATCTTGGGGTACTTCTGGAGTCTCCCCAGGGGAGTCAGTCCTCGTCTCGAATGCGGGCATGCACTTGCGCTTTCCTCCAGAGCGGTAGCAGCAGTGTCACGCAGTCCGCCGCGTGGATCAAAGGATCTATGGTTTTCCCTCGAGTCTTTCCCACGAGGCTTTCCCACGAGGCTTTCCCACAGGGCTGTCCCACGTGCACACGTGGTGGGAGTCGATCCTCGGCTTGAACGTCAAGGCAGTGCAGGGATAACAGGTTCCTCTGTAATGGACTGAAACATCTGGGTGTCTCTTGGAATGGTGGCACGACCCTGGAGTTCCTCTCGCCTTTCCTGTGGAGAGCCCCTCCTCTTGAGATGCGACGGGAACGCCGGGAATTCTTTCCCTAAGAAACAGGGAAAGGATCCCTCATCTCGAGCTAGGAGGCGGAAACGGGGCTCCCCTGGATGTGTGCAGGACCCCACGTGCTTCCTCTCGAGTGGAGACGGGTATGTCGGGGAACTTCTTGAGTTGCAGCAAGGGTGTGAATGACCCTTTGGAAGTTCCAGTGGTTAGACGTGATTCGCCTCGAGAAGCCTCAGCGGAAATGGGCCTCATCTCGTCTGGAGGGCAAAACCTCCTGGATTTTCTCGAGTTGCGGCAGGTGCTCTCGACTTACGATGGGGACCTCAGGGACCCGCTCTGGTGGCCTCAGGAAAGGCCAGTCCCCATGCGAATTCCTCGGGGGCCTCTCGGGATTACTCTCCCGTCGATGCCGGGGCCTAAGACCTTGTGGGAGTCGGGGCCGGAACCTGAGGATTCCTCTCCAGTGCTGACATGGATCTTGGGGTACTTCTGGAGTCTCCCCAGGGGAGTCAGTCCTCGTCTCGAATGCGGGCATGCACTTGAGCTTTCCTCCAGAGCGGTAGCAGCAGTGTCACGCAGTCCGCCGCGTGGATCAAAGGATCTATGGTTTTCCCTCGAGTCTTTCCCACGAGGCTTTCCCACGAGGCTTTCCCACAGGGCTGTCCCACGTGCACACGTGGTGGGAGTCGATCCTCGGCTTGAACGTCAAGGCAGTGCAGGGATAACAGGTTCCTCTGTAATGGACTGACACATCTGGGTGTCTCTTGGAATGGTGGCACGACCCTGGAGTTCCTCTCGCCTCTCGTGTGGAGAGCCCCTCCTCTTGAGATGCGACGGGAAAGCCGGGAATTCTTTCCCTACGAAACAGGGAAAGGATCCCTCATCTCGAGCTACGAGGCGGAAACGGGGCTCCCCTGGATGTGTGCGGGACCCCACGTGCTTCCTCTCGAGTGGAGACGGGTATGTCGGGGAACTTCTTGAGTTGCAGCAAGGGTGTGAAGGATCCTTTGGAAGTTCCAGTGGTTAGACGTGATTCGCCTCGAGAAGCCTCAGCGGAAATGGGCCTCATCTCGTCTGGAGGGCAAAACCTCCTGGATTTTCTCGAGTTGCGGCAGGTGCTCTCGACTAACGATGGGGACCTCAGGGACCCGCTCTGGTGGCCTCAGGAAAGGCCAGTCCCCATGCGAATTCCTCGGGGGCCTCTCGGGATTCCTCTCCCGTCGATGCCGGGGCCTAAGACCTTGTGTGGAGTCGGGGCCGGAACCTGAGGATTCCTCTCCAGTGCTGACATGGATCTTGGGGTACTTCTGGAGTCTCCCCAGGGAAGTCAGTCCTCGTCTCGAATGCGGGCATGCACTTGAGCTTTCCTCCAGAGCGGTAGCAGCAGTGTCACGCAGTCCGCCGCGTGGATCAAAGGATCTATGGTTTTCCCTCGAGTCTTTCCCACGAGGCTTTCCCACGAGGCTTTCCCACAGGGCTGTCCCACGTGCACACGTGGTGGGAGTCGATCCTCGGCTTGAACGTCAAGGCAGTGCAGGGAAAACAGGTTCCTCTGGAATGGACTGACACATCTGGGGGACTCTTGGAATGGTGGCACGACCCTGGAGTTCCTCTCGCCTCTCCTGTGGAGAGCCCCTCCTCTTGAGATGCGACGGGAACGCCGGGAATTCTTTCCCTACGAAACAGGGAAAGGATCCCTCATCTCGAGCTAGGAGGCGGAAACGGGGCTCCCCTGGATGTGTGCGGGACCCCACGTGCTTCCTCTCGAGTGGAGACGGGTATGTCGGGGAACTTCTTGAGTTGCAGCAAGGGTGTGAAGGACCCTTTGGAAGTTCCAGTGGTTAGACGTGATTAGCCTCGAGAAGCCTCAGCGGAAATGGGCCTCATCTCGCCTGGAGGGCAAAACCTCCTGGATTTTCTCGAGTTGCGGCAGGTGCTCTCGACTTACGCTGGGGACCTCAGGGACCCGCTCTGGTGGCCTCAGGAAAGGCCAGTCCCCATGCGAGTTCCTCGGGGGCCTCACGGGATTCCTCTCCCGTCGATGCCGGGGCCTAAGACCTTGTGTGGAGTCGGGGCCGGAACCTGAGGATTCCTCTCCAGTGCTGACATGGATCTTGGGGTATTTCTGGAGTCTCTCCAGGGGAGTCAGTCCTCGTCTCGAATGCGGGCATCCACTTGCGCTTACCTCCAGAGCGGTAGCAGCAGTGTCACGCAGTCCGCCGCGTGGATCAAAGGATCTATGGTTTTCCCTCGAGTCTTTCCCACGAGGCTTTCCCACGAGGCTTTCCCACAGGGCTGTCCCACGTGCACACGTGGTGGGAGTCGATCCTCGGCTTGAACGTCAAGGCAGTGCAGGGAAAACAGGTTCCTCTGGAATGGACTGACACATCTGGGGGACTCCTGGAATGGTGGCACGACCCTGGAGTTCCTCTCGCCTTTCCTGTGGAGAGCGCCTCCTCTTGAGATGCGACGGGAACGCCGGGAATTCTTTCCCTACGAAACAGGGAAAGGATCCCTCATCTCGAGCTAGGAGGCGGAAACGGGGCTCTCCTGGATGTGTGCGGGACACCACGTGTTTCCTCTCGAGTGGAGACGGGTATGTC
Source organism: Ovis canadensis (assembly GCF_042477335.2). Lineage (NCBI taxonomy): Eukaryota > Metazoa > Chordata > Mammalia > Artiodactyla > Bovidae > Ovis > Ovis canadensis. The sequence goes on from NC_091254.1 coordinate 9,562,980, forward strand.
GCGGAACTGCTTGAGTTGCAGCAAGGGTGTGAAGGACCCTTTGGAAGTTCCAGTGGTTAGACGTGATTCGCCTCGAGAAGCCTCAGCGGAAATGGGCCTCATCTCGTCTGGAGGGCAAAACCTCCTGGATTTTCTCGAGTTGCGGCAGGTGCTCTCGACTTACGACGGGGACCTCAGGGACCCGATCTGGTGGCCTCAGGAAAGGCCAGTCCCCATGCGAATTCCTCGGGGGCCTCTCGGGATTCCTCTCCCGTCGATGCCGGGGCCTAAGACCTTGTGTGGAGTCGGGGCCGGAACCTGAGGATTCCTCTCCAGTGCTGACATGGATCTTGGGGTACTTCTGGAGTCTCCCCAGGGGAGTCAGTCCTCGTCTCGAATGCGGGCATGCACTTGCGCTTTCCTCCAGAGCGGTAGCAGCAGTGTCACGCAGTCCGCCGCGTGGATCAAAGGATCTATGGTTTTCCCTCGAGTCTTTCCCACGAGGCTTTCCCACGAGGCTTTCCCACAGGGCTGTCCCACGTGCACACGTGGTGGGAGTCGATCCTCGGCTTGAACGTCAAGGCAGTGCAGGGATAACAGGTTCCTCTGTAATGGACTGAAACATCTGGGTGTCTCTTGGAATGGTGGCACGACCCTGGAGTTCCTCTCGCCTCTCGTGTGGAGAGCCCCTCCTCTTGAGATGCGACGGGAACGCCGGGAATTCTTTCCCTAAGAAACAGGGAAAGGATCCCTCATCTCGAGCTAGGAGGCGGAAACGGGGCTCCCCTGGATGTGTGCAGGACCCCACGTGCTTCCTCTCGAGTGGAGACGGGTATGTCGGGGAACTTCTTGAGTTGCAGCAAGGGTGTGAATGACCCTTTGGAAGTTCCAGTGGTTAGACGTGATTCGCCTCGAGAAGCCTCAGCGGAAATGGGCCTCATCTCGTCTGGAGGGCAAAACCTCCTGGATTTTCTCGAGTTGCGGCAGGTGCTCTCGACTTACGATGGGGACCTCAGGGACCCGCTCTGGTGGCCTCAGGAAAGGCCAGTCCCCATGCGAATTCCTCGGGGGCCTCTCGGGATTCCTCTCCCGTCGATGCCGGGGCCTAAGACCTTGTGGGAGTCGGGGCCGGAACCTGAGGATTCCTCTCCAGTGCTGACATGGATCTTGGGGTACTTCTGGAGTCTCCCCAGGGGAGTCAGTCCTCGTCTCGAATGCGGGCATGCGCTTGCGCTTTCCTCCAGAGCGGTAGCAGCAGTGTCACGCAGTCCGCCGCGTGGATCAAAGGATCTATGGTTTTCCCTCGAGTCTTTCCCACGAGGCTTTCCCACGAGGCTTTCCCACAGGGCTGTCCCACGTGCACACGTGGTGGGAGTCGATCCTCGGCTTGAACGTCAAGGCAGTGCAGGGAAAACAGGTTCCTCTGGAATGGACTGACACATCTGGGGGACTCTTGGAATGGTGGCACGACCCTTCAGTTCCTCTCACCTTTCCTGTGGAGAGCGCCTCCTCTTGAGATGCGACGGGAACGCCGGGAATTCTTTCCCTACGAAACAGGGAAAGGATCCCTCATCTCGAGCTAGGAGGCGGAAACGGGGCACCCCTGGATGTGTGCGGGACCCCACGTGCTTCCTCTCGAGTGGAGACGGGTATGTCGGGGAACTTCTTGAGTTGCAGCAAGGGTGTGAAGGACCCTTTGGAAGTTCCAGTGGTTAGACGTGATTCGCCTCGAGAAGCCTCAGCGGAAATGGGCCTCATCTCGCCTGGAGGTCAAAACCTCCTGGATTTTCTCGAGTTACGGCAGGTGCTCTCGACTTACGACGGGGACCTCAGGGACCCGCTCTGGTGGCCTCAGGAAAGGCCAGTCCCCATGCGAGTTCCTCGGGGGCCTCTCGGGATTCCTCTCCCGTCGATGCCGGGGCCTAAGACCTTGTGTGGAGTCGGGGCCGGAACCTGAGGATTCCTCTCCAGTGCTGACATGGATCTTGGGGTACTTCTGGAGTCTCCCCAGGGGAGTCAGTCCTCGTCTCGAATGCGGACATGCACTTGCGCTTTCCTCCAGAGCGGTAGCAGCAGTGTCACGCAGTCCGCCGCGTGGATCAAAGGATCTATGGTTTTCCCTCGAGTCTTTCCCACGAGGCTTTCCCACGAGGCTTTCCCACAGGGCTGTCCCACGTGCACACGTGGTGGGAGTCGATCCTCGGCATGAACGTCAAGGCAGTGCAGGGAAAACAGGTTCCTCTGGAATGGACTGACACATCTGGGGGTCTCTTGGAATGGTGCCACGACCCTGGAGTTCCTCTCGCCTTTCCTGTGGAGAGCGCCACCTCTTGAGATGCGACGGGAACGCCGGGAATTCTTTCCCTACGAAACAGGGAAAGGATCCCTCATCTCGAGCTAGGAGGCGGAAACGGGGCTCCCCTGGATGTGTGCGGGACCCCACGTGCTTCCTCTCGAGTGGAGAAGGGTATGTCGTGGAACTGCTTGAGTTGCAGCAATGGTTGAAGGACCCTTTGGAAGTTCCAGCGGTTAGATGTGATTAGCCTTGAGAAGCCTTAGCGGAAATGGGCCTCATCTCGCCTGGAGGGCAAAACCTCCTGGATTTTCTCGAGTTGCGGCAGGTGCTCTCGACTTACGCTGGGGACCTCAGGGACCCGCTCTGGTGGCCTCAGGAAAGGCCAGTCCCCATGCGAGTTCCTCGGGGGCCTCTCGGCATTCCTCTCCCGTCGATGCCGGTGCCTAAGACCTTGTGTGGAGTCGGGGCCGGAACCTGAGGATTCCTCTCCAGTGCTGACATGGATCTTGGGGTACTTCTGGAGTCTCCCCAGGGGAGTCAGTTCTCGTCTCGAATGCGGGCATGCACTTGCGCTTTCCTCCAGAGCGGTAGCAGCAGTGTCACGCAGTCCGCCGCGTGGATCAAAGGATCTATGGTTTTCCCTCGAGTCTTTCCCACGAGGCTTTCCCACGAGGCTTTCCCACAGGGCTGTCCCACGTGCACACGTGGTGGGACTCGATCCTCGGCTTGAACGTCAAGGCAGTGCAGGGAAAACAGGTTCCTCTGGAATGGACTGACACATCTGGGGGACTCCTGGAATGGTGGCACGACCCTGGAGTTCCTCTCGCCTTTCCTGTGGAGAGCGCCTCCTCTTGAGATGCGACGGGAACGCCGGGAATTCTTTCCCTACGAAACAGGGAAAGGATCCCTCATCTCGAGCTAGGAGGCGGAAACGGGGCTCTCCTGGATGTGTGCGGGACACCACGTGTTTCCTCTCGAGTGGAGACGGGTATGTCGCGGAACTGCTTGAGTTGCAGCAAGGGTGTGAAGGACCCTTTGGAAGTTCCAGTGGTTAGACGTGATTCGCCTCGAGAAGCCTCAGCGGAAATGGGCCTCATCTCGTCTGGAGGGCAAAACCTCCTGGATTTTCTCGAGTTGCGGCAGGTGCTCTCGACTTACGACGGGGACCTCAGGGACCCGATCTGGTGGCCTCAGGAAAGGCCAGTCCCCATGCGAATTCCTCGGGGGCCTCTCGGGATTCCTCTCCCGTCGATGCCGGGGCCTAAGACCTTGTGTGGAGTCGGGGCCGGAACCTGAGGATTCCTCTCCAGTGCTGACATGGATCTTGGGGTAATTCTGGAGTCTCCCCAGGGGAGTCAGTCCTCGTCTCGAATGCGGGCATGCACTTGAGCTTTCCTCCAGAGCGGTAGCAGCAGTGTCACGCAGTCCGCCGCGTGGATCAAAGGATCTATGGTTTTCCCTCGAGTCTTTCCCACGAGGCTTTCCCACGAGGCTTTCCCACAGGGCTGTCCCACGTGCACACGTGGTGGGAGTCGATCCTCGGCTTGAACGTCAAGGCAGTGCAGGGATAACAGGTTCCTCTGTAATGGACTGAAACATCTGGGTGTCTCTTGGAATGGTGGCACGACCCTGGAGTTCCTCTCGCCTCTCGTGTGGAGAGCCCCTCCTCTTGAGATGCGACGGGAACGCCGGGAATTCTTTCCCTAAGAAACAGGGAAAGGATCCCTCATCTCGAGCTAGGAGGCGGAAACGGGGCTCCCCTGGATGTGTGCAGGACCCCACGTGCTTCCTCTCGAGTGGAGACGGGTATGTCGGGGAACTTCTTGAGTTGCAGCAAGGGTGTGAATGACCCTTTGGAAGTTCCAGTGGTTAGACGTGATTCGCCTCGAGAAGCCTCAGCGGAAATGGGCCTCATCTCGTCTGGAGGGCAAAACCTCCTGGATTTTCTCGAGTTGCGGCAGGTGCTCTCGACTTACGATGGGGACCTCAGGGACCCGCTCTGGTGGCCTCAGGAAAGGCCAGTCCCCATGCGAATTCCTCGGGGGCCTCTCGGGATTCCTCTCCCGTCGATGCCGGGGCCTAAGACCTTGTGGGAGTCGGGGCCGGAACCTGAGGATTCCTCTCCAGTGCTGACATGGATCTTGGGGTACTTCTGGAGTCTCCCCAGGGGAGTCAGTCCTCGTCTCGAATGCGGGCATGCGCTTGCGCTTTCCTCCAGAGCGGTAGCAGCAGTGTCACGCAGTCCGCCGCGTGGATCAAAGGATCTATGGTTTTCCCTCGAGTCTTTCCCACGAGGCTTTCCCACGAGGCTTTCCCACAGGGCTGTCCCACGTGCACACCTGGTGGGAGTCGATCCTCGGCTTGAACGTCAAGGCAGTGCAGGGAAAACAGGTTCCTCTGGAATGGACTGACACATCTGGGGGACTCTTGGAATGGTGGCACGACCCTTCAGTTCCTCTCACCTTTCCTGTGGAGAGCGCCTCCTCTTGAGATGCGACGGGAACGCCGGGAATTCTTTCCCTACGAAACAGGGAAAGGATCCCTCATCTCGAGCTAGGAGGCGGAAACGGGGCACCCCTGGATGTGTGCGGGACCCCACGTGCTTCCTCTCGAGTGGAGACGGGTATGTCGGGGAACTTCTTGAGTTGCAGCAAGGGTGTGAAGGACCCTTTGGAAGTTCCAGTGGTTAGACGTGATTCGCCTCGAGAAGCCTCAGCGGAAATGGGCCTCATCTCGCCTGGAGGTCAAAACCTCCTGGATTTTCTCGAGTTACGGCAGGTGCTCTCGACTTACGACGGGGACCTCAGGGACCCGCTCTGGTGGCCTCAGGAAAGGCCAGTCCCCATGCGAGTTCCTCGGGGGCCTCTCGGGATTCCTCTCCCGTCGATGCCGGGGCCTAAGACCTTGTGTGGAGTCGGGGCCGGAACCTGAGGATTCCTCTCCAGTGCTGACATGGATCATGGGGTACTTCTGGAGTCTCCCAAGGGGAGTCAGTCCTCGTCTCGAATGCGGACATGCACTTGCGCTTTCCTCCAGAGCGGTAGCAGCAGTGTCACGCAGTCCGCCGCGTGGATCAAAGGATCTATGGTTTTCCCTCGAGTCTTTCCCACGAGGCTTTCCCACGAGGCTTTCCCACAGGGCTGTCCCACGTGCACACGTGGTGGGAGTCGATCCTCGGCATGAACGTCAAGGCAGTGCAGGGAAAACAGGTTCCTCTGGAATGGACTGACACATCTGGGGGTCTCTTGGAATGGTGCCACGACCCTGGAGTTCCTCTCGCCTTTCCTGTGGAGAGCGCCACCTCTTGAGATGCGACGGGAACGCCGGGAATTCTTTCCCTACGAAACAGGGAAAGGATCCCTCATCTCGAGCTAGGAGGCGGAAACGGGGCTCCCCTGGATGTGTGCGGGACCCCACGTGCTTCCTCTCGAGTGGAGAAGGGTATGTCGTGGAACTGCTTGAGTTGCAGCAATGGTTGAAGGACCCTTTGGAAGTTCCAGCGGTTAGATGTGATTAGCCTTGAGAAGCCTTAGCGGAAATGGGACTCATCTCGCCTGGAGGGCAAAACCTCCTGGATTTTCTCGAGTTGCGGCAGGTGCTCTCGACTTACGCTGGGGACCTCAGGGACCCGCTCTGGTGGCCTCAGGAAAGGCCAGTCCCCATGCGAGTTCCTCGGGGGCCTCTCGGCATTCCTCTCCCGTCGATGCCGGGGCCTAAGACCTTGTGTGGAGTCGGGGCCGGAACCTGAGGATTCCTCTCCAGTGCTGACATGGATCTTGGGGTACTTCTGGAGTCTCCCCAGGGGAGTCAGTCCTCGTCTCGAATGCGGGCATGCACTTGCGCTTTCCTCCAGAGCGGTAGCAGCAGTGTCACGCAGTCCGCCGCGTGGATCAAAGGATCTATGGTTTTCCCTCGAGTCTTTCCCACGAGGCTTTCCCACGAGGCTTTCCCACAGGGCTGTCCCACGTGCACACGTGGTGGGACTCGATCCTCGGCTTGAACGTCAAGGCAGTGCAGGGAAAACAGGTTCCTCTGAAATGGACTGACACATCTGGGGGACTCTTGGAATGCTGGCACGACCCTGGAGTTTCTCTCGCCTTTCCTGTGGAGAGCGCCTCCTCTTGAGATGCGACGGGAACGCCGGGAATTCTTTCCCTACGAAACAGGGAAAGGATCCCTCATCTCGAGCTAGGAGGCGGAAACGGGGCTCCCCTGGATGTGTGCGGGACCCCACGTGCTTCCTCTCGAGTGGAGACGGGTATGTCGGGGAACTTCTTGAGTTGCAGCAAGGGTGTGAAGCACCCTTTGGAAGTTCCAGTGGTTAGACGTGATTAGCCTCGAGAAGCCTCAGCGGAAATGGGCCTCATCTCGCCTGGAGGGCAAAACCTCCTGGATTTTCTCGAGTTGCGGCAGGTGCTCTCGACTTACGACGGGGACCTCAGGGACCCGCTCTGGTGGCCTCAGGAAAGGCCAGTCCCCATGCGAGTTCCTCGGGGGCCTCTCGGGATTCCTCTCCCGTCGATGCCGGGGCCTAAGACCTTGTGTGGAGTCGGGGCCGGAACCTGAGGATTCCTCTCCAGTGCTGACATGGATCTTGGGGTACTTCTGGAGTCTTTCCAGGGGAGTCAGTCCTCGTCTCGAATGCGGGCATGCACTTGCGCTTTCCTCCAGAGCGGTAGCAGCAGTGTCACGCAGTCCGCCGCGTGGATCAAAGGATCTATGGTTTTCCCTCGAGTCTTTCCCACGAGGCTTTCCCACGAGGCTTTCCCACAGGGCTGTCCCACGTGCACACGTGGTGGGAGTCGATCCTCGGCTTGAACGTCAAGGCAGTGCAGGGAAAACAGGTTCCTCTGGAATGGACTGACACATCTGGGGGACTCTTGGAATGGTGGCACGACCCTGGAGTTCCTCTTGCCTTTCCTGTGGAGAGCGCCTCCTCTTGAGATGCGACGGGAACGCCGGGAATTCTTTCCCTACGAAACAGGGAAAGGATCCCTCATCTCGAGTTAGGAGGCGGAAACGGGGCTCCCCTGGATGTGTGCAGGACCCCACGTGCTTCCTCTCGAGTGGAGACGGGTATGTCGGGGAACTTCTTGAGTTGCAGCAAGGGTGTGAAGGACCCTTTGGAAGTTCCAGTGGTTAGACGTGATTAGCCTCGAGAAGCCTCACCGGAAATGGGCCTCATCTCGCCTGGAGGGCAAAACCTCCTGGATTTTCTCGAGTTGCGGCAGGCGCTCTCGACTTACGACGGGGACCTCAGGGACCCGCTCTGGTGGCCTCAGGAAAGGCCAGTCCCCATGCGAGTTCCTCGGGGGCCTCTCGGGATTCCTCTCCCGTCGATGCCGGGGCCTAAGACCTTGTGTGGAGTCGGGGCCGGAACCTGAGGATTCCTCTCCAGTGCTGACATGGATCTTGGGGTACTTCTGGAGTCTCCCCAGGGGAGTCAGTCCTCGTCTCGAATGCGGGCATGCGCTTGCTCTTTCCTCCAGAGCGGTAGCAGCAGTGTCACGCTGTCCGCCGCGTGGATCAAAGGATCTATGGTTTTCCCTCGAGTCTTTCCCACGAGGCTTTCCCACGAGGCTTTCCCACAGGGCTGTCCCACGTGCACACGTGGTGGGAGTCGATCCTCGGCTTGAACGTCAAGGCAGTGCAGGGAAAACAGGTTCCTCTGGAATGGACTGACACATCTGGGGGACTCTTGGAATGGTGGCACGACCCTTCAGTTCCTCTCACCTTTCCTGTGGAGAGCGCCTCCTCTTGAGATGCGACGGGAACGCCAGGAATTCTTTCCCTACGAAACAGGGAAAGGATCCCTCATCTCGAGCTAGGAGGCGGAAACGGGGCACCCCTGGATGTGTGCGGGACCCCACGTGCTTCCTCTCGAGTGGAGACGGGTATGTCGGGGAACTTCTTGAGTTGCAGCAAGGGTGTGAAGGACCCTTTGGAAGTTCCAGTGGTTAGACGTGATTCGCCTCGAGAAGCCTCAGCGGAAATGGGCCTCATCTCGCCTGGAGGTCAAAACCTCCTGGATTTACTCGAGTTACGGCAGGTGCTCTCGACTTACGACGGGGACCTCAGGGACCCGCTCTGGTGGCCTCAGGAAAGGCCAGTCCCCATGCGAGTTCCTCGGGGGCCTCTCGGGATTCCTCTCCCGTCGATGCCGGGGCCTAAGACCTTGTGTGGAGTCGGGGCCGGAACCTGAGGATTCCTCTCCAGTGCTGACATGGATCTTGGGGTACTTCTGGAGTCTCCCCAGGGGAGTCAGTCCTCGTCTCGAATGCGGACATGCACTTGCGCTTTCCTCCAGAGCGGTAGCAGCAGTGTCACGCAGTCCGCCGCGTGGATCAAAGGATCTATGGTTTTCCCTCGAGTCTTTCCCACGAGGCTTTCCCACGAGGCTTTCCCACAGGGCTGTCCCACGTGCACACGTGGTGGGAGTCGATCCTCGGCTTGAACGTCAAGGCAGTGCAGGGAAAACAGGTTCCTCTGGAATGGACTGACACATCTGGGGGTCTCTTGGAATGGTGCCACGACCCTGGAGTTCCTCTCGCCTTTCCTGTGGAGAGCGCCACCTCTTGAGATGCGACGGGAACGCCGGGAATTCTTTCCCTACGAAACAGGGAAAGGATCCCTCATCTCGAGCTAGGAGGCGTAAACGGGGCTCCCCTGGATGGGTGCGGGACCCCACGTGCTTCCTCTCGAGTGGAGAAGGGTATGTCGCGGAACTGCTTGAGTTGCAGCAATGGTTGAAGGACCCTTTGGAAGTTCCAGCGGTTAGATGTGATTAGCCTTGAGAAGCCTTAGCGGAAATGGGCCTCATCTCGCCTGGAGGGCAAAACCTCCTGGATTTTCTCGAGTTGCGGCAAGTGCTCTCGACTTACGCTGGGGACCTTAGGGACCCGCTCTGGTGGCCTCAGGAAAGGCCAGTCCCCATGCGAGTTCCTCGGGGGCCTCTCGGCATTCCTCTCCCGTCGATGCCGGTGCCTAAGACCTTGTGTGGAGTCGGGGCCGGAACCTGAGGCTTCCTCTCCAGTGCTGACATGGATCTTGGGGTACTTCTGGAGTCTCCCCAGGGGAGTCAGTCCTCGTCTCGAATGCGGGCATGCACTTGCGCTTTCCTCCAGAGCGGTAGCAGCAGTGTCACGCAGTCCGCCGCGTGGATCAAAGGATCTATGGTTTTCCCTCGAGTCTTTCCCACGAGGCTTTCCCACGAGGCTTTCCCACAGGGCTGTCCCACGTGCACACGTGGTGGGAGTCGATCCTCGGCTTGAACGTCAAGGCAGTGCAGGGAAAACAGGTTCCTCTGAAATGGACTGACACATCTGGGGGACTCTTGGAATGCTGGCATGACCCTGGAGTTTCTCTCGCCTTTCCTGTGGAGAGCGCCTCCTCTTGAGATGCGACGGGAATGCCGGGAATTCTTTCCCTAAGAAACAGGGAAAGGATCCCTCATCTCGAGCTAGGAGGCGGAAACGGGGCTCCCCTGGATGTGTGCGGGACCCCACGTGCTTCCTCTCGAGTGGAGACGGGTATGTCGGGGAACTTCTTGAGTTGCAGCAAGGGTGTGAAGCACCCTTTGGAAGTTCCAGTGGTTAGACGTGATTAGCCTCGAGAAGCCTCAGCGGAAATGGGCCTCATCTCGCCTGGAGGGCAAAACCTCCTGGATTTTCTCGAGTTGCGGCAGGTGCTCTCGACTTACGACGGGGACCTCAGGGACCCGCTCTGGTGGCCTCAGGAAAGGCCAGTCCCCATGCGAGTTCCTCGGGGGCCTCTCGGGATTCCTCTCCCGTCGATGCCGGGGCCTAAGACCTTGTGTGGAGTCGGGGCCGGAACCTGAGGATTCCTCTCCAGTGCTGATATGGATCTTGGGGTACTTCTGGAGTCTTTCCAGGGGAGTCAGTCCTCGTCTCGAATGCGGGCATGCACTTGCGCTTTCCTTCAGAGCGGTAGCAGCAGTGTCACGCAGTCCGCCGCGTGGATCAAAGGATCTATGGTTTTCCCTCGAGTCTTTCCCACGAGGCTTTCCCACGAGGCTTTCCCACAGGGCTGTCCCACGTGCACACGTGTTGGGAGTCGATCCTCGGCTTGAACGTCAAGGCAGTGCAGGGAGAACAGGTTCCTCTGGAATGGACTGACACATCTGGGGGACTCTTGGAAAGGTGGCACGACCCTGGAGTTCCTCTTGCCTTTCCTGTGGAGAGCGCCTCCTCTTGAGATGCGACGGGAACGCCGGGAATTCTTTCCCTACGAAACAGGGAAAGGATCCCTCATCTCGAGTTAGGAGGCGGAAACGGGGCTCCCCTGGATGTGTGCAGGACCCCACGTGCTTCCTCTCGAGTGGAGACGGGTATGTCGGGGAACTTCTTGAGTTGCAGCAAGGGTGTGAAGGACCCTTTGGAAGTTCCAGTGGTTAGACGTGATTAGCCTCGAGAAGCCTCACCGGAAATGGGCCTCATCTCGCCTGGAGGGCAAAACCTCCTGGATTTTCTCGAGTTGCGGCAGGCGCTCTCGACTTACGACGGGGACGTCAGGGACCCGCTCTGGTGGCCTCAGGAAAGGCCAGTCCCCATGCGAGTTCCTCGGGGGCCTCTCGGGATTCCTCTCCCGTCGATGCCAGGGCCTAAGACCTTGTGTGGAGTCGGGGCCGGAACCTGAGGATTCCTCTCCAGTGCTGACATGGATCTTGGGGTACTTCTGGAGTCTCCCCAGGGGAGTCAGTCCTCGTCTCGAATGCGGGCATGCGCTTGCTCTTTCCTCCAGAGCGGTAGCAGCAGTGTCACGCAGTCCGCCGCGTGGATCAAAGGATCTATGGTTTTCCCTCGAGTCTTTCCCACGAGGCTTTCCCACGAGGCTTTCCCACAGGGCTGTCCCACGTGCACACGTGGTGGGAGTCGATCCTCGGCTTGAACGTCAAGGCAGTGCAGGGAAAACAGGTTCCTCTGGAATGGACTGACACATCTGGAGGACTCTTGGAATGGTGGCACGACCCTTCAGTTCCTCTCACCTTTCCTGTGGAGAGCGCCTCCTCTTGAGATGCGACGGGAACGCCGGGAATTCTTTCCCTACGAAACAGGGAAAGGATCCCTCATCTCGAGCTAGGAGGCGGAAACGGGGCACCCCTGGATGTGTGCGGGACCCCACGTGCTTCCTCTCGAGTGGAGACGGGTATGTCGGGGAACTTCTTGAGTTGCAGCAAGGGTGTGAAGGACCCTTTGGAAGTTCCAGTGGTTAGACGTGATTCGCCTCGAGAAGCCTCAGCGGAAATGGGCCTCATCTCGCCTGGAGGTCAAAACCTCCTGGATTTTCTCGATTTACGGCAGGTGCTCTCGACTTACGACGGGGACCTCAGGGACCCGCTCTGGTGGCCTCAGGAAAGGCCAGTCCCCATGCGAGTTCCTCGGGGGCCTCTCGGGATTCCTCTCCCGTCGATGCCGGGGCCTAAGACCTTGTGTGGAGTCGGGGCCGGAACCTGAGGATTCCTCTCCAGTGCTGACATGAATCTTGGGGTACTTCTGGAGTCTCCCCAGGGGAGTCAGTCCTCGTCTCGAATGCGGACATGCACTTGCGCTTTCCTCCAGAGCGGTAGCAGCAGTGTCACGCAGTCAGCCGCGTGGATCAAAGGATCTATGGTTTTCCCTCGAGTCTTTCCCACGAGGCTTTCCCACGAGGCTTTCCCACAGGGCTGTCCCACGTGCACACGTGGTGGGAGTCGATCCTCGGCTTGAACGTCAAGGCAGTGCAGGGAAAACAGGTTCCTCTGGAATGGACTGACACATCTGGGTGTCTCTTGGAATGGTGCCACGACCCTGGAGTTCCTCTCGCCTTTCCTGTGGAGAGCGCCACCTCTTGAGATGCGACGGGAACGCCGGGAATTCTTTCCCTACGAAACAGGGAAAGGATCCCTCATCTCGAGCTAGGAGGCGGAAACGGGGCTCCCCTGGATGGGTGCGGGACCCCACGTGCTTCCTCTCGAGTGGAGAAGTGTATGTCGCGGAACTGCTTGAGTTGCAGCAATGGTTGAAGGACCCTTTGGAAGTTCCAGCGGTTAGATGTGATTAGCCTTGAGAAGCCTTAGCGGAAATGGGCCTCATCTCGCCTGGAGGGCAAAACCTCCTGGATTTTCTCGAGTTGCGGCAGGTGCTCTCGACTTACGCTGGGGACCTCAGGGACCCGCTCTGGTGGCCTCAGGAAAGGCCAGTCCCCATGCGAGTTCCTCGGGGGCCTCTCGGCATTCCTCTCCCGTCGATGCCGGTGCCTAAGACCTTGTGTGGAGTCGGGGCCGGAACCTGAGGATTCCTCTCCAGTGCTGACATGGATCTTGGGGTACTTCTGGAGTCTCCCCAGGGGAGTCAGTCCTCCTCTCGAATGCGGGCATGCACTTGCGCTTTCCTCCAGAGCGGTAGCAGCAGTGTCACGCAGTCCGCCGCGTGGATTAAAGGATCTATGGTTTTCCCTCGAGTCTTTCCCACGAGGCTTTCCCACGAGGCTTTCCCACAGGGCTGTCCCACGTGCACACGTGGTGGGAGTCGATCCTCGGCTTGAACGTCAAGGCAGTGCAGGGAAAACAGGTTCCTCTGAAATGGACTGACACATCTGGGGGACTCTTGGAATGCTGGCACGACCCTGGAGTTTCTCTCGCCTTTCCTGTGGAGAGCGCCTCCTCTTGAGATGCGACGGGAACGCCGGGAATTCTTTCCCTACGAAACAGGGAAAGGATCCCTCATCTCGAGCTAGGAGGCGTAAACGGGACTCCCCTGGATGGGTGCGGGACCCCACGTGCTTCCTCTCGAGTGGAGAAGGGTATGTCGCGGAACTGCTTGAGTTGCAGCAATGGTTGAAGGACCCTTTGGAAGTTCCAGCGGTTAGATGTGATTAGCCTTGAGAAGCCTTAGCGGAAATGGGCCTCATCTCGCCTGGAGGGCAAAACCTCCTGGATTTTCTCGAGTTGCGGCAGGTGCTCTCGACTTACGCTGGGGACCTTAGGGACCCGCTCTGGTGGCCTCAGGAAAGGCCAGTCCCCATGCGAGTTCCTCGGGGGCCTCTCGGCATTCCTCTCCCGTCGATGCCGGTGCCTAAGACCTTGTGTGGAGTCGGGGCCGGAACCTGAGGCTTCCTCTCCAGTGCTGACATGGATCTTGGGGTACTTCTGGAGTCTCCCCAGGGGAGTCAGTCCTCGTCTCGAATGCGGGCATGCACTTGCGCTTTCCTCCAGAGCGGTAGCAGCAGTGTCACGCAGTCCGCCGCGTGGATCAAAGGATCTATGGTTTTCCCTCGAGTCTTTCCCACGAGGCTTTCCCACGAGGCTTTCCCACAGGGCTGTCCCACGTGCACACGTGGTGGGAGTCGATCCTCGGCTTGAACGTCAAGGCAGTGCAGGGAAAACAGGTTCCTCTGAAATGGACTGACACATCTGGGGGACTCTTGGAATGCTGGCATGACCCTGGAGTTTCTCTCGCCTTTCCTGTGGAGAGCGCCTCCTCTTGAGATGCGACGGGAATGCCGGGAATTCTTTCCCTAAGAAACAGGGAAAGGATCCCTCATCTCGAGCTAGGAGGCGGAAACGGGGCTCCCCTGGATGTGTGCGGGACCCCACGTGCTTCCTCTCGAGTGGAGACGGGTATGTCGGGGAACTTCTTGAGTTGCAGCAAGGGTGTGAAGCACCCTTTGGAAGTTCCAGTGGTTAGACGTGATTAGCCTCGAGAAGCCTCAGCGGAAATGGGCCTCATCTCGCCTGGAGGGCAAAACCTCCTGGATTTTCTCGAGTTGCGGCAGGTGCTCTCGACTTACGACGGGGACCTCAGGGACCCGCTCTGGTGGCCTCAGGAAAGGCCAGTCCCCATGCGAGTTCCTCGGGGGCCTCTCGGGATTCCTCTCCCGTCGATGCCGGGGCCTAAGACCTTGTGTGGAGTCGGGGCCGGAACCTGAGGATTCCTCTCCAGTGCTGACATGGATCTTGGGGTACTTCTGGAGTCTTTCCAGGGGAGTCAGTCCTCGTCTCGAATGCGGGCATGCACTTGCGCTTTCCTTCAGAGCGGTAGCAGCAGTGTCACGCAGTCCGCCGCGTGGATCAAAGGATCTATGGTTTTCCCTCGAGTCTTTCCCACGAGGCTTTCCCACGAGGCTTTCCCACAGGGCTGTCCCACGTGCACACGTGTTGGGAGTCGATCCTCGGCTTGAACGTCAAGGCAGTGCAGGGAGAATAGGTTCCTCTGGAATGGACGGACACATCTGGGGGACTCTTGGAAAGGTGGCACGACCCTGGAGTTCCTCTTGCCTTTCCTGTGGAGAGCGCCTCCTCTTGAGATGCGACGGGAACGCCGGGAATTCTTTCCCTACGAAACAGGGAAAGGATCCCTCATCTCGAGTTAGGAGGCGGAAACGGGGCTCCCCTGGATGTGTGCAGGACCCCACGTGCTTCCTCTCGAGTGGAGACGGGTATGTCGGGGAACTTCTTGAGTTGCAGCAAGGGTGTGAAGGACCCTTTGGAAGTTCCAGTGGTTAGACGTGATTAGCCTCGAGAAGCCTCACCGGAAATGGGCCTCATCTCGCCTGGAGGGCAAAACCTCCTGGATTTTCTCGAGTTGCGGCAGGCGCTCTCGACTTACGACGGGGACGTCAGGGACCCGCTCTGGTGGCCTCAGGAAAGGCCAGTCCCCATGCGAATTCCTCGGGGGCCTCTCGGGATTCCTCTCCCGTCGGTGCCAGGGCCTAAGACCTTGTGTGGAGTCGGGGCCGGAACCTGAGGATTCCTCTCCAGTGCTGACATGGATCTTGGGGTACTTCTGGAGTCTCCCCAGGGGAGTCAGTCCTCGTCTCGAATGCGGGCATGCGCTTGCTCTTTCCTCCAGAGCGGTAGCAGCAGTGTCACGCAGTCCGCCGCGTGGATCAAAGGATCTATGGTTTTCCCTCGAGTCTTTCCCACGAGGCTTTCCCACGAGGCTTTCCCACAGGGCTGTCCCACGTGCACACGTGGTGGGAGTCGATCCTCGGCTTGAACGTCAAGGCAGTGCAGGGAAAACAGGTTCCTCTGGAATGGACTGACACATCTGGAGGACTCTTGGAATGGTGGCACGACCCTTCAGTTCCTCTCACCTTTCCTGTGGAGAGCGCCTCCTCTTGAGATGCGACGGGAACGCCGGGAATTCTTTCCCTACGAAACAGGGAAAGGATCCCTCATCTCGAGCTAGGAGGCGGAAACGGGGCACCCCTGGATGTGTGCGGGACCCCACGTGCTTCCTCTCGAGTGGAGACGGGTATGTCGGGGAACTTCTTGAGTTGCAGCAAGGGTGTGAAGGACCCTTTGGAAGTTCCAGTGGTTAGACGTGATTCGCCTCGAGAAGCCTCAGCGGAAATGGGCCTCATCTCGCCTGGAGGTCAAAACCTCCTGGATTTTCTCGAGTTACGGCAGGTGCTCTCGACTTACGACGGGGACCTCAGGGACCCGCTCTGGTGGCCTCAGGAAAGGCCAGTCCCCATGCGAGTTCCTCGGGGGCCTCTCGGGATTCCTCTCCCGTCGATGCCGGGGCCTAAGACCTTGTGTGGAGTCGGGGCCGGAACCTGAGGATTCCTCTCCAGTGCTGACATGGATCTTGGGGTACTTCTGGAGTCTCCCCAGGGGAGTCAGTCCTCGTCTCGAATGCGGACATGCACTTGCGCTTTCCTCCAGAGCGGTAGCAGCAGTGTCACGCAGTCCGCCGCGTGGATCAAAGGATCTATGGTTTTCCCTCGAGTCTTTCCCACGAGGCTTTCCCACGAGGCTTTCCCACAGGGCTGTCCCACGTGCACACGTGGTGGGAGTCGATCCTCGGCTTGAACGTCAAGGCAGTGCAGGGAAAACAGGTTCCTCTGGAATGGACTGACACATCTGGGGGTCTCTTGGAATGGTGCCACGACCCTGGAGTTCCTCTCGCCTTTCCTGTGGAGAGCGCCACCTCTTGAGATGCGACGGGAACGCCGGGAATTCTTTCCCTACGAAACAGGGAAAGGATCCCTCATCTCGAGCTAGGAGGCGGAAACGGGGCTCCCCTGGATGGGTGCGGGACCCCACGTGCTTCCTCTCGAGTGGAGAAGTGTATGTCGCGGAACTGCTTGAGTTGCAGCAATGGTTGAAGGACCCTTTGGAAGTTCCAGCGGTTAGATGTGATTAGCCTTGAGAAGCCTTAGCGGAAATGGGCCTCATCTCGCCTGGAGGGCAAAACCTCCTGGATTTTCTCGAGTTGCGGCAGGTGCTCTCGACTTACGCTGGGGACCTCAGGGACCCGCTCTGGTGGCCTCAGGAAAGGCCAGTCCCCATGCGAGTTCCTCGGGGGCCTCTCGGCATTCCTCTCCCGTCGATGCCGGTGCCTAAGACCTTGTGTGGAGTCGGGGCCGGAACCTGAGGATTCCTCTCCAGTGCTGACATGGATCTTGGGGTACTTCTGGAGTCTCCCCAGGGGAGTCAGTCCTCGTCTCGAATGCGGGCATGCACTTGCGCTTTCCTCCAGAGCGGTAGCAGCAGTGTCACGCAGTCCGCCGCGTGGATCAAAGGATCTATGGTTTTCCCTCGAGTCTTTCCCACGAGGCTTTCCCACGAGGCTTTCCCACAGGGCTGTCCCACGTGCACACGTGGTGGGAGTCGATCCTCGGCTTGAACGTCAAGGCAGTGCAGGGAAAACAGGTTCCTCTGAAATGGATTGACACATCTGGGGGACTCTTGGAATGCTGGCACGACCCTGGAGTTTCTCTCGCCTTTCCTGTGGAGAGCGCCTCCTCTTGAGATGCGACGGGAACGCCGGGAATTCTTTCCCTACGAAACAGGGAAAGGATCCCTCATCTCGAGCTAGGAGGCGGAAACGGGGCTCCCCTGGATGTGTGCAGGACCCCACGTGCTTCCTCTCGAGTGGAGACGGGTATGTCGGGGAACTTCTTGAGTTGCAGCAAGGGTGTGAAGGACCCTTTGGAAGTTCCAGTGGTTAGACGTGATTAGCCTCGAGAAGCCTCACCGGAAATGGGCCTCATCTCGCCTGGAGGGCAAAACCTCCTGGATTTTCTCGAGTTGCGGCAGGCGCTCTCGACTTACGACGGGGACGTCAGGGACCCGCTCTGGTGGCCTCAGGAAAGGCCAGTCCCCATGCGAGTTCCTCGGGGGCCTCTCGGGATTCCTCTCCCGTCGATGCCGGGGCCTAAGACCTTGTGTGGAGTCGGGGCCGGAACCTGAGGATTCCTCTCCAGTGCTGACATGGATCTTGGGGTACTTCTGGAGTCTCCCCAGGGGAGTCAGTCCTCGTCTCGAATGCGGGCATGCGCTTGCGCTTTCCTCCAGAGCGGTAGCAGCAGTGTCACGCAGTCCGCCGCGTGGATCAAAGGATCTATGGTTTTCCCTCGAGTCTTTCCCACGAGGCTTTCCCACGAGGCTTTCCCACAGGGCTGTCCCACGTGCACACGTGTTGGGAGTCGATCCTCGGCTTGAACGTCAAGGCAGTGCAGGGAGAACAGGTTCCTCTGGAATGGACTGACACATCTGGGGGACTCTTGGAAAGGTGGCACGACCCTGGAGTTCCTCTTGCCTTTCCTGTGGAGAGCGCCTCCTCTTGAGATGCGACGGGAACGCCGGGAATTCTTTCCCTAAGAAACAGGGAAAGGATCCCTCATCTCGAGTTAGGAGGCGGAAACGGGGCTCCCCTGGATGTGTGCAGGACCCCACGTGCTTCCTCTCGAGTGGAGACGGGTATGTCGGGGAACTTCTTGAGTTGCAGCAAGGGTGTGAAGGACCCTTTGGAAGTTCCAGTGGTTAGACGTGATTAGCCTCGAGAAGCCTCACCGGAAATGGGCCTCATCTCGCCTGGAGGGCAAAACCTCCTGGATTTTCTCGAGTTGCGGCAGGCGCTCTCGACTTACGACGGGGACGTCAGGGACCCGCTCTGGTGGCCTCAGGAAAGGCCAGTCCCCATGCGAGTTCCTCGGGGGCCTCTCGGGATTCCTCTCCCGTCGATGCCAGGGCCTAAGACCTTGTGTGGAGTCGGGGCCGAACCTGAGGATTCCTCTCCAGTGCTGACATGGATCTTGGGGTACTTCTGGAGTCTCCCCAGGGGAGTCAGTCCTCGTCTCGAATGCGGGCATGCGCTTGCTCTTTCCTCCAGAGCGGTAGCAGCAGTGTCACGCAGTCCGCCGCGTGGATCAAAGGATCTATGGTTTTCCCTCGAGTCTTTCCCACGAGGCTTTCCCACGAGGCTTTCCCACAGGGCTGTCCCACGTGCACACGTGGTGGGAGTCGATCCTCGGCTTGAACGTCAAGGCAGTGCAGGGAAAACAGGTTCCTCTGGAATGGACTGACACATCTGGAGGACTCTTGGAATGGTGGCACGACCCTTCAGTTCCTCTCACCTTTCCTGTGGAGAGCGCCTCCTCTTGAGATGCGACGGGAACGCCGGGAATTCTTTCCCTACGAAACAGGGAAAGGATCCCTCATCTCGAGCTAGGAGGCGGAAACGGGGCACCCCTGGATGTGTGCGGGACCCCACGTGCTTCCTCTCGAGTGGAGACGGGTATGTCGGGGAACTTCTTGAGTTGCAGCAAGGGTGTGAAGGACCCTTTGGAAGTTCCAGTGGTTAGACGTGATTCGCCTCGAGAAGCCTCAGCGGAAATGGGCCTCATCTCGCCTGGAGGTCAAAACCTCCTGGATTTTCTAGAGTTACGGCAGGTGCTCTCGACTTACGACGTGGACCTCAGGGACCCGCTCTGGTGGCCTCAGGAAAGGCCAGTCCCCATGCGAGTTCCTCGGGGGCCTCTCGGGATTCCTCTCCCGTCGATGCCGGGGCCTAAGACCTTGTGTGGAGTCGGGGCCGGAACCTGAGGATTCCTCTCCAGTGCTGACATGGATCTTGGGGTACTTCTGGAGTCTCCCCAGGGGAGTCAGTCCTCGTCTCGAATGCGGACATGCACTTGCGCTTTCCTCCAGAGCGGTAGCAGCAGTGTCACGCAGTCCGCCGCGTGGATCAAAGGATCTATGGTTTTCCCTCGAGTCTTTCCCACGAGGCTTTCCCACGAGGCTTTCCCACAGGGCTGTCCCACGTGCACACGTGGTGGGAGTCGATCCTCGGCTTGAACGTCAAGGCAGTGCAGGGAAAACAGGTTCCTCTGGAATGGACTGACACATCTGGGGGTCTCTTGGAATGGTGCCACGACCCTGGAGTTCCTCTCGCCTTTCCTGTGGAGAGCGCCACCTCTTGAGATGCGACGGGAACGCCGGGAATTCTTTCCCTACGAAACAGGGAAAGGATCCCTCATCTCGAGCTAGGAGGCGGAAACGGGGCTCCCCTGGATGGGTGCGGGACCCCACGTGCTTCCTCTCGAGTGGAGAAGTGTATGTCGCGGAACTGCTTGAGTTGCAGCAATGGTTGAAGGACCCTTTGGAAGTTCCAGCGGTTAGATGTGATTAGCCTTGAGAAGCCTTAGCGGAAATGGGCCTCATCTCGCCTGGAGGGCAAAACCTCCTGGATTTTCTCGAGTTGCGGCAGGTGCTCTCGACTTACGCTGGGGACCTCAGGGACCCGCTCTGGTGGCCTCAGGAAAGGCCAGTCCCCATGCGAGTTCCTCGGGGGCCTCTCGGCATTCCTCTCCCGTCGATGCCGGTGCCTAAGACCTTGTGTGGAGTCGGGGCCGGAACCTGAGGATTCCTCTCCAGTGCTGACATGGATCTTGGGGTACTTCTGGAGTCTCCCCAGGGGAGTCAGTCCTCGTCTCGAATGCGGGCATGCACTTGCGCTTTCCTCCAGAGCGGTAGCAGCAGTGTCACGCAGTCCGCCGCGTGGATCAAAGGATCTATGGTTTTCCCTCGAGTCTTTCCCACGAGGCTTTCCCACGAGGCTTTCCCACAGGGCTGTCCCACGTGCACACGTGGTGGGAGTCGATCCTCGGCTTGAACGTCAAGGCAGTGCAGGGAAAACAGGTTCCTCTGAAATGGATTGACACATCTGGGGGACTCTTGGAATGCTGGCACGACCCTGGAGTTTCTCTCGCCTTTCCTGTGGAGAGCGCCTCCTCTTGAGATGCGACGGGAACGCCGGGAATTCTTTCCCTACGAAACAGGGAAAGGATCCCTCATCTCGAGCTAGGAGGCGGAAACGGGGCTCCCCTGGATGTGTGCGGGACCCCACGTGCTTCCTCTCGAGTGGAGACGGGTATGTCGGGGAACTTCTTGAGTTGCAGCAAGGGTGTGAAGCACCCATTGGAAGTTCCAGTGGTTAGACGTGATTAGCCTCGAGAAGCCTCAGCGGAAATGGGCCTCATCTCGCCTGGAGGGCAAAACCTCCTGGATTTTCTCGAGTTGCGGCAGGTGCTCTCGACTTACGACGGGGACCTCAGGGACCCGCTCTGGTGGCTTCAGGAAAGGCCAGTCCCCATGCGAGTTCCTCGGGGGCCTCTCGGGATTCCTCTCCCGTCGATGCCGGGGCCTAAGACCTTGTGTGGAGTCGGGGCCGGAACCTGAGGATTCCTCTCCAGTGCTGACATGGATCTTGGGGTACTTCTGGAGTCTCCCCAGGGGAGTCAGTCCTCGTCTCGATTGCGGGCATGCACTTTCGCTTTCTTCCAGAGCGGTAGCAGCAGTGTCACGCAGTCCGCCGCGTGGATCAAAGGATCTATGGTTTTCCCTCGAGTCTTTCCCACGAGGCTTTCCCACGAGGCTTTCCCACAGGGCTGTCCCACGTGCACACGTGGTGGGAGTGGATCCTCGGCTTGAACGTCAAGGCAGTGCAGGGAGAACAGGTTCCTCTGGAATGGACTGACACATCTGGGGGACTCTTGGAATGGTGGCACGACCCTGGAGTTCCTCTCGCCTTTCCTGTGGAGAGCGCCTCCTCTTGAGATGCGACGGGAACGCCGGGAATTCTTTCCCTACGAAACAGGGAAAGGATCCCTCATCTCGAGTTAGGAGGCGGAAACGGGGCTCCCCTGGATGTGTGCAGGACCCCACGTGCTTCCTCTCGAGTGGAGACGGGTATGTCGGGGAACTTCTTGAGTTGCAGCAAGGGTGTGAAGGACCCTTTGGAAGTTCCAGTTGTTAGACGTGATTAGCCTCGAGAAGCCTCACCGGAAATGGGCCTCATCTCGCCTGGAGGGCAAAACCTCCTGGATTTTCTCGAGTTGCGGCAGGCGCTCTCGACTTACGACGGGGACGTCAGGGACCCGCTCTGGTGGCCTCAGGAAAGGCCAGTCCCCATGCGAGTTCCTCGGGGGCCTCTCGGGATTCCTCTCCCGTCGATGCCGGGGCCTAAGACCTTGTGTGGAGTCGGGGCCGGAACCTGAGGATTCCTCTCCAGTGCTGACATGGATCTTGGGGTACTTCTGGAGTCTCCCCAGGGGAGTCAGTCCTCGTCTCGAATGCGGGCATGCGCTTGCGCTTTCCTCCAGAGCGGTAGCAGCAGTGTCACGCAGTCCGCCGCGTGGATCAAAGGATCTATGGTTTTCCCTCGAGTCTTTCCCACGAGGCTTTCCCACGAGGCTTTCCCACAGGGCTGTCCCACGTGCACACGTGGTGGGAGTCGATCCTCGGCTTGAACGTCAAGGCAATGCAGGGAAAACAGGTTCCTCTGGAATGGACTGACACATCTGGGGGACTCTTGGAATGGTGGCACGACCCTTCAGTTCCTCTCGCCTTTCCTGTGGAGAGCGCCTCCTCTTGAGATGCGACGGGAACGCCGGGAATTCTTTCCCTACGAAACAGGGAAAGGATCCCTCATCTCGAGCTAGGAGGCGGAAACGGGGCACCCCTGGATGTGTGCGGGACCCCACGTGCTTCCTCTCGAGTGGAGACGGGTATGTCGGGGAACTTCTTGAGTTGCAGCAAGGGTGTGAAGGACCCTTTGGAAGTTCCAGTGGTTAGACGTGATTCGCCTCGAGAAGCCTCAGCGGAAATGGGCCTCATCTCGCCTGGAGGTCAAAACCTCCTGGCTTTTCTCGAGTTACGGCAGGTGCTCTCGACTTACGACGGGGACCTCAGGGACCCGCTCTGGTGGCCTCAGGAAAGGCCAGTCCCCATGCGAGTTCCTCGGGGGCCTCTCGGGATTCCTCTCCCGTCGATGCCGGGGCCTAAGACCTTGTGTGGAGTCGGGGCCGGAACCTGAGGATTCCTCTCCAGTGCTGACATGGATCTTGGGGTACTTCTGGAGTCTCCCCAGTGGAGTCAGTCCTCGTCTCAAATGCGGACATGCACTTGCGCTTTCCTCCAGAGCGGTAGCAGCAGTGTCACGCAGTCCGCCGCGTGGATCAAAGGATCTATGGTTTTCCCTCGAGTCTTTCCCACGAGGCTTTCCCACGAGGCTTTCCCACAGGGCTGTCCCACGTGCACACGTGGTGGGAGTCGATCCTCGGCTTGAACGTCAAGGCAGTGCAGGGAAAACAGGTTCCTCTGAAATGGACTGACACATCTGGGGGACTCTTGGAATGCTGGCACGACCCTGGAGTTCCTCTCGCCTTTCCTGTGGAGAGCGCCTCCTCTTGAGATGCGACGGGAATGCCGGGAATTCTTTCCCTACGAAACAGGGAAAGGATCCCTCATCTCGAGCTAGGAGGCGGAAACGGGGCTCCCCTGGATGTGTGCGGGACACCACGTGCTTCCTCTCGAGTGGAGACGGGTATGTCGGGGAACTTCTTGAGTTGCAGCAAGGGTGTGAAGCACCCTTTGGAAGTTCCAGTGGTTAGACGTGATTAGCCTCGAGAAGCCTCAGCGGAAATGGGCCTCATCTCGCCTGGAGGGCAAAACCTCCTGGATTTTCTCGAGTTGCGGCAGGTGCTCTCGACTTAAGACGGGGACCTCAGGGACCCGCTCTGGTGGCCTCAGGAAAGGCCAGTCCCCATGCGAGTTCCTCGGGGGCCTCTCGGCATTCCTCTCCCGTCGATGCCGGGGCCTAAGACCTTGTGTGGAGTCGGGGCCGGAACCTGAGGATTCCTCTCCAGTGCTGACATGGATCTTGGGGTACTTCTGGAGTCTTTCCAGGGGAGTCAGTCCTCGTCTCGAATGCGGGCATGCACTTGCGCTTTCCTCCAGAGCGGTAGCAGCAGTGTCACGCAGTCCGCCGCGTGGATCAAAGGATCTATGGTTTTCCCTCGAGTCTTTCCCACGAGGCTTTCCCACGAGGCTTTCCCACAGGGCTGTCCCACGTGCACACGTGGTGGGAGTCGATCCTCGGCTTGAACGTCAAGGCAGTGCAGGGAAAACAGGTTCCTCTGTAATGGACTGACACATCTGGGGGACTCTTGGAATGGTGGCACGACCCTGGAGTTCCTCTCGCCTCTCCTGTGGAGAGCCCCTCCTCTTGAGATGCGACGGGAACGCCGGGAATTCTTTCCCTAAGAAACAGGGAAAGGATCCCTCATCTCGAGCTAGGAGGCGGAAACGGGGCTCCCCTGGATGTGTGCGGGACACCACGTGCTTCCTCTCGAGTGGAGACGGGTATGTCGGGGAACTTCTTGAGTTGCAGCAAGGGTGTGAAGGACCCTTTGGAAGTTCCAGTGGTTAGACGTGATTAGCCTCGAGAAGCCTCAGCGGAAATGGGCCTCATCTCGCCTGGAGGGCAAAACCTCCTGGATTTTCTCGAGTTGCGGCAGGTGCTCTCGACTTACGATGGGGACCTCAGGGACCCGCTCTGGTGGCCTCAGGAAAGGCCAGTCCCCATGCGAGTTCCTCGGGGGCCTCTCGGGATTCCTCTCCCGTCGATGCCGGGGCCTAAGACCTTGTGTGGAGTCGGGGCCGGAACCTGAGGATTCCTCTCCAGTGCTGACATGGATCTTGGGGTACTTCTGGAGTCTCCCCAGTGGAGTCAGTCCTCGTCTCAAATGCGGACATGCACTTGCGCTTTCCTCCAGAGCGGTAGCAGCAGTGTCACGCAGTCCGCCGCGTGGATCAAAGGATCTATGGTTTTCCCTCGAGTCTTTCCCACGAGGCTTTCCCACGAGGCTTTCCCACAGGGCTGTCCCACGTGCACACGTGGTGGGAGTCGATCCTCGGCTTGAACGTCAAGGCAGTGCAGGGAAAACAGGTTCCTCTGAAATGGACTGACACATCTGGGGGACTCTTGGAATGCTGGCACGACCCTGGAGTTCCTCTCGCCTTTCCTGTGGAGAGCGCCTCCTCTTGAGATGCGACGGGAATGCCGGGAATTCTTTCCCTACGAAACAGGGAAAGGATCCCTCATCTCGAGCTAGGAGGCGGAAACGGGGCTCCCCTGGATGTGTGCGGGACACCACGTGCTTCCTCTCGAGTGGAGACGGGTATGTCGGGGAACTTCTTGAGTTGCAGCAAGGGTGTGAAGCACCCTTTGGAAGTTCCAGTGGTTAGACGTGATTAGCCTCGAGAAGCCTCAGCGGAAATGGGCCTCATCTCGCCTGGAGGGCAAAACCTCCTGGATTTTCTCGAGTTGCGGCAGGTGCTCTCGACTTAAGACGGGGACCTCAGGGACCCGCTCTGGTGGCCTCAGGAAAGGCCAGTCCCCATGCGAGTTCCTCGGGGGCCTCTCGGCATTCCTCTCCCGTCGATGCCGGGGCCTAAGACCTTGTGTGGAGTCGGGTCCGGAACCTGAGGATTCCTCTCCAGTGCTGACATGGATCTTGGGGTACTTCTGGAGTCTTTCCAGGGGAGTCAGTCCTCGTCTCGAATGCGGGCATGCACTTGCGCTTTCCTCCAGAGCGGTAGCAGCAGTGTCACGCAGTCCGCCGCGTGGATCAAAGGATCTATGGTTTTCCCTCGAGTCTTTCCCACGAGGCTTTCCCACGAGGCTTTCCCACAGGGCTGTCCCACGTGCACACGTGGTGGGAGTCGATCCTCGGCTTGAACGTCAAGGCAGTGCAGGGAAAACAGGTTCCTCTGGAATGGACTGACACATCTGGGGGACTCTTGGAATGGTGGCACGACCCTGGAGTTCCTCTCGCCTCTCCTGTGGAGAGCCCCTCCTCTTGAGATGCGACGGGAACGCCGGGAATTCTTTCCCTACGAAACAGGGAAAGGATCCCTCATCTCGAGCTAGGAGGCGGAAACGGGGCTCCCCTGGATGTGTGCGGGACCCCACGTGCTTCCTCTCGAGTGGAGACGGGTATGTCGGGGAACTTCTTGAGTTGCAGCAAGGGTGTGAAGGACCCTTTGGAAGTTCCAGTGGTTAGACGTGATTAGCCTCGAGAAGCCTCAGCGGAAATGGGCCTCATCTCGCCTGGAGGGCAAAACCTCCTGGATTTTCTCGAGTTGCGGCAGGTGCTCTCGACTTACGATGGGGACCTCAGGGACCCGCTCTGGTGGCCTCAGGAAAGGCCAGTCCCCATGCGAGTTCCTCGGGGGCCTCTCGGCATTCCTCTCCGTTCGATGCCGGGGCCTAAGACCTTGTGTGGAGTCGGGGCCGGAACCTGAGGATTCCTCTCCAGTGCTGACATGGATCTTGGGGTACTTCTGGAGTCTCCCCAGGGGAGTCAGTCCTCGTCTCGAATGCGGGCATGCACTTGCGCTTTCTTCCAGAGCGGTAGCAGCAGTGTCACGCAGTCCGCCGCGTGGATCAAAGGATCTATGGTTTTCCCTCGAGTCTTTCCCACGAGGCTTTCCCACGAGGCTTTCCCACAGGGCTGTCCCACGTGCACACGTGGTGGGAGTCGATCCTCGGCTTGAACGTCAAGGCAGTGCAGGGAGAACAGGTTCCTCTGAATGGACTGACACATCTGGGGGACTCTTGGAATGGTGGCACGACCCTGGAGTTCCTCTCGCCTTTCCTGTGGAGAGCGCCTCCTCTTGAGATGCGACGGGAACGCCGGGAATTCTTTCCCTACGAAACAGGGAAAGGATCCCTCATCTCGAGTTAGGAGGCGGAAACGGGGCTCCCCTGGATGTGTGCAGGACCCCACGTGCTTCCTCTCGAGTGGAGACGGGTATGTCGGGGAACTTCTTGAGTTGCAGCAAGGGTGTGAAGGACCCTTTGGAAGTTCCAGTGGTTAGACGTGATTAGCCTCGAGAAGCCTCACCGGAAATGGGCCTCATCTCGCCTGGAGGGCAAAACCTCCTGGATTTTCTCGACTTGCGGCAGGCGCTCTCGACTTACGACGGGGACGTCAGGGACCCGCTCTGGTGGCCTCAGGAAAGGCCAGTCCCCATGCGAGTTCCACGGGGGCCTCTCGGGATTCCTCTCCCGTCGATGCCGGGGCCTAAGACCTTGTGTGGAGTCGGGGCCGGAACCTGAGGATTCCTCTCCAGGGCTGACATGGATCTTGGGGTACTTCTGGAGTCTCCCCAGGGGAGTCAGTCCTCGTCTCGAATGCGGGCATGCGCTTGCGCTTTCCTCCAGAGCGGTAGCAGCAGTGTCACGCAGTCCGCCGCGTGGATCAAAGGATCTATGGTTTTCCCTCGAGTCTTTCCCACGAGGCTTTCCCACGAGGCTTTCCCACAGGGCTGTCCCACGTGCACACGTGGTGGGAGTCGATCCTCGGCTTGAACGTCAAGGCAGTGCAGGGAAAACAGGTTCCTCTGGAATGGACTGACACATCTGGGGGACTCTTGGAATGGTGGCACGACCCTTCAGTTCCTCTCGCCTTTCCTGTGGAGAGCGCCTCCTCTTGAGATGCGACGGGAACGCCGGGAATTCTTTCCCTACGAAACAGGGAAAGGATCCCTCATCTCGAGCTAGGAGGCGGAAACGGGGCACCCCTGGATGTGTGCGGGACCCCACGTGCTTCCTCTCGAGTGGAGACGGGTATGTCGGGGAACTTCTTGAGTTGCAGCAAGGGTGTGAAGGACCCTTTGGAAGTTCCAGTGGTTAGACGTGATTCACCTCGAGAAGCCTCAGCGGAAATGGGCCTCATCTCGCCTGGAGGTCAAAACCTCCTGGCTTTTCTCGAGTTACGGCAGGTGCTCTCGACTTACGACGGGGACCTCAGGGACCCGCTCTGGTGGCCTCAGGAAAGGCCAGTCCCCATGCGAGTTCCTCGGGGGCCTCT
Organism: Ovis canadensis; assembly: GCF_042477335.2. NCBI lineage: Eukaryota > Metazoa > Chordata > Mammalia > Artiodactyla > Bovidae > Ovis > Ovis canadensis. Next base: position 9,590,200 of record NC_091254.1, read on the forward strand.
CGGGATTCCTCTCCCGTCGATGCCGGGGCCTAAGACCTTGTGTGGAGTCGGGGCCGGAACCTGAGGATTCCTCTCCAGTGCTGACATGGATCTTGGGGTACTTCTGGAGTCTCCCCAGTGGAGTCAGTCCTCGTCTCGAATGCGGACATGCACTTGCGCTTTCCTCCAGAGCGGTAGCAGCAGTGTCACGCAGTCCGCCGCGTGGATCAAAGGATCTATGGTTTTCCCTCGAGTCTTTCCCACGAGGCTTTCCCACGAGGGTTTCCCACAGGGCTGTCCCACGTGCACACGTGGTGGGAGTCGATCCTCGGCTTGAACGTCACGGCAGTGCAGGGAAAACAGGTTCCTCTGAAATGGACTGACACATCTGGGGGACTCTTGGAATGCTGGCACGACCCTGGAGTTCCTCTCGCCTTTCCTGTGGAGAGCGCCTCCTCTTGAGATGCGACGGGAACGCCGGGAATTCTTTCCCTACGAAACAGGGAAAGGATCCCTCATCTCGAGCTAGGAGGCGGAAACGGGGCTCCCCTGGATGTGTGCGGGACACCACGTGCCTCCTCTCGAGTGGAGACGGGTATGTCGGGGAACTTCTTGAGTTGCAGCAAGGGTGTGAAGCACCCTTTGGAAGTTCCAGTGGTTAGACGTGATTAGCCTCGAGAAGCCTCAGCGGAAATGGGCCTCATCTCGCCTGGAGGGCAAAACCTCCTGGATTTTCTCGAGTTGCGGCAGGTGCTCTCGACTTAGGACGGGGACCTCAGGGACCCGCTCTGGTGGCCTCAGGAAAGGCCAGTCCCCATGCGAGTTCCTCGGGGGCCTCTCGGCATTCCTCTCCCGTCGATGCCGGGGCCTAAGACCTTGTGTGGAGTCGGGGCCGGAACCTGAGGATTCCTCTCCAGTGCTGACATGGATCTTGGGGTACTTCTGGAGTCTTTCCAGGGGAGTCAGTCCTCGTCTCGAATGCGGGCATGCACTTGCGCTTTCCTCCAGAGCGGTAGCAGCAGTGTCACGCAGTCCGCCGCGTGGATCAAAGGATCTATGGTTTTCCCTCGAGGCTTTCCCACGAGGCTTTCCCACGAGGCTTTCCCACAGGGCTGTCCCACGTGCACACGTGGTGGGAGTCGATCCTCGGCTTGAACGTCAAGGCAGTGCAGGGAAAACAGGTTCCTCTGGAATGGACTGACACATCTGGGGGACTCTTGGAATGCTGGCACGACCCTGGAGTTCCTCTCGCCTTTCCTGTGGAGAGCGCCTCCTCTTGAGATGCGACGGGAACGCCGGGAATTCTTTCCCTACGAAACAGGGAAAGGATCCCTCATCTCGAGCTAGGAGGCGGAAACGGGGCTCCCCTGGATGTGTGCGGGACACCACGTGCTTCCTCTCGAGTGGAGACGGGTATGTCGGGGAACTTCTTGAGTTGCAGCAAGGGTGTGAAGCACCCTTTGGAAGTTCCAGTGGTTAGACGTGATTAGCCTCGAGAAGCCTCAGCGGAAATGGGCCTCATCTCGCCTGGAGGGCAAAACCTCCTGGATTTTCTCGAGTTGCGGCAGGTGCTCTCGACTTACGACGGGGACCTCAGGGACCCGCTCTGGTGGCCTCAGGAAAGGCCAGTCCCCATGCGAGTTCCTCGGGGGCCTCTCGGCATTCCTCTCCCGTCGATGCCGGGGCCTAAGACCTTGTGTGGAGTCGGGGCCGGAACCTGAGGATTCCTCTCCAGTGCTGACATGGATCTTGGGGTACTTCTGGAGTCTTTCCAGGGGAGTCAGTCCTCGTCTCGAATGCGGGCATGCACTTGCGCTTTCCTCCAGAGCGGTAGCAGCAGTGTCACGCAGTCCGCCGCGTGGATCAAAGGATCTATGGTTTTCCCTCGAGTCTTTCCCACGAGGCTTTCCCACGAGGCTTTCCCACAGGGCTGTCCCACGTGCACACGTGGTGGGAGTCGATCCTCGGCTTGAACATCAAGGCAGTGCAGGGAAAACAGGTTCCTCTGGAATGGACTGACACATCTGGTGGACTCTTGGAATGGTGGCACGACCCTGGAGTTCCTCTCGCCTCTCCTGTGGAGAGCCCCTCCTCTTGAGATGCGACGGGAACGCCGGGAATTCTTTCCCTAAGAAACAGGGAAAGGATCCCTCATCTCGAGCTAGGAGGCGGAAACGGGGCTCCCCTGGATGTGTGCGGGACCCCACATGCTTCCTCTCGAGTGGAGACGGGTATGTCGGGGAACTTCTTGAGTTGCAGCAAGGGTGTGAAGGACCCTTTGGAAGTTCCAGTGGTTAGACGTGATTAGCCTCGAGAAGCCTCAGCGGAAATGGGCCTCATCTCGCCTGGAGGGCAAAACCTCCTGGATTTTCTCGAGTTGCGGCAGGTGCTCTCGACTTACGATGGGGACCTCAGGGACCCGCTCTGGTGGCCTCAGGAAAGGCCAGTCCCCATGCGAGTTCCTCGGGGGCCTCTCGGCATTCCTCTCCCGTCGATGCCGGGGCCTAAGACCTTGTGTGGAGTCGGGGCCGGAACCTGAGGATTCCTCTCCAGTGCTGACATGGATCTTGGGGTACTTCTGGAGTCTCCCCAGGGGAGTCAGTCCTCGTCTCGAATGCGGGCATGCACTTGCGCTTTCCTCCAGAGCGGTAGCAGCAGTGTCACGCAGTCCGCCGCGTGGATCAAAGGATCTATGGTTTTCCCTCGAGTCTTTCCCACGAGGCTTTCCCACGAGGCTTTCCCACATGGCTGTCCCACGTGCACACGTGGTGGGAGTCGATCCTCGGCTTGAACGTCAGGCAGTGCAGGGAAAACAGGTTCCTCTGGAATGGACTGACACATCTGGGGGTCTCTTGGAATTGTGCCACGACCCTGGAGTTCCTCTCGCCTTTCCTGTGGAGAGCGCCACCTCTTGAGATGCGACGGGAAAGCCGGGAATTCTTTCCCTACGAAACAGGGAAAGGATCCCTCATCTCGAGCTAGGAGGCGGAAACGGGGCTCCCCTGGATGGGTGCGGGACCCCACGTGCTTCCTCTCGAGTGGAGAAGGGTATGTCGCAGAACTGCTTGAGTTGCAGCAATGGTTGAAGGACCCTTTGGAAGTTCCAGCGGTTAGATGTGATTCGCCTTGAGAAGCCTCAGCGGAAATGGGCCTCATCTCGCCTGGAGGGCAAAACCTCCTGGATTTTCTCGAGTTGCGGCAGGTGCTCTCGACTTACGCTGGGGACCTCAGGGACCCGCTCTGGTGGCCTCAGGAAAGGCCAGTCCCCATGCGAGTTCCTCGGGGGCCTCTCGGCATTCCTCTCCCGTCGATGCCGGTGCCTAAGACCTTGTGTGGAGTCGGGGCCGGAACCTGAGGATTCCTATCCACTGCTGACATGGATCTTGGGGTACTTCTGGAGTCTCCCCAGGGGAGTCAGTCCTCGTCTCCAATGCGGTCATGCACTTGCGCTTTCCTCCAGAGCGGTAGCAGCAGTGTCACGCAGTCCGCCGGTGGATCAAAGGATCTATGGTTTTCCCTCGAGTCTTTCCCACGAGGCTTTCTCACGAGGCTTTCCCACAGGGCTGTCCCACGTGCACACGTGGTGGGAGTCGATCCTCGGCTTGAACGTCAAGGCAGTGCAGGGAAAACAGGTTCCTCTGAAATGGACTGACACATCTGGGGGACTCTTGGAATGCTGGCACGACCCTGGAGTTCCTCTCGCCTTTCCTGTGGAGAGCGCCTCCTCTTGAGATGCGACGGGAACGCCGGGAATTCTTTCCCTACGAAACAGGGAAAGGATCCCTCATCTCGAGCTAGGAGGCGGAAACGGGGCTCCCCTGGATGTGTGCGGGACACCACGTGCTTCCTCTCGAGTGGAGACGGGTATGTCGGGGAACTTCTTGAGTTGCAGCAAGGGTGTGAAGGACCCTTTGGAAGTTCCAGTGGTTAGACGTGATTAGCCTCGAGAAGCCTCAGCGGAAATGGGCCTCATCTCGCCTGGAGGGCAAAACCTCCTGGATTTTCTCGAGTTGCGGCAGGTGCTCTCGACTTACGACGGGGACCTCAGAGACCCGCTCTGGTGGCCTCAGGAAAGGCCAGTCCCCATGCGAGTTCCTCGGGGGCCTCTCGGCATTCCTCTCCCGTCGATGCCGGGGCCTAAGACCTTGTGTGGAGTCGGGGCCGGAACCTGAGGATTCCTCTCCAGTGCTGACATGGATCTTGGGGTACTTCTGGAGTCTCCCCAGGGGAGTCAGTCCTCGTCTCGAATGCGGGCATGCACTTGCGCTTTCCTCCAGAGCGGTAGCAGCAGTGTCACGCAGTCCGCCGCGTGGATCAAAGGATCTATGGTTTTCTCTCGAGTCTTTCCCACGAGGCTTTCCCACGAGGCTTTCCCACAGGGCTGTCCCACGTGCACACGTGGTGGGAGTGGATCCTCGGCTTGAACGTCAAGGCAGTGCAGGGAAAACAGGTTCCTCTGGAATGGACTGACACATCTGGGGGACTCTTGGAATGGTGGCACGACCCTGGAGTTCCTCTCGCCTTTCCTGTGGAGAGCGCCTCCTCTTGAGATGCGACGGGAACGCCGGGAATTCTTTCCCTATGAAACAGGGAAAGGATCCCTCATCTCGAGCTAGGAGGCGGAAACGGGGCACCCCTGGATGTGTGCCGGACCCCACGTGCTTCCTCTCGAGTGGAGACGGGTATGTCGGGGAACTTCTTGAGTTGCAGCAAGGGTGTGAAGGACCCTTTGGAAGTTCCAGTGGTTAGACGTGATTCGCCTCGAGAAGCCTCAGCGGAAATGGGCCTCATCTCGCCTGGAGGTCAAAACCTCCTGGATTTTCTCGAGTTACGGCAGGTGCTCTCGACTTACGACGGGGACCACAGGGACCCGCTCTGGTGGCCTCAGGAAAGGCCAGTCCCCATGCGAGTTCCTCGGGGGCCTCTCGGGATTCCTCTCCCGTCGATGCCGGGGCCTAAGACCTTGTGTGGAGTCGGGGCCGGAACCTGAGGATTCCTCTCCAGTGCTGACATGGATCTTGGGGTACTTCTGGAGTCTCCCCAGGGGAGTCAGTCCTCGTCTCGAATGCGGGCATGCACTTGCGCTTTCCTCCAGAGCGGTAGCAGCAGTGTCACGCAGTCCGCCGCGTGGATCAAAGGATCTATGGTTTTCCCTCGAGTCTTTCCCACGAGGCTTTCCCACGAGGCTTTCCCACAGGGCTGTCCCACGTGCACACGTGGTGGGAGTCGATCCTCGGCTTGAACGTCAGGCAGTGCAGGGAAAACAGGTTCCTCTGGAATGGACTGACACATCTGGGGGTCTCTTGGAATGGTGGCACGACCCTGGAGTTCCTCTTGCCTTTCCTGTGGAGAGCGCCTCCTCTTGAGATGCGACGGGAACGCCGGGAATTCTTTCCCTACGAAACAGCGAAAGGATCCCTCATCTCGAGTTAGGAGGCGGAAACGGGGCTCCCCTGGATGTGTGCAGGAACCCACGTGCTTCCTCTCGAGTGGAGACGGGTATGTCGGGGAACTTCTTGAGTTGCAGCAAGGGTGTGAAGGACCCTTTGGAAGTTCCAGTGGTTAGACGTGATTAGCCTCGAGAAGCCTCACCGGAAATGGGCCTCATCTCGCCTGGAGGGCAAAACCTCCTGGATTTTCTCGAGTTGCGGCAGGCGCTCTCGACTTACGACGGGGACGTCAGGGACCCGCTCTGGTGGCCTCAGGAAAGGCCAGTCCCCATGCGAGTTCCTCGGGGGCCTCTCGGGATTCCTCTCCCGTCGATGCCGGGGCCTAAGACCTTGTGTGGAGTCGGGGCCGGAACCTGAGGATTCCTCTCCAGTGCTGACATGGATCTTGGGGTACTTCTGGAGTCTCCCCAGGGGAGTCAGTCCTCGTCTCGAATGCGGGCATGCGCTTGCTCTTTCCTCCAGAGCGGTAGCAGCAGTGTCACGCAGTCCGCCGCGTGGATCAAAGGATCTATGGTTTTCCCTCGAGTCTTTCCCACGAGGCTTTCCCACGAGGCTTTCCCACAGGGCTGTCCCACGTGCACACGTGGTGGGAGTCGATCCTCGGCTTGAACGTCAAGGCAGTGCAGGGAAAACAGGTTCCTCTGGAATGGACTGACACATCTGGGGGACTATTGGAATGGTGGCACGACACTTCAGTTCCTCTCGCCTTTCCTGTGGAGAGCGCCTCCTCTTGAGATGCGACGGGAACGCCGGGAATTCTTTCCCTACGAAACAGGGAAAGGATCCCTCATCTCGAGCTAGGAGGCGGAAACGGGGCACCCCTGGATGTGTGCGGGACCCCACGTGCTTCCTCTCGAGTGGAGACGGGTATGTCGGGGAACTTCTTGATTTGCAGCAAGGGTGTGAAGGACCCTTTGGAAGTTCCAGTGGTTAGACGTGATTCGCCTCGAGAAGCCTCAGCGGAAATGGGCCTCATCTCGCCTGGAGGTCAAAACCTCCTGGATTTTCTCGAGTCACGGCAGGTGCTCTCGACTTACGACGGGGACCTCAGGGACCCGCTCTGGTGGCCTCAGGAAAGGCCAGTCCCCATGCGAGTTCCTCGGGGGCCTCTCGGGATTCCTCTCCCGTCGATGCCGGGGCCTAAGACCTTGTGTGGAGTCGGGGCCGGAACCTGAGGATTCCTCTCCAGTGCTGACATGGATCTTGGGGTACTTCTGGAGTCTCCCCAGGGGAGTCAGTCCTCGTCTCGAATGCGGGCATGCACTTGCGCTTTCCTCCAGAGCGGTAGCAGCAGTGTCACGCAGTCCGCCGCGTGGATCAAAGGATCTATGGTTTTCCCTCGAGTCTTTCCCACGAGGCTTTCCCACGAGGCTTTCCCACAGGGCTGTCCCACGTGCACACGTGGTGGGAGTCGATCCTCGGCTTGAACGTCAGGCAGTGCAGGGAAAACAGGTTCCTCTGGAATGGACTGACACATCTGGGGGTCTCTTGGAATGGTGCCACGACCCTGGAGTTCCTCTCGCCTTTCCTGTGGAGAGCGCCACCTCTTGAGATGCGACGGGAACGCCGGGAATTCTTTCCCTACGAAACAGGGAAAGGATCCCTCATCTCGAGCTAGGAGGCGGAAACGGGGCTCCCCTGGATGGGTGCGGGACCCCACGTGCTTCCTCTCGAGTGGAGAAGGGTATGTCGCAGAACTGCTTGAGTTGCAGCAATGGTTGAAGGACCCTTTGGAAGTTCCAGCGGTTAGATGTGATTCGCCTTGAGAAGCCTCAGCGGAAATGGGCCTCATCTCGCCTGGAGGGCAAAACCTCCTGGATTTTCTCGAGTTGCGGCAGGTGCTCTCGACTTACGCTGGGGACCTCAGGGACCCGCTCTGGTGGCCTCAGGAAAGACCAGTCCCCATGCGAGTTCCTCGGGGGCCTCTCGGCATTCCTCTCCCGTCGATGCCGGTGCCTAAGACCTTGTGTGGAGTCGGGGCCGGAACCTGAGGATTCCTATCCACTGCTGACATGGATCTTGGGGTACTTCTGGAGTCTCCCCAGGGGAGTCAGTCCTCGTCTCCAATGCGGTCATGCACTTGCGCTTTCCTCCAGAGCGGTAGCAGCAGTGTCACGCAGTCCGCCGGTGGATCAAAGGATCTATGGTTTTCCCTCGAGTCTTTCCCACGAGGCTTTCTCACGAGGCTTTCCCACAGGGCTGTCCCACGTGCACACGTGGTGGGAGTCGATCCTCGGCTTGAACGTCAAGGCAGTGCAGGGAAAACAGGTTCCTCTGAAATGGACTGACACATCTGGGGGACTCTTGGAATGCTGGCACGACCCTGGAGTTCCTCTCGCCTTTCCTGTGGAGAGCGCCTCCTCTTGAGATGCGACGGGAACGCCGGGAATTCTTTCCCTACGAAACAGGGAAAGGATCCCTCATCTCGAGCTAGGAGGCGGAAACGGGGCTCCCCTGGATGTGTGCGGGACACCACGTGCTTCCTCTCGAGTGGAGACGGGTATGTCGGGGAACTTCTTGAGTTGCAGCAAGGGTGTGAAGGACCCTTTGGAAGTTCCAGTGGTTAGACGTGATTAGCCTCGAGAAGCCTCAGCGGAAATGGGCCTCATCTCGCCTGGAGGGCAAAACCTCCTGGATTTTCTCGAGTTGCGGCTGGTGCTCTCGACTTACGACGGGGACCTCAGAGACCCGCTCTGGTGGCCTCAGGAAAGGCCAGTCCCCATGCGAGTTCCTCGGGGGCCTCTCGGCATTCCTCTCCCGTCGATGCCGGGGCCTAAGACCTTGTGTGGAGTCGGGGCCGGAACCTGAGGATTCCTCTCCAGTGCTGACATGGATCTTGGGGTACTTCTGGAGTCTCCCCAGGGGAGTCAGTCCTCGTCTCGAATGCGGGCATGCACTTGCGCTTTCCTCCAGAGCGGTAGCAGCAGTGTCACGCAGTCCGCCGCGTGGATCAAAGGATCTATGGTTTTCTCTCGAGTCTTTCCCACGAGGCTTTCCCACGAGGCTTTCCCACAGGGCTGTCCCACGTGCACACGTGGTGGGAGTGGATCCTCGGCTTGAACGTCAAGGCAGTGCAGGGAAAACAGGTTCCTCTGGAATGGACTGACACATCTGGGGGACTCTTGGAATGGTGGCACGACCCTGGAGTTCCTCTCGCCTTTCCTGTGGAGAGCGCCTCCTCTTGAGATGCGACGGGAACGCCGGGAATTCTTTCCCTATGAAACAGGGAAAGGATCCCTCATCTCGAGCTAGGAGGCGGAAACGGGGCACCCCTGGATGTGTGCCGGACCCCACGTGCTTCCTCTCGAGTGGAGACGGGTATGTCGGGGAACTTCTTGAGTTGCAGCAAGGGTGTGAAGGACCCTTTGGAAGTTCCAGTGGTTAGACGTGATTCGCCTCGAGAAGCCTCAGCGGAAATGGGCCTCATCTCGCCTGGAGGTCAAAACCTCCTGGATTTTCTCGAGTTACGGCAGGTGCTCTCGACTTACGACGGGGACCACAGGGACCCGCTCTGGTGGCCTCAGGAAAGGCCAGTCCCCATGCGAGTTCCTCGGGGGCCTCTCGGGATTCCTCTCCCGTCGATGCCGGGGCCTAAGACCTTGTGTGGAGTCGGGGCCGGAACCTGAGGATTCCTCTCCAGTGCTGACATGGATCTTGGGGTACTTCTGGAGTCTCCCCAGGGGAGTCAGTCCTCGTCTCGAATGCGGGCATGCACTTGCGCTTTCCTCCAGAGCGGTAGCAGCAGTGTCACGCAGTCCGCCGCGTGGATCAAATTATCTATGGTTTTCCCTCGAGTCTTTCCCACGAGGCTTTCCCACGAGGCTTTCCCACAGGGCTGTCCCACGTGCACACGTGGTGGGAGTCGATCCTCGGCTTGAACGTCAGGCAGTGCAGGGAAAACAGGTTCCTCTGGAATGGACTGACACATCTGGGGGTCTCTTGGAATGGTGCCACGACCCTGGAGTTCCTCTCGCCTTTCCTGTGGAGAGCGCCACCTCTTGAGATTCGACGGGAACGCCGGGAATTCTTTCCCTACGAAACAGGGAAAGGATCCCTCATCTCCAGCTAGGAGGCGGAAACGGGGCTCCCCTGGATGGGTGCGGGACCCCACGTGCTTCCTCTCGAGTGGAGAAGGGTATGTCGCAGAACTGCTTGAGTTGCAGCAATGGTTGAAGGACCCTTTGGAAGTTCCAGCGGTTAGATGTGATTCGCCTTGAGAAGCCTCAGCGGAAATGGGCCTCATCTCGCCTGGAGGGCAAAACCTCCTGGATTTTCTCGAGTTGCGGCAGGTGCTCTCGACTTACGCTGGGGACCTCAGGGACCCGCTCTGGTGGCCTCAGGAAAGGCCAGTCCCCATGCGAGTTCCTCGGGGGCCTCTCGGCATTCCTCTCCCTTCGATGCCGGTGCCTAAGACCTTGTGTGGAGTCGGGGCCGGAACCTGAGGATTCCTATCCACTGCTGACATGGATCTTGGGGTACTTCTGGAGTCTCCCCAGGGGAGTCAGTCCTCGTCTCGAATGCGGTCATGCACTTGCGCTTTCCTCCAGAGCGGTAGCAGCAGTGTCACGCAGTCCGCCGGTGGATCAAAGGATCTATGGTTTTCCCTCGAGTCTTTCCCACGAGGCTTTCCCACGAGGCTTTCCCACAGGGCTGTCCCACGTGCACACGTGGTGGGAGTCGATCCTCGGCTTGAACGTCAAGGCAGTGCAGGGAAAACAGGTTCCTCTGAAATGGACTGACACATCTGGGGGACTCTTGGAATGCTGGCACGACCCTGGAGTTCCTCTCGCCTTTCCTGTGGAGAGCGCCTCCTCTTGAGATGCGACGGGAACGCCGGGAATTCTTTCCCTACGAAACAGGGAAAGGATCCCTCATCTCGAGCTAGGAGGCGGAAACGGGGCTCCCCTGGATGTGTGCGGGACACCACGTGCTTCCTCTCGAGTGGAGACGGGTATGTCGGGGAACTTCTTGAGTTGCAGCAAGGGTGTGAAGGACCCTTTGGAAGTTCCAGTGGTTAGACGTGATTAGCCTCGAGAAGCCTCAGCGGAAATGGGCCTCATCTCGCCTGGAGGGCAAAACCTCCTGGATTTTCTCGAGTTGCGGCAGGTGCTCTCGACTTACGACGGGGACCTCAGAGACCCGCTCTGGTGGCCTCAGGAAAGGCCAGTCCCCATGCGAGTTCCTCGGGGGCCTCTCGGCATTCCTCTCCCGTCGATGCCGGGGCCTAAGACCTTGTGTGGAGTCGGGGCCGGAACCTGAGGATTCCTCTCCAGTGCTGACATGGATCTTGGGGTACTTCTGGAGTCTCCCCAGGGGAGTCAGTCCTCGTCTCGAATGCGGGCATGCACTTGCGCTTTCCTCCAGAGCGGTAGCAGCAGTGTCACGCAGTCCGCCGCGTGGATCAAAGGATCTATGGTTTTCTCTCGAGTCTTTCCCACGAGGCTTTCCCACGAGGCTTTCCCACAGGGCTGTCCCACGTGCACACGTGGTGGGAGTGGATCCTCGGCTTGAACGTCAAGGCAGTGCAGGGAAAACAGGTTCCTCTGGAATGGACTGACACATCTGGGGGACTCTTGGAATGGTGGCACGACCCTGGAGTTCCTCTCGCCTTTCCTGTGGAGAGCGCCTCCTCTTGAGATGCGACGGGAACGCCGGGAATTCTTTCCCTACGAAACAGGGAAAGGATCCCTCATCTCGAGCTAGGAGGCGGAAACGGGGCTCCCCTGGATGTGTGCGGGACCCCACGTGCTTCCTCTCGAGTGGAGACGGGTATGTCGAGGAACTTCTTGAGTTGCAGCAAGGGTGTGAAAGACCCTTTGGAAGTTCCAGTGGTTAGACGTGATTAGCCTCGAGAAGCCTCAGCGGAAATGGGCCTCATCTCGCCTGGAGGGCAAAACCTCCTGGATTTTCTCGAGTTGCGGCAGGTGATCTCGACTTACGACGGGGACCTCAGGGACCCGCTCTGGTGGCCTCAGGAAAGGCCAGTCCCCATGCGAGTTCCTCGGGGGCCTCTCGGGATTCCTCTCCCGTCGATGCCGGGGCCTAAGACCTTGTGTGGAGTCGGGGCCGGAACCTGAGCATTCCTCTCCAGTGCTGACATGGATCTTGGGGTACTTCTGGAGTCTCCCCAGGGGAGTCAGTCCTCGTCTCGAATGCGGGCATGCACTTGCGCTTTCCTCCAGAGCGGTAGCAGAAGTGTCACGCAGTCAGCCCAATGGATCAAAGGATCTATGGTTTTCCCTCGAGTCTTTCCCACGAGGCTTTCCCACGAGGCTTTCCCACAGGGTTGTCCCACGTGCACACGTGGTGGGAGTCGATCCTCGGCTTGAACGTCAAGGCAGTGCAGGGAAAACAGGTTCCTCTGGAATGAACTGACACATCTGGGGGACTCTTGGAATGGTGGCACGACACTGGAGTTCCTCTCGCCTTTCCTGTGGAGAGGGCCTCCTCTTGAGATGCGACGGGAACGCCTGGAATTCTTTCCCTACGAAACAGGGAAAGGATCCCTCATCTCGAGCTAGGAGGCGGAAACGGGGCTCCCCTGGATGTGTGCGGGACCCCATGTGCTTCCTCTCGAGTGGAGACGGGTATGTCGGGGAACTTCTTGAGTTGCAGCAAGGGTGTGAAGGACCCTTTGGAAGTTCCAGTGGTTAGACGTGATTAGCCTCGAGAAGCCTCAGCGGAAATGGGCCTCATCTCGCCTGGAGGGCAAAACCTCCTGGATTTTCTCGAGTTGCGGCAGGTGCTCTCGACTTACGACGGGGACCTCAGGGACCCGCTCTGGTGGCCTCAGGAAAGGCCAGTCCCCATGCGAGTTCCTCGGGGGCCTCTCGGCATTCCTCTCCCGTCTATGCCGGGGCCTAAGACCTTGTGTGGAGTCGGGGCCGGAACCTGAGGATTCCTCTCCAGTGCTGACATGGATCTTGGGGTACTTCTGGAGTCTCCCCAGGGGAGTCAGTCCTTGTCTCGAATGCGGGCATGCACTTGCGCTTTCCTCCAGAGCGGTAGCAGCAGTGTCACGCAGTCCGCCGCGTGGATCAAAGGATCTATGGTTTTCCCTCGAGTCTTTCCCACGAGGCTTTCCCACGAGGCTTTCCCGTAGGGCTGTCCCACGTGCACACGTGGTGGGAGTCGATCCTCGGCTTGAACGTCAAGGCAGTGCAGGGATAACAGGTTCCTCTGGAATGGACTGACACATCTGGGGGACTTGTGGAATGGTGGCACGACCCTGGAGTTCCTCTCGCCTTTCCTGTGGAGAGCGCCTCCTCTTGAGATGCGACGGGAACGCCGGGAATTCTTTCCCTACGAAACAGGGAAAGGATCCCTCATCTCGAGCTAGGAGGCGGAAACGGGGCTCCCCTGGATGTGTGCGGGACCCCACGTGCTTCCTCTCGAGTGGAGACGGGTATGTCGGGGAACTTCTTGAGTTGCAGCAAGGGTGTGAAGGACCCTTTGGAATTTCCAGTGGTTAGATGTGATTGGCCTCGAGAAGCCTCAGCGGAAATGGACCTCATCTCGCCTGGAGGGCAAAACCTCCTGGATTTTCTCGAGTTGCGGCAGGTGCTCTCGACTTACGACGGGGACCTCAGGGACCCGCTCTGGTGGCCTCAGGAAAGGCCAGTCCCCATGCGAGTTCCTCGGGGGCCTCTCGGCATTCCTCTCCCGTCGATGCCGGGGCCTAAGACCTTGTGTGGAGTCGGGGCCGGAACCTGAGGATTCCTCTCCAGTGCTGACATGGATCTTGGGGTACTTCTGGAGTCTCCCCAGGGGAGTCAGTCCTCGTCTCGAATGCGGGCATGCACTTGCGCTTTCCTCCAGAGCGGTAGCAGCAGTGTCACGCAGTCCGCCGCGTGGATCAAAGGATCTATGGTTTTCTCTCGAGTCTTTCCCACGAGGCTTTCCCACGAGGCTTTCCCACAGGGCTGTCCCACGTGCACACGTGGTGGGAGTGGATCCTCGGCTTGAACGTCAAGGCAGTGCAGGGAAAACAGGTTCCTCTGGAATGGACTGACACATCTGGGGGACTCTTGGAATGGTGGCACGACCCTGGAGTTCCTCTCGCCTTTCCTGTGGAGAGCGCCTCCTCTTGAGATGCGACTGGAACGCCGGGAATTCTTTCCCTACGGAACAGGGAAAGGATCCCTCATCTCGAGCTAGGAGGCGGAAACGGGGCTCCCCTGGATGTGTGCGGGACCCCACGTGCTTCCTCTCGAGTGGAGACGGGTATGTCGGGGAACTTCTTGAGTTGCAGCAAGGATGTGAAGGACCCTTTGGAAGTTCCAGTGGTTAGACTTGATTAGCCTCGAGAAGCCTCAGCGGAAATGGGCCTCATCTCGCCTGGAGGGCAAAACCTCCTGGATTTTCTCGAGTTGCGGCAGGTTCTCTCGACTTACGATGGGGACCTCAGGGAACCGCTCTGGTGGCCTCAGGAAAGGCCAGTCCCCATGCGAGTTCCTCTGGGGCCTCTCGGGATTCCTCTCCCGTCGATGCCGGGGCCTAAGACCTTGTGTGGAGTCGGGGCCGGAACCTGAGGATTCCTCTCCAGTGCTGACATGGATCTTGGGGTACTTCTGGAGTCTCCCCAGGGGAGTCAGTCCTCGTCTCCAATGCGGGCATGCACTTGCGCTTTCCTCCAGAGCGGTAGCAGCAGTGTCACGCAGTCCCCCGCCTGGATCAAAGGATCTATGGTTTTCCCTCGAGTCTTTCCCACGAGGCTTTCCCACGAGGCTTTCCCACAGGGCTGTCCCACGTGCACACGTGGTGGGAGTCGATCCTCGGCTTGAACGTCAAGGCAGTGCAGGGAAAACAGGTTCCTCTGGAATGGACTGACACATCTGGGGGACTCTTGGAATGGTGTCACGACCCTGGAGTTCCTCTCCCTTTCCTGTGGAGAGCGCCTCCTCTTGAGATGCGACGGGAACGCCGGGAATTCTTTCCCTACGAAACAGGGAAAGGATCCCTCATCTCGAGCTAGGAGGCGGAAACGGGGCTCCCCTGGATGTGTGCGGGACCCCACGTGCTTCCTCTCGAGTGGAGACGGGTATGTCGGGGAACTTCTTGAGTTGCAGCAAGGGTGTGAAGGACCCTTTGGAATTTCCAGTGGTTAGATGTGATTGGCCTCGAGAAGCCTCAGCGGAAATGGACCTCATCTCGCCTGGAGGGCAAAACCTCCTGGATTTTCTCGAGTTGCGGCAGGTGCTCTCGACTTACGACGGGGACCTCAGGGACCCGCTCTGGTGGCCTCAGGAAAGGCCAGTCCCCATGCGAGTTCCTCGGGGGCCTCTCGGCATTCCTCTCCCGTCGATGCCGGGGCCTAAGACCTTGTGTGGAGTCGGGGCCGGAACCTGAGGATTCCTCTCCAGTGCTGACATGGATCTTGGGGTACTTCTGGAGTCTCCCCAGGGGAGTCAGTCCTCGTCTCGAATGCGGGCATGCACTTGCGCTTTCCTCCAGAGCGGTAGCAGCAGTGTCACGCAGTCCGCCGCGTGGATCAAAGGATCTATGGTTTTCTCTCGAGTCTTTCCCACGAGGCTTTCCCACGAGGCTTTCCCACAGGGCTGTCCCACGTTCACACGTGGTGGGAGTGGATCCTCGGCTTGAACGTCAAGGCAGTGCAGGGAAAACAGGTTCCTCTGGAATGGACTGACACATCTGGGGGACTCTTGGAATGGTGGCACGACCCTGGAGTTCCTCTCGCCTTTCCTGTGGAGAGCGCCTCCTCTTGAGATGTGACGGGAACGCCGGGAATTCTTTCCCTACGGAACAGGGAAAGGATCCCCCATCTCGAGCTAGGAGGCGGAAACGGGGCTCCCCTGGATGTGTGCGGGACCCCACGTGCTTCCTCTCGAGTGGAGACGGGTATGTCGGGGAACTTCTTGAGTTGCAGCAAGGATGTGAAGGACCCTTTGGAAGTTCCAGTGGTTAGACGTGATTAGCCTCGAGAAGCCTCAGCGGAAATGGGCCTCATCTCGCCTGGAGGGCAAAACCTCCTGGATTTTCTCGAGTTGCGGCAGGTTCTCTCGACTTACGATGGGGACCTCAGGGACCCGCTCTGGTGGCCTCAGGAAAGGCCAGTCCCCATGCGAGTTCCTCGGGGGCCTCTCGGCATTCCTCTCCCGTCGATGCCGGGGCCTAAGACCTTGTGTGGAGTCGGGGCCGGAACCTGAGGATTCCTCTCCAGTGCTGACATGGATCTTGGGGTACTTCTGGAGCCTCCCCAGGGGAGTCAGTCCTCGTCTCGAATGCGGGCATGCACTTGCGCTTTCCTCCAGAGCGGTAGCAGCAGTGTCACGCAGTCCGCCGCGTGGATCAAAGGATCTATGGTTTTCCCTCGAGTCTTTCCCACGAGGCTTTCCCACGAGGCTTTCCCACAGGGCTGTCTCACGTGCACACGTGGTGGGAGTGGATCCTCGGCTTGAACGTCAAGGCAGTGAAGGGAAAACAGGTTCCTCTGGAATGGACTGACACATCTGGGGGACTCTTGGAATGGTGGCACGACCCTGGAGTTCCTCTCGCCTTTCCTGTGGAGAGCGCCTCCTCTTGAGATGCGACGGGAACGCCGGGAATTCTTTCCCTACGAAACAGGGAAAGGATCCCTCATCTCGAGCTAGGAGGCGGAAACGGGGCTCCCCTGGATGTGTGCGGGACCCCACGTGCTTCCTCTCGAGTGGAGACGGGTATGTCGGGGAACTTCTTGAGTTGCAGCAAGGGTGTGAAGGACCCTTTGGAAGTTCCAGTGGTTAGACGTGATTAGACTCGAGAAGCCTCAGCGGAAATGGGCCTCATCTCGCCTGGAGGGCAAAACCTCCTGGATTTTCTCGAGTTGCGGCAGGTGCTCTCGACTTACGACGGGGACCTCAGGGACCCGCTCTGGTGGCCTCAGGAAAGGCCAGTCCCCATGCGAGTTCCTCGGGGGCCTCTCGGCATTCATCTCCCGTCGATGCCGGGGCCTAAGACCTTGTGTGGAGTCGGGGCCGGAACCTGAGGATTCCTTTTCAGTGCTGACATGGATCTTGGGGTACTTCTGGAGTCTCCCCAGGGGAGTCAGTCCTCGTCTCGTATGCGGGCATGCACTTGCGCTTTCCTCCAGAGCGGTAGCAGCAGTGTCACGCAGTCCTCCGCGTGGATCAAAGGATCTATGGTTTTCCCTCGAGTCTTTCCCACGAGGCTTTCCCACGAGGCTTTCCCACAGGGCTGTCCCACGTTCACACGTGGTG
Source organism: Ovis canadensis (assembly GCF_042477335.2). NCBI lineage: Eukaryota > Metazoa > Chordata > Mammalia > Artiodactyla > Bovidae > Ovis > Ovis canadensis. The sequence goes on from NC_091254.1 coordinate 9,606,845, forward strand.
GGAGTGGATCCTCGGCTTGAACGTCAAGGCAGTGCAGGGAAAACAGGTTCCTCTGGAATGGACTGACACATCTGGGGGACTCTTGGAATGGTGGCACGACCCTGGAGTTCCTCTCGCCTTTCCTGTGGAGAGTGCCTCCTCTTGAGATGCGACGGGAACGCCGGGAATTCTTTCCCTACGAAACAGGGAAAGGATCCCTCATCTCGAGCTAGGAGGCGGAAACGGGGCTCCCCTGGATGTGTGCGGGACCCCACGTGCTTCCTCTCGAGTGGAGACGGGTATGTCGGGGAACTTCTTGAGTTGCAGCAAGGGTGTGAAGGACCCTTTGGAAGTTCCAGTGTTTAGACGTGATTAGCCTCGAGAAGCCTCAGCAGAAATGGGCCTCATCTCGCCTGGAGGGCAAAACCTCCTGGATTTTCTCGAGTTGCGGCAGGTGCTCTCGACTTACGACGGGGACCTCAGGGACCCGCTCTGGTGGCCTCAGGAAAGGCCAGTCCCCATGCGAGTTCCTCGGGGGCCTCTCGGGATTCCTCTCCCGTCGATGCCGGGGCCTAAGACCTTGTGTGGAGTCGGGGCCGGAACCTGAGGATTCCTCTCCAGTGCTGACATGGATCTTGGGGTACTTCTGGAGTCTCCCCAGGGGAGTCAGTCCTCGTCTCGAATGCGGGCATGCACTTGCGCTTTCCTCCAGAGCGGTAGCAGCAGTGTCACGCAGTCCTCCGCGTGGATCAAAGGATCTATGGTTTTCCCTCGAGTCTTTCCCACGAGGCTTTCCCACGAGGCTTTCCCACAGGGCTGTCCCACGTGCACACGTGGTGGGAGTCGATCCTCGGCTTGAACGTCAAGGCAGTGCAGGGAAAACAGGTTCCTCTGGAATGGACTGACACATCTGGGGGACTCTTGGAATGGCGGCACGACCCTGGAGTTCCTCTCGCCTTTCCTGTGGAGAGCGCCTCCTCTTGAGATGCGACGGGAACGCCGGGAATTCTTTCCCTACGAAACAGGGAAAGGATCCCTCATCTCGAGATAGGAGGCGGAAACGGGGCTCCCCTGGATGTGTGCGGGACCCCACGTGCTTCCTCTCGAGTGGAGACGGGTATGTCGGGGAACTTCTTGAGTTGCAGCAAGGGTGTGAAGGACCCTTTGGAAGTTAGAGTGGTTAGACGTGATTAGCCTCGAGAAGCCTCAGCGGAAATGGGCCTCATCTCGCCTGGAGGGCAAAACCTCCTGGATTTTCTCGAGTTGCGGCAGGTGCTCTCGACTTACGACGGGGACCTCAGGGAACCGCTCTGGTGGCCTCAGGAAAGGCCAGTCCCCATGCGAGTTCCTCGGGGGCCTCTCGGGATTCCTCTCCCGTCGATGCCGGGCCCTAAGACCTTGTGTGGAGTCGGGGCCGGAACCTGAGGATTCCTCTCCAGTGCTGACATGGATCTTGGGGTACTTCTGGAGTCTCCCCAGGGGAGTCAGTCCTCGTCTCGAATGCGGGCATGCACTTGCGCTTTCCTCCAGAGCGGTAGCAGCAGTGTCACGCATTCAGCCCAATGGATCAAAGGATCTATGGTTTTCCCTCGAGTCTTTCCCACGAGGCTTTCCCACGAGGCTTTCCCACAGGGCTGTCCCACGTGCACACGTGGTGGGAGTCGATCCTCGGCTTGAACGTCAAGGCAGTGCAGGGATAACAGGTTCCTCTGGAATGGACTGACACATCTGGGGGACTCTTGGAATGGTGGCACGACCCTGGAGTTCCTCTCGCCTTTCCTGTGGAGAGCGCCTCTTCTTGAGATGCGACGGGAACGCCGGGAATTCTTTCCCTACGAAACAGGGAAAGGATCCCTCATCTCGAGCTGGGAAGCGGAAACGGGGCTCCCCTGGATGTGTGCGGGACCCCACGTGCTTCCTCTCGAGTGGAGACGGGTATGTCGGGGAACTTCTTGAGTTGCAGCAAGGGTGTGAAGGACCCTTTGGAAGTTCCAGTGGTTACACGTGATTAGCCTCGAGAAGCCTCAGCAGAAATGGGCCTCATCTCGCCTGGAGGGCAAAACCTCCTGGATTTTCTCGAGTTGCCGCAGGTGCTCTCGACTTACGACGGGGACCTCAGGGACCCGCTCTGGTGGCCTCAGGAAAGGCCAGTCCCCATGCGAGTTCCTCGGGGGCCTCTCGGGATTCCTCTCCCGTCGATGCCGGGGCCTAAGACCTTGTGTGGAGTCGGGGCCGGAACCTGAGGATTCCTCTCCAGTGCTGACATGGATCTTGGGGTACTTCTGGAGTCTCCCCAGGGGAGTCAGTCCTCGTCTCGAATGCGGGCATGCACTTGCGCTTTCCTCCAGAGCGGTAGCAGCAGTGTCACGCAGTCCGCCGCGTGGATCAAAGGATCTATGGTTTTCCCTCGAGTCTTTCCCACGAGGCTTTCCCACGAGGCTTTCCCACAGGGCTGTCCCACGTGCACACGTGGTGGGAGTCGATCCTCGGCTTGAACGTCAAGGCAGTGCAGGGAAAACAGGTTCCTCTGGAATGGACTGACACATCTGGGGGACTCTTGGAATGGTGGCACGACCCTGGAGTTCCTCTCGCCTTTCCTGTGGAGAGCGCCTCCTCTTGAGATGCGACGGGAACGCCGGGAATTCTTTCCCTACGAAACAGGGAAAGGTTCCCTCATCTCGAGCTAGGAGGCGGAAACGGGGCTCCCCTGGATGTGTGCGGGACCCCACGTGCTTCCTCTCGAGTGGAGACGGGTATGTCGGGGAACTTCTTGAGTTGCAGCAAGGGTGTGAAAGATCCTTTGGAATTTCCAGTGGTTAGATGTGATTGGCCTCGAGAAGCCTCAGCGGAAATGGCCCTCATCTCGCCTGGAGGGCAAAACCTCCTGGATTTTCTCGAGTTGCGGCAGGTGCTCTCGACTTACGACGGGGACCTCAGGGACCCGCTCTGGTGGCCTCAGGAAAGGCCAGTCCCCATGCGAGTTCCTCGGGGGCCTCTCGGCATTCCTCTCCCGTCGATACCGGGGCCTAAGACCTTGTGTGGAGTCGGGGCCGGAACCTGAGGATTCCTCTCCAGTGCTGACATGGATCTTGGGGTACTTCTGGAGTCTCCCCAGGGGAGTCAGTCCTCGTCTCGAATGCGGGCATGCACTTTTGCTTTCCTCCAGAGCGGTAGCAGCAGTGTCACGCAGTCCGCCGCGTGGATCAAAGGATCTATGGTTTTCCCTCGAGTCTTTCCCACGAGGCTTTCCCACGAGGCTTTCCCACAGGGCTGTCCCACGTGCACACGTGGTGGGAGTGGATCCTCGGCTTGAACGTCAAGGCAGTGCAGGGAAAACAGGTTCCTCTGGAATGGACTGACACATCTGGGGGTCTCTTGGAATGGTGGCACGACCCTGGAGTTCCTCTCGCCTTTCCTGTGGAGAGCGCCTCCTCTTGAGATGCGACGGGAACGCCGGGAATTCTTTCCCTACGAAACAGGGAAAGGATCCCTCATCTCGAGCTAGGAGGCGGAAACGGGGCTCCCCTGGATGTGTGCGGGACCCGACGTGCTTCCTCTCGAGTGGAGACGGGTATGTCGGGGAACTTCTTGAGTTGCAGCAAGGGTGTGAAGGACCCTTTGGAAGTTCCAGTGGTTAGACGTGATTAGCCTCGAGAAGCCTCAGCGGAAATGGGCCTCATCTCGCCTGGAGGGCAAAACCTCCTGGATTTTCTCGAGTTGCGGCAGGTGCTCTCGACTTACGACGGGGACGTCAGGGACCCGCTCTGGTGGCCTCAGGAAAGGCCAGTCCCCATGCGAGTTCCACGGGGGCCTCTCGGGATTCCTCTCCCGTCGATGCCGGGCCCTTAGACCTTGTGTGGAGTCGGGGCCGGAACCTGAGGATTCCTCTCCAGTGCTGACATGGATCTTGGGGTACTTCTGGAGTCTCCCCAGGGGAGTCAGTCCTCGTCTCGAATGCGGGCATGCACTTGCGCTTTCCTCCAGAGCGGTAGCAGCAGTGTCACGCAGTCAGCCCAATGGATCAAAGGATCTATGGTTTTCCCTCGAGTCTTTCCCACGAGGCTTTCCCACGAGGCTTTCCCACAGGGCTGTCCCACGTGCACACGTGGTGGGAGTCGATCCTCGGCTTGAACGTCAAGGCAGTGCAGGGAAAACAGGTTCCTCTGGAATGGACTGACACATCTGGGGGACTCTTGGAATGGTGTCACGACCCTGGAGTTCCTCTCGCCTTTCCTGTGGAGAGCGCCTCCTCTTGAGATGCGACGGGAACGCCGGGAATTCTTTCCCTACGAAACAGGGAAAGGATCCCTCATCTCGAGCTAGGAGGCGGAAACGGGGCTCCCCTGGATGTGTGCGGGACCCCACGTGCTTCCTCTCGAGTGGAGACGGGTATGTCGGGGAACTTCTTGAGTTGCAGCAAGGGTGTGAAGGACCCTTTGGAAGTTCCAGTGGTTACACGTGATTAGCCTCGAGAAGCCTCAGCGGAAATGGGCCTCATCTCGCCTGGAGGGCAAAACCTCCTGGATTTTCTCGAGTTGCGGCAGGTGCTCTCGACTTACGACGGGGACGTCAGGGACCCGCTCTGGTGGCCTCAGGAAAGGCCAGTCCCCATGCGAGTTCCACGGGGGCCTCTCGGGATTCCTCTCCCGTCGATGCCGGGCCCTAAGACCTTGTGTGGAGTCGGGGCCGGAACCTGAGGATTCCTCTCCAGTGCTGACATGGATCTTGGGGTACTTCTGGAGTCTCCCCAGGGGAGTCAGTCCTCGTCTCGAATGCGGGCATGCACTTGCGCTTTCCTCCAGAGCGGTAGCAGCAGTGTCACGCAGTCCGCCGCGTGGATCAAAGGATCTATGGTTTTCCCTCGAGTCTTTCCCACGAGGCTTTCCCACGAGGCTTTCCCACAGGGCTGTCCCACGTGCACACGTGGTGGGAGTGGATCCTCGGCTTGAACGTCAAGGCAGTGCAGGGAAAACAGGTTCCTCTGGAATGGACTGACACATCTGGGGGTCTCTTGGAATGGTGGCACGACCCTGGAGTTCCTCTCGCCTTTCCTGTGGAGAGCGCCTCCTCTTGAGATGCGACGGGAACGCCGGGAATTCTTTCCCTACGAAACAGGGAAAGGATCCCTCATCTCGAGCTAGGAGGCGGAAACGGGGCTCCCCTGGATGTGTGCGGGACCCGACGTGCTTCCTCTCGAGTGGAGACGGGTATGTCGGGGAACTTCTTGAGTTGCAGCAAGGGTGTGAAGGACCCTTTGGAAGTTCCAGTGGTTAGACGTGATTAGCCTCGAGAAGCCTCAGCGGAAATGGGCCTCATCTCGCCTGGAGGGCAAAACCTCCTGGATTTTCTCGAGTTGCGGCAGGTGCTCTCGACTTACGACGGGGACGTCAGGGACCCGCTCTGGTGGCCTCAGGAAAGGCCAGTCCCCATGCGAGTTCCACGGGGGCCTCTCGGGATTCCTCTCCCGTCGATGCCGGGCCCTTAGACCTTGTGTGGAGTCGGGGCCGGAACCTGAGGATTCCTCTCCAGTGCTGACATGGATCTTGGGGTACTTCTGGAGTCTCCCCAGGGGAGTCAGTCCTCGTCTCGAATGCGGGCATGCACTTGCGCTTTCCTCCAGAGCGGTAGCAGCAGTGTCACGCAGTCAGCCCAATGGATCAAAGGATCTATGGTTTTCCCTCGAGTCTTTCCCACGAGGCTTTCCCACGAGGCTTTCCCACAGGGCTGTCCCACGTGCACACGTGGTGGGAGTCGATCCTCGGCTTGAACGTCAAGGCAGTGCAGGGAAAACAGGTTCCTCTGGAATGGACTGACACATCTGGGGGACTCTTGGAATGGTGTCACGACCCTGGAGTTCCTCTCGCCTTTCCTGTGGAGAGCGCCTCCTCTTGAGATGCGACGGGAACGCCGGGAATTCTTTCCCTACGAAACAGGGAAAGGATCCCTCATCTCGAGCTAGGAGGCGGAAACGGGGCTCCCCTGGATGTGTGCGGGACCCCACGTGCTTCCTCTCGAGTGGAGACGGGTATGTCGGGGAACTTCTTGAGTTGCAGCAAGGGTGTGAAGGACCCTTTGGAAGTTCCAGTGGTTACACGTGATTAGCCTCGAGAAGCCTCAGCGGAAATGGGCCTCATCTCGCCTGGAGGGCAAAACCTCCTGGATTTTCTCGAGTTGCGGCAGGTGCTCTCGACTTACGACGGGGACGTCAGGGACCCGCTCTGGTGGCCTCAGGAAAGGCCAGTCCCCATGCGAGTTCCACGGGGGCCTCTCGGGATTCCTCTCCCGTCGATGCCGGGCCCTAAGACCTTGTGTGGAGTCGGGGCCGGAACCTGAGGATTCCTCTCCAGTGCTGACATGGATCTTGGGGTACTTCTGGAGTCTCCCCAGGGGAGTCAGTCCTCGTCTCGAATGCGGGCATGCACTTGCGCTTTCCTCCAGAGCGGTAGCAGCAGTGTCACGCAGTCCGCCGCGTGGATCAAAGGATCTATGGTTTTCCCTCGAGTCTTTCCCACGAGGCTTTCCCACGAGGCTTTCCCACAGGGCTGTCCCACGTGCACACGTGGTGGGAGTCGATCCTCGGCTTGAACGTCAAGGCAGTGCAGGGAAAACAGGTTCCTCTGGAATGGACTGACACATCTGGGGGACTCTTGGAATGGTGTCAGGACCCTGGAGTTCCTCTCGCCTTTCCTGTGGAGAGCGCCTCCTCTTGAGATGCGACGGGAACGCCGGGAATTCTTTCCCTACGAAACAGGGAAAGGATCCCTCATCTCGAGCTAGGAGGCGGAAACGGGGCTACCCTGGATGTGTGCGGGACCCCACGTGCTTCCTCTCGAGTGGAGACGGGTATGTCGGGGAACTTCTTGAGTTGCAGCAAGGGTGTGAAGGACCCTTTGGAAGTTCCAGTGGTTACACGTGATTAGCCTCGAGAAGCCTCAGCAGAAATGGGCCTCATCTCGCCTGGAGGGCAAAACCTCCTGGATTTTCTCGAGTTGCCGCAGGTGCTCTCGACTTACGACGGGGACCTCAGGGACCCGCTCTGGTGGCCTCAGGAAAGGCCAGTCCCCATGCGAGTTCCTCGGGGGCCTCTCGGGATTCCTCTCCCGTCGATGCCGGGGCCTAAGACCTTGTGTGGAGTCGGGGCCGGAACCTGAGGATTCCTCTCCAGTGCTGACATGGATCTTGGGGTACTTCTGGAGTCTCCCCAGGGGAGTCAGTCCTCGTCTCGAATGCGGGCATGCACTTGCGCTTTCCTCCAGAGCGGTAGCAGCAGTGTCACGCAGTCCGCCGCGTGGATCAAAGGATCTATGGTTTTCCCTCGAGTCTTTCCCACGAGGCTTTCCCACGAGGCTTTCCCACAGGGCTGTCCCACGTGCACACGTGGTGGGAGTGGATCCTCGGCTTGAACGTCAAGGCAGTGCAGGGAAAACAGGTTCCTCTGGAATGGACTGACACATCTGGGGGACTCTTGGAATGGTGGCACGACCATGGAGTTCCTCTCGCCTTTCCTGTGGAGAGCGCCTCCTCTTGAGATGCGACGGGAACGCCGGGAATTCTTTCCCTACGAAACAGGGAAAGGATCCCTCATCTCGAGCTAGGAGGCGGAAACGGGGCTCCCCTGGATGTGTGCGGGACCCCACGTGCTTCCTCTCGAGTGGAGACGGGTATGTCGGGGAACTTCTTGAGTTGCATCAAGGGTGTGAAGGACCCTTTGGAATTTCCAGTGGTTAGATGTGATTGGCCTCGAGAAGCCTCAGCGGAAATGGCCCTCATCTCGCCTGGAGGGCAAAACCTCCTGGATTTTCTCGAGTTGCGGCAGGTGCTCTCGACTTACGACGGGGACCTCAGGGACCCGCTCTGGTGGCCTCAGGAAAGGCCAGTCCCCATGCGAGTTCCTCGGGGGCCTCTCTGCATTCCTCTCCCGTCGATGCCGGAGCCTAAGACCTTGTGTGGAGTCGGGGCCGGAACCTGAGGATTCCTCTCCAGTGCTGACATGGATCTTGGGGTACTTCTGGAGTCTCCCCAGGGGAGTCAGTCCTCGTCTCGAATGCGGGCATGCACTTGCGCTTTCCTCCAGAGCGGTAGCAGCAGTGTCACGCAGTCCGCCCACTGGATCAAAGGATCTATGGTTTTCCCTCGAGTCTTTCCCACGAGGCTTTCCCACGAGGCTTTCCCACAGGGCTGTCCCACGTGCACACGTGGTGGGAGTCGATCCTCGGCTTGAACGTCAAGGCAGTGCAGGGAAAACAGGTTCCTCTGGAATGGACTGACACATCTGGGGGACTCTTGGAATGGTGGCACGACCCTGGAGTTCCTCTCGCCTTTCCTGTGGAGAGCGCCTCCTCTTGAGATGCGACGGGAACGCCGGGAATTCTTTCCCTACGAAACAGGGAAAGGATCCCACATCTCGAGCTAGGAGGCGGAAACGGGGCTCCCCTGGATGTGTGCGGGACCCCACGTGCTTCCTCTCGAGTGGAGACGGGTATGTCGGGGAACTTCTTGAGTTGCAGCAAGGGTGTGAAGGACCCTTTGGAAGTTCCAGTGGTTAGACGTGATTAGGCTCGAGAACCCTCAGCGGAAATGGGCCTCATCTCGCCTGGAGGGCAAAACCTCCTGGATTTTCTCGAGTTGCGGCAGGTGCTCTCGACTTACGACGGGGACCTCAGGGACCCGCTCTGGTGGCCTCAGGAAAGGCCAGTCCCCATGCGAGTTCCTCGGGGGCCTCTCGGCATTCCTCTCCCGTCGATGCCGGTGCCTAAGACCTTGTGTGGAGTCGGGGCCGGAACCTGAGGATTCCTCTCCAGTGCTGACATGGATCTTGGGGTACTTCTGGAGTCTCCCCAGGGGAGTCAGTCCTCGTCTCGAATGCGGGCATGCACTTGCGCTTTCCTCCAGAGCGGTAGCAGCAGTGTCACGCAGTCCGCCGCGTGGATCAAAGGATCTATGGTTTTCCCTCGAGTCTTTCACACGAGGCTTTCCCACGAGGCTTTCCCGCAGGGCTGTCCCACGTGCACACGTGGTGGGAGTCGATCCTCGGCTTGAACGTCAAGGCAGTGCAGGGAAAACAGGTTCCTCTGGAATGGACTGACACATCTGGGGGACTCTTGGAATGGTGGCACGACCCTGGAGTTCCTCTCGCCTTTCCTGTGGAGAGCGCCTCCTCTTGAGATGCGACGGGAACGCCGGGAATTCTTACCCTATGAAACAGGGAAAGGATCCTTCATCTCGAGCTAGGAGGCGGAAACGGGGCTCCCCTGGATGTGTGCGGGACCCCACGTGCTTCCTCTTGAGTGGAGACGGGTATGTCGGGGAACTTCTTGATTTGCAGCAAGGGTGTGAAGGACCCTTTGGAAGTTCCAGTGGTTAGACGTGATTAGGCTCCAGAAGCCTCAGCGGAAATGGGCCTCATCTCGCCTGGAGGGCAAAACCTCCTGGATTTTCTCGAGTTGCGGCAGATGCTCTCGACTTACGACGGGGACCTCAGGGACCCGCTCTGGTGGCCTCAGGAAAGGCCAGTCCCCAGGCGAGTTCCTCGGGGGCCTCTCGGGATTCCTCTCCCGTCGATGCCGGTGCCTAAGACCTTGTGTGGAGTCGGGGCCGGAACCTGAGGATTCCTCTCCAGTGCTGACATGGATCTTGGGGTACTTCTGGAGTCTCCCCAGGGGAGTCAGTCCTCGTCTCGAATGCGGGCATGCACTTGCGCTTTCCTCCAGAGCGGTAGCAGCAGTGTCACGCAGTCCGCCGCGTGGATCAAAGGATCTATGGTTTTCCCTCGAGTCTTTCCCACGAGGCTTTCCCACGAGGCTTTCCCACAGGGCTGTCCCACGTGCACACGTGGTGGGAGTCGATCCTCGGCTTGAACGTCAAGGCAGTGCAGGGAAAACAGGTTCCTCTGGAATGGACTGACACATCTGGGGGTCTCTTGGAATGGTGCCACGACCCTGGAGTTCCTCTCACCTTTCCTGTGGAGAGCGCCACCTCTTGACTTGCGACGGGAACGCCGGGAATTCTTTCCGTACGAAACAGGGAAAGGATCCCTCATCTCGATCTAGGAGGCATAAACGGGGCTCCCCTGGATGTGTGCGGGACCCCACGTGCTTCCTCTCGAGTGGAGACGGGTATGTCGCGGAACAGCTTGAGTTGCAGCAAGGGTGTGAAGGACCCTATGGAAGTTCCAGTGGTTAGATGTGATTAGCCTCGAGAAGCCTCAGCGGAAATGGGCCTCATCTCGCCTGGAGGGCAAATCCTCCTGGATTTTCTCGAGTTGCGGCAGGTGCTCTCGACTTACGATGGGGACCTCAGGGACCCGCTCTGGTGGCCTCAGGAAAGGCCAGTCCCCATGCGAGTTCCTCGGGGGCCTCTCGGGATTCCTCTCCCGTCGATGAGGGGCCTAAGACCTTGTGTGGAGTCGGGGCCGGAACCTGAGGATTCCTCTCCAGTGCTGACATGGATCTTGGGGTACTTCTGGAGTCTCCCCAGGGGAGTCAGTCCTCGTCTCGAATGTGGGCATGCACTTGCGCTTTCCTCCAGAGCGGTAGCAGCAGTGTCACGCAGTCCGCCGCGTGGATCAAAGGATCTATGGTTTTCCCTCGAGTCTTTCCCACGAGGCTTTCCCACGAGGCTTTCCCACAGGGCTGTCCCACGTGCACACGTGGTGGGAGTGGATCCTCGGCTTGAACGTCAAGGCAGTGCAGGGAAAACAGGTTCCTCTGGAATGGACTGACACATCTGGGGGTCTCTTGGAATGGTGCCACGACCCTGGAGTTCCTCTCGCCTTTCCTGTGGACAGCGCCACCTCTTGAGATGCGACGGGAACGCCGGGAATTCTTTCCCTACGAAACAGGGAAAGGATCCCTCATCTCGAGCTAGGAGGCGGAAACGGGGCTCCCCTGGATGTGTGCGGGACCCCACGTGCTTCGTCTCGAGTGGAGACGGGTATGTCGCGGAACTGCTTGAGTTGCAGCAAGGATGTGAAGGACCCTTTGGAAGTTCCAGTGGTTAGATGTGATTGGCCTCGAGAAGCCTCAGCGGAAATGGGCCTCATCTCGCCTGGAGGGCAAAACCTCCTGGATTTTCTCGAGTTGCGGCAGGTGCTCTCGACTTACGACGGGGACCTCAGGGACCCGCTCTGGTGGCCTCAGGAAAGGCCAGTCCCCATGCGAGTTCCTCGGGGGCCTCTCGGGATTACTCTCCCGTTGATGCCGGGGCCTAAGACCTTGTGTGGAGTCGGGGCCGGAACCTGAGGATTCCTCTCCAGTGCTGACATGGATCTTGGGGTACTTCTGGAGTCTCCCCAGGGGAGTCAGTCCTCGTCTCGAATGCGGGCATGCACTTGCGCTTTCCTCCAGAGCGGTAGCAGCAGTGTCCGCAGTCCGCCGCGTGGATCAAAGGATCTATGGTTTTCCCTCGAGTCTTTCCCACGAGGCTTTCCCACGAGGCTTTCCCACAGGGCTGTCCCACGTGCACAGGTGGTGGGAGTCGATCCTCGGCTTGAACGTCAAGGCAGTGCAGGGAAAACTGGTTCCTCTGGAATGGACTGACACATCTGGGGGACTCTTGGAATGGTGGCACGACCCTGGAGTTCCTCTCGCCTTTCCTGTGGAGAGCGCCTCCTCTTTAGATGCGACGGGAACGCCGGGAATTCTTTCCCTACGAAACAGGGAAAGGATCCCTCATCTCGAGCTAGGAGGCGGAAACGGGGCTCCCCTGGATGTGTGCGGGACCCCACGTGCTTCCACTCGAGTGGAGACGGGTATGTCGGGGAACTTCTTGAGTTGCAGCAAGGGTGTGAAGGACCCTTTGGAAGTTCCAGTGGTTAGATATGATTGGCCTCGAGAAGCCTCAACGGAAATGGGCCTAATCTCGCCTGGAGGGCAAAACCTCCTGGATTTTCTCGAGTTGCGGCAGGTGCTCTCGACTTACGACGGGGACCTCAGGGACCCGCTCTGGTGGCCTCAGGAAAGGCCAGTCCCCATGCGAGTTCCTCGGGAGCCTCTCGGGATTCCTCTCCCGTCGATGCCGGGGCCTAAGACCTTGTGTGGAGTCGGGGCCGGAACCTGAGGATTCCTCTCCAGTGCTGACATGGATCTTGGGGTACTTCTGGAGTCTCCCCAGGGGAGTCAGTCCTCGTCTCGAATGCGGGCATGCACTTGCACTTTCCTCCAGAGCGGTAGCAGTAGTGTCACGCAGTCCGCCGCGTGGATCAAAGGATCTATGGTTTTCCCTCGAGTCTTTCCCAAGAGGCTTTCCCACGAGGCTTTCCCACAGGGCTGTCCCACATGCACACGTGGTGTGAGTCGATCGTCGGCTTGAACGTCAAGGCAGTGCAGGGAAAACAGGTTCCTCTCGTATGGACTGACACATCTGGGGGTCTCTTGGAATGGTGGCACGACCCTGGAGTTCCTCTCGCCTCTCCTGTGGAGAGTGTCTCCTCTTGAGATGCGACGGGAACGCCGGGAATTCTTTCCCTACGAAACAGGGAAAGGATCCCTCATCTCGAGCTAGGAGGCGGAAACGGGGCTCCCCTGGATGTGTGCGGGACCCCACGTGCTTCCTCTCGAGTGGAGACGGGTATGTCGCGAAACGTCTTGAGTTGCAGCAAGGGTGTGAAGGACCCTTTGGAAGTACCAATGGTTAGATGTGATTATCCTCGAGAAGCCTCAGCGGAAATGGGCATCATCTCGCCTGGAGGGCAAAACCTCCTGGATTTTCTCGAGTTGCAGCAGGTGCTCTCGTCGTACGACGGGGACCTCAGGGACCCGCTCTGGTGGCCTCAGGAAAGGCCAGTCCCCATGCGAGTTCCTCGGGGGCCTCTCGGCATTCCTCTCCCGTCGATGCCGGGGCCTAAGACCTTGTGTGGAGTCGGGGCCGGAACCTCAGGATTCCTCTCCAGTGCTGACATGGATCTTGGGGTACTTCTGGAGTCTCCCCAGGGGAGTCAGTCCTCGTCTCGAATGCGGGCATGCACTTGCGCTTTCCTCCAGAGCGGTAGCAGCAGTGTCACGCAGTCCGCCGCGTGGATCAAAGGATCTATGGTTTTCCCTCGAGTCTTTCCCACGAGGCTTTCCCACGAGGCTTTCCCACAGGGCTGTCCCACGTGCACACGTGGTGGGAGTCGATCCTCGGCTTGAACGTCAAGGCAGTGCAGGGAAAACAGGTTCCTCTGGAATGGACTGACACATCTGGGGGACTCTTGGAATGGTGGCACGACCCTGGAGTTCCTCTCGACTTTCCTGTGCAGAGCGCCTCCTCTTGAGATGCGACGGGAACGACGGGAATTCTTTCCCTACGAAACAGGGAAAGGATCCCTCATCTCGAGCTAGGAGGCGGAAACGGGGCTCCCCTGGATATGTGCGGGATCCCACGTGCTTCCTCTCTAGTGGAGACGGGTATGTCGGGGAACTTCTTGAGTTGCAGCAAGGGTGTGAAGGACCCTTTGGAAGTTCCAGTGGTTAGACGTGATTAGCCTCGAGAAGCTTCAGCGGAAATGGGCCTCATCTCGCCTGGAGGGCAAAACCTCCTGGATTTTCGCGAGTTGCGGCAGGTGCTCTCGACTTACGACGAGGACCTCAGGGACCCGCTCTGGTGGCCTCAGGAAAGGCCAGTCCCCATGCGAGTTCCTCGGGGGCCTCTCGGGATTCCTCTCCCGTCGATGACGGGGCCTACGACCTTGTGTGGAGTCGGGGTCCGAAAGTGAGGATTTCTCTCCAGTGCTGACATGGATCTTGAGGTAATTCTGGAGTCTCCCCAGGGGAGTCAGTCCTAGTCTCGAATGCGGGCATGCACTTGCGCTTTCCTCCAGAGCGGTAGCAGCAGTGTCACGCCGTCCGCCGCGTGCATCAAAGGATCTATGGTTTTCCCTCGAGTCTTTCCCACGAGGCTTTCCCACGAGGCTTTCCCACAGGGCTGTCCCACGTGCACACGTGGTGGGAGTCGATCCTCGGCTTGAACGTCATGGCAGTGCAGGGCAAACAGATTCCTCTGGAATGGACTGACACATCTGGGGGACTCTTGCAATGGTGGCACGACCCTGGAGTTCGTCTCACCTTTCCTGTGGAGAGCGCCTCCTCTTGAGATGCGACGGGAACGCCGGGAATTCTTTCCCTACGAAACAGGGAAAGGATCCCTCATCTCGAGGTGGGAGGCGGAAACGGGGCTTCCCTGGATGTGTGCGGAACCCTTGTGCTTCCTCTCGAGTGGAGACGGGTATGTCGGGGAACTTCTTGAGTTGTAGCAAGGGTGTGAAGGACCCTTTGAAAATTCCAGTGGTTAGATGTGATTAGCCTCGAGAAGCCTCAGCGGAAATGGGCCTCATCTCGCCTGGAGGGCAAAACCTCCTGGATTTTCTCGAGTTGCGGCAGGTGCTCTCGACTTACGTCGTGGGCCTCAGGGACCCGCTCTGGTGGCCTCAGGAAAGGGCAGTCCCCATGCGACTTCCTCGGGGGCCTCTCGGGATTCCTCTCCCGTCGATGCCGGGCCCTTAGACCTTGTGTGGAGTCGGGGCCGGAACCTGAGGATTCCTCTCCAGTGCTGACATGGATCTTGGGGTACTTCTGGAGTCTCCCCAGGGGAGTCAGTCCTCGTCTCGAATGCGGGCATGCACTTGCGCTTTCCTCCAGAGCGGTAGCAGCAGTGTCACGCAGTCAGCCCAATGGATCAAAGGATCTATGGTTTTCCCTCGAGTCTTTCCCACGAGGCTTTCCCACGAGGCTTTCCCACAGGGCTGTCCCACGTGCACACGTGGTGGGAGTCGATCCTCGGCTTGAACGTCAAGGCAGTGCAGGGAAAACAGGTTCCTCTGGAATGGACTGACACATCTGGGGGACTCTTGGAATGGTGTCACGACCCTGGAGTTCCTCTCGCCTTTCCTGTGGAGAGCGCCTCCTCTTGAGATGCGACGGGAACGCCGGGAATTCTTTCCCTACGAAACAGGGAAAGGATCCCTCATCTCGAGCTAGGAGGCGGAAACGGGGCTCCCCTGGATGTGTGCGGGACCCCACGTGCTTCCTCTCGAGTGGAGACGGGTATGTCGGGGAACTTCTTGAGTTGCAGCAAGGGTGTGAAGGACCCTTTGGAAGTTCCAGTGGTTACACGTGATTAGCCTCGAGAAGCCTCAGCGGAAATGGGCCTCATCTCGCCTGGAGGGCAAAACCTCCTGGATTTTCTCGAGTTGCGGCAGGTGCTCTCGACTTACGACGGGGACGTCAGGGACCCGCTCTGGTGGCCTCAGGAAAGGCCAGTCCCCATGCGAGTTCCACGGGGGCCTCTCGGGATTCCTCTCCCGTCGATGCCGGGCCCTAAGACCTTGTGTGGAGTCGGGGCCGGAACCTGAGGATTCCTCTCCAGTGCTGACATGGATCTTGGGGTACTTCTGGAGTCTCCCCAGGGGAGTCAGTCCTCGTCTCGAATGCGGGCATGCACTTGCGCTTTCCTCCAGAGCGGTAGCAGCAGTGTCACGCAGTCCGCCGCGTGGATCAAAGGATCTATGGTTTTCCCTCGAGTCTTTCCCACGAGGCTTTCCCACGAGGCTTTCCCACAGGGCTGTCCCACGTGCACACGTGGTGGGAGTGGATCCTCGGCTTGAACGTCAAGGCAGTGCAGGGAAAACAGGTTCCTCTGGAATGGACTGACACATCTGGGGGTCTCTTGGAATGGTGGCACGACCCTGGAGTTCCTCTCGCCTTTCCTGTGGAGAGCGCCTCCTCTTGAGATGCGACGGGAACGCCGGGAATTCTTTCCCTACGAAACAGGGAAAGGATCCCTCATCTCGAGCTAGGAGGCGGAAACGGGGCTCCCCTGGATGTGTGCGGGACCCGACGTGCTTCCTCTCGAGTGGAGACGGGTATGTCGGGGAACTTCTTGAGTTGCAGCAAGGGTGTGAAGGACCCTTTGGAAGTTCCAGTGGTTAGACGTGATTAGCCTCGAGAAGCCTCAGCGGAAATGGGCCTCATCTCGCCTGGAGGGCAAAACCTCCTGGATTTTCTCGAGTTGCGGCAGGTGCTCTCGACTTACGACGGGGACGTCAGGGACCCGCTCTGGTGGCCTCAGGAAAGGCCAGTCCCCATGCGAGTTCCACGGGGGCCTCTCGGGATTCCTCTCCCGTCGATGCCGGGCCCTTAGACCTTGTGTGGAGTCGGGGCCGGAACCTGAGGATTCCTCTCCAGTGCTGACATGGATCTTGGGGTACTTCTGGAGTCTCCCCAGGGGAGTCAGTCCTCGTCTCGAATGCGGGCATGCACTTGCGCTTTCCTCCAGAGCGGTAGCAGCAGTGTCACGCAGTCAGCCCAATGGATCAAAGGATCTATGGTTTTCCCTCGAGTCTTTCCCACGAGGCTTTCCCACGAGGCTTTCCCACAGGGCTGTCCCACGTGCACACGTGGTGGGAGTCGATCCTCGGCTTGAACGTCAAGGCAGTGCAGGGAAAACAGGTTCCTCTGGAATGGACTGACACATCTGGGGGACTCTTGGAATGGTGTCACGACCCTGGAGTTCCTCTCGCCTTTCCTGTGGAGAGCGCCTCCTCTTGAGATGCGACGGGAACGCCGGGAATTCTTTCCCTACGAAACAGGGAAAGGATCCCTCATCTCGAGCTAGGAGGCGGAAACGGGGCTCCCCTGGATGTGTGCGGGACCCCACGTGCTTCCTCTCGAGTGGAGACGGGTATGTCGGGGAACTTCTTGAGTTGCAGCAAGGGTGTGAAGGACCCTTTGGAAGTTCCAGTGGTTACACGTGATTAGCCTCGAGAAGCCTCAGCGGAAATGGGCCTCATCTCGCCTGGAGGGCAAAACCTCCTGGATTTTCTCGAGTTGCGGCAGGTGCTCTCGACTTACGACGGGGACGTCAGGGACCCGCTCTGGTGGCCTCAGGAAAGGCCAGTCCCCATGCGAGTTCCACGGGGGCCTCTCGGGATTCCTCTCCCGTCGATGCCGGGCCCTAAGACCTTGTGTGGAGTCGGGGCCGGAACCTGAGGATTCCTCTCCAGTGCTGACATGGATCTTGGGGTACTTCTGGAGTCTCCCCAGGGGAGTCAGTCCTCGTCTCGAATGCGGGCATGCACTTGCGCTTTCCTCCAGAGCGGTAGCAGCAGTGTCACGCAGTCCGCCGCGTGGATCAAAGGATCTATGGTTTTCCCTCGAGTCTTTCCCACGAGGCTTTCCCACGAGGCTTTCCCACAGGGCTGTCCCACGTGCACACGTGGTGGGAGTCGATCCTCGGCTTGAACGTCAAGGCAGTGCAGGGAAAACAGGTTCCTCTGGAATGGACTGACACATCTGGGGGACTCTTGGAATGGTGTCACGACCCTGGAGTTCCTCTCGCCTTTCCTGTGGAGAGCGCCTCCTCTTGAGATGCGACGGGAACGCCGGGAATTCTTTCCCTACGAAACAGGGAAAGGATCCCTCATCTCGAGCTAGGAGGCGGAAACGGGGCTACCCTGGATGTGTGCGGGACCCCACGTGCTTCCTCTCGAGTGGAGACGGGTATGTCGGGGAACTTCTTGAGTTGCAGCAAGGGTGTGAAGGACCCTTTGGAAGTTCCAGTGGTTACACGTGATTAGCCTCGAGAAGCCTCAGCAGAAATGGGCCTCATCTCGCCTGGAGGGCAAAACCTCCTGGATTTTCTCGAGTTGCCGCAGGTGCTCTCGACTTACGACGGGGACCTCAGGGACCCGCTCTGGTGGCCTCAGGAAAGGCCAGTCCCCATGCGAGTTCCTCGGGGGCCTCTCGGGATTCCTCTCCCGTCGATGCCGGGGCCTAAGACCTTGTGTGGAGTCGGGGCCGGAACCTGAGGATTCCTCTCCAGTGCTGACATGGATCTTGGGGTACTTCTGGAGTCTCCCCAGGGGAGTCAGTCCTCGTCTCGAATGCGGGCATGCACTTGCGCTTTCCTCCAGAGCGGTAGCAGCAGTGTCACGCAGTCCGCCGCGTGGATCAAAGGATCTATGGTTTTCCCTCGAGTCTTTCCCACGAGGCTTTCCCACGAGGCTTTCCCACAGGGCTGTCCCACGTGCACACGTGGTGGGAGTGGATCCTCGGCTTGAACGTCAAGGCAGTGCAGGGAAAACAGGTTCCTCTGGAATGGACTGACACATCTGGGGGACTCTTGGAATGGTGGCACGACCATGGAGTTCCTCTCGCCTTTCCTGTGGAGAGCGCCTCCTCTTGAGATGCGACGGGAACGCCGGGAATTCTTTCCCTACGAAACAGGGAAAGGATCCCTCATCTCGAGCTAGGAGGCGGAAACGGGGCTCCCCTGGATGTGTGCGGGACCCCACGTGCTTCCTCTCGAGTGGAGACGGGTATGTCGGGGAACTTCTTGAGTTGCATCAAGGGTGTGAAGGACCCTTTGGAATTTCCAGTGGTTAGATGTGATTGGCCTCGAGAAGCCTCAGCGGAAATGGCCCTCATCTCGCCTGGAGGGCAAAACCTCCTGGATTTTCTCGAGTTGCGGCAGGTGCTCTCGACTTACGACGGGGACCTCAGGGACCCGCTCTGGTGGCCTCAGGAAAGGCCAGTCCCCATGCGAGTTCCTCGGGGGCCTCTCGGCATTCCTCTCCCGTCGATGCCGGAGCCTAAGACCTTGTGTGGAGTCGGGGCCGGAACCTGAGGATTCCTCTCCAGTGCTGACATGGATCTTGGGGTACTTCTGGAGTCTCCCCAGGGGAGTCAGTCCTCGTCTCGAATGCGGGCATGCACTTGCGCTTTCCTCCAGAGCGGTAGCAGCAGTGTCACGCAGTCCGCCCACTGGATCAAAGGATCTATGGTTTTCCCTCGAGTCTTTCCCACGAGGCTTTCCCACGAGGCTTTCCCACAGGGCTGTCCCACGTGCACACGTGGTGGGAGTCGATCCTCGGCTTGAACGTCAAGGCAGTGCAGGGAAAACAGGTTCCTCTGGAATGGACTGACACATCTGGGGGACTCTTGGAATGGTGGCACGACCCTGGAGTTCCTCTCGCCTTTCCTGTGGAGAGCGCCTCCTCTTGAGATGCGACGGGAACGCCGGGAATTCTTTCCCTACGAAACAGGGAAAGGATCCCACATCTCGAGCTAGGAGGCGGAAACGGGGCTCCCCTGGATGTGTGCGGGACCCCACGTGCTTCCTCTCGAGTGGAGACGGGTATGTCGGGGAACTTCTTGAGTTGCAGCAAGGGTGTGAAGGACCCTTTGGAAGTTCCAGTGGTTAGACGTGATTAGGCTCGAGAACCCTCAGCGGAAATGGGCCTCATCTCGCCTGGAGGGCAAAACCTCCTGGATTTTCTCGAGTTGCGGCAGGTGCTCTCGACTTACGACGGGGACCTCAGGGACCCGCTCTGGTGGCCTCAGGAAAGGCCAGTCCCCATGCGAGTTCCTCGGGGGCCTCTCGGCATTCCTCTCCCGTCGATGCCGGTGCCTAAGACCTTGTGTGGAGTCGGGGCCGGAACCTGAGGATTCCTCTCCAGTGCTGACATGGATCTTGGGGTACTTCTGGAGTCTCCCCAGGGGAGTCAGTCCTCGTCTCGAATGCGGGCATGCACTTGCGCTTTCCTCCAGAGCGGTAGCAGCAGTGTCACGCAGTCCGCCGCGTGGATCAAAGGATCTATGGTTTTCCCTCGAGTCTTTCACACGAGGCTTTCCCACGAGGCTTTCCCGCAGGGCTGTCCCACGTGCACACGTGGTGGGAGTCGATCCTCGGCTTGAACGTCAAGGCAGTGCAGGGAAAACAGGTTCCTCTGGAATGGACTGACACATCTGGGGGACTCTTGGAATGGTGGCACGACCCTGGAGTTCCTCTCGCCTTTCCTGTGGAGAGCGCCTCCTCTTGAGATGCGACGGGAACGCCGGGAATTCTTACCCTATGAAACAGGGAAAGGATCCTTCATCTCGAGCTAGGAGGCGGAAACGGGGCTCCCCTGGATGTGTGCGGGACCCCACGTGCTTCCTCTTGAGTGGAGACGGGTATGTCGGGGAACTTCTTGATTTGCAGCAAGGGTGTGAAGGACCCTTTGGAAGTTCCAGTGGTTAGACGTGATTAGGCTCCAGAAGCCTCAGCGGAAATGGGCCTCATCTCGCCTGGAGGGCAAAACCTCCTGGATTTTCTCGAGTTGCGGCAGATGCTCTCGACTTACGACGGGGACCTCAGGGACCCGCTCTGGTGGCCTCAGGAAAGGCCAGTCCCCAGGCGAGTTCCTCGGGGGCCTCTCGGGATTCCTCTCCCGTCGATGCCGGTGCCTAAGACCTTGTGTGGAGTCGGGGCTGGAACCTGAGGATTCCTCTCCAGTGCTGACATGGATCTTGGGGTACTTCTGGAGTCTCCCCAGGGGAGTCAGTCCTCGTCTCGAATGCAGGCATGCACTTGCGCTTTCCTCCATAGCGGTAGCAGCAGTGTCACGCAGTCCGCCGCGTGGATCAAAGGATCTATGGTTTTCCATCGAGTCTTTCACACGAGGCTTTCCCACGAGGCTTTCCCACAGGGCTGTCCCACGTGCACACGTGGTGGGAGTCGATCCTCGGCTTGAACGTCAAGGCAGTGCAGGGAAAACAGGTTCCTCTGGAATGGACTGACACATCTGGGGGTCTCTTGGAATGGTGCCACGACCCTGGAGTTCCTCTCACCTTTCCTGTGGAGAGCGCCACCTCTTGACTTGCGACGGGAACGCCGGGAATTCTTTCCGTACGAAACAGGGAAAGGATCCCTCATCTCGATCTAGGAGGCATAAACGGGGCTCCCCTGGATGTGTGCGGGACCCCACGTGCTTCCTCTCGAGTGGAGACGGGTATGTCGCGGAACAGCTTGAGTTGCAGCAAGGGTGTGAAGGACCCTATGGAAGTTCCAGTGGTTAGATGTGATTAGCCTCGAGAAGCCTCAGCGGAAATGGGCCTCATCTCGCCTGGAGGGCAAATCCTCCTGGATTTTCTCGAGTTGCGGCAGGTGCTCTCGACTTACGATGGGGACCTCAGGGACCCGCTCTGGTGGCCTCAGGAAAGGCCAGTCCCCATGCGAGTTCCTCGGGGGCCTCTCGGGATTCCTCTCCCGTCGATGAGGGGCCTAAGACCTTGTGTGGAGTCGGGGCCGGAACCTGAGGATTCCTCTCCAGTGCTGACATGGATCTTGGGGTACTTCTGGAGTCTCCCCAGGGGAGTCAGTCCTCGTCTCGAATGTGGGCATGCACTTGCGCTTTCCTCCAGAGCGGTAGCAGCAGTGTCACGCAGTCCGCCGCGTGGATCAAAGGATCTATGGTTTTCCCTCGAGTCTTTCCCACGAGGCTTTCCCACGAGGCTTTCCCACAGGGCTGTCCCACGTGCACACGTGGTGGGAGTGGATCCTCGGCTTGAACGTCAAGGCAGTGCAGGGAAAACAGGTTCCTCTGGAATGGACTGACACATCTGGGGGTCTCTTGGAATGGTGCCACGACCCTGGAGTTCCTCTCGCCTTTCCTGTGGACAGCGCCACCTCTTGAGATGCGACGGGAACGCCGGGAATTCTTTCCCTACGAAACAGGGAAAGGATCCCTCATCTCGAGCTAGGAGGCGGAAACGGGGCTCCCCTGGATGTGTGCGGGACCCCACGTGCTTCGTCTCGAGTGGAGACGGGTATGTCGCGGAACTGCTTGAGTTGCAGCAAGGATGTGAAGGACCCTTTGGAAGTTCCAGTGGTTAGATGTGATTGGCCTCGAGAAGCCTCAGCGGAAATGGGCCTCATCTCGCCTGGAGGGCAAAACCTCCTGGATTTTCTCGAGTTGCGGCAGGTGCTCTCGACTTACGACGGGGACCTCAGGGACCCGCTCTGGTGGCCTCAGGAAAGGCCAGTCCCCATGCGAGTTCCTCGGGGGCCTCTCGGGATTACTCTCCCGTTGATGCCGGGGCCTAAGACCTTGTGTGGAGTCGGGGCCGGAACCTGAGGATTCCTCTCCAGTGCTGACATGGATCTTGGGGTACTTCTGGAGTCTCCCCAGGGGAGTCAGTCCTCGTCTCGAATGCGGGCATGCACTTGCGCTTTCCTCCAGAGCGGTAGCAGCAGTGTCCGCAGTCCGCCGCGTGGATCAAAGGATCTATGGTTTTCCCTCGAGTCTTTCCCACGAGGCTTTCCCACGAGGCTTTCCCACAGGGCTGTCCCACGTGCACAGGTGGTGGGAGTCGATCCTCGGCTTGAACGTCAAGGCAGTGCAGGGAAAACTGGTTCCTCTGGAATGGACTGACACATCTGGGGGACTCTTGGAATGGTGGCACGACCCTGGAGTTCCTCTCGCCTTTCCTGTGGAGAGCGCCTCCTCTTTAGATGCGACGGGAACGCCGGGAATTCTTTCCCTACGAAACAGGGAAAGGATCCCTCATCTCGAGCTAGGAGGCGGAAACGGGGCTCCCCTGGATGTGTGCGGGACCCCACGTGCTTCCACTCGAGTGGAGACGGGTATGTCGGGGAACTTCTTGAGTTGCAGCAAGGGTGTGAAGGACCCTTTGGAAGTTCCAGTGGTTAGATATGATTGGCCTCGAGAAGCCTCAACGGAAATGGGCCTAATCTCGCCTGGAGGGCAAAACCTCCTGGATTTTCTCGAGTTGCGGCAGGTGCTCTCGACTTACGACGGGGACCTCAGGGACCCGCTCTGGTGGCCTCAGGAAAGGCCAGTCCCCATGCGAGTTCCTCGGGAGCCTCTCGGGATTCCTCTCCCGTCGATGCCGGGGCCTAAGACCTTGTGTGGAGTCGGGGCCGGAACCTGAGGATTCCTCTCCAGTGCTGACATGGATCTTGGGGTACTTCTGGAGTCTCCCCAGGGGAGTCAGTCCTCGTCTCGAATGCGGGCATGCACTTGCACTTTCCTCCAGAGCGGTAGCAGTAGTGTCACGCAGTCCGCCGCGTGGATCAAAGGATCTATGGTTTTCCCTCGAGTCTTTCCCAAGAGGCTTTCCCACGAGGCTTTCCCACAGGGCTGTCCCACATGCACACGTGGTGTGAGTCGATCGTCGGCTTGAACGTCAAGGCAGTGCAGGGAAAACAGGTTCCTCTCGTAAGGACTGACACATCTGGGGGTCTCTTGGAATGGTGGCACGACCCTGGAGTTCCTCTCGCCTCTCCTGTGGAGAGTGTCTCCTCTTGAGATGCGACGGGAACGCCGGGAATTCTTTCCCTACGAAACAGGGAAAGGATCCCTCATCTCGAGCTAGGAGGCGGAAACGGGGCTCCCCTGGATGTGTGCGGGACCCCACGTGCTTCCTCTCGAGTGGAGACGGGTATGTCGCGAAACGTCTTGAGTTGCAGCAAGGGTGTGAAGGACCCTTTGGAAGTACCAATGGTTAGATGTGATTATCCTCGAGAAGCCTCAGCGGAAATGGGCATCATCTCGCCTGGAGGGCAAAACCTCCTGGATTTTCTCGAGTTGCAGCAGGTGCTCTCGTCGTACGACGGGGACCTCAGGGACCCGCTCTGGTGGCCTCAGGAAAGGCCAGTCCCCATGCGAGTTCCTCGGGGGCCTCTCGGCATTCCTCTCCCGTCGATGCCGGGGCCTAAGACCTTGTGTGGAGTCGGGGCCGGAACCTCAGGATTCCTCTCCAGTGCTGACATGGATCTTGGGGTACTTCTGGAGTCTCCCCAGGGGAGTCAGTCCTCGTCTCGAATGCGGGCATGCACTTGCGCTTTCCTCCAGAGCGGTAGCAGCAGTGTCACGCAGTCCGCCGCGTGGATCAAAGGATCTATGGTTTTCCCTCGAGTCTTTCCCACGAGGCTTTCCCACGAGGCTTTCCCACAGGGCTGTCCCACGTGCACACGTGGTGGGAGTCGATCCTCGGCTTGAACGTCAAGGCAGTGCAGGGAAAACAGGTTCCTCTGGAATGGACTGACACATCTGGGGGACTCTTGGAATGGTGGCACGACCCTGGAGTTCCTCTCGACTTTCCTGTGCAGAGCGCCTCCTCTTGAGATGCGACGGGAACGACGGGAATTCTTTCCCTACGAAACAGGGAAAGGATCCCTCATCTCGAGCTAGGAGGCGGAAACGGGGCTCCCCTGGATATGTGCGGGATCCCACGTGCTTCCTCTCTAGTGGAGACGGGTATGTCGGGGAACTTCTTGAGTTGCAGCAAGGGTGTGAAGGACCCTTTGGAAGTTCCAGTGGTTAGACGTGATTAGCCTCGAGAAGCTTCAGCGGAAATGGGCCTCATCTCGCCTGGAGGGCAAAACCTCCTGGATTTTCGCGAGTTGCGGCAGGTGCTCTCGACTTACGACGAGGACCTCAGGGACCCGCTCTGGTGGCCTCAGGAAAGGCCAGTCCCCATGCGAGTTCCTCGGGGGCCTCTCGGGATTCCTCTCCCGTCGATGACGGGGCCTACGACCTTGTGTGGAGTCGGGGTCCGAAAGTGAGGATTTCTCTCCAGTGCTGACATGGATCTTGAGGTAATTCTGGAGTCTCCCCAGGGGAGTCAGTCCTAGTCTCGAATGCGGGCATGCACTTGCGCTTTCCTCCAGAGCGGTAGCAGCAGTGTCACGCCGTCCGCCGCGTGCATCAAAGGATCTATGGTTTTCCCTCGAGTCTTTCCCACGAGGCTTTCCCACGAGGCTTTCCCACAGGGCTGTCCCACGTGCACACGTGGTGGGAGTCGATCCTCGGCTTGAACGTCATGGCAGTGCAGGGCAAACAGATTCCTCTGGAATGGACTGACACATCTGGGGGACTCTTGCAATGGTGGCACGACCCTGGAGTTCGTCTCACCTTTCCTGTGGAGAGCGCCTCCTCTTGAGATGCGACGGGAACGCCGGGAATTCTTTCCCTACGAAACAGGGAAAGGATCCCTCATCTCGAGGTGGGAGGCGGAAACGGGGCTTCCCTGGATGTGTGCGGAACCCTTGTGCTTCCTCTCGAGTGGAGACGGGTATGTCGGGGAACTTCTTGAGTTGTAGCAAGGGTGTGAAGGACCCTTTGAAAATTCCAGTGGTTAGATGTGATTAGCCTCGAGAAGCCTCAGCGGAAATGGGCCTCATCTCGCCTGGAGGGCAAAACCTCCTGGATTTTCTCGAGTTGCGGCAGGTGCTCTCGACTTACGTCGTGGGCCTCAGGGACCCGCTCTGGTGGCCTCAGGAAAGGGCAGTCCCCATGCGACTTCCTCGGGGGCCTCTCGGGATTCCTCTCCCGTAGATGCCGGGGCCGAAGACTTTGTGTGGAGTCGGGGCCGGAACCAGAAGATTCCTCTCCAGTGCTGACATGGATCTTGGGGTACTTCTGGAGTCTCCCCAGGGGAGTCAGTCCTCGTTTCGAATGCGGGCATGCACTTGCGCTTTCCTCCAGAGCGGTAGCAGCAGTGTCACGCAGTCCGCCCAATGGATCAAAGGATCTATGGTTTTCCCTCGAGTCTTTCCCACGAGGCTTTCCCACGAGGCTTTCCCACAGGGCTGTCCCACGTGCACACGTGGTGGGAGTCGATCCTCGACTTGAACGTCAAGGCAGTGCAGGGAAAACAGGTTCCTCTGGAATGGACTGACACATCTGGGGGACTCTTGGAATGGTGGCACGACCCTGGAGTTCCTCTCGCCTTTCCTGTGGAGAGCGCCTCCTCTTGAGATGCGACGGGAACGACGGGAATTCTTTCCCTACGAAACAGGGAAAGGATCCCTCATCTCGAGCTAGGAGGCGGAAACGGGGCTCCCCTGGATGTGTGCGGGACCCCACGTGCTTCCTCTCGAGTGGAGACGGGTATGTCGGGGAACTTCTTGAGTTGCAGCAAGGGTGTGAAGGACCCTTTGGAAGTTCCAGTGGTTAGATGTGATTAGCCTCGAGAAGCCTCAGCGGAAATGGGCCTCATCTCGCCTGGAGGGCAAAAACTCCTGGATTTTCTCGAGTTGCGGCAGGTGCTCTCGACTTACGATGGAACCTCAGGGACCCGCTCTGGTGGCCTCAGGAAAGGCCAGTCCCCATTCGAGTTCCTAGGGGGCCCTTAGGGAATCCTCTCCCGTCGATGCCGGGGTCTAAGACCTTGTGTGGATTCGGGTTCCGAAAGTGAGGATTCCTCTCCAGTGCTGACATGGATCTTGGGGTACTTCTAGAGTCTCCCCAGGGGAGTCAGTCCTCGTCTCGAATGTGGGCATGCACTTGCGCTTTCCTCCAGAGCTGTAGCAGCAGTGTCACGCAGTCCGCCGCGTGGATCAAAGGATCTATGGTTTTCCCTCGAGTCTTTCCCACGAGGCCTTCCCACGAGGCTTTCCCACAGGGCTGTCTAACGTGCAAACGTGGTGGGAGTCGATCCTCGGCTTGAACGTCAAGGCAGTGCAGGCAAACAGGTTCCTCTGGAATGGACTGACACATCTGGGGGACTCTTGGAATGGTGGCACGACCCTGGAGTTCCTCTCGACTTTCCTGTGGACAGGGCCTCCTATTGAGATGCGACGGGAACGCCGGGAATTCTTTCCCTACGAAACAGGGAAAGGATCCCTCATCTCGAGGTGGGAGGCGGAAACGGGGCTTCCCTGGATGTGTGCGGGACCCTTGTGCTTCCTCTCGAGGGGAGACGGGTATGTCGGGGAACTTCTTGAGTTGCAGCAAGGGTGTGAAGGACCCTTTGGAAGTTCCACTGGTTAGATGTGATTAGCCTCGAGAAGCCTCAGCAGAAATGGGCCTCATCTCGCCTGGAGGGCAAAACCTCCTGGATTTTCTCGAGTTGCGGCAGGTGCTCTCGACTTACGACGGGGACCTCGGGGACCCGCTCTGGTGGCCTCAGGAAAGGCCAGTCCCCATGCGAGTTCCTCGGGGGCCTCTCGGGATTCCTCTCCCTTCGATGCCAGGGCCTAAGACCTTGTGTGGAGTCGGGGCCGGAACCTGAGGATTCCTCTCCAGTGGTGACATGGATCTTGGGGTACTTCTGGAGTCTCCCCAGGGGAGTCAGTCCTCGTCTCGAATGCGGGCATGCACTTGCGCTTTCCTCCAGAGCGGTAGCAGCAGTGTCACGCAGTCCGCTGCGTGGATCAAAGGATCTATGGTTTTCCCTCGAGTCTTTCCCACGAGGCTTTCCCACGAGGCTTTCCCACAGGGCTGTCCCACGTGCACACGTGGTGGGAGTCGATCCTCGGCTTGAACGTCAAGGCAGTGCAGGGAAAACAGGTTCCTCTGGAATGGACTGACACATCTGGGGGACTCTTGGAATGGTGGCACGACCCTGGAGTTCCTCTCGCCTTTCCTGTGCAGAGCGCCTCCTCTTGAGATGCGACGGGAACGCCGGGAATTCTTTACTTACGAAACAGGGAAAGGATCCCTCATCTCGAGCTAGGAGGCGGAAAAGGGGCTTCCCTGGATGTGTGCGGGGCCCTCGTGCTTCCTCTCCAGTGGTGACGGGTATGTCTGGGAACTTGTGA
Source organism: Ovis canadensis (assembly GCF_042477335.2). NCBI lineage: Eukaryota > Metazoa > Chordata > Mammalia > Artiodactyla > Bovidae > Ovis > Ovis canadensis. The sequence continues at coordinate 9,634,127 of NC_091254.1, forward strand.
GTTGCAGCAAGGGTGTGAAGGACCCTTTGGAAGTTCCAGTGGTTAGATGTGATTAGCCTCGAGAAGCCTCAGCGGAAATGGGCCTCATCTCGCCTGGAGGGCAAAAACTCCTGGATTTTCTCGAGTTGCGGCAGGTGCTCTCGAGTTACGACGGGGACCTCAGGGACCCGCTCTGGTGGCCTCAGGAAAGGCCAGTCCCCATGCGAGTTCCTCGGGAGCCTCTCGGGATTCCTCTCCCGTCGATGCCGGGGCCTACGACCTTGTCTGGAGTCGGGGTCCGAAAGGTAGGATTTCTCTCCAGTGCTGACATGGATCTTGGGGTACTTCTGGAGTCTCCCCAGGGGAGTCAGTCCTCGTCGCGAATGCGGGCATGCACTTGCGCTTTCCTCCAGAGCGTTAGCAGCAGTGTCACGCAGTCCGCCGCGTGCATCAAAGGATCTATGGTTTTCCCTCGAGTCTTTCCCACGAGGCTTTCCCACGAGGCTTTCCCACAGGGCTGTCCCACGTGCACACGTGGTGGGAGTCGATCCTCGGCTTGAACGTCAAGGCAGTGCAGGGAAAACAGGTTCCTCTGGAATGGACTGACACATCTGGGGGACTCTTGGAATGGTGGCACGACCCTGGAGTTCCTCTCGCCTTTCCTGTGGAGAGAGCCTCCTCTTGAAATGCGACGGGAACGCTGGGAATTCTTTCCCTACGAAACAGGGAAAGGATCCCTCATCTCGAGCTAGGAGGCGGAAACGGGGCTCCCCTGGATGTGTGTGGGACCCTCGTGCTTCCTCTCGAGTGGAGAAGTGTATGTCGGGGAACTTCTTGAGTTGCAGCAAGGGTGTGAAGGACCCTTTGGAAGTTCCAGAGGTTAGATGTGATTAGCCTCGAGAAGCCTCAGCGGAAATGGGCCTCATCTCGCCTGGAGGGCAAAACCTCCTGGATTTTCTCGAGTTGCGGCAGGTGCTCTCGACTTACGACGGGGTCTCGGGGACCCGCTCTGGTGGCCTCAGGAAAGGCCAGTCCCCATGCGAGTTCCTCGGGGGCCTCTCGGGATTCCTCTCCCGTGGATGCCGGGGCCTAAGACCTTGTGTGGAGTCGGGGCCGGAACATGAGGATTCCTCTCCAGTGCTGACATGGATCTTGGGGTACTTCTGGAGTCTCCCCAGGGGAGTCAGTCCTCGTCTCGAATGCGGGCATGCACTTGCGCTTTCCTCCAGAGTGGTAGCAGCAGTGTCACGCAGTCCGCCGCGTGGATCAAAGGATCTATGGTTTTCCCACGAGTCTTTCCAACGAGGCTTTCCCACGAGGCTTTCCCACAGGGCTGTCCCACGTGCACACGTGGTGGGAGTCGATCTTCGGCTCGAACGTCAAGGTAGTGCAGGGAAAACAGGTTCCTCTGGAATGGACTGACACATCTGGGGGACTCTTGGAATGGTGGCAGGACCCTGGAGTTCCTCTCGCCTTTCCTGTGGAGAGCGCCTCCTCTTAAGATGCGACGGGAACGCCGGGAATTCTTTCCCTACGAAACAGGGAAAGGATCCCTCATCTCGAGCTAGGAGGCGGAAACGGGGCTCCCCTGGATGTGTGCGGGACCCTCGTGCTTCCTCTCGAGTGGAGACGGGTATGTCGGGGAACTTCTTGAGTTGCAGCAAGGGTGTGAAGGACCCTTTGGAAGTTCCAGTGGTTAGATGTGATTAGCCTCGAGAAGCCTCAGCGGAAATGGGCCTCATCTCGCCTGGAGGGCAAAACCTACTGGATTTTCTCGAGTTGCGGCAGGTGCTCTCGCCTTACGGCGGGGACCTCGGGGACCCGCTCTGGTGGCCTCAGGAAAGGCCAGTCCCCATGCGAGTTCCTCGGGGGCCTCTCGGGATTCCTCTCCCGTCGATGCCGGGGCCTAAGACCTTGTGTGGAGTCGGGGCCGGAACCTGAGGTTTCCGCTCCAGTGCTGACATGGATCTTGGGGTACTTCTGGAGTCTCCCCAGGGGAGTCAGTCCTCGTCTCGAATGCGGGAATGCCCTTGCGCTTTCCTCCAGAGCGGTAGGAGCAGTGTCACGCAGTACGCCGCGTGGATCAAAGGATCTATGGTTTCCCTCGCGTCTTTCCCACGATGCTTTCCCACGAGTCTTTCCCACAGGGCTGTCCCACGTGCACACGTGGTGGGAGTCGATCCTCGGCTTGAACGTCAAGGCAGTGCAGGGAAAACAGGTTCCTCTGGAATGGACTGACACATCTGGGGGACTCTTGGAATGGCGGCACGACCCTGGAGTTCCTCTCGCCTTTCCTGTGGAGAGCGCCTCCTCTTGAGATGCGACGGGAACGCCGGGAATTCTTTCCCTACGAAACATTGAAAGGATCCCTCACCTCGAGCTAGGAGGCAGAAACGGGGCTCCCCTGGATGTGTGCGGGACCCCACGTGCTTCCTCTCGAGTGGAGACGGGTATGTCGGGGAACTTCTTGAGTTGCAGCAAGGGTGTGAAGGACCCTTTGGAAGTTCCAGTGGTTAGACGTGATTAGCCTCGAGAAGCCTCAGCGGAAATGGGCCTCATCTCCCCTGGAGGGCAAAACCTCCTGGATTTTCTCGAGTTGCGGCATGTGCTCTCGACTTACGACGGGGACCTCGGGGACCCGCTCTGGTGGCCTCAGGAAAGGCCAGTCCCCATGCGAGTTCCTCGGGGGCCTCTCGGGATTTCTCTCCCGACGATGCCGGGGCCTAAGACCTTGTGTGGAGTCGGGGCCGGAACCTGAGGATTCCTCTCCACTGCTTACATGGATCTTGGGGTACTTCTGGAGTCTCCCCAGGGGAGTCTGTCCTCGTCTCCAATGCGGGCATGCAATTGCGCTTTCCTCCAGAGCGGTAGCAGCAGTGTCACGCAGTCCGCTGCGTAGATCAAAGGATCTATGATTTTCCCTCAAGTCTTTCCCACGAGGCTTTCCCACGAGGCTTTCCCACAGGGCTGTTCCACGTGCACACGTGTTGGGAGTCGATCCTCGGCTTGAACATCAAGGCAGTGCAGGGAAAACAGGTTCCTCTGGAATGGACTGACACATCTGGGGGACTCTTGGAATTGTGGCACGACCCTGGAGTTCCTCTCGCCTTTCCTGTGGAGAGCGCCTCCTCTTGAGATGCGATGGGAACGCCGGGAATTCTTTCCCTACGAAACAGGGAAAGGATCCCACATCTCGAGCTAGGAGGCGGAAACGGGGCTCCCCTGGATGTGTGCGGGACCCTCGTGCTTCCTCTCGAGTGGAGATGGGTATGTCGGGGAACTTCTTGAGTTGCAGCAAGGGTGTGAAGGACCCTTTGGAAGTTCCAGAGGTTAGATGTGATTAGCCTCGAGAAGCCTCAGCGGAAATGGGCCACATCTCGCCTGGAGGGCACAACCTCCTAGATTTTCTCGAGTTGCGGCAGGTGCCCTCGACTTACGACGGGGAACTCGGGGACCCGCTCTGGTGGCCTCAGGAAAGGCCAGTCCCCATGCGAGTTGCTCAGGGGCCTCTCGGGATTCCTCTCCCGTCGATGCCGGGGCCTAAGACCTTGTGTGGAGTCGGGGCCGGAACCTGAGGATTCCTCTCCAGTGCTGACATGGATCTTGGAGTACTTTTGGAGTCTCCCCAGAGGAGTCAGTCCACGTCTCGAATGCGGGCATGCACTTGCGCTTTCATCCAGAGCGGTAGCAGCAGTGTCACGCAGTCCGCCGCGTGGATCAAAGGATCTATGCTTTTCCCACGAGTCTTTCCCACGAGGCTTTCCCACGAGGCTTTCCCACAGGGCTGTCCCACGTGCACACGTGGTGGGAGTCGATCCTCGGCTTGAACGTCAAGGCAGTGCAGGGAAAACAGGTTCCTCTGGAATGGACTGACACATCTGGGGGACTCTTGGAATGGTGGCACGACCCTGTAGTTGCTCTCGCCTTTCCTGTGGAGAGCGACTCCTTTTGAGATGCGCCGGGAACGCCGGGAATTCTTTCCCTACGAAACAGGGAAAGGATCCCTCATCTCGAGCTAGGAGGCGGAAACGGGGCTCCCCTGGATGTGTGCGGGACCCTCGTGCTTCCTCTCGAGTGGAGACGGGTATGTCGGGTAACTTCTTGAGTTGCAGCAAGGGTGTGAAGGACCCTTTGGAAGTTCCAGTGGTTAGATGTGATTAGCCTCGAGAAGCCTCAGCGGAAATGGGCCACATCTCGCCTGGAGGGCAAAACCTCCTAGATTTTCTCGAGTTGCGGCAGGTGCCCTCGACTTACGACGGGGACCTCGGGGACCCGCTCTGGTGGCCTCAGGAAAGGCCAGTCCCCATGCGAGTTGCTCGGGGGCCTCTCGAGATTCCTCTCCCGTCGATGCCGGGGCCTAAGACCTTGTGTGGAGTCGGGGCAGGAACCTGAGGATTCCTCTGCAGTGCTGACATGGATTTGGGGTACTTCTGGAGTTTCCCCAGGGGAGGCAGTCCTCGTCTCGAATGCGGGCATGCACTTGCGCTTTCCTCCAGAGCGGTAGCAGCAGTGTCACGCAGTCCGCCGCGTGGATCAAAGGATCTATGGTTTTCCCTCGAGTCTTTCCCACGAGGCTTTCCCACGAGGCTTTCCCACGAGGCTTTCCCACAGGGCTGTCCCACGTGCACACGTGGTGGGAGTCGATCCTCGGCTTGAACGTCAAGGCAGGGCAGGGAAAACAGGTTCCTCTGGAATGGACTGACACATCTGGGGGACTATTGGAATGGTGGCACGACCCTGGAGTTCCTCTTGCCTTTCCAGTGGAGAGCGCCTCCTCTTGAGATGCGACGGGAACGCCGGGAATTCTTTCCCTAAGAAACAGGGAAAGGATCCCTCATCTCGAGCTAGGAGGCGGAAACGGGGCTCCTCTGGATGTGTGCGGGACCCCACGTGCTTCCTCTCGAGTGGAGACGGGTATGTCGGGGAACTTCTTGAGTTGCAGCAAGGGTGTGAAGGACCCTTTGGAAGTTCCAGTGGTTAGATGTTATTAGCCTCGAGAAGCCTCAGCGGAAATGGGCCTCCTCTCGCCTGCAGGGCAAAACCTCCTGGATTTTCATGAGTTGCGGCAGGTGCTCTCGACTTAAGACGGGGACCTCAGGGACCCGCTCTGATGGCCTCAGGAAAGGCCAGTCCCCATGCGAGTTCCTCGGGGGCCTCTCAGGATTCCTCTCCCGTCCATGCCGGGGCCTAAGACCTTCTGTGGAGTCGGGGCCGGAACCTGAGGATTCCTCTCCAGTGCTGACATGGATCTTGGGGTACTTCTGGAGTCTCCCCAGGGGAGTCAGTCCTCGTCTCGCATGCGGGCATGCACTTGCGCTTTTCTCCAGAGCGGTAGCAGCAGTGTCACGCAGTCCGCCGCGTGGATCAAAGGATCTATGGTTTTCCCTCGAGTCTTTCCCACGAGGCTTTCCCACGAGGCTTTCCCACAGGGCTGTCCCACGTGCACACGTGGTGGGAGTCGATCCTCGGCTTGAACGTCAAGGCAGTGCAGGGAAAACAGGTTCCTCTGGAATGGACTGACACATCTGGGGGACTCTTGGAATGGTGGCACGACCCTGGAGTTCCTCTCGCCTTTCCTGTGGAGTGCGCCTCCTCTTGAGATGCGACGGGAACGCCGGGAATTCTTTCCCTAGGAAACAGGGAAAGGATCCCTCATCTCGAGCTAGGAGGCGGAAACGGGGCTCCCCTGGATGTGTGCGGGACCCTGGTGCTTCTTCTCGAGTGGAGACGGGTATGTCGGGGAACTTCTTGAGTTGCAGCAAGGGTGTGAAGGACCCTTTGGAAGTTCCAGTGGTTAGATGTGATTAGCCTCGAGAAGCCTCAGCGGAAATGGGCCTCATCTCGCCTGGAGGGCAAAACCTCCTGGATTTTCTCGAGTTGCGGCAGGTGCTCTCGACTTACGACGGGGACCTCAGGGACCCGCTCTGGTGGCCACAGGAAAGGCCAGTCCCAATGCGAGTTCCTCGGGGGCCTCTCGGGATTCCTCTCCCGTCGATGCCGGGGCGTAAGACCTTGTGTGGATTCGGGGCCGGAACCTGAGGATTCCTCTCCAGTGCTGACATGGATCTTGGGGTACTTCTGGAGTCTCCCCAGGGGATTCAGTCCTCGTCTCGAATGCGGGCATGCACTTGCGCTTTCCTCCAGAGCAGTAGCAGCAGTGTCACGCAGTCCGCCGCGTGGATCAAAGGATCTATGGTTTTCCCTCGAGTCTTTCCCACGAGGCTTTTCCACGAGGCTTTCCCACAGGGCTGTCCCACGTGCACACGTGGTGGGAGTCGATCCTCGGCTTGAACGTCAATGCAGTGCAGGGAAAACAGGTTCCTCTGGAATGGACTGACACGTCTGGGGGACTCTTGGAATGGTGGCACGACCCTGTAGTTCCTCTCGCCTTTCCTGTGGAAAGCGACTCCTTTTGAGACGCGCCGGGAACGCCGGAAATTCTTTCCCTACGAAACAGGGAAAGGATCCCTCATCTCGAGCCAGGAGGCGGAAACGGGGCTCCCTTGGATGTGTGCGGGACCCTCGTGCTTCCTCTCGAGTGGAGACGGGTATGTCGGGTAACTTCTTGAGTTGCAACAAGGGTGTGAAGGACCCTTTGGAAGTTCCAGTGGTTAGATGTGATTAGCCTCGAGAAGTCTCAGCGGAAATGGGCCTCATCTCGCCTGGAGGGCAAAACCTCCTGGATTTTCTCGAGTTGCGGCATGTGCTCTCGACTTACGACGGGGACCTCGGGGACGCGCTCTGGTGGCCTCAGGAAAGGCCAGTCCCCATGCGAGTTCCTCGGGGGCCTCTCGGGATTTCTCTCCCGACGATGCCGGGGCCTAAGACCTTGTGTGGAGTCGGGGCCGGAACCTGAGGATTCCTCTCCACTGCTGACATGGATCGTGGGCTACTTCTGGAGTCTCCCCAGGGGAGTCAGTCCTCGTCTCGAATGCGGGCATGCAATTGCGCTTTCCTCCAGAGCGGTAGCAGCAGTGTCACGCAGTCCGCTGCGTAGATCAAAGGATCTATGATTTTCCCTCGAGTCTTTCCCACGAGGCTTTCACACGAGGCTTTCCAAAAGGGCTGTTCCACGTGCACACGTGGTGGGAGTCGATCCTCGGCTTGAACGTCAAGGCAGTGCAGGGAAAACAGGTTCCTCTGGAATGGACTGACACATCTGGGGGACTCTTGGAATGGTGGCACGACCCTGGAGTTCCTCTCGCCTTTCCTGTGGAGAGCGCCTCCTCTTGAAATGCGATGGGAACGCCGGGAATTCTTTCCCTACGAAACAGGGAAAGGATCCTTCATCTCGAGCTAGGAGGCGGAAACGGGGCTCCCCTGGATGTGTCCGGGACCCTCGTGCTTCCTCTCGAGTGGAGACGGGTATGTCGGGGAACTTCTTGAGTTGCAGCAAGGGTGTGAAGGACCCTTTGGAAGTTCCAGTGTTTACATGTGATTAGCCTTGAGAAGCCTCAGCGGAAATGGGCCATATCTCGCCTGGAGGGCAAAACCTCCTGAATTTTCTCGAGTTGCGGCAGGTGCTCTCGACTTACGACGGGGAACTCGGGGACCCGCTCTGGTGGCCTCAGGAAAGGCCAGTCCCCATGCGAGTTCCTCGGGGGCCTCTCGGGATTCCTCTCCCGTCGATGCCGGGGCCTAAGACCTTGTGTGGAGTCGGGGCCGGAACCTGAGGATTCCTCTCCAGTGCTGACATGGATCTTGGGGTACTTCTGGAGTCTCCCCAGGGGAGTCAGTCCTCGTCTCGAATGCGGGCATGCAATTGCGCTTTCCTCCAGAGCGGTAGCAGCAGTGTCACGCATTCCGCCGCGTGGATTAAAGGATCTATGGTTTTCCCTCGAGACTTTCCCACGAGGCTTTCCCACGAGGCTTTCCCACAGGTCTGTCCCACGTGCACACGTGGTGGGAGTCGATTCTCGTCTTGAACGTCAAGGCAGTGCAGGGAAAACAGGTTCCTCTGGAATGGACTGACACATCTGGGGGACTCTTGGAATTGTGGCACGACCCTGGAGTTCCTCTCGCCTTTCCTGTGGAGAGCGCCTCCTCTTGAGATGCGACGGGAACGCTGGGAATTCTTTCCCTACGAAACAGGGAAAGGATCCCTCATCTCGAGCTAGGAGGCGGAAACGGGGCTCCCCTGGAAGTGTGCGGGCCCCTGGTGCTACCTCTCGAGTGGAGACGGGTATGTCGAGGAACTTCTTGAGTTGCAGCAAGGGTGTGAAGGACCCTTTGGAAGTTCCAGTGTTTAGATGTGATTAGCCTCGAGAAGCCTCAGCGGAAATGGGCCTCATCTCGCCTGGAGGGCAAAACCTCCTGGATTTTCTCGAGTTGCGGCAGGTGCTCTCGATTTACGACGGGGACCTCGGGGACCCGCTCTGGTGGCCTCAGGAAAGGCCAGTCCCCATGCGAGTTCCTCGGGGGCCTCTCGGTATTCCTCTCCCGTCCATGCCGGGGCCTACGACCTTGTGTGGAGTCGGGGCCGGAACCTGAGGATTCCTCTCCAGTGCTGACATGGATCTTGGGGTACTTCTGGAGTCTCCCCAGGGGAGTCAGTCCTGGTCTCGAATGCGGGCATGCACTTGCGCTTTACTCCAGAGCGGTAGCAGCAGTGTCACGCAGTCCGCCGCGTGGATCAAAGGATCTATAATTTTCCCTCGAGTCTTTCCCACGAGTCTTTCCCACGAGGATTTCCCACGAGGCTTTCCCACAGGGCTGTCCCACGTGCACACGTGGTGGGAGTCGATCCTCGGCTTGAACGTCAAGGCAGTGCAGGGAAAACAGGTTCCTCTGGAATGGACTGACACATCTGGGGGACTCTTGGAATGGTGGCACGACCCTGGAGTTCCTCTCGCCTTTCCTGTGGAGAGAGCCTCCTCTTGAGATGCGACGGGAACGCTGGGAATTCTTTCCCTACGAAACAGGGAAAGGATCCCTCATCTCGAGCTAGGAGGCGGAAACGGGGCTCCCCTGGATGTGTGTGGGACCCTCGTGCTTCCTCTCGAGTGGAGACGTGTATGTCGGGGAACTTCTTGAGTTGCAGCACGGGTGTGAAGGACCCTTTGGAAGTTCCAGAGGTTAGATGTGATTAGCCTCGAGAAGCCTCAGCGGAAATGGGCCTCATCTCGCCTGGAGGGCAAAACCTCCTGGATTTTCTCGAGTTGCGGCAGGTGCTCTCGACTTACGACGCGGTCTCGGGGACCCGCTCTGGTGGCCTCAGGAAAGGCCAGTCCCCATGCGAGTTCCTCGGGGGCCTCTCGGGATTCCTCTCCCGTGGATGCCGGGGCCTAAGACCTTGTGTGGAGTCGGGGCCGGAACCTGAGGATTCCTCTCCAGTGCTGACATGGATCTTGGGGTACTTCTGGAGTCTCCCCAGGGGAGGTAGTCCTCGTCTCGAATTCGGACATGCACTTGCGCTTTCCTCCAGAGTGGTAGCAGCAGTGTCACGCAGTCCGCCGCGTGGATCAAAGGATCTATGTTTTTCCCACGAGTCTTTCCCACGAGGCTTTCCCACGAGGCTTTCCCACAGGGCTGTCCCACGTGCACACGTGGTGGGAGTCGATCCTCGGCTTGAACGTCAAGGTAGTGCAGGAAAACAGGTTCCTCTGGAATGGACTGACACATCTGGGGGACTCTTGGAATGGTGGCAGGACCCTGGAGTTCCTCTCGCCTTTCCTGTGGAGAGCGCCTCCTCTTAAGATGCGACGGGAACGCCGGGAATTCTTTCCCTACGAAACAGGGAGAGGATCCCTCATCTCGAGCTAGGAGGCGGAAACGGGGCTCCCCTGGATGTGTGCGGGACCCTCGTGCTTCCTCTCGAGTGGAGACGGGTATGTCGGGGAACTTCTTGAGTTGCAGCAAGGGTGTGAAGGACCCTTTGGAAGTTCCAGTGGTTAGATGTGATTAGCCTAGAGAAGCCTCAGCGGAAATGGGCCTCATCTCGCCTGGAGGGCAAAACCTCCTGGATTTTCTCGAGTTGCGGCAGGTGCTCTCGCCTTACGACGGGGACCTCAGGGACCCGCTCTGGTGGCCTCAGGAAAGGCCAGTCATCATGCGAGTTCCTCGGGGGCCTCTCGGGATTCCTCTCCCGTCGATGCCGGGGCCTAAGACCTTGTGTGGAGTCGGGGCCGGAACCTGAGGATTCCTCTCCAGTGCTGACATGGATCCTGGGGTACTTCTGGAGTCTCCCCAGGGGAGTCAGTCCTCGTCTCGAATGCGGGCATGCACTTGCGCTTTCCTCCAGAGCGGTATCAGCAGTGTCACGCAGTCCGCCGCGTGGATTAAAGGATCTATGGTTTTCCCTCGAGTCTTTCCCACGAGGCTTTACCACGAGGCTTTCCCACAGGGCTGTCCCACGTACACACGTGGTGGGAGTCGATCCTCGGTTTGAACGTCAAGGCAGTGCAGGGAAAACAGATTCCTCTGGAATGGACTGACACAGCTGGGGGACTCTTGGAATGGTGGCACGACCCTGGAGTTCCTCTCGCCTTTCCTGTGGAGAGCGCCTTCTCTTGAGATGCGACGGGAACGCTGGGAATTCTTTCCCTAAGAAACAGGGAAAGGATCCCTCATCTCGAGCTAGGAGGCGGAAACGGGGCTCCCCTGGATGTGTGCGGGACCCTCGTGCTTCCTCTCGAGTGGAGACGGGTATGTCGGGGAACTTCTTGAGTTGCAGCAAGGGTGTGAAGGTCCCTTTGGAATTTCCAGTGGTTAGATGTGATTAGCCTCGAGAAGCCTCAGCGGAAATGGGCCTCATCTCGCCTGGAGGGCAAAACCTCCTGGATTTTCTCGAGTTGCGGCAGGTGCTCTCGACTTACGACGGGGACCTCGGGGACCCGCTCTGGTGGCCTCAGGAAAGGCCAGTCCCCATGCGAGTTCCTCGGGGGCCTCACGGGATTCCTCTCCCGTCGATGCCGGGGCCTAAGACCTTGTGTGGAGTCGGGGCCGGAACCTGAGGTTTCCGCTCCAGTGCTGACATGGATCTTGGGGTACTTCTGGAGTCTCCCCAGGGGAGTCAGTCCTCGTCTCGAATGCGGGAATGCCCTTGCGCTTTCCTCCAGAGCGGTAGGAGCAGTGTCACGCAGTCCGCCGCGTGGATCAAAGGATCTATGGTTTCCCTCGCGTCTTTCCCACGATGCTTTCCCACGAGTCTTTTCCACAGGGCTGTCCCACGTGCACACGTGGTGGGAGTCGATCCTCGGCTTGAACGTCAAGGCAGTGCAGGGAAAACAGGTTCCTGTGGAATGGACTGACACATCTGGGGGACTCTTGGAATGGTGGCACGACCCTGGAGTTCCTCTCGCCTTTCCTGTGGAGAGCGCCTCCTCTTGAGATGCGACGGGAACGCCGGGAATTCTTTCCCTACAAAACAGGGAAAGGATCCCTCACCTCGAGCTAGGAGGCAGAAACGGGGCTCCCCTGGATGTGTGCGGGACCCCACGTGCTTCCTCTCGAGTGGAGACGGGTATGTCGGGGAACTTCTTGAGTTGCACAAGGGTGTGAAGGACCCTTTGGAAGTTCCAGTGGTTAGACGTGATTAGCCTCGAGAAGCCTCAGCGGAAATGGGCCTCATCTCGCTTGGAGGGCAAAACCTCCTGGATTTTCTCGAGTTGCGGCATGTGCTCTCGACTTACGACGGGAACCTCGGGGACCCGCTCTGGTGGCCTCAGGAAAGGCCAGTCCCCATGCGAGTTCCTCGGGGGCCTCTCGGGATTTCTCTCCCGACGATGCCGGGGCCTAAGACCTTGTGTGGAGTCGGGGCCGGAACCTGAGGATTCCTCTCCACTGCTTACATGGATCTTGGGGTACTTCTGGAGTCTCCCCAGGGGAGTCAGTCCTCGTCTCGAATGCGGGCATGCAATTGGGCTTTCCTCCAGAGCGGTAGCAGCAGTGTCACGCAGTCCGCTGCGTAGATCAAAGGATCTATGATTTTCCCTCAAGTCTTTCCCACGAGGCTTTCCCACGAGGCTTTCCCACAGGGCTGTTCCACGTGCACACGTGTTGGGAGTCGATCCTCGGCTTGAACATCAAGGCAGTGCAGGGAAAACAGGTTCCTCTGGAATGGACTGACACATCTGGGGGACTCTTGGAATTGTGGCACGACCCTGGAGTTCCTCTCGCCTTTCCTGTGGAGAGCGCCTCCTCTTGAGATGCGATGGGAACGCCGGGAATTCTTTCCCTACGAAACAGGGAAAGGATCCCACATCTCGAGCTAGGAGGCGGAAACGGGGCTCCCCTGGATGTGTGCGGGACCCTCGTGCTTCCTCTCGAGTGGAGATGGGTATGTCGGGGAATTTCTTGAGTTGCAGCAAGGGTGTGAAGGACCCTTTGGAAGTTCCAGAGGTTAGATGTGATTAGCCTCGAGAAGCCTCAGCGGAAATGAGCCTCCTCTCGCCAGAGGGCAAAACCTCCTGGATTTTCTTGTGTTGCGGCAGGTGCTCTCGACTTAAGACGGGGACCTCAGGGACCCGCTCTGATGGCCTCAGGAAAGGCCAGTCCCCATGCGAGTTCCTCGGGGGCCTCTCAGGATTCCTCTCCCGTCGATGCCGGGGCCTAAGACCTTCTGTGGAGTCGGGGCCGGAACCTGAGGATTCCTCTCCAGTGCTGACATGGATCTTGGGGTACTTCTGGAGTCTCCCCATGGGAGTCAGTCCTCCTCTCGCATGCGGGCCTGCACTTGCGCTTTTCTCCAGAGCGGTAGCAGCAGTGTCACGCAGTCCGCCGCGTGGATCAAAGGATCTATGTTTTTCCCTCGAGTCTTTCCCACGAGTCTTTCCCACGAGGCTTTCCCAGAGGGCTGTCCCACGTGCACACGTGGTGGGAGTCGATCCTCGGCTTGAACGTAAAGGCAGTGCAGGGAAAAGAGGTTCCTCTGCAATGGACTGACACATCTGGGGGACTCTTGGAATGGTGGCACGACCCTGGAGTTCCTCTCGCCTTTCCTGTGGAGAGCGCCTTCTCTTGAGATGCGACGGGAACGCCGGGAATTCTTTCCCTACGAAACAGGGAAAGGATCCCTCATCTCGAGCTAGGAGGCGGAAACGGGTCTCCCCTGGATGTGTGCGGGACCCTCGTGCTTCCTCTCGAGTGGAGACGGGTATGTCGGGGAACTTCTTGAGTTGCAGCAAGGGTGTGAAGGACCCTTTGGAAGTTCCACTGGTTAGATGTGATTAGCCTCGAGAAGCCTCAGCGGAAATGGGCCTCATCTCGCCTGGAGGGCAAAACCTCCTGGATTTTCTCGAGTTGCGGCAGGTGCTCCCGACTTACGACGGGGACCTCAGGGACCCGCTCTGGAGGCCTCAGGAAAGGCCAGTCCCCATGCGAGTTCCTCGGGGGCCTCTCGGGATTCCTCTCCCGTCGATACCGGGGCCTAAGACCTTGTGTGGAGTCGGGGCCGGAACCTGAGGATTCCTCTCCAGTGCTGACATGGATCTTGGGGTACTTCTGGAGTCTCCCCAGGGGAGTCAGTCCTCGTCTCGAATGCGGGAATGCCCTTGTGCTTTCCTCCAGAGCGGTAGGAGCAGTGTCACGCAGTCCGCCGCGTGGATCAAAGGATCTATGGTTTCCCTCGAGTCTTCCCCACGAGGCTTTCCCACGAGGCTTTCCCACAGGGCTGTCCCACGTGCACACGTGGTGGGAGTCGATCCTCGGCTTGAACGTCAAGGCAGTGCAGGGAAAACAGGTTCCTCTGGAATGGACTGACACATCTGGGGGACTCTTGGAATGGTGGCACGACCCTGGAGTTCCTCTCGCCTTTCCTGTGGAGAGCGCCTCCTCTTGAGATGCGACGGGAACGCCGGGAATTCTTTCCCTACGAAACAGGGAAAGGATCCCTCATCTCGAGCTAGGCGGCGGAAACGGGGCTCCCCTGGATGTGTGCGCGACCCTTGTGCTTCCTCTCGAGTGGAGACGTGTATGTCGCGGAACTTCTTGAGTTGCAGCAAGGGTGTGAAGGACCCTTTGGAAGTTCCAGTGGTTAGATGTGATTAGCCTCGAGAAGCCTCAGCGGAAATGTGCCTCATCTCCCCTGGAGGGCAAAACCTCCTGGATTTTCTCGAGTTGCGGGAGGTGCTCTCGACTTACGACGGGGACCTCAGGGACCCGCTCTGGTGGCCTCAAGAAAGGCCAGTCCCAATGCGATTTCCTCGGAGGCCTTTCGGGATTCCTCTCCCGTCGATGCCGGGGCCTAAGACCTTGTGTGGAGTCGGGGCCGGAACCTGAGGATTCCTCTCCAGTGCTGACATGGATCCTGGGGTACTTCTGGAGTCTCCCCAGGGGAGTCAGTCCTCGTCTCGAATGCGGACATGCACTTGCGCTTTCCTCCAGAGCGGTAGCAGCAGTGTCACGCAGTCCGCCGCGTGGATCAAAGGATCTATGGTTTTCCCTCGAGTCTTTCCCTCGAGGCTTTCCCACGAGGCTTTCCCACAGGGCTGTCCCACGTGCACACGTGGTGGGACTCGATCCTCGGCTTGATCGTCAAGGCAGTGCAGGGAAAACAGGTTCCTCTGGAATGGACTGACACATCTGGGGGACTCTTGGAATGGTGGCACGACCCTGGAGTTCATCTTTCCTTTCCAGTGGAGAGCGCCTCCTCTTGAGATGCGACGGGAACGCCGGGAATTCTTTCCCTACGAAACAGGGAAAGGATCCCTCATCTCGAGCTAGGAGGCGGAAACGGGGCTCCCCTGGATGTGTGCGGGACCCCACGTGCTTCCTCTCGAGTGGAGACTGGTATGTCGGGGAACTTCTTGAGTTGCAGCAAGGGTGTGAAGGACCCTTTGGAAGTTCCAGTGGTTAGACGTGATTGGCCTCGAGAAGCCTCAGCTGAAATGGGCCTCATCTCGCCTGGAGGGCAAAACCTCCTGGATTTTCTCGAGTTGAGGCAGGTGCTCTCGACTTACGACGGGGACCTCAGGGACCCGCTCTGGTGGCCTCGGGAAAGGCCAGTCCCCATGCGAGTTCCTCGGGGTCCTCTCGGGATTCCTCTCCCGTCGATGCCGGGGCCTAAGACCTTGTGTGGAGTCGGGGCCGGAACCTGAGGATTCCTCTCCAGTGCTGACATGGATCTTGGGGTACTTCCGGAGTCTCCCCAGGGGAGTCAGTCCTCGTCTCGAATGCGGGCATGCACTTGCGCTTTACTCCAGAGCGGTAGCAGCAGTGTCACGCAGTCCGCCGCGTTGATCAAAGGATCAAGGTTTTCCCTCGAGACTATCCCACGAGGCTTTCCCACGAGTCTTTCCCAGAGGGCTGTCCCACGTGCACACGTGGTGGAAGTCGATCCTCGGCTTGAACGTCAAGGCAGTGCAGGGAAAACAGGTTCCTCTGGAATGGACTGACACATCTGGGGGACTCTTGGAATGGTGGCACGACCCTGGAGTTCCTCTTGCCTTTCCTGTGGAGAGCGCCTCCTCTTGAGATGCGACGGGAACGCCGGGAATTCTTTCCCTACGAAACAGGGAAAGGATCCCTCATCTCGAGCTAGGAGGCGGAAACGGGGCTCCCCTGGATGTGTGCGGGACCCCACGTGCTTCCTATCGAGTGGAGACGTGTATGTCGGGGAACTTCTTGAGTTGCAGCAAGGGTGTGAAGGACCCTTTGGAAGTTCCAGTGGTTAGATGTGATTAGCCTAGAGAAGCCTCAGCGAAAATGGGCCTCATCTCGCCTGGAGGGCAAAACCTCCTGGATTTTCTCGAGTTGAGGCAGGTGCTCTCGACTTACGAAGGGGACCTCAGGGACCCGCTCTGGTGGCCTCAGGAAAGGCCAGTCCCCATGCGAGTTCCTCGGGGGCCTCTCGGGATTCCTCTCCCGTCGATGCCGGGGCCTAAGACCTTGTGTGGAGTCGGGGCCGGAACCTGAGGATTCCTCTCCAGTGCTGACATGGATCTTGGGGTACTTCTGGAGTCTCCCCAGGGGAGTCAGTCCTCGTCTCGAATGCGGGCATGCACTTGCGCTTTCCTCCAGAGCGGTAGCAACAGTGTCACGCAGTCCGCCGCGTGGATCAAAGGATCTATGATTTTCCCTCTAGGCTTTCCCACGAGGCTTTCCCACGAGGCTTTCCCACAGGGCTGTCCCACGTGCACACGTGGTGGGAGTCGATCCTCGGCTTGAACGTCAAGGCAGTGCAGGGAAAACAGGTTCCTCTGGAATGGACTGACACATCTGGGGGACTCTTGGAATGGTGGCACGACCCTGGAGTTCCTCTCGCCTTTCCTGTGGAGAGCGCCTCCTCTTGAGATGCGACGGGAACGCCAGGAATCTTTCCCTACGAAACAGGGAAAGGATCCGTCATCTCGAGCTAGGAGGCGGAAACGGGGCTCCCCTGGATGTGTGCGGGACCCCACGTGCTTCCTCTCGAGTGGAGACGGGTATGTCGGGGAACTTCTTGAGTTGCAGCAAGGGTGTGAAGGACCCTTTGGAAGTTCCAGTGGTTAGACGTGATTGGCCTCGAGAAGCTTCAGTGGAAATGGGCCTCATCTCGCCTGGAGGGCAAAACCTCCTGGATTTTCTCGAGTTGAGGCAGGTGCTCTCGACTTACGACGGGGACCTCAGGGACCCGCTCTGGTGGCCTCAGGAAAGGCCAGTCCCCATGCGAGTTCGTCGGGGGCCTCTCGGGATTCCTCTCCCGTCGATGCCGGGGCCTAAGACCTTGTGTGGAGTCGGGGCCGGAACCTGAGGATTCCTCTCCAGTGCTGACATGGATCTTGGGGTACTTCCGGAGTCTCCCCAGGGGAGTCAGTCCTCGTCGAATGCGGGCATGCACTTGCGCTTTCCTCCAGAGCGGTAGCAGCAGTGTCACTCAGTCCGCCGCGTGGATCAAAGGATCAAGGTTTTCCCTCGAGACTATCCCACGAGGCTTTCCCACGAGGCTTTCCCAGAGGGCTGTCCCACGTGCACACGTGGTGGGAGTGGATCCTCGGCTTGAACGTCAAGGCAGTGCAGGGAAAACAGGTTCCTCTGGAATGGACTGACACATCTGGGGGACTCTTGGAATGGTGGCACGACCCTGGAGTTCCTCTCGCCTTTCCTGTGGAGAGCGCCTCCTCTTGAGATGCGACGGGAAAGCCGGGAATTCTTTCCCTACGAAACAGGGAAAGGATCCCTCATCTCGAGCTAGGAGGCGGAAACGGGGCTCCCCTGGATGTGTGCGAGACCCCACGTGCTTCCTCTCGAGTCGAGACGGGTATGTTGGGGAACTTCTTGAGTTGGAGCAAGGGTGTGAAGGACCCTTTGGAAGTTCCAGTGGTTAGATGTGATTAGCCTCGAGAAGCCTCAGCGGAAATGGGCCTCATCTCGCCTGGAGGGCAAAACCTCCTGGATTTTCTCGAGTTGCGGCAGGTTCTCTCGACTTACGACGGGGACCTCAGGGACCCGCTCTGGTGGCCTCAGGAAAGGCCAGTCCCCATGCGAGTTCCTCGGGGGCCTCTCGGGATTCCTCTCCCGTCGATGCCGGGGCCTAAGACCTTGTGTGGAGTCGGGGCCGGAACCTGAGGATTCCTCTTCAGTGCTGACATGGATCTTGGGGTACTTCCGGAGTCTCCCCAGGGGAGTCAGTCCTCGTCTCGAATGCGGGCATGCACTTGCGCTTTCCTCCAGAGCGGTAGCAGCAGTGTCACGCAGTCCGCCGCGTGGATCAAAGATCAAGGTTTTCCCTCGAGACTATCCCACGAGGCTTTCCCACGAGGCTTTCCCAGAGGGCTGTCCCACGTGCACACGTGGTGGGAGTCGATCCTCGGCTTGAACGTCAAGGCAGTGCAGGGAAAACAGGTTCCTCTGGAATGGACTGACACATCTGGGGGACTCTTGGAATGGTGGCACGACACTGGAGTTCCTCTTGCCTTTCCTGTGGAGAGCGCCTCCTCTTGAGATGCGACGGGAACGCCGGGAATTCTTTCCCTACGAAACAGGGAAAGGATCCCTCATCTTGAGCTAGGAGGCGGAAACGGGGCTCCCATGGATGTGTGCGGGACACCACGTGCTTCCTCTCGAGTGGAGACGGGTATGTCGCGGAACTGCTTGAGTTGCAGCAAGGGTGTGAAGGACCCTTTGGAAGTTCCAGTGGTTTGATGTGATTAGCCTCGAGAAGCCTCAGCGGAAATGGGCCTCATCTCGCCTGGAGGGCAAAACCTCCTCGATTGTCTCGAGTTGCGGCAGGTGCTCTCGACTTACGACGGGGACCACAGGGACCCACTCTGGTGGCCTCAGGAAAGGCCAGTCCCCATGCGAGTTCCACGGGGGCCTCTCGGGATTCCTCTCCCATCGATGCTGGGGCCTAAGACCTTGTGTGGTGTCGGGGCCGGAAACTGAGGATTCCTCTCCAGTGCAGACATGGATCTTGGGGTACTTCTGGAGTCTCCCCAGGGGAGTCAGTCCTCGTCTCGAATGCGGGCATGCACTTGCGCTTTCCTCCAGAGCGGTAGCAGCAGTATCACGCAGTCCGCCGCGTGCATCAAAGGATCTATGGTTTTTCCTCGAGTCTTTCCCACGAGGCTTTCCCACGAGGCTTTCCCACAGGGCTGTCCCACGTGCACACGTGGTGGGAGTCGATCCTCGGCTTGAACGTCAAGGCAGTGCAGGGAAAACAGGTTCCTCTGGAATGGACTGACACATCTGGGGGACTCTTGGAATGGTGGCACGACCCTGGAGTTCCTCTCGCCTTTCCTGTGGAGAGCGCCTCCTCTTGAGATGCGACGGGAACGCCGAGAATTCTTTCCCTACGAAACAGGGAAAGGATCCCTCATCTCGAGCTTGGAGGCGGAAACGGGGCTCCCCTGGATGTGTGCGGGAACCTCGTTCTTCCTCTTGAGTGGAGACGGGTATGTCGGGGAACTTCTTGAGTTGCAGCAAGGGTGTGAAGGACCCTTTGGAAGTTCCAGTGGTTAGATGTGATTAGCCTAGAGAAGCCTCAGCGAAAATGGGCCTCATCTCGCCTGGAGGGCAAAACCTCCTGGATTTTCTCGAGTTGCGGCAGGTGCTCTCGACTTACGAAGGGGACCTCAGGGACCCGCTCTGGTGGCCTCAGGAAAGGCCAGTCCCCATGCGAGTTCCTCGGGGGCCTCTCGGGATTCCTCTCCCGTCGATGCCGGGGCCTAAGACCTTGTGTGGATTCGGGGCCGGAACCTGAGGATTCCTCTCCAGTGCTTACATGGATCTTGGGGTACTTCTGGAGTCTCCCCAGGGGAGTCAGTCCTCGTCTCGAATGCGGGCATGCACTTGCGCTTTCCTCCAGAGCGGTAGCAAAAGTGTCACGCAGTCCGCCGCGTGGATCAAAGGATCTATGATTTTCCCTCGAGGCTTTCCCACGAGGCTTTCCCACGAGGCTTTCCCACATGGCTGTCCCACGTGCACACGTGGTGGGAGTCGATCCTCGGCTTGAACGTCAAGGCAGTGCAGGGAAAACAGGTTCCTCTGGAATGGACTGACACATCTGGGGGACTCTTGGAATGGTGGCACGGCCCTGGAGTTCCTCTCGCCTTTCCTGTGGAGAGCGCCTCCTCTTGAGATGCGACGGGAACGCCGGGAATCTTTCCCTACGAAACAGGGAAAGGATCCGTCATCTCGAGCTAGGAGGCGGAAACGGGGCTCCCCAGGATGTGTGCGGGAACCCACGTGCTTCCTCTTGAGTGGAGACGGGTATGTCGGGGAACTTCTTGAGTTGCAGCAAGGGTGTGAAGGACACTTTGGAAGTTCCAGTGGTTAGATGTGATTAGCCTCGAGAAGCCTCAGCGGAAATGGGCCTCATCTCGCCTGGAGGGCAAAACCTCCTCGATTGTCTCGAGTTGCGGCAGGTGCTCTCGACTTACGACGGGGACCACAGGGACCCGCTCTGGTGGCCTCAGGAAAGGCCAGTACCCATGCGAGTTCCTCGGGGGCCTCAGGGGATTCCTCTCCCGTCGATGCTGGGGCCTAAGACCTTGTGTGGTGTCGGGGCCGGAAACTGAGGATTCCTCTCCAGTGCAGACATGGATCTTGGGGTACTTCTGGAGTCTCCCCAGGGGAGTCAGTCCTCGTCTCGAATGCGGGCATGCACTTGCGCTTTCCTCCAGAGCGGTAGCAGCAGTGTCACGCAGTCCGCCGCGTGGATCAAAGGATCTTTGTTTTTCCCTCGAGTCTTTCCCACGAGGCTTTCCCACGAGGCTTTCCCACAGGGCTGTCCCACGTGCACACGTGGTGGGAGTCGATCCTCGGCTTGAACGTCAAGGCAGTGCAGGGAAAACAGGTTCCTCTGGAATGGACTGACACATCTGGGGGACTCTTGGAATGCTGGCACGACCCTGGAGTTCCTCTCGCCTTTCCTGTGGAGAGCGCCTCCTCTTGAGATGCGACGGGAACGCCGGGAATTCTTTCCCTACGAAACAGGGAAAGGATCCCTCATCTCGAGCTAGGAGGCGGAAACGGGGCTACCCTGGATGTGTGCGGGACCCCACGTGCTTCCTCTCGAGTCGAGACGGGTATGTCGGGGAACTTCTTGATTTGGAGCAAGGGTGTGAAGGACCCTTTGGAAGTTCCAGTGGTTAGATGTGATTAGCCTCGAGAAGCCTCAGCGGAAATGGGCCTCATCTCGCCTGGAGGGCAAAACCTCCTGGATTTTCTCGAATTGCGGCAGGTTCTCTCGACTTACGACTGGGACCTCAGGGACCCGCTCTGGTGGCCTCAGGAAAGGCCAGTCCCCATGTGAGTTCCTCAGGGGGCTCTCGGGATTCCTCTCCCGTCGATGCCGGGGCCTAAGACCTTGTGTGGAGTCGGGGCCGGAACCTGAGAATTCCTCTCCAGTGCTGACATGGATCTTGGGGTGCTTCTGGAGTCTCCCCAGGGGAGTCAGTCCTCGTCTCGAATGCGGGCATGCACTTGCGCTTTCCTCCAGAGCGGTAGCAGCAGTGTCACCCAGTCCGCTGCGTGGATCAAAGGATCTATGGTTTTCCCTCGAGTCTTTCCCACGAGGCTTTCCCACGAGGCTTTCCCACGGGGCTGTCCCACGTGCACACGTGGTGGGACTCGATCCTCGGCTTGAACGTCAAGGCAGTGCAGGGAAAACAGGTTCCTCTGGAATGGACTGACACATCTGGGTGTCACTTGGAATGGTGGCACGACCCTGGAGTTCCTCTCGCCTTTCCTGTGGAGAGTGCCTCCTCTTGAGATGCGACGGGAACGCCGGGAATCTTTCCCTACGAAACAGGGAAAGGATCCGTCATCTCGAGCTAGGAGGCGGAAACGGGGCTCCCCAGGATGTGTGCGGGACCCCACGTGCTTCCTCTTGAGTGGAGACGGGTATGTCGGGGAACTTCTTGAGTTGCAGCAAGGGTGTGAAGGACCCTTTGGAAGTTCCAGTGGTTAGATGTGATTAGCCTCGAGAATCCTCAGCGGAAATGGGCCTCATCTCGCCTGGAGGGCAAAACCTCCTCGATTGTCTCGAGTTGCGGCAGGTGCTCTCGACTTACGACGGGGACCTCAGGGACCCGCTCTGGTGGCCTCAGGAAAGGCCAGTCCCCATGCGAGTTCCTCGGGGGCTTCTCGGGATTCCTCTCCCGTCGATGCCGGGGCCTAAGACCTTGTGTGGAGTCGGGGCCGGAACCTGAGGATTCCTCTCCAGTGCTGACATGGATCTTGGGGTACTTCCGGAGTTTCCCCAGGGGAGTCAGTCCTCGTCGAATGCGGGCATGCACTTGCGCTTTCCTCCAGAGCGGTAGCAGCAGTGTCACGCAGTCCGCCGCGTGGATCAAAGGATCAAGGTTTTCCCTCGAGACTATCCCACGAGGCTTTCCCACGAGGCTTTCCCACAGGGCTGTCCCATGTGCACACGTGGTGGGAGTGGATCCTCGGCTTGAACGTCAAGGCAGTGCAGGGAAAACAGGTTCCTCTGGAATGGACTGACACATCTGGGGGACTCTTGGAATGGTGGCACGACCCTGGAGTTCCTCTCGCCTTTCCTGTGGAGAGCGCCTCCTCTTGAGATGCGACGGGAACGCCGAGAATTCTTTCCCTACGAAACAGGGAAAGGATCCCTCATCTCGAGCTAGGAGGCGGAAACGGGGCTCCCCTGGATGTGTGCGGGAACCTCGTTCTTCCTCTCGAGTGGAGACGGGTATGTCGGGGAACTTCTTGAGTTGCAGCAAGGGTGTGAAGGACCCTTTGGAAGTTCCAGTGGTTAGATGTGATTAGCCTAGAGAAGCCTCAGCGAAAATGGGCCTCATCTCGCCTGGAGGGCAAAACCTCCTGGATTTTCTCGAGTTGCGGCAGGTGCTCTGGACTTACGAAGGGGACCTCAGGGACCCGCTCTGGTGGCCTCAGGAAAGGCCAGTCCCCATGCGAGCTCCTCGGGGGCCTCTCGGGATTCCTCTCCCGTCGATGCCGGGGCCTAAGACCTTGTGTGGATTCGGGGCCGGAACCTGAGGATTCCTCTCCAGTGCTTACATGGATCTTGGGGTACTTCTGGAGTCTCCCCAGGGGAGTCAGTCCTCGTCTCGAATGCGGGCATGCACTTGCGCTTTCCTCCAGAGCGGTAGCAAAAGTGTCACGCAGTCCGCCGCGTGGATCAAAGGATCTATGATTTTCCCTCGAGGCTTTCCCACGAGGCTTTCCCACGAGGCTTTCCCACAGGGCTGTCCCACGTGCACACGTGGTGGGAGTCGATCCTCGGCTTGAACGTCAAGGCAGTGCAGGGAAAACAGGTTCCTCTGGAATGGACTGACACATCTGGGGGACTCTTGGAATGGTGGCACGGCCCTGGAGTTCCTCTCGCCTTTCCTGTGGAGAGCGCCTCCTCTTGAGATGCGACGGGAACGCCGGGAATCTTTCCCTACGAAACAGGGAAAGGATCCGTCATCTCGAGCTAGGAGGCGGAAACGGGGCTCCCCAGGATGTGTGCGGGACCCCACGTGCTTCCTCTTGAGTGGAGACGGGTATGTCGGGGAACTTCTTGAGTTGCAGCAAGGGTGTGAAGGACCCTTTGGAAGTTCCAGTGGTTAGATGTGATTAGCCTCGAGAAGCCTCAGCGGAAATGGGCCTCATCTCGCCTGGAGGGCAAAACCTCCTCGATTGTCTCGAGTTGCGGCAGGTGCTCTCGACTTACGACGGGGACCTCAGGGACCCGCTCTGGTGGCCTCAGGAAAGGCCAGTACCCATGCGAGTTCCTCGGGGGCCTCAGGGGATTCCTCTCCCGTCGATGCTGGGGCCTAAGACCTTGTGTGGTGTCGGGGCCGGAAACTGAGGATTCCTCTCCAGTGCAGACATGGATCTTGGGGTACTTCTGGAGTCTCCCCAGGGGAGTCAGTCCTCGTCTCGAATGCGGGCATGCACTTGCGCTTTCCTTCAGAGCGGTAGCAGCAGTGTCACGCAGTCCGCCGCGTGGATCAAAGGATCTATGTTTTTCCCTCGAGTCTTTCCCACGAGGCTTTCCCACGAGGCTTTCCCACAGGGCTGTCCCACGTGCACACGTGGTGGGAGTCGATCCTCGGCTTGAACGTCAAGGCAGTGCAGGGAAAACAGGTTCCTCTGGAATGGACTGACACATCTGGGGGACTCTTGGAATGGTGGCACGACCCTGGAGTTCCTCTCGCCTTTCCTGTGGAGAGCGCCTCCTCTTGAGATGCGACGGGAACGCCGGGAATTCTTTCCCTACGAAACAGGGAAAGGATCCCTCATCTCGAGCTAGGAGGCGGAAACGGGGCTACCCTGGATGTGTGCGGGACCCCACGTGCTTCCTCTCGAGTCGAGACGGGTATGTCGGGGAACTTCTTGATTTGGAGCAAGGGTGTGAAGGACCCTTTGGAAGTTCCAGTGGTTAGATGTGATTAGCCTCGAGAAGCCTCAGCGGAAATGGGCCTCATCTCGCCTGGAGGGCAAAACCTCCTGGATTTTCTCGAATTGCGGCAGGTTCTCTCGACTTACGACTGGGACCTCAGGGACCCGCTCTGGTGGCCTCAGGAAAGGCCAGTCCCCATGTGAGTTCCTCAGGGGGCTCTCGGGATTCCTCTCCCGTCGATGCCGGGGCCTAAGACCTTGTGTGGAGTCGGGGCCGGAACCTGAGAATTCCTCTCCAGTGCTGACATGGATCTTGGGGTGCTTCTGGAGTCTCCCCAGGGGAGTCAGTCCTCGTCTCGAATGCGGGCATGCACTTGCGCTTTCCTCCAGAGCGGTAGCAGCAGTGTCACCCAGTCCGCTGCGTGGATCAAAGGATCTATGGTTTTCCCTCGAGTCTTTCCCACGAGGCTTTCCCACGAGGCTTTCCCACGGGGCTGTCCCACGTGCACACGTGGTGGGACTCGATCCTCGGCTTGAACGTCAAGGCAGTGCAGGGAAAACAGGTTCCTCTGGAATGGACTGACACATCTGGGTGTCACTTGGAATGGTGGCACGACCCTGGAGTTCCTCTCGCCTTTCCTGTGGAGAGTGCCTCCTCTTGAGATGCGACGGGAACGCCGGGAATCTTTCCCTACGAAACAGGGAAAGGATCCGTCATCTCGAGCTAGGAGGCGGAAACGGGGCTCCCCAGGATGTGTGCGGGACCCCACGTGCTTCCTCTTGAGTGGAGACGGGTATGTCGGGGAACTTCTTGAGTTGCAGCAAGGGTGTGAAGGACCCTTTGGAAGTTCCAGTGGTTAGATGTGATTAGCCTCGAGAATCCTCAGCGGAAATGGGCCTCATCTCGCCTGGAGGGCAAAACCTCCTCGATTGTCTCGAGTTGCGGCAGGTGCTCTCGACTTACGACGGGGACCTCAGGGACCCGCTCTGGTGGCCTCAGGAAAGGCCAGTCCCCATGCGAGTTCCTCGGGGGCTTCTCGGGATTCCTCTCCCGTCGATGCCGGGGCCTAAGACCTTGTGTGGAGTCGGGGCCGGAACCTGAGGATTCCTCTCCAGTGCTGACATGGATCTTGGGGTACTTCCGGAGTTTCCCCAGGGGAGTCAGTCCTCGTCGAATGCGGGCATGCACTTGCGCTTTCCTCCAGAGCGGTAGCAGCAGTGTCACGCAGTCCGCCGCGTGGATCAAAGGATCAAGGTTTTCCCTCGAGACTATCCCACGAGGCTTTCCCACGAGGCTTTCCCACAGGGCTGTCCCATGTGCACACGTGGTGGGAGTGGATCCTCGGCTTGAACGTCAAGGCAGTGCAGGGAAAACAGGTTCCTCTGGAATGGACTGACACATCTGGGGGACTCTTGGAATGGTGGCACGACCCTGGAGTTCCTCTCGCCTTTCCTGTGGAGAGCGCCTCCTCTTGAGATGCGACGGGAACGCCGAGAATTCTTTCCCTACGAAACAGGGAAAGGATCCCTCATCTCGAGCTAGGAGGCGGAAACGGGGCTCCCCTGGATGTGTGCGGGAACCTCGTTCTTCCTCTCGAGTGGAGACGGGTATGTCGGGGAACTTCTTGAGTTGCAGCAAGGGTGTGAAGGACCCTTTGGAAGTTCCAGTGGTTAGATGTGATTAGCCTAGAGAAGCCTCAGCGAAAATGGGCCTCATCTCGCCTGGAGGGCAAAACCTCCTGGATTTTCTCGAGTTGCGGCAGGTGCTCTGGACTTACGAAGGGGACCTCAGGGACCCGCTCTGGTGGCCTCAGGAAAGGCCAGTCCCCATGCGAGCTCCTCGGGGGCCTCTCGGGATTCCTCTCCCGTCGATGCCGGGGCCTAAGACCTTGTGTGGATTCGGGGCCGGAACCTGAGGATTCCTCTCCAGTGCTTACATGGATCTTGGGGTACTTCTGGAGTCTCCCCAGGGGAGTCAGTCCTCGTCTCGAATGCGGGCATGCACTTGCGCTTTCCTCCAGAGCGGTAGCAAAAGTGTCACGCAGTCCGCCGCGTGGATCAAAGGATCTATGATTTTCCCTCGAGGCTTTCCCACGAGGCTTTCCCACGAGGCTTTCCCACAGGGCTGTCCCACGTGCACACGTGGTGGGAGTCGATCCTCGGCTTGAACGTCAAGGCAGTGCAGGGAAAACAGGTTCCTCTGGAATGGACTGACACATCTGGGGGACTCTTGGAATGGTGGCACGGCCCTGGAGTTCCTCTCGCCTTTCCTGTGGAGAGCGCCTCCTCTTGAGATGCGACGGGAACGCCGGGAATCTTTCCCTACGAAACAGGGAAAGGATCCGTCATCTCGAGCTAGGAGGCGGAAACGGGGCTCCCCAGGATGTGTGCGGGACCCCACGTGCTTCCTCTTGAGTGGAGACGGGTATGTCGGGGAACTTCTTGAGTTGCAGCAATGGTGTGAAGGACCCTTTGGAAGTTCCAGTGGTTAGATGTGATTAGCCTCGAGAAGCCTCAGCGGAAATGGGCCTCATCTCGCCTGGAGGGCAAAACCTCCTCGATTGTCTCGAGTTGCGGCAGGTGCTCTCGACTTACGACGGGGACCTCAGGGACCCGCTCTGGTGGCCTCAGGAAAGGCCAGTACCCATGCGAGTTCCTCGGGGGCCTCAGGGGATTCCTCTCCCGTCGATGCTGGGGCCTAAGACCTTGTGTGGTGTCGGGGCCGGAAACTGAGGATTCCTCTCCAGTGCAGACATGGATCTTGGGGTACTTCTGGAGTCTCCCCAGGGGAGTCAGTCCTCGTCTCGAATGCGGGCATGCACTTGCGCTTTCCTTCAGAGCGGTAGCAGCAGTGTCACGCAGTCCGCCGCGTGGATCAAAGGATCTATGTTTTTCCCTCGAGTCTTTCCCACGAGGCTTTCCCACGAGTCTTTCCCACAGGGCTGTCCCACGTGCACACGTGGTGGGAGTCGATCCTCGGCTTGAACGTCAAGGCAGTGCAGGGAAAACAGGTTCCTCTGGAATGGACTGACACATCTGGGGGACTCTTGGAATGGTGGCACGACCCTGGAGTTCCTCTCGCCTTTCCTGTGGAGAGCGCCTCCTCTTGAGATGCGACGGGAACGCCGGGAATTCTTTCCCTACGAAACAGGGAAAGGATCCCTCACCTCGAGCTAGGAGGCGGAAACGGGGCTCCCCTGGATGTGTGCGGGACCCCACGTGCTTCCTCTCGAGTGGAGACGGGTATGTCGGGGAACTTCTTGAGTTGCAGCAAGGGTGTGAAGGACCCTTTGGAAGTTCCAGTGGTTAGATGTGATTAGCCTCGAGAAGCCTCAGCGGAAATGAGCCTCCTCTCGCCAGAGGGCAAAACCTCCTGGATTTTCTTGAGTTGCGGCAGGTGCTCTCGACTTAAGACGGGGACCTCGGGGACCCGCTCTGATGGCCTCAGGAAAGGCCAGTCCCCTTGCGAGTTCCTCGGGGGCCTCTCAGGATTCCTCTCCCGTCGATGCCGGGGCCTAAGACCTTCTGTGGAGTCGGGGCCGGAACCTGAGGATTCCTCTCCAGTGCTTACATGGATCTTGGGGTACTTCTGGAGTCTCCCCAGGGGAGTCAGTCCTCGTCTCGAATGCGGGCATGCACTTGCGCTTTCCTCCAGAGCGGTAGCAAAAGTGTCACGCAGTCCGCCGCGTGGATCAAAGGATCTATGATTTTCCCTCCAGTCTTTCCCACGAGGCTTTCCCACGAGGCTTTCCCACAGGGCTGTCCCACGTGCACACGTGGTGGGAGTCGATCCTCGGCTTGAACGTCAAGGCAGTGCAGGGAAAACAGGTTCCTCTGGAATGGACTGACACATCTGGGGGACTCTTGGAATGGTGGCACGGCCCTGGAGTTCCTCTCGCCTTTCCTGTGGAGAGCGCCTCCTCTTGAGATGCGACGGGAACGCCGGGAATCTTTCCCTACGAAACAGGGAAAGGATCCGTCATCTCGAGCTAGGAGGCGGAAACGGGGCTCCCCAGGATGTGTGCGGGACCCCACGTGCTTCCTCTTGAGTGGAGACGGGTATGTCGGGGAACTTCTTGAGTTGCAGCAAGGGTGTGAAGGACCCTTTGGAAGTTCCAGTGGTTAGATGTGATTAGCCTCGAGAAGCCTCAGCGGAAATGGGCCTCATCTCGCCTGGAGGGCAAAACCTCCTCGATTGTCTCGAGTTGCGGCAGGTGCTCTCGACTTACGACGGGGACCACAGGGACCCGCTCTGGTGGCCTCAGGAAAGGCCAGTACCCATGCGAGTTCCTCGGGGGCCTCAGGGGATTCCTCTCCCGTCGATGCTGGGGCCTAAGACCTTGTGTGGTGTCGGGGCCGGAAACTGAGGATTCCTCTCCAGTGCAGACATGGATCTTGGGGTACTTCTGGAGTCTCCCCAGGGGAGTCAGTCCTCGTCTCGAATGCGGGCATGCACTTGCGCTTTCCTCCAGAGCGGTAGCAGCAGTGTCACGCAGTCCGCCGCGTGGATCAAAGGATCTATGTTTTTCCCTCGAGTCTTTCCCACGAGGCTTTCCCACGAGGCTTTCCCACAGGGCTGTCCCACGTGCACACGTGGTGGGAGTCGATCCTCGGCTTGAACGTCAAGGCAGTGCAGGGAAAACAGGTTCCTCTGGAATGGACTGACACATCTGGGGGACTCTTGGAATGGTGGCACGACCCTGGAGTTCCTCTCGCCTTTCCTGTGGAGAGCGCCTCCTCTTGAGATGCGACGGGAACGCCGGGAATTCTTTCCCTACGAAACAGGGAAAGGATCCCTCATCTCGAGCTAGGAGGCGGAAACGGGGCTCCCCTGGATGTGTGCGGGAACCTCGTGCTTCCTCTCGAGTGGAGACGGGTATGTCGGGGAACTTCTTGAGTTGCAGCAAGGGTGTGAAGGACCCTTTGGAAGTTCCAGTGGTTAGATGTGATTAGCCTAGAGAAGCCTCAGCGAAAATGGGCCTCATCTCGCCTGGAGGGCAAAACCTCCTGGATTTTCTCGAGTTGCGGCAGGTGCTCTCGACTTACGAAGGGGACCTCAGGGACCCGCTCTGGTGGCCTCAGGAAAGGCCAGTCCCCATGCGAGTTCCTCGGGGGCCTCTCGGGATTCCTCTCCCGCCGATGCCGGGGCCTAAGACCTTGTGTGGAGTCGGGGCCGGAACCTGAGGATTCCTCTCCAGTGCTGACATGGATCTTGGGGTACTTCTGGAGTCTCCCCAGGGGAGTCAGTCCTCGTCGAATGCGGGCATGCACTTGCGCTTTCCTCCAGAGCGGTAGCAGCAGTGTCACGCAGTCCGCCGCGTGGATCAGAGGATCAAGGTTTTCCCTCGAGACTATCCCACGAGGCTTTCCCACGAGGCTTTCCCAGAGGGCTGTCCCACGTGCACACGTGGTGGGAGTGGATCCTCGGCTTGAACGTCAAGGCAGTGCAGGGAAAACAGGTTCCTCTGGAATGGACTGACACATCTGGGGGACTCTTGGAATGGTGGCACGACCCTGGAGTTCCTCTCGCCTTTCCTGTGGAGAGCGCCTCCTCTTGAGATGCGACGGGAACGCCGGGAATTCTTTCCCTACGAAACAGGGAAAGGATCCCTCATCTCGAGCTAGGAGGCGGAAACGGGGCTACCCTGGATGTGTGCGGGACCCCACGTGCTTCCTCTCGAGTCGAGACGGGTATGTCGGGGAACTTCTTGATTTGGAGCAAGGGTGTGAAGGACCCTTTGGAAGTTCCAGTGGTTAGATGTGATTAGCCTCGAGAAGCCTCAGCGGAAATGGGCCTCATCTCGCCTGGAGGGCAAAACCTCCTGGATTTTCTCGAGTTGCGGCAGGTTCTCTCGACTTACGACTGGGACCTCAGGGACCCGCTCTGGTGGCCTCAGGAAAGGCCAGTCCCCATGTGAGTTCCTCAGGGGGCTCTCGGGATTCCTCTCCCGTCGATGCCGGGGCCTAAGACCTTGTGTGGAGTCGGGGCCGGAACCTGAGAATTCCTCTCCAGTGCTGACATGGATCTTGGGGTGCTTCTGGAGTCTCCCCAGGGGAGTCAGTCCTCGTCTCGAATGCGGGCATGCACTTGCGCTTTCCTCCAGAGCGGTAGCAGCAGTGTCACCCAGTCCGCTGCGTGGATCAAAGGATCTATGGTTTTCCCTCGAGTCTTTCCCACGAGGCTTTCCCACGAGGCTTTTCCACGGGGCTGTCCCACGTGCACACGTGGTGGGACTCGATCCTCGGCTTGAACGTCAAGGCAGTGCAGGGAAAACAGGTTCCTCTGGAATGGACTGACACATCTGGGTGTCACTTGGAATGGTGGCACGACCCTGGAGTTCCTCTCGCCTTTCCTGTGGAGAGTGCCTCCTCTTGAGATGCGACGGGAACGCCGGGAATCTTTCCCTACGAAACAGGGAAAGGATCCGTCATCTCGAGCTAGGAGGCGGAAACGGGGCTCCCCAGGATGTGTGCGGGAACCCACGTGCTTCCTCTTGAGTGGAGACGGGTATGTCGGGGAACTTCTTGAGTTGCAGCAAGGGTGTGAAGGACCCTTTGGAAGTTCCAGTGGTTAGATGTGATTAGCCTCGAGAAGCCTCAGCGGAAATGGGCCTCATCTCGCCTGGAGGGCAAAACCTCCTCGATTGTCTCGAGTTGCGGCAGGTGCTCTCGACTTACGACGGGGACCTCAGGGACCCGCTCTGGTGGCCTCAGGAAAGGCCAGTCCCCATGCGAGTTCCTCGGGGGCTTCTCGGGATTCCTCTCCCGTCGATGCCGGGGCCTAAGACCTTGTGTGGAGTCGGGGCCGGAACCTGAGGATTCCTCTCCAGTGCTGACATGGATCTTGGGGTACTTCCGGAGTCTCCCCAGGGGAGTCAGTCCTCGTCGAATGCGGGCATGCACTTGCGCTTTCCTCCAGAGCGGTAGCAGCAGTGTCACGCAGTCCGCCGCGTGGATCAAAGGATCAAGGTTTTCCCTCGAGACTATCCCACGAGGCTTTCCCACGAGGCTTTCCCACAGGGCTGTCCCACGTGCACACGTGGTGGGAGTGGATCCTCGGCTTGAACGTCAAGGCAGTGCAGGGAAAACAGGTTCCTCTGGAATGGACTGACACATCTGGGGGACTCTTGGAATGGTGGCACGACCCTGGAGTTCCTCTCGCCTTTCCTGTGGAGAGCGCCTCCTCTTGAGATGCGACGGGAACGCCGGGAATTCTTTCCCTACGAAACAGGGAAAGGATCCCTCATCTCGAGCTAGGAGGCGGAAACGGGGCTCCCCTGGATGTGTGCGGGACCCCACGTGCTTCCTCTCGAGTCGAGACGGGTATGTCGGGGAACTTCTTGAGTTGGAGCAAGGGTGTGAAGGACCCTTTGGAAGTTCCAGTGGTTAGATGTGATTAGCCTCGAGAAGCCTCAGCGGAAATGGGCCTCATCTCGCCTGGAGGGCAAAACCTCCTCGATTGTCTCGAGTTGCGGCAGGTGCTCTCGACTTACGACGGGGACCACAGGGACCCGCTCTGGTGGCCTCAGGAAAGGCCAGTACCCATGCGAGTTCCTCGGGGGCCTCAGGGGATTCCTCTCCCGTCGATGCTGGGGCCTAAGACCTTGTGTGGTGTCGGGGCCGGAAACTGAGGATTCCTCTCCAGTGCTGACATGGATCTTGGGGTACTTCTGGAGTCTCCCCAGGGGAGTCAGTCCTCGTCTCGAATGCGGGCATGCACTTGCGCTTTCCTCCAGAGCGGTAGCAGCAGTGTCACGCAGTCCGCCGCGTGGATCAAAGGATCTATGTTTTTCCCTCGAGTCTTTCCCACGAGGCTTTCCCACGAGGCTTTCCCACAGGGCTGTCCCACTTGCACACGTGGTGGGAGTCGATCCTCGGCTTGAACGTCAAGGCAGTGCAGGGAAAACAGGTTCCTCTGGAATGGACTGACACATCTGGGGGACTCTTGGAATGGTGGCACGACCCTGGAGTTCCTCTCGCCTTTCCTGTGGAGAGCGCCTCCTCTTGAGATGCGACGGGAACGCCGGGAATTCTTTCCCTACGAAACAGGGAAAGGATCCCTCATCTCGAGCTAGGAGGCGGAAACGGGGCTCCCCTGGATGTGTGTGGGAACCTCGTGCTTCCTCTCGAGTGGAGACGGGTATGTCGGGGAACTTCTTGAGTTGCAGCAAGGGTGTGAAGGACCCTTTGGAAGTTCCAGTGGTTAGATGTGATTAGCCTAGAGAAGCCTCAGCGAAAATGGGCCTCATCTCGCCTGGAGGGCAAAACCTCCTGGATTTTCTCGAGTTGCGGCAGGTGCTCTCGACTTACGAAGGGGACCTCAGGGACCCGCTCTGGTGGCCTCAGGAAAGGCCAGTCCCCATGCGAGTTCCTCGGGGGCCTCTCGGGATTCCTCTCCCGTCGATGCCGGGGCCTAAGACCTTGTGTGGAGTCGGGGCCGGAACCTGAGGATTCCTCTCCAGTGCTGACATGGATCTTGGGGTACTTCCGGAGTCTCCCCAGGGGAGTCAGTCCTCGTCGAATGCGGGCATGCACTTGCGCTTTCCTCCAGAGCGGTAGTAGCAGTGTCACGCAGTCCGCCGCGTGGATCAGAGGATCAAGGTTTTCCCTCGAGACTATCCCACGAGGCTTTCCCACGAGGCTTTCCCAGAGGGCTGTCCCACGTGCACACGTGGTGGGAGTGGATCCTCGGCTTGAACGTCAAGGCAGTGCAGGGAAAACAGGTTCCTCTGGAATGGACTGACACATCTGGGGGACTCTTGCAATGGTGGCACGACCCTGGAGTTCCTCTCGCCTTTCCTGTGGAGAGCGCCTCCTCTTGAGATGCGACGGGAACGCCGGGAATTCTTTCCCTACGAAACAGGGAAAGGATCCCTCATCTCGAGCTAGGAGGCGGAAACGGGGCTCCCCTGGATGTGTGCGGGAACCTCGTGCTTCCTCTAGAGTGGAGACGGGTATGTCGGGGAACTTCTTGAGTTGCAGCAAGGGTGTGAAGGACCCTTTGGAAGTTCCAGTGGTTAGATGTGATTAGCCTAGAGAAGCCTCGGCGAAAATGGGCCTCATCTCGCCTGGAGGGCAAAACCTCCTGGATTTTCTCGAGTTGCGGCAGGTGCTCTCGACTTACGAAGGGGACCTCAGGGACCCGCTCTGGTGGCCTCAGGAAAGGCCAGTCCCCATGCGAGTTCCTCGGGGGCCTCTCGGGATTCCTCTCCCGTCGATGCCGGGGCCTAAGACCTTGTGTGGAGTCGGGGCCGGAACCTGAGGATTCCTCTCCAGTGCTGACATGGATCTTGGGGTACTTCCGGAGTCTCCCCAGGGGAGTCAGTCCTCGTCGAATGCGGGCATGCACTTGCGCTTTCCTCCAGAGCGGTAGCAGCAGTGTCACGCAGTCCGCCGCGTGGATCAGAGGATCAAGGTTTTCCCTCGAGACTATCCCACGAGGCTTTCCCACGAGGCTTTCCCAGAGGGCTGTCCCACGTGCACACGTGGTGGGAGTGGATCCTCGGCTTGAACGTCAAGGCAGTGCAGGGAAAACAGGTTCCTCTGGAATGGACTGACACATCTGGGGGACTCTTGGAATGGTGGCACGACCCTGGAGTTCCTCTCGCCTTTCCTGTGGAGAGCGCCTCCTCTTGAGATGCGACGGGAACGCCGGGAATTCTTTCCCTACGAAACAGGGAAAGGATCCCTCATCTCGAGCTAGGAGGCGGAAACGGGGCTACCCTGGATGTGTGCGGGACCCCACGTGCTTCCTCTCGAGTCGAGACGGGTATGTCGGGGAACTTCTTGATTTGGAGCAAGGGTGTGAAGGACCCTTTGGAAGTTCCAGTGGTTAGATGTGATTAGCCTCGAGAAGCCTCAGCGGCAATGGGCCTCATCTCGCCTGGAGGGCAAAACCTCCTGGATTTTCTCGAGTTGCGGCAGGTTCTCTCGACTTACGACTGGGACCTCAGGGACCCGCTCTGGTGGCCTCAGGAAAGGCCAGTCCCCATGTGAGTTCCTCAGGGGGCTCTCGGGATTCCTCTCCCGTCGATGCCGGGGCCTAAGACCTTGTGTGGAGTCGGGGCCGGAACCTGAGAATTCCTCTCCAGTGCTGACATGGATCTTCGGGTGTTTCTGGAGTCTCCCCAGGGGAGTCAGTCCTCGTCTCGAATGCGGGCATGCACTTGCGCTTTCCTCCAGAGCGGTAGCAGCAGTGTCACCCAGTCCGCTGCGTGGATCAAAGGATCTATGGTTTTCCCTCGAGTCTTTCCCACGAGGCTTTCCCACGAGGCTTTCCCACGGGGCTGTCCCACGTGCACACGTGGTGGGACTCGATCCTCAGCTTGAACGTCAAGGCAGTGCAGGGAAAACAGGTTCCTCTGGAATGGACTGACACATCTGGGTGTCACTTGGAATGGTGGCACGACCCTGGAGTTCCTCTCGCCTTTCCTGTGGAGAGTGCCTCCTCTTGAGATGCGACGGGAACGCCGGGAATCTTTCCCTACGAAACAGGGAAAGGATCCGTCATCTCGAGCTAGGAGGCGGAAACGGGGCTCCCCAGGATGTGTGCGGGACCCCACGTGCTTCCTCTTGAGTGGAGACGGGTATGTCGGGGAACTTCTTGAGTTGCAGCAAGGGTGTGAAGGACCCTTTGGAAGTTCCAGTGGTTAGATGTGATTAGCCTCGAGAAGCCTCAGCGGAAATGGGCCTCATCTCGCCTGGAGGGCAAAACCTCCTCGATTGTCTCGAGTTGCGGCAGGTGCTCTCGACTTACGACGGGGACCTCAGGGACCCGCTCTGGTGGCCTCAGGAAAGGCCAGTCCCCATGCGAGTTCCTCGGGGGCTTCTCGGGATTCCTCTCCCGTCGATGCCGGGGCCTAAGACCTTGTGTGGAGTCGGGGCCGGAACCTGAGGATTCCTCTCCAGTGCTGACATGGATCTTGGGGTACTTCTGGAGTCTCCCCAGGGGAGTCAGTCCTCGTCGAATGCGGGCATGCACTTGCGCTTTCCTCCAGAGCGGTAGCAGGAGTGTCACGCAGTCCGCCGCGTGGATCAAAGGATCAAGGTTTTCCCTCGAGACTATCCCACGAGGCTTTCCCACGAGGCTTTCCCACAGGGCTGTCCCACGTGCACACGGGGTGGGAGTGGATCCTCGGCTTGAACGTCAAGGCAGTGCAGGGAAAACAGGTTCCTCTGGAATGGACTGACACATCTGGGGGACTCTTGGAATGGTGGCACGACCCTGGAGTTCCTCTCGCCTTTCCTGTTGAGAGCGCCTCCTCTTGAGATGCGACGGGAACGCCGGGAATTCTTTCCCTACGAAACAGGGAAAGGATCCCTCATCTCGAGCTAGGAGGCGGAAACGGGGCTCCCCTGGATGTGTGCGGGACCCCACGTGCTTCCTCTCGAGTCGAGACGGGTATGTCGGGGAACTTCTTGAGTTGGAGCAAGGGTGTGAAGGACCCTTTGGAAGTTCCAGTGGTTAGATGTGATTAGCCTCGAGAAGCCTCAGCGGAAATGGGCCTCATCTCGCCTGGAGGGCAAAACCTCGTGGATTTTCTCGAGTTGCGGCAGGTTCTCTCGACTTACGACTGGGACCTCAGGGACCCGCTCTGGTGGCCTCAGGAAAGGCCAGTCCCCATGTGAGTTCCTCAGGGGGCTCTCGGGATTCCTCTCCCGTCGATGCCGGGGCCTAAGACCTTGTGTGGAGTCGGGGCCGGAACCTGAGAATTCCTCTCCAGTGCTGACATGGATCTTGGGGTGCTTCTGGAGTCTCCCCAGGGGAGTCAGTCCTCGTCTCGAATGCGGGCATGCACTTGCGCTTTCCTCCAGAGCGGTAGCAGCAGTGTCACCCAGTCCGCTGCGTGGATCAAAGGATCTATGGTTTTCCCTCGAGTCTTTCCCACGAGGCTTTCCCACGAGGCTTTCCCACAGGGCTGTCCCACGTGCACACGTGGTGGGACTCGATCCTCGGCTTGAACGTCAAGGCAGTGCAGGGAAAACAGGTTCCTCTGGAATGGACTGACACATCTGGGTGTCACTTGGAATGGTGGCACGACCCTGGAGTTCCTCTCGCCTTTCCTGTGGAGAGTGCCTCCTCTTGAGATGCGACGGGAACGCCGGGAATCTTTCCCTACGAAACAGGGAAAGGATCCGTCATCTCGAGCTAGGAGGCGGAAACGGGGCTCCCCAGGATGTGTGCGGGACCCCACGTGCTTCCTCTTGAGTGGAGACGGGTATGTCGGAGAACTTCTTGAGTTGCAGCAATGGTGTGAAGGACCCTTTGGAAGTTCCAGTGGTTAGATGTGATTAGCCTAGAGAAGCCTCAGCGGAAATGGGCCTCATCTCGCCTGGAGGGCAAAACCTCCTCGATTGTCTCGAGTTGCGGCAGGTGCTCTCGACTTACGACGGGGACCACAGGGACCCGCTCTGGTGGCCTCAGGAAAGGCCAGTCCCCATGCGAGTTCCTCGGGGGCCTCTCGGGATTCCTCTCCCGTCGATGCTGGGGCCTAAGACCTTGTGTGGTGTCGGGGCCGGAAACTGAGGATTCCTCTCCAGTGCAGACATGGATCTTGGGGTACTTCTGGAGTCTCCCCAGGGGAGTCAGTCCTCGTCTCGAATGCGGGCATGCACTTGCGCTTTCCTCCAGAGCGGTAGCAGCAGTGTCACGCAGTCCGCCGCGTGGATAAAAGGATCTATGGTTTCCCTCGAGTCTTTCCCACGAGGCTTTCCCACGAGGCTTTCCCACAGGGCTGTCCCACGTGCACACGTGGTGGGAGTCGATCCTCGGCTTGAACGTCAAGGCAGTGCAGGGAAAACAGGTTCCTCTGGAATGGACTGACACATCTGGGGGACTCTTGGAATGGTGGCACGACCCTGGAGTTCCTCTCGCCTTTCCTGTGGAGAGCGCCTCCTCTTGAGATGCGACGGGAACGCCGGGAATTCTTTCCCTACGAAACAGGGAAAGGATCCCTCATCTCGAGCTAGGAGGCGGAAACGGGGCTCCTCTGGATGTGTGCGGGAACCTCGTGCTTCCTCTCGAGTGGAGACGGGTATGTCGGGGAACTTCTTGAGTTGCAGCAAGGGTGTGAAGGACCCTTTGGAAGTTCCAGTGGTTAGATGTGATTAGCCTAGAGAAGCCTCAGCGAAAATGGGCCTCATCTCGCCTGGAGGGCAAAACCTCCTGTATTTTCTCGAGTTGCGGCAGGTGCTCTCGACTTACGAAGGGGACCTCAGGGACCCGCTCTGGTGGCCTCAGGAAAGGCCAGTCCCCATGCGAGTTCCTCGGGGGCCTCTCGGGATTCCTCTCCCGTCGATGCCGGGGCCTAAGACCTTGTGTGGATTCGGGGCCGGAACCTGAGGATTCCTCTCCAGTGCTGACATGGATCTTGGGGTACTTCTGGAGTATCCCCAGGGGAGTCAGTCCTCGTCTCGAATGCGGGCATGCACTTGCGCTTTCCTCCAGAGCGGTAGCAACAGTGTCACGCACTCCGCCGCGTGGATCAAAGGATCTATGATTTTCCCTCGAGGCTTTCCCACGAGGCTTTCCCACGAGGCTTTCCCACAGGGCTGTCCCACGTGCACACGTGGTGGGAGTCGATCCTCGGCTTGAACGTCAAGGCAGTGCAGGGAAAACAGGTTCCTCTGGAATGGACTGACACATCTGGGGGACTCTTGGAATGGTGGCACGACCCTGGAGTTCCTCTCGCCTTTCCTGTGGAGAGCGCCTCCTCTTGAGATGCGACGGTAACGCCGGGAATTCTTTCCCTACGAAACAGGGAAAGGATCCGTCATCTCGAGCTAGGAGGCGGAAACGGGGCTCCCCTGGATGTGTGCGGGACCCCACGTGCTTCCTCTCGAGTGGAGACGGGTATGTCGGGGAACTTCTTGAGTTGCAGCAAGGGTGTGAAGGACCCTTTGGAAGTTCCAGTGGTTAGACGTGATTGGCCTCGAGAAGCTTCAGTGGAAATGGGCCTCATCTCGCCTGGAGGGCAAAACATCCTGGATTTTCTCGAGTTGAGGCAGGTGCTCTCGACTTACGACGGGGACCTCAGGGACCCGCTCTGGTGGCCTCAGGAAAGGCCAGTCCCCATGCGAGTTCCTCGGGGGCCTCTCGGGATTCCTCTCCCGTCGATGCCGGGGCCTAAGACCATGTGTGGAGTCCGGGCCGGAACCTGAGGATTCCTCTCCAGTGCTGACATGGATCTTGGGGTACTTCCGGAGTCTCCCCAGGGGAGTCAGTCCTCGTCGAATGCGGGCATGCACTTGCGCTTTCCTCCAGAGCGGTAGCAGCAGTGTCACGCAGTCCGCCGCGTGGATCAAAGGATCAAGGTTTTCCCTCGAGACTATCCCACGAGGCTTTCCCACGAGGCTTTCCCAGAGGGCTGTCCCACGTGCACACGTGGTGGGAGTCGATCCTCGGCTTGAACGTCAAGGCAGTGCAGGGAAAACAGGTTCCTCTGGAATGGACTGACACATCTGGGGGACTCTTGGAATGGTGGCAGGACCCTGGGGTTCCTCTCGCCTTTCCTGTGGAGAGCGCCTCCTCTTGAGATGCGACGGGAACGCCGGGAATTCTTTCCCTACGAAACAGGGAAAGGATCCCTCATCTCGAGCTAGGAGGCGGAAACGGGGCTCCCCTGGATGTGTGCGGGACCCCACGTGCTTCCTCTCGAGTCGAGACGGGTATGTCGGGGAACTTCTTGAGTTGGAGCAAGGGTGTGAAGGACCCTTTGGAAGTTCCAGTGGTTAGATGTGATTAGCCTCGAGAAGCCTCAGCGGAAATGGGCCTCATCTCGCCTGGAGGGCAAAACCTCCTGGATTTTCTCGAGTTGCGGCAGGTTCTCTCGACTTACGACTGGGACCTCAGGGACCCGCTCTGGTGGCCTCAGGAAAGGCCAGTCCCCATGTGAGTTCCTCAGGGGGCTCTCGGGATTCCTCTCCCGTCGATGCCGGGGCCTAAGACCTTGTGTGGAGTCGGGGCCGGAACCTGAGAATTCCTCTCCAGTGCTGACATGGATCTTGGGGTGCTTCTGGAGTCTCCCCAGGGGAGTCAGTCCTCGTCTCGAATGCGGGCCTGCACTTGCGCTTTCCTCCAGAGCGGTAGCAGCAGTGTCACGCAGTCCACTGCGTGGATCAAAGGATCTATGGTTTTCCCTCGAGTCTTTCCCACGAGGCTTTCCCACGAGGCTTTCCCACAGGGCTGTCCCACGTGCACACGTGGTGTGACTCGATACTCGGCTTGAACGTCAAGGCAGTGCAGGGAAAACAGGTTCCTCTGGAATGGACTGACACATCTGGGTGTCACTTGGAATGGTGGCACGACCCTGGAGTTCCTCTCGCCTTTCCTGTGGAGAGTGCCTCCTCTTGAGATGCGACGGGAACGCCGGGAATCTTTCCCTACGAAACAGGGAAAGGATCCGTCATCTCGAGCTAGGAGGCGGAAACGGGGCTGCCCAGGATGTGTGCGGGACCCCACGTGCTTCCTCTTGAGTGGAGACGGGTATTTCAGGGAACTTCTTGAGTTGCAGCAAGGGTGTGAAGGACCCTTTGGAAGTTCCAGTGGTTAGATGTGATTAGCCTCGAGAAGCCTCAGCGGAAATGGGCCTCATCTCGCCTGGAGGGCAAAACCTCCTCGATTGTCTCGAGTTGCGGCAGGTGCTCTCGACTTACGACGGGGACCACAGGGACCCGCTCTGGTGGCCTCAGGAAAGGCCAGTCCCCATGCGAGTTCCTCGGGGGCCTCTCGGGATTCCTCTCCCGTCGATGCCAGGGCCTAAGACCTTGTGTGGTGTCGGGGCCGGAAACTGAGGATTCCTCTCCAGTGCAGACATGGATCTTGGGGTACTTCTGGAGTCTCCCCAGGGGAGTCAGTCCTCGTCTCGAATGCGGGCATGCACTTGCGCTTTCCTCCAGAGCGGTAGCAGCAGTGTCACGCAGTCCGCCGCGTGGATCAAAGGATCTATGGTTTTCCCTCGAGTCTTTCCCACGAGGCTTTCCCACGAGGCTTTCCCACAGGGCTGTCCCACGTGCACACGTGGTGGGAGTCGATCCTCGGCTTGAACGTCAAGGCAGTGCAGGGAAAACAGGTTCCTCTGGAATGGACTGACACATCTGGGGGACTCTTGGAATGGTGGCACGACCCTGGAGATCCTCTCGCCTTTCCTGTGGAGAGCGCCTCCTCTTGAGATGCGACGGGAACGCCGGGAATTCTTTCCCTACGAAACAGGGAAAGGATCCCTCATCTCGAGTTAGGAGGCGGAAACGGGGCTCCCCTGGATGTGTGCGGGAACCTCGTGCTTCCTCTCGAGTGGAGACGGGTATGTCGGAGAACTTCTTGAGTTGCAGCAAGGGTGTGAAGGACCCTTTGGAAGTTCCAGTGGTTAGATGTGATTAGCCTAGAGAAGCCTCAGCGAAAATGGGCCTCATCTCGCCTGGAGGGCAAAACCTCCTGGATTTTCTCGAGTTGCGGCAGGTGCTCTCGACTTACGACGGGGACCTCAGGGACCCGCTCTGGTGGCCTCAGGAAAGGCCAGTCCCCATGCGAGTTCCTCGGAGGCCTCTCGGGATTCCTCTCCCGTCGATGCCGGGGCCTAAGACCTTGTGTGGATTCGGGGCCGGAACCTGAGAATTCCTCTCCAGTGCTGACATGGATCTTGGGGTATTTCTGGAGTATCCCCAGGGGAGTCAGTCCTCGTCTCGAATGCGGGCATGCACTTGCGCTTTCCTCCAGAGCGGTAGCAACAGTGTCACGTAGTCCGCCGCGTGGATCAAAGGATCTATGATTTTCCCTCGAGGCTTTCCCACGAGGCTTTCCCACGAGGCTTTCCCACAGGGCTGTCCCACGTGCACACGTGATGGGAGTCGATCCTCGGATTGAACGTCAAGGCAGTGCAGGGAAAACAGGTTCCTCTGGATGGACTGACACATCTGGGGGACTCTTGGAATGGTGGCACGAC
Organism: Ovis canadensis; assembly: GCF_042477335.2. Lineage (NCBI taxonomy): Eukaryota > Metazoa > Chordata > Mammalia > Artiodactyla > Bovidae > Ovis > Ovis canadensis. The sequence continues at coordinate 9,674,779 of NC_091254.1, forward strand.
CCTGGAGTTCCTCTCGCCTTTCCTGTGGAGAGCGCCTCCTCTTGAGATGCGACGGGAACGCCGGGAATCTTTCCCTACGAAAGAGGGAAAGGATCCCTCATCTCGAGCTAGGAGGCTGAAAAGGGGCTCCCCTGGATGTGTGCGGGACACCACGTGCTTCCTCTCGAGTGGAGACGGGTATGTCGGGGAACTTCTTGAGTTGCAGCAAGGGTGTGAAGGACCCTTTGGAAGTTCCAGTGGTTAGATGTGATTAGCCTCGAGAAGCCTCAGCGGAAATGGGCCTCATCTCGCCTGGAGGGCAAAACCTCCTGGATTTTCTCGAGTTGCGGCAGGTGCTCTCGACTTAAGACGGGGACCTCAGGGACCCGCTCTTGTGGCCTCAGGAAAGGCCAGTCCCCATGCGAGTTCCTCTGGGGCCTCTCGGGATTCCTCTCCCGTCGATGCCGGGGCCTAAGACCTTGTGTGGAGTCGGGGCCGGAACCTGAGGATTCCTCTCCAGAGCTGACATGGATCTTGGGGTACTTCCGGAGTCTCCCCAGGGGAGTCAGTCCTCGTCTCGAATGCGGGCATGCACTTGCGCTTTCCTCCAGAGCGGTAGCAGCAGTGTCACGCAGTCCGCCGCGTGGATCAAAGGATCAAGGTTTTCCCTCGAGACTATCCCACGAGGCTTTCCCACGAGGCTTTCCCACAGGGCTGTCCCACGTGCACACGTGGTGGGAGTCGATCCTCGGCTTGAACGTCAAGGCAGTGCAGGGAAAACAGGTTCCTCTGGAATGGACTGACACATCTGGGGGACTCTTGGAATGGTGGCACGACCCTGGAGTTCCTCTCGCCTTTCCTGTGGAGAGCGCCTCCTCTTGAGATGCGACGGGAACGCCGGGAATTCTTTCCCTACGAAAGAGGGAAAGTATCCCTCATCTCTAGCTAGGAGGCGGAAACGGGGCTCCCCTGGATGTGTGCGGCACCCCAAGGGCTTCCTCTCGAGTGGAGACGGGTATGTCGCGGAACTGCTTGAGTTGCAGCAAGGGTGTGAAGGACCCTTTGGAAGTTCCAGTGGTTAGATGTGATTAGCCTCGAGAAGCCTCAGCGGAAATGGGCCTCATCACGCCTGGAGGGCAAAACCTCATGGATTTTCTCGAGTTGCGGCAGGTGCTCTCGACTTACGACGGGACCTCAGGGACCCGCTCTGGTGGCCTCAGGAAAGGCCAGTCCCCATGCGCGTTCCTCGCGGGCCTCTCGGGATTCCTCTCCCGTCGATGCCGGGGCCTAAGACCTTGTGTGGAGTCGGGGCCGGAACCTGAGGATTCCTCTCCAGTGCTGACATGGATCTTGGGGTACTTCTGGAGTCTCCCCAGGGGAGTCAGTCCTCGTCTCGAATGCGGGCATGCACTTGCGCTTTCCTCCAGAGCGGTAGCAGCAGTGTCACGCAGTCCGCCGCGTGGATCAAAAGATCTATGGTTTTCCCTCGAGTCTTTCCCATGAGGCTTTCCCACGAGGATTTCCCACAGGGCTGTCCCACGTGCACACGTGGTGGGAGTCGATCCTCGGCTTGAAGGTCAAGGCAGTGCAGGGAAAACAGGTTCCTCTGGAATGGAGTGACACATCTGGGGGACTCTTGGAATGGTGGCACAACCCTGGAGTTCCTCTCGCCTTTCCTGTGGAGAGCGCCTCCTCTTGAGATGCGACGGGAACGCCGGGAATTCTTTCCCTACGAAACAGGGAAAGGATCCCTCATCTCGAGCTAGGAGGCGGAAACGGGGCTCCCCTGGATGTGTGCGGGACCCCACGTGCTTCCTCTCGAGTGGAGACGGATATGTCGTGGAACTTCTTGAGTTGCAGCAAGGGTGTGAAGGACCCTTAGGAAGTTCCAGTGGTTAGATGTGATTAGCCTCGAGAAGCCTCAGCGGAAATGGGCCTCATCTCGCGTGGAGGGCAAACCTCTTGGATTTTCTTGAGGTTCGGCAGGTGCTCTCGACTTACGACGGGGACCTCAGGGACCCGCTCTGTTGGCCTCAGGAAAGGCCAGTCCCCATGCGAGTTCCTCAGGGGCCTCTCGGGATTCCTCTCCCGTCGATGCCGGGGACTAAGACCTTGTGTGGATTCGGGGCCGGAACCTGAGGATTCCTCTCCAGTGCTGACATGGACCTTGGGGTACTTCTGGAGTCTCCCCAGGGGAGTCAGTCCTCGTCTCGAATGCGGACATGCACTTGCGCTTTCCTCCAGAGCGGTAGCAGCAGTGTCACGCAGTCCGCCGCGTGGATCAAAGGATCTATGGTTTTCCCTCGAGTCTTTCCCACGACTCTTTCCCACGAGGCTTTCCCACAGGGCTGTCCCACGTGCACACGTAGTGGGAGTCGATCCTCGGCTTGAACGTCAAGGCAGTGCAGGGAAAACAGGTTCCTCTGTAATGGACTGACACATCTGGGGGTCTCTTGGAATGCTGGCACGACCCTGGAGTTCCTCTCCCCTTTCCTGTGGAGAGCGCCTCCTCTTGAGATGCGACGGGAACGCCGGGAATTCTTTCCCTACGAAACAGGGAAAGGATCCCTCATCTCGAGCTAGGAGGCGGAAACGGGGCTCCCCTGGATGTGTGCGGGACCCCACGTGCTTCCTCTCGAGTGGAGACGGGTATGTCGGGGAACTTCTTGAGTTGCAGCAAGGGTGTGAAGGACCCTTTGGAAGTTCCAGTGGTTAGATATGATTAGCCTCGAGAAGGCTCAGCGGAAATGGGCCTCATCTCGCCTGGAGGGCAAAACCTCCTGGATTTTCTCGAGTTGCGGCAGGTGCTCTCGACTTACGACAGGGACCTCAGAGACCCGCTCTGGAGGCCTCAGGAAAGGCCAGTCCCCATGCGAGTTCCTCGGGGGCCTCTCGGGATTCCTCTCCCGTCGATGCCGGGGCCTAAGACCTTGTGTGGAGTCGGGGCCGGAACCTGAGGATTCCTCTCCAGTGCTGACATGGATCTTGGGGTACTTCCGGAGTCTCCCCAGGGGAGTCAGTCCTCGTCTCGAATGCGGGCATGCACTTGCGCTTTCCTCCAGAGCGGTAGCAGCAGTGTCACGCAGTCCGCCGCGTGGATCAAAGGATCTATGGTTTTCCCTCGAGTCTTTCCCACGAGGCTGTCCCACGAGGCTTTCCCACAGGGCTGTCCCACGTGCACACGTGGTGGGAGTCGATCCTCGGCTTGAACGTCAAGGCAGTTCAGGGAAAACAGGTTCCTCTGGAATGGACTGACATATCTGGGGGACTTTTGAAATGGTGGCACGACCCTGGAGTTCCTCTCGCCTTTCCTGTGGAGAGCGCCTCCTATTGAGATGCGAAGGGAACGCCGGGAATTCTTTCCCTAGGAAACAGGGATAGGATCCCTCATCTCGAACTAGGAGGCAGAAACGGGGCTCCCCTGGATGTGTGCGGCACCCCACGGGCTTCCTCTCGAGTGGAGACGGGTATGTCGGGGAACTCCTTGAGTTGCAGCAAGGGTGTGAAGGACCCTTTGGAAGTTCCAGTGGTTAGATATGATTAGCCTTGAGAAGCCTCAGCGGAAATGGGCCTCATCTCGCCTGGAGGGCAAAACCTCCTGGATTTTCTCGAGATGCGGCAGGTGCTCTCGACTTACGACGGGGACCTCAGGGACCCGCTCTGGTGGCCTCAGGAAAGGCCAGTCCCCATGCGAGTTCCTCGCGGGCCTCTCGGGATTCCTCTCCCGTCGATGCCGGGGCCTAAGACCTTGTGTGGAGTCGGGGCCGGAACGTGAGGATTCCTCTCCAGTGCTGACATGGATCTTGGGGTACTTCTGGAGTCTCCCCAGGGGAGTCAGTCCTCGTCTCGAATGCGGGCATGCACTTGCGCTTTCCTCCAGAGCGGTAGCAGCAGTGTCACGCAGTCCGCCGCATGGATCAAAGGATCTATGGTTTTCCCTCGAGTCTTTCCCACGAGGCTTTCCCACGAGGCTTTCCCACAGGGCTGTCCCACGTGCACACGTTGTGGGAGTCGATCCTCGGCTTGAACGTCAAGGCAGTGCAGGGAAAACAGATTCCTCTGAAATGGACTGACACATCTGGTGGTCTCTTGGAATGCTGGCACGACCCTGGAGTTCCTCTCCCCTTTCCTGTGGAGAGCGCCTCCTCTTGAGATGCGACGGGAACGCCGGGAATTCTTTCCCTACGAAACAGGGAAAGGATCCCTCATCTCGAGCTAGGAGGCGGAAACGGGGCTCCCCTGGATGTGTGCGGGACCCTCGTGTTTCCTCTCGAGTGGAGACGGGTATGTCGGTGAACTTCTTGAGTTGCAGCAAGGGTGTGAAGGACTCTTTGGAAGTTCTAGTGGTTAGATGTGATTAGCCTCGAGAAGCCTCAGCGGAAATGGGCCTCATCTCGCCTGGAGGGCAAAATCTCCTGGATTTTCTCGAGTTGCGGCAGGTGCTCTCGACTTACGACGGGGACCTCAGGGACCCGCTCTGGTGGCCTCAGGAAAGGCCAGTCCCCATGCGAGTTTCTCGGGGGCCTCTCGGGATTCCTCTCCCGTCGATGCCGGGGCCTAAGACCTTGTGTGGAGTCGGGGCCGGAACCTGAGAATTCCTCTCCAGTGCTGAGATGGATCTTGGGGTTCTTCTGGAGTCTCCCCAGGGGAGTCAGTCCTCGTCTCGAATGCGGGCATGCACTTGCGCTTTCCTCCAGAGCGGTAGCAGCAGTGTCACGCAGTCCGCCGCGTGGATCAAAGGATCTATGGTTTTCCCTCGAGTCTTTCCCACGAGGCTTTCCCACGAGGCTTTCCCACAGGGCTGTCCCACGTGCACACGTGGTGGGAGTCGATCCTCGGCTTGAACGTCAAGGCAGTGCAGGGAAAACAGGTTCCTCTGGAATGGACTGACACATCTGGGGGACTCTTGGAATGGTGTCACGACCCTGGAGTTCCTCTCGCCTTTCCTGTGGACAGCACCTCCTCTTGAGATGCGACGGGAACGCCGGGAATTCTTTCCCTACGAAACAGGGAAAGGATCCCTCATCTCGAGCTAGGAGGCGGAAACGGGGCTCCCCTGGATGTGTGCGGGACACCAGGTGCTTCCTCTCGAGTGCAGACGGGTATGTCGGGGAACTTCTTGAGTTGCATGAAGGGTGTGAAGGACCCTTTGGAAGTTCCAGTGGTTTGATGTGATTGGCCTCGAGAAACCTCAGCGGAAATGGGCCTCATCTCGCCTGGAGGGCAAAACCTCCTGGATTTTCTCGAGTTGCGGCAGGTGCTCTCGACTTACGACGGGGACCTCAGGGACCCGCTCTGGTGGCCTCAGGAAAGGCCAGTCCCCATGCGAGTTCCTCGGGGGCCTCTCGGGATTCCTCTCCCGTCGATGCCGGGGCCTAAGACCTTGTGTGGAGTCGGGGCCGGAACCTGAGGATTCCTCTCCAGTGCTGACATGGATCTTGGGGTACTTCTGAAGTCTCCCCAGGGGAGTCAGTCCTCGTCTCGAATGCGGGCATGCACTTGCGCTTTCCTCCAGAGTGGTAGCAGCAGTGTCACGCAGTCCGCCGCGTGGATCAAAGGATCTATGGTTTTCCCTCGAGTCTTTCCCAGGAGGCTTTCCCACGAGGCTTTCCCACAGGGCTGTCCCACGTGCACACGTGGTGGGAGTCGATCCTCGGCTTGAACGTCAAGGCAGTGCAGGGAAAACAGGTTCCTCTGGAATGGACTGACACATCTGGGGGACTCTTGGAATGGTGTCACGACCCTGGAGTTCCTCTCGCATTTCCTGTGGAGAGCGCCTCCTCTTGAGATGCGACGGGAACGCCGGGAATTCTTTCCCTACGAAACAGGGAAAGGATTCCTCATCTCGAGCTAGGAGGCGGAAACGGGTCTCCCCTGGATGTGTGGGGGACCCCACGTGCTTCCTCTCGAGTGGAGACGGGTATGTCGGGGAACTTCTTGAGTTGCAGCAATGGTGTGAAGGACCCTTTGGAAGTTCCATTGGTTAGATGTGATTGGCCTCGAGAAGCCTCAGCGGAAATGGGCCTCATCTCGCCTGGAGGGCAAAACCTACTGGATTTTCTCGAGTTGCGGCAGGTGCTCTCGAATTACGACGGGGACCTCAGGGAACCGCTCTGGTGGCCTCAGGAAAGGCCAGTCCCCATGCGAGTTCCTCGGGGGCCTCTCGGGATTCCTCTCCCGTCGATGCCGGGGCCTAAGACCTTGTGTGGAGTCGGGGCCGGAACCTGAGGATTCCTCTCCAGTGCTGACATGGATCTTGGGGTACGTCTGGAGTCTCCCCAGGGGAGTCAGTCCTCGTCTCGAATGCGGGCATGCATTGCGCTTTCCTCCAGAGCGGTAGCAGCAGTGTCACGCAGTCCGCAGCATGGATCAAAGGATCTATGGTTTTCCCTCGAGTCTTTCCCATGAGGCTTTCCCACGAGGCTTTCCCACAGGGCTTTCCCACGTGCACACGTGGTGGGAGTCGATCCTCGGCTTGAACGTCAAGGCAGTGCAGGGAAAACAGGTTCCTCTGGAATGGACTGACACGTTTTCTGGACTCTTGGAATGGTGGCACGACCCTGGAGTTCCTCTCGCCTTTCCTGTGGAGAGCGCCTCCTCTTGAGATGCGACGGGAACGCCGGGAATTCTTTCCCTACGAAACAGGGAAAGGATCCCTCATCTCGAGCTAGGAGGCGGAAACGGGGCTCCCCTGGATGTGTGCGGGACCCCACGTGCTTCCCCTCGAGTGCAGACGGGTATGTCGGGGAACTTCTTGAGTTGCAGCAATGGTGTGAAGGACCCTTTGGCAGTTCCAGTGGTTAGATGTGATTGGCCTCGAGAAGCCTCAGCGGAAATGGGCCTCCTCTCGCCTGGAGGGCAAAACCTCCTGGATTTTCTCGAGTTGCGGCAGGTGCTCTCGACTTACGACGGGGACCTCAGGGACCCGCTCTGGTGGCCTCAGGAAAGGCCAGTCCCCATGCGAGTTCCTCAGGGGCCTCTCGGGATTCCTCTCCCGTCGATGCCGGGGACTAAGACCTTGTGTGGAGTCGGGGCCGGAACCTGAGGATTCCTCTCCAGTGCTGACATGGATCTTGGGGTACTTCTGGAGTCTCCCCAGGGGAGTCAGTCCTCGTCTCGAATGCGGGCATGCACTTGCGCTTTCCTCCAGAGCGGTAGCAGCAGTGTCACGCAGTTCGCCGCGTGGATCAAAGGATCTATGTTTTTCCCTCGAGTCTTTCCCACGAGGCTGTCCCAGGAGGCTTACCCACAGGGCTGTTCCACGTGCACACATGGTGGGAGTCGATCCTCGGCTTGAACGTCAAGGCAGTGCAGGGAAAACAGGTTCCTCTGGAATGGACTGACTCATCTGGGGGTCTTTTGGAATGGTGGCACGACCCTGGAGTTCCTCTCGCCTTTCCTGTGGAGAGCGCCTCCTCTTGAGATGCGAAGGGAACGCCGGGAATTCTTTCCGTACGAAACAGGGATAGGATCCCTTATCTCGAACTAGGAGGCGGAAACGGGGCTCCCCTGGATGTGTGCGGCACCCCACGGACTTCCTCTCGAGTGGAGACGGGTATGTCGCGGAACTGCTTGAGTTGCAGCAAGGGTGTGAAGGACCCATTGGAAGTTCCAGTGGTTAGATGTGATTAGCCTCGAGAAGCCTCAGCGGAAATGGGCCTCATCTCGCCTGGAGGGCAAAACGTCCTGGATTTACTCGAGTTGCGGCAGGTGCTCTCGACTTACGACGGGGACCTCAGAGACCCGCTCTGGTGGCCTCAGGAAAGGCCAGTCCCCATGCGAGTTCCTCGGGGGCCTATCGGGATTCCTCTCCCGTCGATGCCGGGGCCTAAGACCTTGTGTGGAGTCGGGGCCGGAACCTGAGGATTCCTCTCCAGTGCTGACATGGATCTTGGGGTACTTCTGGAGTCTCCCCAGTGGAGTCAGTCCTCGTCTCGAATGCGGGCATGCACTTGCGCTTTCCTCCAGAGCGGTAGCAGCAGTGTCACGCAGTCCGCCGCGTGGATCAAAGGATCTATGGTTTTCCCTCGAGTCTTTCCCACCTGGCTTTCCCACGAGGCTTTCCCACAGGGCTGTCCCACGTGCACACGTGGTGGGAGTCGATCCTCGGCTTGAACGTCAAGGCAGTACAGGGAAAAGAGGTTCCTCTGGAATAGATTGACACATCTGGGGTCTCTTGGAATGGTGGCACGACCCTGGAGTTTCTCTCGCCTTTCCTTTGGTGAGCGCCTCCTCTTGAGATGCGACGGGAACGCCGGGAATTCTTTCCCTACGAAACAGGGAAAGGATCCCTCATTTCGAGCTACGAGGCGGACGGGGCTCCTCTGGATGTGTGCGGGACCCACGTGCTTCCTCTCGAGTGGAGACGGGTATGTCGGGGAACTTCTTGAGTTGCAGCAAGGGTGTGAAGGACCCTTAGGAAGTTCCAGTGGTTAGACGTGATTAGCCTCCAGAAGCCTCAGCGGAAATGGGCCTCATCTCGCCTGGAGGGCAAAACCTCCTGGATTTTCTCGAGTTGCGGCAGGTGCTCTCGACTTACGACGGGACCTCAGGGACCCGCTCTGGTGGCCTCAGGAAAGGCCAGTCCCCATGCGAGTTCCTCGCGGGCCTCTCGGGATTCCTCTCCCGTCGATGCCGGGGCCTAAGACCTTGTGTGGAGTCGGGGCCGGAACCTGAGGATTCCTCTCCAGTGCTGACATGGATCTTGGGGTACTTCTGGAGTCTCCCCAGGGGAGTCAGTCCTCGTCTCGAATGCGGGCATGCACTTGCGCTTTCCTCCAGAGCGGTAGCAGCAGTGTCACGCAGTCCGCCGCGTGGAACAAAGGATCTATGGTTTTCCCTCGAGTCTTTCCCACGAGGCTTTCCCACGAGGCTTTCCCACAAGGCTGTCCCACGTGCACACGTGGTGGGAGTCGATCCTCGGCTTGAACGTCAAGGCAGTGCAGGGAAAACAGGTTCCTCTGGAATGGACTGACACATCTGGGGGACTCTTGGAATGGTGGCACGACCCTGGAGTTCCTCCCGCCTTTCCTGTGGAGAGCGCCTCCTCTTGAGATGCGACGGGAACGCCGGGAATTCTTTCCCTACGAAAGAGGGAAAGTATCCCTCATCTCGAGCTAGGAGGCGGAAACGGGGCTCCCCTGGATGTGTGCGGCACCCCAAGGGCTTCCTCTCGAGTGGAGACGGGTATGTCGCGGAACTGCTTGAGTTGCAGCAAGGGTGTGAAGGACCCTTTGGAAGTTCCAGTGGTTAGATGTGATTAGCCTCGAGAAGCCTCAGCGGAAATGGGCCTCATCACGCCTGGAGGGCAAAACCTCATGGATTTTCTCGAGTTGCGGCAGGTGCTCTCGACTTACGACGGGACCTCAGGGACCCGCTCTGGTGGCCTCAGGAAAGGCCAGTCCCCATGCGAGTTCCTCGCGGGCCTCTCGGGAATCCTCTACCGTCGATGCCGGGGCCTAAGACCTTGTGTGGAGTCGGGGCCGGAACCTGAGGATTCCTCTCCAGTGCTGACATGGATCTTGGGGTACTTCTGGAGTCTCCCCAGGGGAGTCAGTCCTCGTCTCGAATGCGGGCATGCACTTGCGCTTTCCTCCAGAGCGGTAGCAGCAGTGTCACGCAGTCCGCCGCGTGGATCAAAGGATCTTTGGTTTTCCCTCGAGTCTTTCCCACGAGGCTTTCCCACGAGGCTTTCCCACAGGGCTGTCCCACGTGCACACGTGGTGGGAGTCGATCCTCGGCTTGAACGTCAAGGCAGTACAGGGAAAACAGGTTCCTCTGGAATAGACTGACACATCTGGGGTCTCTTGGAATGGTGGCACGACCCTGGAGTTTCTCTCGCCTTTCCTTTGGAGAGCGCCTCCTCTTGAGATGCGACGGGAACGCCGGGAATTCTTTCCCTACGAAACAGGGAAAGGATCCCTCATTTCGAGCTACGAGGCGGACGGGGCTCCTCTGGATGTGTGCGGGACCCACGTGCTTCCTCTCGAGTGGAGACGGGTATGTCGGGGAACTTCTTGAGTTGCAGCAAGGGTGTGAAGGACCCTTAGGAAGTTCCAGTGGTTAGACGTGATTAGCCTCGAGAAGCCTCAGCGGAAATGGGCCTCATCTCGCCTGGAGGGCAAAACCTCCTGGATTTTCTCGAGTTGCGGCAGGTGCTCTCGACTTACGACGGGACCTCAGGGACCCGCTCTGGTGGCCTCAGGAAAGGCCAGTCCCCATGCGAGTTCCTCGCCGGCCTCTCGGGATTCCTCTCCCGTCGATGCCGGGGCCTAAGACCTTGTGTGGAGTCGGGGCCGGAACCTGAGGATTCCTCTCCAGTGCTGACATGGATCTTGGGGTACTTCTGGAGTCTCCCCAGGGGAGTCAGTCCTCGTCTCGAATGCGGGCATGCACTTGCGCTTTCCTCCAGAGCGGTAGCAGCAGTGTCACGCAGTCCGCCGCGTGGAACAAAGGATCTATGGTTTTCCCTCGAGTCTTTCCCACGAGGCTTTCCCACGAGGCTTTCCCACAGGGCTGTCCCACGTGCACACGTGGTGGGAGTCGATCCTCGGCTTGAACGTCAAGGCAGTGCAGGGAAAACAGGTTCCTCTGGAATGGACTGACACATCTGGGGGACTCTTGGAATGGTGGCACGACCCTGGAGTTCCTCTCGCCTTTCCTGTGGAGAGCGCCTCCTCTTGAGATGCGACGGGAACGCCGGGAATTCTTTCCCTACGAAAGAGGGAAAGTATCCCTCATCTCGAGCTAGGAGGCGGAAACGGGGCTCCCCTGGATGTGTGCGGCACCCCAAGGGCTTCCTCTCGAGTGGAGACGGGTATGTCGCGGAACTGCTTGAGTTGCAGCAAGGGTGTGAAGGACCCTTTGGAAGTTCCAGTGGTTAGATGTGATTAGCCTCGAGAAGCCTCAGCGGAAATGGGCCTCATCACGTCTGGAGGGCAAAACCTCATGGATTTTCTCCAGTTGCGGCAGGTGCTCTCGACTTACGACGGGACCTCAGGGACCCGCTCTGGTGGCCTCAGGAAAGGCCAGTCCCCATGCGCGTTCCTCGCGGGCCTCTCGGGATTCCTCTCCCGTCGATGCCGGGGCCTAAGACCTTGTGTGGAGTCGGGGCCGGAACCTGAGGATTCCTCTCCAGTGCTGACATGGATCTTGGGGTACTTCTGGAGTCTCCCCAGGGGAGTCAGTCCTCGTCTCGAATGCGGGCATGCACTTGCGCTTTCCTCCAGAGCGGTAGCAGCAGTGTCACGCAGTCCGCCGCGTGGATCAAAAGATCTATGGTTTTCCCTCGAGTCTTTCCCATGAGGCTTTCCCACGAGGATTTCCCACAGGGCTGTCCCACGTGCACACGTGGTGGGAGTCGATCCTCGGCTTGAAGGTCAAGGCAGTGCAGGGAAAACAGGTTCCTCTGGAATGGAGTGACACATCTGGGGGACTCTTGGAATGGTGGCACAACCCTGGAGTTCCTCTCGCCTTTCCTGTGGAGAGCGCCTCCTCTTGAGATGCGACGGGAACGGGGGGAATTCTTACCCTACGAAACAGGGAAAGGATCCCTCATCTCGAGCTAGGAGGCGGAAACGGGGCTCCCCTGGATGTGTGCGGGACCCCACGTGCTTCCTCTCGAGTGGAGACGGATATGTCGGGGAACTTCTTGAGTTGCAGCAAGGGTGTGAAGGACCCTTAGGAAGTTCCAGTGGTTAGATGTGATTAGCCTCGAGAAGCCTCAGCGGAAATGGGCCTCATCTCGCGTGGAGGGCAAACCTCTTGGATTTTCTTGAGGTGCGGCAGGTGCTCTCGACTTACGACGGGGACCTCAGGGACCCGCTCTGTTGGCCTCAGGAAAGGCCAGTCCCCATGCGAGTTCCTCAGGGGCCTCTCGGGATTCCTCTCCCGTCGATGCCGGGGACTAAGACCTTGTGTGGATTCGGGGCCGGAACCTGAGGATTCCTCTCCAGTGCTGACATGGACCTTGGGGTACTTCTGGAGTCTCCCCAGGGGAGTCAGTCCTCGTCTCGAATGCGGGCATGCACTTGGCTTTCCTCCAGAGCGGTAGCAGCAGTGTCACGCAGTCCGCCGCGTGGATCAAAGGATCTATGGTTTTCCCTCGAGTCTTTCCCACGACTCTTTCCCACGAGGCTTTCCCACAGGGCTGTCCCACGTGCACACGTAGTGGGAGTCGATCCTCGGCTTGAACGTCAAGGCAGTGCAGGGAAAACAGGTTCCTCTGGAATGGACTGACACATCTGGGGGTCTCTTGGAATGCTGGCACGACCCTGGAGTTCCTCTCCCCTTTCCTGTGGAGAGCGCCTCCTCTTGAGATGCGACGGGAACGCCGGGAATTCTTTCCCTACGAAACAGGGAAAGGATCCCTCATCTCGAGCTAGGAGGCGGAAACGGGGCTCCCCTGGATGTGTGCGGGACCCCACGTGCTTCCTCTCGAGTGGAGACGGGTATGTCGGGGAACTTCTTGAGTTGCAGCAAGGGTGTGAAGGACCCTTTGGAAGTTCCAATGGTTAGATATGATTAGCCTCGAGAAGGCTCAGCGGAAATGGGCCTCATCTCGCCTGGAGGGCAAAACCTCCTGGATTTTCTCGAGTTGCGGCAGGTGCTCTCGACTTACGACAGGGACCTCAGAGACCCGCTCTGGAGGCCTCAGGAAAGGCCAGTCCCCATGCGAGTTCCTCGGGGGCCTCTCGGGATTCCTCTCCCGTCGATGCCGGGGCCTAAGACCTTGTGTGGAGTCGGGGCCGGAACCTGAGGATTCCTCTCCAGTGCTGACATGGATCTTGGGGTACTTCTGGAGTCTCCCCAGGGGAGTCAGTCCTCGTCTCGAATGCGGGCATGCACTTGCGCTTTCCTCCAGAGCGGTAGCAGCAGTGTCACGCAGTCCGCCGCGTGGATCAAAGGATCTATTGTTTTCCCTCGAGTCTTTCCCACGAGGCTGTCCCACGAGGCTTTCCCACAGGGCTGTCCCACGTGCACACGTGGTGGGAGTCGATCCTCGGCTTGAACGGCAAGGCAGTTCAGGGAAAACAGGTTCCTCTGGAATGGACTGACATATCTGGGGGACTTTTGAAATGGTGGCACGACCCTGGAGTTCCTCTCGCCTTTCCTGTGGAGAGCGCCTCCTATTGAGATGCGAAGGGAACGCCGGGAATTCTTTCCCTAGGAAACAGGGATAGGATCCCTCATCTCGAACTAGGAGGCAGAAACGGGGCTCCCCTGGATGTGTGCGGCACCCCACGGGCTTCCTCTCGAGTGGAGACGGGTATGTCGGGGAACTCCTTGAGTTGCAGCAAGGGTGTGAAGGACCCTTTGGAAGTTCCAGTGGTTAGATATGATTAGCCTTGAGAAGCCTCAGCGGAAATGGGCCTCATCTCGCCTGGAGGGCAAAACCTCCTGGATTTTCTCGAGATGCGGCAGGTGCTCTCGACTTACGACGGGACCTCAGGGACCCGCTCTGGTGGCCTCAGGAAAGGCCAGTCCCCATGCGAGTTCCTCGCGGGCCTCTCGGGATTCCTCTCCCGTCGATGCCGGGGCCTAAGACCTTGTGTGGAGTCGGGGCCGGAACGTGAGGATTCCTCTCCAGTGCTGACATGGATCTTGGGGTACTTCTGGAGTCTCCCCAGGGGAGTCAGTCCTCGTCTCGAATGCGGGCATGCACTTGCGCTTTCCTCCAGAGCGGTAGCAGCAGTGTCACGCAGTCCGCCGCGTGGATCAAAGGATCTATGGTTTTCCCTCGAGTCTTTCCCACGAGGCTTTCCCACGAGGCTTTCCCACAGGGCTGTCCCACGTGCACACGTGGTGGGAGTCGATCCTCGGCTTGAACGTCAAGGCAGTGCAGGGAAAACAGGTTCCTCTGGAATGGACTGACTCATCTGGGGGACTCTTGGAATGGTGTCTCGACCCTGCAGTTCCTCTCGCCTTTCCTGTGGAGAGCGCCTCCTCTTGAAATGCGACGCAAACGCCGGGAATTCTTTCCCTACGAATCAGGGAAAGGATCCCTCATCTCGAGCTAGGAGGCGGAAACGGGGCTCCCCTGGATGTGTGCGGGACACCACGTGCTTCCTCTCGAGTGCAGACGGGTATGTCGGGGAACTTCTAAAGTTGCAGCAATGGTGTGAAGGACCCTTTGGAAGTTCCAGTGGTTAGATGTGATTGGCCTAGAGAAGCCTCAGCGGAAATGGGCCTCATCTCGCCTGGAGGGCAAAACCTCCTGGATTTTCTCGAGTTGCGGCAGGTGCTCTCGACTTACGACGGGGACCTCTGGGACCCGCTCTGGTGGCCTCAGGAAAGGCCAGTCCCCATGCGAGTTTCTCGGGGGCCTCTCGGGATTCCTCTCCCGTCGATGCCGGGGCCTAAGACCTTGTGTGGAGTCGGGGCCGGAACCTGAGGATTCCTCTCCAGTGCTGTCATGGATCTTGGGGTACTTCTGGAGTCTCCCCAGGGGAGTCAGTCCTCGTCTCGAATGCGGGCATGCACTTGCGCTTTCCTCCAGAGCGGTAGCAGCAGTGTCACGCAGTCCGCCGCGTGGATCAAAGGATCTATGGTTTTCCCTCGAGTCTTTCCCACGAGGCTTTCCCACGAGGCTTTCCCACAGGGCTGTCCCACGTGCACACGTGGTGGGAGTCGATCCTCGGCTTGAACGTCAAGGCAGTGCAGGGAAAACAGGTTCCTCTGGAATGGACTGACAAATCTGGGGGACTCTTGGCATGGTGTCTCGACCCTGGAGTTCCTCTCGCCTTTCCTGTGGAGAGCGCCTCCTCTTGAGATGCGACGGGAACGCCGGGAATTCTTTCCCTACGAAACAGGGAAAGGATCCCTCATTTCGAACTAGGAGGCGGAAACGGGGCTAACCTGGATGTGTGCGGGACCCACGTGCTTCCTCTCGAGTGGAGACGGGTATTTCGGGGAACTTCTTGAGTTGCAGTAAGGGTGTGAAGGACCCTTTGGAAGTTCCAGTGGTTAGACGTGATTAGCCTCGAGAAGCCACAGGGGAAATGGGCCTCATCTCGCCTGGAGGGCAAAACCTCCTGGATTTTCTCGAGTTGCGGCAGGTGCTCTCGACTTACGACGGGGACCTCATGGAGCCGCTCTGGTGGCCTCAGGAAAGGCCAGTCCCCATGCGAGTTCCTCGGGGGCCTCTCGGGATTCCTCTCCCGTCGATGCCGGGGCCTAAGACCCTGTGTGGAGTCGGGGCCGGAACCTGAGGATTCCTCTCCAGTGCTGACATGGATCTTGGGGTACTTCTGGAGTCTCCCCAGGGGAGTCAGTCCTCGTCTCGAATGCGGGCATGCACTTGCGCTTTCCTCCAGAGCGGTAGCAGCAGTGTCACGCAGTCCGCCGCGTGGATCAAAGGATCTATGATTTTCCCTCGAGTCTTTCCCACGAGGCTTTCCCACGAGGCTTTCCCACAGGGCTGTCCCACGTGCACACGTGGTGGGAGTCGATCCTCGGCTTGAACGTCAAGGCAGTGCAGGGAAAACAGGTTCCTCTGGAATGGACTGACACATCTGGGGGACTCTTGGAATGGTGTCACGACCCTGGAGTTCCTCTCGCCTTTCCTGTGGACAGCACCTCCTCTTGAGATGCGACGGGAACGCCGGGAATTCTTTCCCTACGAAACAGGGAAAGGATCCCTCATCTCGAGCTAGGAGGCGGAAACGGGGCTCCCCTGGATGTGTGCGGGACACCACGTGCTTCCTCTCGAGTGCAGACGGGTATGTCGGGGAACTTCTTGAGTTGCATGAAGGGTGTGAAGGACCCTTTGGAAGTTCCAGTGGTTTGATGTGATTGGCCTCGAGAAACCTCAGCGGAAATGGGCCTCATCTCGCCTGGAGGGCAAAACCTCCTGGATTTTCTCGAGTTGCGGCAGGTGCTCTCGACTTACGACGGGGACCTCAGGGACCCGCTCTGGTGGCCTCAGGAAAGGCCAGTCCCCATGCGAGTTCCTCGGGGGCCTCTCGGGATTCCTCTCCCGTCGATGCCGGGGCCTAAGACCTTGTGTGGAGTCGGGGCCGGAACCTGAGGATTCCTCTCCAGTGCTGACATGGATCTTGGGGTACTTCTGAAGTCTCCCCAGGGGAGTCAGTCCTCGTCTCGAATGCGGGCATGCACTTGCGCTTTCCTCCAGAGTGGTAGCAGCAGTGTCACGCAGTCCGCCGCGTGGATCAAAGGATCTATGGTTTTCCCTCGAGTCTTTCCCAGGAGGCTTTCCCACGAGGCTTTCCCACAGGGCTGTCCCACGTGCACACGTGGTGGGAGTCGATCCTCGGCTTGAACGTCAAGGCAGTGCAGGGAAAACAGGTTCCTCTGGAATGGACTGACACATCTGGGGGACTCTTGGAATGGTGTCACGACCCTGGAGTTCCTCTCGCATTTCCTGTGGAGAGCGCCTCCTCTTGAGATGCGACGGGAACGCCGGGAATTCTTTCCCTACGAAACAGGGAAAGGATTCCTCATCTCGAGCTAGGAGGCGGAAACGGGTCTCCCCTGGATGTGTGGGGGACCCCACGTGCTTCCTCTCGAGTGGAGACGGGTATGTCGGGGAACTTCTTGAGTTGCAGCAATGGTGTGAAGGACCCTTTGGAAGTTCCATTGGTTAGATGTGATTGGCCTCGAGAAGCCTCAGCGGAAATGGGCCTCATCTCGCCAGGAGGGCAAAACCTACTGGATTTTCTCGAGTTGCGGCAGGTGCTCTCGTATTACGACGGGGACCTCAGGGAACCGCTCTGGTGGCCTCAGGAAAGGCCAGTCCCCATGCGAGTTCCTCGGGGGCCTCTCGGGATTCCTCTCCCGTCGATGCCGGGGCCTAAGACCTTGTGTGGAGTCGGGGCCGGAACCTGAGGATTCCTCTCCAGTGCTGACATGGATCTTGGGGTACGTCTGGAGTCTCCCCAGGGGAGTCAGTCCTCGTCTCGAATGCGGGCATGCATTGCGCTTTCCTCCAGAGCGGTAGCAGCAGTGTCACGCAGTCCGCAGCATGGATCAAAGGATCTATGGTTTTCCCTCGAGTCTTTCCCATGAGGCTTTCCCACGAGGCTTTCCCACAGGGCTTTCCCACGTGCACACGTGGTGGGAGTCGATCCTCGGCTTGAACGTCAAGGCAGTGCAGGGAAAACAGGTTCCTCTGGAATGGACTGACACGTTTTCTGGACTCTTGGAATGGTGTCACGACCCTGGAGTTCCTCTCGCCTTTCCTGTGGAGAGCGCCTCCTCTTGAGATGCGACGGGAACGCCGGGAATTCTTTCCCTACGAAACAGGGAAAGGATCCCTCATCTCGAGCTAGGAGGCGGAAACGGGGCTCCCCTGGATGTGTGCGGGACCCCACGTGCTTCCCCTCGAGTGCAGACGGGTATGTCGGGGAACTTCTTGAGTTGCAGCAATGGTGTGAAGGACCCTTTGGCAGTTCCAGTGGTTAGATGTGATTGGCCTCGAGAAGCCTCAGCGGAAATGGGCCTCATCTCGCCTGGAGGGCAAAACCTCCTGGATTTTCTCGAGTTGCGGCAGGTGCTCTCGACTTACGACGGGGACCTCAGGGACCCGCTCTGGTGGCCTCAGGAAAGGCCAGTCCCCATGCGAGTTCCTCAGGGGCCTCTCGGGATTCCTCTCCCGTCGATGCCGGGGACTAAGACCTTGTGTGGAGTCGGGGCCGGAACCTGAGGATTCCTCTCCAGTGCTGACATGGATCTTGGGGTACTTCTGGAGTCTCCCCAGGGGAGTCAGTCCTCGTCTCGAATGCGGGCATGCACTTGCGCTTTCCTCCAGAGCGGTAGCAGCAGTGTCACGCAGTTCGCCGCGTGGATCAAAGGATCTATGTTTTTCCCTCGAGTCTTTCCCACGAGGCTGTCCCAGGAGGCTTACCCACAGGGCTGTTCCACGTGCACACATGGTGGGAGTCGATCCTCGGCTTGAACGTCAAGGCAGTGCAGGGAAAACAGGTTCCTCTGGAATGGACTGACTCATCTGGGGGTCTTTTGGAATGGTGGCACGACCCTGGAGTTCCTCTCGCCTTTCCTGTGGAGAGCGCCTCCTCTTGAGATGCGAAGGGAACGCCGGGAATTCTTTCCGTACGAAACAGGGATAGGATCCCTTATCTCGAACTAGGAGGCGGAAACGGGGCTCCCCTGGATGTTTGCGGCACCCCACGGACTTCCTCTCGAGTGGAGACGGGTATGTCGCGGAACTGCTTGAGTTGCAGCAAGGGTGTGAAGGACCCATTGGAAGTTCCAGTGGTTAGATGTGATTAGCCTCGAGAAGCCTCAGCGGAAATGGGCCTCATCTCGCCTGGAGGGCAAAACGTCCTGGATTTACTCGAGTTGCGGCAGGTGCTCTCGACTTACGACGGGGACCTCAGAGACCCGCTCTGGTGGCCTCAGGAAAGGCCAGTCCCCATGCGAGTTCCTCGGGGGCCTATCGGGATTCCTCTCCCGTCGATGCCGGGGCCTAAGACCTTGTGTGGAGTCGGGGCCGGAACCTGAGGATTCCTCTCCAGTGCTGACATGGATCTTGGGGTACTTCTGGAGTCTCCCCAGTGGAGTCAGTCCTCGTCTCGAATGCGGGCATGCACTTGCGCTTTCCTCCAGAGCGGTAGCAGCAGTGTCACGCAGTCCGCCGCGTGGATCAAAGGATCTATGGTTTTCCCTCGAGTCTTTCCCACCTGGCTTTCCCACGAGGCTTTCCCACAGGGCTGTCCCACGTGCACACGTGGTGGGAGTCGATCCTCGGCTTGAACGTCAAGGCAGTACAGGGAAAAGAGGTTCCTCTGGAATAGACTGACACATCTGGGGTCTCTTGGAATGGTGGCACGACCCTGGAGTTTCTCTCGCCTTTCCTTTGGTGAGCGCCTCCTCTTGAGATGCGACGGGAACGCCGGGAATTCTTTCCCTACGAAACAGGGAAAGGATCCCTCATTTCGAGCTACGAGGCGGACGGGGCTCCTCTGGATGTGTGCGGGACCCACGTGCTTCCTCTCGAGTGGAGACGGGTATGTCGGGGAACTTCTTGAGTTGCAGCAAGGGTGTGAAGGACCCTTAGGAAGTTCCAGTGGTTAGACGTGATTAGCCTCCAGAAGCCTCAGCGGAAATGGGCCTCATCTCGCCTGGAGGGCAAAACCTCCTGGATTTTCTCGAGTTGCGGCAGGTGCTCTCGACTTACGACGGGACCTCAGGGACCCGCTCTGGTGGCCTCAGGAAAGGCCAGTCCCCATGCGAGTTCCTCGCGGGCCTCTCGGGATTCCTCTCCCGTCGATGCCGGGGCCTAAGACCTTGTGTGGAGTCGGGGCCGGAACCTGAGGATTCCTCTCCAGTGCTGACATGGATCTTGGGGTACTTCTGGAGTCTCCCCAGGGGAGTCAGTCCTCGTCTCGAATGCGGGCATGCACTTGCGCTTTCCTCCAGAGCGGTAGCAGCAGTGTCACGCAGTCCGCCGCGTGGAACAAAGGATCTATGGTTTTCCCTCGAGTCTTTCCCACGAGGCTTTCCCACGAGGCTTTCCCACAGGGCTGTCCCACGTGCACACGTGGTGGGAGTCGATCCTCGGCTTGAACGTCAAGGCAGTACAGGGAAAACAGGTTCCTCTGGAATAGACTGACACATCTGGGGTCTCTTGGAATGGTGGCACGACCCTGGAGTTTCTCTCGCCTTTCCTTTGGAGAGCGCCTCCTCTTGAGATGCGACGGGAACGCCGGGAATTCTTTCCCTACGAAACAGGGAAAGGATCCCTCATTTCGAGCTACGAGGCCGACGGGGCTCCTCTGGATGTGTGCGGGACCCACGTGCTTCCTCTCGAGTGGAGACGGGTATGTCGGGGAACTTCTTGAGTTGCAGCAAGGGTGTGAAGGACCCTTAGGAAGTTCCAGTGGTTAGACGTGATTAGCCTCGAGAAGCCTCAGCGGAAATGGGCCTCATCTCGCCTGGAGGGCAAAACCTCCTGGATTTTCTCGAGTTGCGGCAGGTGCTCTCGACTTACGACGGGACCTCAGGGACCCGCTCTGGTGGCCTCAGGAAAGGCCAGTCCCCATGCGAGTTCCTCGCCGGCCTCTCGGGATTCCTCTCCCGTCGATGCCGGGGCCTAAGACCTTGTGTGGAGTCGGGGCCGGAACCTGAGGATTCCTCTCCAGTGCTGACATGGATCTTGGGGTACTTCTGGAGTCTCCCCAGGGGAGTCAGTCCTCGTCTCGAATGCGGGCATGCACTTGCGCTTTCCTCCAGAGCGGTAGCAGCAGTGTCACGCAGTCCGCCGCGTGGAACAAAGGATCTATGGTTTTCCCTCGAGTCTTTCCCACGAGGCTTTCCCACGAGGCTTTCCCACAGGGCTGTCCCACGTGCACACGTGGTGGGAGTCGATCCTCGGCTTGAACGTCAAGGCAGTGCAGGGAAAACAGGTTCCTCTGGAATGGACTGACACATCTGGGGGACTCTTGGAATGGTGGCACGACCCTGGAGTTCCTCTCGCCTTTCCTGTGGAGAGCGCCTCCTCTTGAGATGCGACGGGAACGCCGGGAATTCTTTCCCTACGAAAGAGGGAAAGGATCCCTCATCTCGAGCTAGGAGGCGGAAACGGGGCTCCCCTGGATGTGTGCGGCACCCCAAGGGCTTCCTCTCGAGTGGAGACGGGTATGTCGCGGAACTGCTTGAGTTGCAGCAAGGGTGTGAAGGACCCTTTGGAAGTTCCAGTGGTTAGATGTGATTAGCCTCGAGAAGCCTCAGCGGAAATGGGCCTCATCACGTCTGGAGGGCAAAACCTCATGGATTTTCTCCAGTTGCGGCAGGTGCTCTCGACTTACGACGGGACCTCAGGGACCCGCTCTGGTGGCCTCAGGAAAGGCCAGTCCCCATGCGCGTTCCTCGCGGGCCTCTCGGGATTCCTCTCCCGTCGATGCCGGGGCCTAAGACCTTGTGTGGAGTCGGGGCCGGAACCTGAGGATTCCTCTCCAGTGCTGTCATGGATCTTGGGGTACTTCTGGAGTCTCCCCAGGGGAGTCAGTCCTCGTCTCGAATGCGGGCATGCACTTGCGCTTTCCTCCAGAGCGGTAGCAGCAGTGTCACGCAGTCCGCCGCGTGGATCAAAGGATCTATGGTTTTCCCTCGAGTCTTTCCCACGAGGCTTTCCCACGAGGCTTTCCCACAGGGCTGTCCCACGTGCACACGTGGTGGGAGTCGATCCTCGGCTTGAACGTCAAGGCAGTGCAGGGAAAACAGGTTCCTCTGGAATGGAGTGACACATCTGGGGGACTCTTGGAATGGTGGCACAACCCTGGAGTTCCTCTCGCCTTTCCTGTGGAGAGCGCCTCCTCTTGAGATGCGACGGGAACGGGGGGAATTCTTACCCTACGAAACAGGGAAAGGATACCTCATCTCGAGCTAGGAGGCGGAAACGGGGCTCCCCTGGATGTGTGCGGGACCCCACGTGCTTCCTCTCGAGTGGAGACGGATATGTCGGGGAACTTCTTGAGTTGCAGCAAGGGTGTGAAGGACCCTTAGGAAGTTCCAGTGGTTAGATGTGATTAGCCTCGAGAAGCCTCAGCGGAAATGGGCCTCATCTCGCGTGGAGGGCAAACCTCTTGGATTTTCTTGAGGTGCGGCAGGTGCTCTCGACTTACGACGGGGACCTCAGG
This sequence comes from Ovis canadensis, assembly GCF_042477335.2. Lineage (NCBI taxonomy): Eukaryota > Metazoa > Chordata > Mammalia > Artiodactyla > Bovidae > Ovis > Ovis canadensis. The sequence continues at coordinate 9,696,375 of NC_091254.1, forward strand.
GACCCGCTCTGTTGGCCTCAGGAAAGGCCAGTCCCCATGCGAGTTCCTCAGGGGCCTCTCGGGATTCCTCTCCCGTCGATGCCGGGGACTAAGACCTTGTGTGGATTCGGGGCCGGAACCTGAGGATTCCTCTCCAGTGCTGACATGGACCTTGGGGTACTTCTGGAGTCTCCCCAGGGGAGTCAGTCCTCGTCTCGAATGCGGGCATGCACTTGGCTTTCCTCCAGAGCGGTAGCAGCAGTGTCACGCAGTCCGCCGCGTGGATCAAAGGATCTATGGTTTTCCCTCGAGTCTTTCCCACGACTCTTTCCCACGAGGCTTTCCCACAGGGCTGTCCCACGTGCACACGTAGTGGGAGTCGATCCTCGGCTTGAACGTCAAGGCAGTGCAGGGAAAACAGGTTCCTCTGTAATGGACTGACACATCTGGGGGTCTCTTGGAATGCTGGCACGACCCTGGAGTTCCTCTCCCCTTTCCTGTGGAGAGCGCCTCCTCTTGAGATGCGACGGGAACGCCGGGAATTCTTTCCCTACGAAACAGGGAAAGGATCCCTCATCTCGAGCTAGGAGGCGGAAACGGGGCTCCCCTGGATGTGTGCGGGACCCCACGTGCTTCCTCTCGAGTGGAGACGGGTATGTCGGGGAACTTCTTGAGTTGCAGCAAGGGTGTGAAGGACCCTTTGGAAGTTCCAGTGGTTAGATATGATTAGCCTCGAGAAGGCTCAGCGGAAATGGGCCTCATCTCGCCTGGAGGGCAAAACCTCCTGGATTTTCTCGAGTTGCGGCAGGTGCTCTCGACTTACGACAGGGACCTCAGAGACCCGCTCTGGAGGCCTCAGGAAAGGCCAGTCCCCATGCGAGTTCCTCGGGGGCCTCTCGGGATTCCTCTCCCGTCGATGCCGGGGCCTAAGACCTTGTGTGGAGTCGGGGCCGGAACCTGAGGATTCCTCTCCAGTGCTGACATGGATCTTGGGGTACTTCTGGAGTCTCCCCAGGGGAGTCAGTCCTCGTCTCGAATGCGGGCATGCACTTGCGCTTTCCTCCAGAGCGGTAGCAGCAGTGTCACGCAGTCCGCCGCGTGGATCAAAGGATCTATTGTTTTCCCTCGAGTCTTTCCCACGAGGCTGTCCCACGAGGCTTTCCCACAGGGCTGTCCCACGTGCACACGTGGTGGGAGTCGATCCTCGGCTTGAACGGCAAGGCAGTTCAGGGAAAACAGGTTCCTCTGGAATGGACTGACATATCTGGGGGACTTTTGAAATGGTGGCACGACCCTGGAGTTCCTCTCGCCTTTCCTGTGGAGAGCGCCTCCTATTGAGATGCGAAGGGAACGCCGGGAATTCTTTCCCTAGGAAACAGGGATAGGATCCCTCATCTCGAACTAGGAGGCAGAAACGGGGCTCCCCTGGATGTGTGCGGCACCCCACGGGCTTCCTCTCGAGTGGAGACGGGTATGTCGGGGAACTCCTTGAGTTGCAGCAAGGGTGTGAAGGACCCTTTGGAAGTTCCAGTGGTTAGATATGATTAGCCTTGAGAAGCCTCAGCGGAAATGGGCCTCATCTCGCCTGGAGGGCAAAACCTCCTGGATTTTCTCGAGATGCGGCAGGTGCTCTCGACTTACGACGGGACCTCAGGGACCCGCTCTGGTGGCCTCAGGAAAGGCCAGTCCCCATGCGAGTTCCTCGCGGGCCTCTCGGGATTCCTCTCCCGTCGATGCCGGGGCCTAAGACCTTGTGTGGAGTCGGGGCCGGAACCTGAGGATTCCTCTCCAGTGCTGACATGGATCTTGGGGTACTTCTGGAGTCTCCCCAGGGGAGTCAGTCCTCGTCTCGAATGCGGGCATGCACTTGCGCTTTCCTCCAGAGCGGTAGCAGCAGTGTCACGCAGTCCGCCGCGTGGATCAAAGGATCTATGGTTTTCCCTCGAGTCTTTCCCACGAGGCTTTCCCACGAGGCTTTCCCACAGGGCTGTCCCACGTGCACACGTGGTGGGAGTCGATCCTCGGCTTGAACGTCAAGGCAGTGCAGGGAAAACAGGTTCCTCTGGAATGGACTGACTCATCTGGGGGACTCTTGGAATGGTGTCTCGACCCTGCAGTTCCTCTCGCCTTTCCTGTGGAGAGCGCCTCCTCTTGAAATGCGACGCAAACGCCGGGAATTCTTTCCCTACGAATCAGGGAAAGGATCCCTCATCTCGAGCTAGGAGGCGGAAACGGGGCTCCCCTGGATGTGTGCGGGACACCACGTGCTTCCTCTCGAGTGCAGACGGGTATGTCGGGGAACTTCTAAAGTTGCAGCAATGGTGTGAAGGACCCTTTGGAAGTTCCAGTGGTTAGATGTGATTGGCCTAGAGAAGCCTCAGCGGAAATGGGCCTCATCTCGCCTGGAGGGCAAAACCTCCTGGATTTTCTCGAGTTGCGGCAGGTGCTCTCGACTTACGACGGGGACCTCTGGGACCCGCTCTGGTGGCCTCAGGAAAGGCCAGTCCCCATGCGAGTTTCTCGGGGGCCTCTCGGGATTCCTCTCCCGTCGATGCCGGGGCCTAAGACCTTGTGTGGAGTCGGGGCCGGAACCTGAGGATTCCTCTCCAGTGCTGTCATGGATCTTGGGGTACTTCTGGAGTCTCCCCAGGGGAGTCAGTCCTCGTCTCGAATGCGGGCATGCACTTGCGCTTTCCTCCAGAGCGGTAGCAGCAGTGTCACGCAGTCCGCCGCGTGGATCAAAGGATCTATGGTTTTCCCTCGAGTCTTTCCCACGAGGCTTTCCCACGAGGCTTTCCCACAGGGCTGTCCCACGTGCACACGTGGTGGGAGTCGATCCTCGGCTTGAACGTCAAGGCAGTTCAGGGAAAACAGGTTCCTCTGGAATGGACTGACAAATCTGGGGGACTCTTGGCATGGTGTCTCGACCCTGGAGTTCCTCTCGCCTTTCCTGTGGAGAGCGCCTCCTCTTGAGATGCGACGGGAACGCCGGGAATTCTTTCCCTACGAAACAGGGAAAGGATCCCTCATTTCGAACTAGGAGGCGGAAACGGGGCTAACCTGGATGTGTGCGGGACCCACGTGCTTCCTCTCGAGTGGAGACGGGTATTTCGGGGAACTTCTTGAGTTGCAGTAAGGGTGTGAAGGACCCTTTGGAAGTTCCAGTGGTTAGACGTGATTAGCCTCGAGAAGCCTCAGGGGAAATGGGCCTCATCTCGCCTGGAGGGCAAAACCTCCTGGATTTTCTCGAGTTGCGGCAGGTGCTCTCGACTTACGACGGGGACCTCAGGGACCCGCTCTGGTGGCCTCAGGAAAGGCCAGTCCCCATGCGAGTTCCTCGGGGGCCTCTCGGGATTCCTCTCCCGTCGATGCAGGGGCCTAAGACCTTGTGTGGAGTCGGGGCCGGAACCTGAGGATTCCTCTCCAGTGGTGACATGGATCTTGGGGTACTTCTGGAGTCTCCCCAGGGGAGTCAGTCCTCGTGTCGAATGCGGGCATGCACTTGCGCTTTCCTCCAGAGCGGTAGCAGCAGTGTCACGCAGTCTGCCGCGTGGATTAAAGGATCTACGGTTTTCCCTCGAGTCTTTCCCACGAGGCTTTCCCACGAGGCTTTCCCACAGGGCTGTCCCACGTGCACACGTGGTGGGAGTCGATCCTCGGCTTGAACGTCAAGGCAGTGCAGGGAAAACAGGTTCCTCTGGAATGGACTGACACATCTGGGGGACTCTTGGAATGGTGGCATGACCCTGGAGTTCCTCTCGCCTTTCCTGTGGAGAGCGCCTCCTCTTGAGATGCGACGGGAACGCCGGGAATTCTTTCCCTACGAAACAGGGAAAGGATCCCTCATCTCGAGCTAGGAGGCGGAAACGGGGCTCCCCTGGATGTGTGCGGGACGCACGTGCTTCCTCTCGAGTGGAGACGGGTATGTCGGGGTACTTCTTGAGTTGCAGCAAGGGTGTGAAGGACCCTTTGGAAGTTCCAGTGGTTAGACGTGATTAGCCTCGAGAAGCCTCAGCGGAAATGGGCCTCATCTCGCCTGGAGGGCAAAACCTCCTGGATTTTCTCGAGTTGCGGCAGGTGCTCTCGACTTACGACGGGGACCTCAGGGACCTGCTCTGGTGGCCTCAGGAAAGGCCAGTCCCCATGCGATTTCCTCGGGGGCCTCTCGGGATTCCTCTCCCGTCGATGCCGGGGCCTAAGACCTTGTGTGGAGTCGGGGCCGGAACCTGAGGATTCCTCTCCAGTGCTGACATGGATCTTGGGGTACTTCTGGAGTCTCCCCAGGGGAGTCAGTCCTCGTCTCGAATGCGGGCATGCACTTGCGCTTTCCTCCAGAGCGGTAGCAGCAGTGTCACGCAGTCCGCCGCGTGGATCAAAGGATCTATGGTTTTCCCTCGAGTCTTTCCCACGAGGCTTTCCCACGAGGCTTTCCCACAGGGCTGTCCCACGTGCACACGTGGTGGGAGTTGATCCTCGGCTTGAACGTCAAGGCAGTGCAGGGAAAACAGGTTCCTCTGGAATGGACTGACACATCTGGGGGACTCTTGGAATGGTGGCATGACCCTGGAGTTCCTCTCGCCTTTCCTGTGGAGAGCGCCTCCTCTTGAGATGCGACGGGAACGCCGGGAATTCTTTCCCTACGAAACAGGGAAAGGATCCCTCATCTCGAGCTAGGAGGCGGAAACGGGGCTCCCCTGGATGTGTGCGGGACACCACGTGCTTCCTCTCGAGTGGAGACGGGTATGTCGGGGAACTTCTTGAGTTGCAGCAAGGGTGTGAAGGACCCTTTGGAAGTTCCAGTGGTTAGATGTGATTGGCCTCGAGAAGCCTCAGCGGAAATGGGCCTCATCTCGCCTGGAGGGCAAAACCTCCTGGATTTTCTCGAGTTGCGGCAGGTGCTCTCGACTTACGACGGGGACCTCAGGGACCCGCTCTGGTGGCCTCAGGAAAGGCCAGTCCCCATGCGAGTTCCTCGGGGGCCTCTCGGGATTCCTCTCCCGTCGATGCCGGGGCCTAAGACCTTGTGTGGAGTCGGGGCCGGAACCTGAGGATTCCTCTCCAGTGCTGACATGGATCTTGGGGTACTTCTGGAGTCTCCCCAGGGGAGTCAGTCCTCGTCTCGAATGCGGGCATGCACTTGCGCTTTCCTCCAGAGCGGTAGCAGCAGTGTCACGCAGTCCGCCGCGTGGATCAAAGGATCGATGGTTTTCCCTCGAGTCTTACCCACGAGGCTTTCCCACGAGGCTTTCCCACAGGGCAGTCCCACGTGCACACGTGGTGGGAGTCGATCCTCGGCTTGAACGTCAAGGCAGTGCAGGGAAAACAGGTTCCTCTGGAATGGACTGACACATCTGGGGGACTCTTGGAATGGTGTCACGACCCTGGAGTTCCTCTCGCCTTTCCTGTGGAGAGCGCCTCCTCTTGAGATGCGACGGGAACGCCGGGAATTCTTTCCCTACGAAACAGGGAAAGGATCCCTCATCTCGAGCTAGGAGGCGGAAACGGGGCTCCCCTGGATGTGTGCGGGACACCACGTGCTTCCTCTCGAGTGGAGACGGGTATGTCGGGGAACTTCTTGAGTTGCAGCAATGGTGTGAAGGACCCTTTGGAAGTTCCAGTGGTTAGATGTGATTGGCCTCGAGAAGCCTCAGCGGAAATGGGCCTCATCTCACCTGGAGGGCAAAACCTCCTGGATTTTCTAGAGTTGCGGCAGGTGCTCTCGACTTACGACGGGGACCTCAGGGAACCGCTCTGGTGGCCTCAGGAAAGGCCAGTCCCCATGCGAGTTCCTCGGGGGCGTCTCGGGATTCCTCTCCCGTCGATGCCGGTGCCTAAGACCTTGTGTGGAGTTGGGGCCGGAACCTGAGGATTCCTCTCCAGTGCTGACATGGATCTTGGGGTACTTCTGGAGTCTCCCCAGGGGAGTCAGTCTTCGTCTCGTTTGCGGGCATGCATTGCGCTTTCCTCCAGAGCTGTAGCAGCAGTGTCACGCATTCCCCGCGTGGATCAAAGGATCTATGGTTTTCCCTCGAGTCTTTCCCACGAGGCTTTCCCACGAGGCTTTCCCACAGGGCTGTCCCACGTGCACACGTGGTGGGAGTCGATCCTCGGCTTGAACGTCAAGGCAGTGCAGGGAAAACAGGTTCCTCTGGAATGGACTGACACATCTGGGGGACTCTTGGAATGGTGGCACGACCCTGGAGTTCCTCTCGCCTTTCCTGTGGAGAGCGCCTCCTCTTGAGATGCGACGGGAACGCCGGGAATTCTTTCCCTACGAAACAGGGAAAGGATCCCTCATCTCGAGCTAGGAGGCGGAAACGGGGCTCCCCTGGATGTGTGCGGGACCCACGTGCTTCCTCTCGAGTGGAGACGGGTATGTTGGGGAACTTCTTGCGTTGCAGCAAGGGTGTGAAGGACCCTTTGGAAGTTCCAGTGGTTAGACGTGATTAGCCTCGAGAAGCCTCAGCGGAAATGGGCCTCATCTCGCCTGGAGGGCAAAACCTCCTGGATTTTCTCGAGTTGCGGCAGGTGCTCTCGACTTATGACGGGGACCTCAGGGACCCGCTCTGGAGGCCTCAGGAAAGGCCAGTCCCCATACGAGTTCCTCGGGGGCCTCTCGAGATTCCTCTCCCGTCGATGCCGGGGCCTAAGACCTTGTGTGGAGTCGGGGCCGGAACCTGAGGATTCCTCTCCAGTGCTGACATGGATCTTGGGGTACGTCTGGAGTCTCCCCAGGGGAGTCAGTCCTCGTCTCGAATGCGGGCATGCATTGCGCTTTCCTCCAGAGCGGTAGCAGCAGTGTCACGCAGTCCGCAGCATGGATCAAAGGATCTATGGTTTTCCCTCGAGTCTTTCCCATGAGGCTTTCCCACGAGGCTTTCCCACAGGGCTTTCCCACGTGCACACGTGGTGGGAGTCGATCCTCGGCTTGAACGTCAAGGCAGTGCAGGGAAAACAGGTTCCTCTGGAATGGACTGACACGTTTTCTGGACTCTTGGAATGGTGGCACGACCCTGGAGTTCCTCTCGCCTTTCCTGTGGAGAGCGCCTCCTCTTGAGATGCGACGGGAACGCCGGGAATTCTTTCCCTACGAAACAGGGAAAGGATCCCTCATCTCGAGCTAGGAGGCGGAAACGGGGCTCCCCTGGATGTGTGCGGGACCCCACGTGCTTCCCCTCGAGTGCAGACGGGTATGTCGGGGAACTTCTTGAGTTGCAGCAAGGGTGTGAAGGACCCTTTGGAAGTTCCAGTGGTTAGACGTGATTAGCCTCGAGAAGCCTCAGCGGAAATGGGCCTCATCTCGCCTGGAGGGCAAAACCGCCTGGATTTTCTCGAGTTGCGGCAGGTGCTCTCGACTTACGACGGGGACCTCAGGGACCCGCTCTGGTGGCCTCAGGAAAGGCCAGTCCACATGCGAGTTCCTCGGGGGCCTCTGGGGATTCCTCTCCCGTCGATGCCGGGCCTAAGTCCTTGTGTGGAGTCGGGGTCGGAACCTGAGGATTCCTCTCCAGTGCTGACATGGATCTTGGGGTACTTCTGGAGTCTCCCAGGGGAGTCAGTCTTCGTCTCGAATGCGGGCATGCACTTGCGCTTTCCTCCAGAGCGGTAGCAGCAGTGTCACGCAGTCCGCCGCGTGGATCAAAGGATCTATGGTTTTCCCTCGAGTCTTTTCCACTAGGCTTTCCCACAAGGCTTTCCCACAGGGCTGTCCCACGTGCACACGTGGTGGGAGTCGATCCTTGTCTTGAACGTCAAGGCAGTGCAGGGAAAACAGGTTCCTCTGGAATGGACTGACACATCTGGGGGACTCTTGGAATGGTGGCACGACCCTGGAGTTCCTCTCGCCTTTCCTGTGGAGAGCGCCTCCTCTTGAGATGCGACGGGAACGCCGGGAATTCTTTCCCTACGAAACAGGGAAAGGATCCCTCATCTCGAGCTAGGAGTCGGAAACGGAGCTCCCCTGTATGTGGGCGGGACACCACGTGCTTCCTCTCGAGTGGAGACGGGTATGTCGGGGAACTTCTTGAGTTGCAGCAAGGGTGTGAAGACCCTTTGGAAGTTCCAGTGGTTAGACGTGATTAGCCTCGAGAAGCCTCAGCGGAAATGGGCCTCATCTCGCCTGGAGGGCAAAACCTCCTGGATTTTCTCGAGTTGCGGCAGGTGCTCTCGACTTACGACGGGGACCTCAGGGACCCGCTCTGGTGGCCTCAGGAAAGGCCAGTCCCCATGCGAGTTCCTCGGGGGCCTCTCGGGATTCCTCTCCCATCGATGTCGGGGCCTAAGTCCTTGTGTGGAGTCGGGGCCGGAACCTGAGGATTCCTCTCCAGTGCTGACATGGATCTTGGGGTACGTCTGGAGTCTCCCCAGGGGAGTCAGTCCTCGTCTCGAATGCGGGCATGCACTTGCGCTTTCCTCCAGAGCGGTAGCAGCAGTGTCACGCAGTCCGCCGCGTGGATCAAAGGATCTATGGTTTTCCCTCGAGTCTTTCCCACGAGGCTTTCCCACGAGGCTTTCCCACAGGGCTGTCCCACGTGCACACGTGGTGGGAGTCGATCCTCGGCTTGAACGTCAAGGCAGTGCAGGGAAAACAGGTTCCTCTGGAATGGACTGACACATCTGGGGGACTCTTGGATTGGTGGCACGACCCTGGAGTTCCTCTCGCCTTTCCTGTGTAGAGCGCCTCCTCTTGAGATGCGACGGGAATGCCGGGAATTCTTTCCCTACGAAACAGGGAAAGGATCCCTCATCTCGAGCTAGGAGGCGGAAACGGGGCTCCCCTGGATGTGTGTGGGACACCACGTGCTTCCTCTCGAGGGGAGACGGGTATGTCGGGGAACTTCTTGAGTTGCAGCAAGGGTGTGAAGGACCCTTTGGAATTTCCAGTAGTTAGACGTGATTAGCCTCGAGAAGCCTCAGCGGAAATGGGCCTCATCTCGCCTGGAGGGCAAAACCGCCTGGATTTTCTCGAGTTGCGGCAGGTGCTCTCGACTTACGACGGGGACCTCAGGGACCCGCTCTGGTGGCCTCAGGAAAGGCCAGTCCCCATGCGAGTTCCTCGGGGGCCTCTCGGGATTCCTCTCCCGTCGATGCCGGGGCCTAAGACCTTGTGTGGAGTCGGGGCCGGAACCTGAGGATTCCTCTCCAGTGCTGACATGGATCTTGGGGTACTTCTGGAGTCTCCCCAGGGGAGTCAGTCCTCGTCTCGAATGCGGGCATGCACTTGCGCTTTCCTCCAGAGCGGTAGCAGCAGTGTCACGCAGTCCGCCGCGTGGATCAAAGGATCTATGGTTTTCCCTCGAGTCTTTCCCACGAGGCTTTCCCACGAGGCTTTCCCACAGGGCTGTCCCACGTGCACACGTGGTGGGAGTTGATCCTCGGCTTGAACGTCAAGGCAGTGCAGGGAAAACAGGTTCCTCTGGAATGGACTGACACATCTGGGGGACTCTTGGAATGGTGGCATGACCCTGGAGTTCCTCTCGCCTTTCCTGTGGAGAGCGCCTCCTCTTGAGATGCGACGGGAACGCCGGGAATTCTTTCCCTACGAAACAGGGAAAGGATCCCTCATCTCGAGCTAGGAGGCGGAAACGGGGCTCCCCTGGATGTGTGCGGGACACCACGTGCTTCCTCTCGAGTGGAGACGGGTATGTCGGGGAACTTCTTGAGTTGCAGCAAGGGTGTGAAGGACCCTTTGGAAGTTCCAGTGGTTAGATGTGATTGGCCTCGAGAAGCCTCAGCGGAAATGGGCCTCATCTCGCCTGGAGGGCAAAACCTCCTGGATTTTCTCGAGTTGCGGCAGGTGCTCTCGACTTACGACGGGGACCTCAGGGATCCGCTCTGGTGGCCTCAGGAAAGGCCAGTCCCCATGCGAGTTCCTCGGGGGCCTCTCGGGATTCCTCTCCCGTCGATGCCGGGGCCTAAGACCTTGTGTGGAGTCGGGGCCGGAACCTGAGGATTCCTCTCCAGTGCTGACATGGATCTTGGGGTACTTCTGGAGTCTCCCCAGGGGAGTCAGTCCTCGTCTCGAATGCGGGCATGCACTTGCGCTTTCCTCCAGAGCGGTAGCAGCAGTGTCACGCAGTCCGCCGCGTGGATCAAAGGATCGATGGTTTTCCCTCGAGTCTTACCCACGAGGCTTTCCCACGAGGCTTTCCCACAGGGCAGTCCCACGTGCACACGTGGTGGGAGTCGATCCTCGGCTTGAACGTCAAGGCAGTGCAGGGAAAATAGGTTCCTCTGGAATGGACTGACACATCTGGGGGACTCTTGGAATGGTGTCACGACCCTGGAGTTCCTCTCGCCTTTCCTGTGGAGAGCGCCTCCTCTTGAGATGCGACGGGAACGCCGGGAATTCTTTCCCTACGAAACAGGGAAAGGATCCCTCATCTCGAGCTAGGAGGCGGAAACGGGGCTCCCCTGGATGTGTGCGGGACCCCACGTGCTTCCTCTCGAGTGGAGACGGGTATGTCGGGGAACTTCTTGAGTTGCAGCAATGGTGTGAAGGACCCTTTGGAAGTTCCAGTGGTTAGATGTGATTGGCCTCGAGAAGCCTCAGCGGAAATGGGCCTCATCTCACCTGGAGGGCAAAACCTCCTGGATTTTCTCGAGTTGCGGCAGGTGCTCTCGACTTACGACGGGGACCTCAGGGAACCGCTCTGGTGGCCTCAGGAAAGGCCAGTCCCCATGCGAGTTCCTCGGGGGCGTCTCGGGATTCCTCTCCCGTCGATGCCGGTGCCTAAGACCTTGTGTGGAGTTGGGGCCGGAACCTGAGGATTCCTCTCCAGTGCTGACATGGATCTTGGGGTACTTCTGGAGTCTCCCCAGGGGAGTCAGTCTTCGTCTCGTTTGCGGGCATGCATTGCGCTTTCCTCCAGAGCTGTAGCAGCAGTGTCACGCATTCCCCGCGTGGATCAAAGGATCTATGGTTTTCCCTCGAGTCTTTCCCACGAGGCTTTCCCACGAGGCTTTCCCACAGGGCTGTCCCACGTGCACACGTGGTGGGAGTCGATCCTCGGCTTGAACGTCAAGGCAGTGCAGGGAAAACAGGTTCCTCTGGAATGGACTGACACATCTGGGGGACTCTTGGAATGGTGGCACGACCCTGGAGTTCCTCTCGCCTTTCCTGTGGAGAGCGCCTCCTCTTGAGATGCGACGGGAACGCCGGGAATTCTTTCCCTACGAAACAGGGAAAGGATCCCTCATCTCGAGCTAGGAGGCGGAAACGGGGCTCCCCTGGATGTGTGCGGGACCCACGTGCTTCCTCTCGAGTGGAGACGGGTATGTTGGGGAACTTCTTGCGTTGCAGCAAGGGTGTGAAGGACCCTTTGGAAGTTCCAGTGGTTAGACGTGATTAGCCTCGAGAAGCCTCAGCGGAAATGGGCCTCATCTCGCCTGGAGGGCAAAACCTCGTGGATTTTCTCGAGTTGCGGCAGGTGCTCTCGACTTATGACGGGGACCTCAGGGACCCGCTCTGGTGGCCTCAGGAAAGGCCAGTCCCCATGCGAGTTCCTCGGGGGCCTCTCGAGATTCCTCTCCCGTCGATGCCGGGGCCTAAGACCTTGTGTGGAGTCGGGGCCGGAACCTGAGGATTCCTCTCCAGTGCTGACATGGATCTTGGGGTACGTCTGGAGTCTCCCCAGGGGAGTCAGTCCTCGTCTCGAATGCGGGCATGCATTGCGCTTTCCTCCAGAGCGGTAGCAGCAGTGTCACGCAGTCCGCAGCATGGATCAAAGGATCTATGGTTTTCCCTCGAGTCTTTCCCATGAGGCTTTCCCACGAGGCTTTCCCACAGGGCTTTCCCACGTGCACACGTGGTGGGAGTCGATCCTCGGCTTGAACGTCAAGGCAGTGCAGGGAAAACAGGTTCCTCTGGAATGGACTGACACGTTTTCTGGACTCTTGGAATGGTGGCACGACCCTGGAGTTCCTCTCGCCTTTCCTGTGGAGAGCGCCTCCTCTTGAGATGCGACGGGAACGCCGGGAATTCTTTCCCTACGAAACAGGGAAAGGATCCCTCATCTCGAGCTAGGAGGCGGAAACGGGGCTCCCCTGGATGTGTGCGGGACCCCACGTGCTTCCCCTCGAGTGCAGACGGGTATGTCGGGGAACTTCTTGAGTTGCAGCAAGGGTGTGAAGGACCCTTTGGAAGTTCCAGTGGTTAGACGTGATTAGCCTCGAGAAGCCTCAGCGGAAATGGGCCTCATCTCGCCTGGAGGGCAAAACCGCCTGGATTTTCTCGAGTTGCGGCAGGTGCTCTCGACTTACGACGGGGACCTCAGGGACCCGCTCTGGTGGCCTCAGGAAAGGCCAGTCCACATGCGAGTTCCTCGGGGGCCTCTGGGGATTCCTCTCCCGTCGATGCCGGGCCTAAGTCCTTGTGTGGAGTCGGGGTCGGAACCTGAGGATTCCTCTCCAGTGCTGACATGGATCTTGGGGTACTTCTGGAGTCTCCCAGGGGAGTCAGTCTTCGTCTCGAATGCGGGCATGCACTTGCGCTTTCCTCCAGAGCGGTAGCAGCAGTGTCACGCAGTCCGCCGCGTGGATCAAAGGATCTATGGTTTTCCCTCGAGTCTTTTCCACTAGGCTTTCCCACAAGGCTTTCCCACAGGGCTGTCCCACGTGCACACGTGGTGGGAGTCGATCCTTGTCTTGAACGTCAAGGCAGTGCAGGGAAAACAGGTTCCTCTGGAATGGACTGACACATCTGGGGGACTCTTGGAATGGTGGCACGACCCTGGAGTTCCTATCGCCTTTCCTGTGGAGAGCGCCTCCTCTTGAGATGCGACGGGAACGCCGGGAATTCTTTCCCTACGAAACAGGGAAAGGATCCCTCATCTCGAGCTAGGAGTCGGAAACGGAGCTCCCCTGTATGTGGGCGGGACACCACGTGCTTCCTCTCGAGTGGAGACGGGTATGTCGGGGAACTTCTTGAGTTGCAGCAAGGGTGTGAAGACCCTTTGGAAGTTCCAGTGGTTAGACGTGATTAGCCTCGAGAAGCCTCAGCGGAAATGGGCCTCATCTCGCCTGGAGGGCAAAACCTCCTGGATTTTCTCGAGTTGCGGCAGGTGCTCTCGACTTACGACGGGGACCTCAGGGACCCGCTCTGGTGGCCTCAGGAAAGGCCAGTCCCCATGCGAGTTCCTCGGGGGCCTCTCGGGATTCCTCTCCCATCGATGTCGGGGCCTAAGTCCTTGTGTGGAGTCGGGGCCGGAACCTGAGGATTCCTCTCCAGTGCTGACATGGATCTTGGGGTACGTCTGGAGTCTCCCCAGGGGAGTCAGTCCTCGTCTCGAATGCGGGCATGCACTTGCGCTTTCCTCCAGAGCGGTAGCAGCAGTGTCACGCAGTCCGCCGCGTGGATCAAAGGATCTATGGTTTTCCCTCGAGTCTTTCCCACGAGGCTTTCCCACGAGGCTTTCCCACAGGGCTGTCCCACGTGCACACGTGGTGGGAGTCGATCCTCGGCTTGAACGTCAAGGCAGTGCAGGGAAAACAGGTTCCTCTGGAATGGACTGACACATCTGGGGGACTCTTGGATTGGTGGCACGACCCTGGAGTTCCTCTCGCCTTTCCTGTGTAGAGCGCCTCCTCTTGAGATGCGACGGGAATGCCGGGAATTCTTTCCTTACGAAACAGGGAAAGGATCCCTCATCTCGAGCTAGGAGGCGGAAACGGGGCTCCCCTGGATGTGTGTGGGACACCACGTGCTTCCTCTCGAGTGGAGACGGGTATGTCGGGGAACTTCTTGAGTTGCAGCAAGGGTGTGAAGGACCCTTTGGAATTTCCAGTAGTTAGACGTGATTAGCCTCGAGAAGCCTCAGCGGAAATGGGCCTCATCTCGCCTGGAGGGCAAAACCGCCTGGATTTTCTCGAGTTGCGGCAGGTGCTCTCGACTTACGACGGGGACCTCAGGGACCCGCTCTGGTGGCCTCAGGAAAGGCCAGTCCCCATGCGAGTTCCTCGGGGGCCTCTCGGGATTCCTCTCCCGTCGATGCCGGGGCCTAAGACCTTGTGTGGAGTCGGGGCCGGAACCTGAGGATTCCTCTCCAGTGCTGACATGGATCTTGGGGTACTTCTGAAGTCTCCCCAGGGGAGTCAGTCCTCGTCTTGAATGCGGGCATGCACTTGCGCTTTCCTCCAGAGCGGTAGCAGCAGTGTCACGCAGTCCGCCGCGTGGATCAAAGGATCTATGGTTTTCCCTCGAGTCTTTCCCACGAGGCTTTCCCACGAGGCTTTCCCACAGGGCTGTCCCACGTGCACACGTGGTGGGAGTCGATCCTCGGCTTGAACGTCAAGGCAGTGCAGGGAAAACAGGTTCCTCTGGAATGGACTGACACATCTGGGGGACTCTTGGAATGGTGTCACGACCCTGGAGTTCTTCTCGCCTTTCCTGTGGAGAGCGCCTCCTCTTGAGATGCGACGGGAACGCCGGGAATTCTTTCCCTATGAAACAGGGAAAGGATCCCTCATCTCGAGCTAGGAGGCGGAAACGGGGCTCCCCTGGATGTGTGCGGGACCCCACGTGCTTCCTCTCGAGTGGAGACGGGTATGTCGGGGAACTTCTTGAGTTGCAGCAATGGTGTGAAGGACCCTTTGGAAGTTCCAGTGGTTAGATGTGATTGGCCTCGAGAAGCCTCAGCGGAAATGGGCCTCATCTCGCCTGGAGGGCAAAACCTCCTGGATTTTCTCGAGTTGCGGCAGGTGCTCTCGACTTACGACGGGGACCTCAGAGACCCGCTCTGGTGGCCTCAGGAAAGGCCAGTCCCCATGCGAGTTCCTCGGGGGCGTCTCGGGATTTCTCTCCCGTTGATGCCGGGGCCTAAGACCTTGTGTGGAGTCGGGGCCGGAACCTGAGGATTCCTCTCCAGTGCTGACATGGATCTTGGGTTACGTCTGGAGTCTCCCCAGGGGAGTCAGTCCTCGTCTCGAATGCGGGCATGCACTTGCGCTTTCCTCCAGAGCGGTAGCAGCAGTGTCACGCAGTCCGCCGCGTGGATCAAAGGATCTATGGTTTTCCCTCGAGTCTTTCCCACGAGGCTTTCCCACGAGGCTTTCCCACAGGGCTGTCCCACGTGCACAAGTGGTGGGAGTCGATCCTCGGCTTGAACGTCAAGGCAGTTCAGGGAAAACAGGTTCCTCTGGAATGGACTGACACATCTAGGGGACTCTTGCAATGGTGGCACGACCCTTCAGTTCCTCTCGCCTTTCCTGTGGAGAGCGCCTCCTCTTGAGATCCGACGGGAACGCCGGGAATTCTTTCCCTACGAAACAGGGAAAGGATCCCTCATCTCGAGCTAGGAGGCGGAAACGGGGCTCCTTTGGATGTGTGCGGGACCCCACGTGCTTCCTCTCGAGTGGAGACGGGTATGTCGGGGAACTTCTTGAGTTGCAGCAAGGGTGTGAAGGAACCTTTGGAAGTTCCAGTGGTTAGATGTGATTGGCCTCGAGAAGCCTCAGCAGAAATGGGCCTCATCTCGCCTGGAGGGCAAAACCTCCTGAATTTTCTCGAGTTGCGGCAGGTGCTCTCGACTTACGACGGGGACCTCAGGGACCCGCTCTGGTGGCCTCAGGAAAGACCAGTCCCCATGCGAGTTCCTCGGGGGCGTCTCGGGATTTCTCTCCCGTTGATGCCGGGGCCTAAGACCTTGTGTGGAGTCGGGGCCGGAACCTGAGGATTCCTCTCCAGTGCTGACATGGATCTTGGGGTACTTCTGGAGTCTCCCCAGGGGAGTCAGTCCTCGTCTCGAATGCGGGCATGCACTTGCGCTTTCCTCCAGAGCGGTAGCAGCAGTGTCACGCAGTCTGCCGCGTGGATCAAAGGATCTATGGTTTTCCCTCGAGTCTTTCCCACGAGGCTTTCCCACGAGGCTTTCCCACAGGGCTGTCCCACGTGCACACGTGGTGGGAGTCGATCCTCGGCTTGAACGTCAAGGCAGTGCAGGGAAAACAGGTTCCTCTGGAATGGACTGACACATCTGGGGGACTCTTGGAATGGTGGCACGACCCTTCAGTTCCTCTCGCCTTTCCTGTGGAGAGCGCCTCCTCTTGAGATGCGACGGGAACGCCGGTAATTCTTTCCCTACGAAACAGGGAAAGGTTCCCTCATCTCGAGCTAGGAGGCGGAAACGGGGCTCCCCTGGATGTGTGCGGGACCCCACGTGCTTCCTCTCGAGTGCAGACGGGTATGTCGGGGAACTTCTTGAGTTGCAGCAAGGGTGTGAAGGACCCTTTGGAAGTTCCAGTGGTTAGACGTGATTAGCCTCGAGAAGCCTCAGCGGAAATGGGCCTCATCTCGCCTGGAGGGCAAAACCTCCTGGATTTTCTCGAGTTGCGGCAGGTGCTCTCGACTTACGACGGGGACCTCAGGGACCCGCTCTGGTGGCCTCAGGAAAGGCCAGGCCCCATGCGAGTTCCTCGGGGGCCTCTCGGGATTCCTCTCCCGTCGATGCCGGGGCCTAAGACCTTGTGTGGAGTCGGGGCCGGAACCTGAGGATTCCTCTCCAGTGCTGACATGGATCTTGGGGTACGTCTGGAGTCTCCCCAGGGGAGTCAGTCCTCGTCTCGAATGCGGGCATGCACTTGCGCTTTCCTCCAGAGCGGTAGCAGCAGTGTCACGCAGTCCGCCGCGTGGATCAAAGGATCTATGGTTTTCCCTCGAGTCTTTCCCACGAGGCTTTCCCACGAGGCTTTCCCACAGGGCTGTCCCACGTGCACACGTGGTGGGAGTCGATCCTCGGCTTGCATGTCAAGGCAGTGCAGGGAAAACAGGTTCCTCTGGAATGGACTGACACATCTGGGGGACTCTTGGAATGGTGTCACGACCCTGGAGTTCCTCTCGCCTTTCCTGTGGAGAGCGCCTCCTCTTGAGATGCGACTGGAAGGTCGGGAATTCTTTCCCTACGAAAAAGGGAAGGATCCCTCATCTCGAGCTAGGAGGCGGAAACGGGGATCCCCTGGATGTGTGAGGGACCCCACGTGCTTCCTCTCGAGTGGAGACGGGTATGTCGGGGAACTTCTTGAGTTGCAGCAATGGTGTGAAGGACCCTTTGGAAGTTCCAGTGGTTAGATGTGATTGGCCTCGAGAAGCCTCAGCAGAAATGGGCCTCATCTCGCCTGGAGGGCAAAACCTCCTGGATTTTCTCGAGTTGCGGCAGGTGCTCTCGACTTACGACGGGGACCTCAGGGACCCGCTCTGGTGGCCTCAGGAAAGGCCAGTCCCCATGCGAGTTCCTCGGGGGCGTCTCGGGATTCCTCTCCCGTTGATGCCGGGGCCTAAGACCTTGTGTGGAGTCGGGGCCGGAACCTGAGGATTCCTCTCCAGTGCTGACATGGATCTTGGGGTACTTCTGGAGATTCCCCAGGGGAGTCAGTCCTCGTCTCGAATGCGGGCATGCACTTGCGCTTTCCACCAGAGCGCTAGCAGCAGTGTCACGCAGTCCGCCCAATGGATCAAAGGATCTATGGTTTTCCCTCGAGTCTTTTCCACGAGGCTTTCCCACGAGGCTTTCCCACAGGGCTGTCCCACGTGCACACGTGGTGGGAGTCGATCCTCGGCTTGAACGTCAAGGCAGTGCAGGGAAAACAGGTTCCTCTGGAATGGGCTGACACATCTGGGGGACTCTTGGAATGGTGGCACGACACTGGAGTTCCTCTCGCCTTTCCTGTGGAGAGCGCCTCCTCTTGAGATGCGACCGGAACGCCGGGAATTCTTTCCCTACGAAACAGGGAAAGGATCCCTCATCTCGAGCTAGGAGGCGGAAACGGGGCTCCCCTGGATGTGTGCGGGACCCCACGTGCTTCCTCTCGAGTGGAGACGGGTATGTCGGGGAACTTCTTGAGTTGCAGCAATGGTGTGAAGGACCCTTTGGAAGTTCCAGTGGTTAGATGTGATTGGCCTCGAGAAGCCTCAGCGGAAATGGGCCTCATCTCGCCTGGAGGGCAAAACCTCCTGGATTTTCTCGAGTTGCGGCAGGTGCTCTCGACTTACGACGGGGACCTCAGGGACCCGCTCTGGTGGCCTCAGGAAAGGCCAGTCCCCATGCGAGTTCCTCGGGGGCGTCTCGGGATTCCTCTCCCGTCGATGCCGGGGCCTAAGACCTTGTGTGGAGTCGGGGCCGGAACCTGAGGATTCCTCTCCAGTGCTGACATGGATCTTGGGGTACGTCTGGAGTCTCCCCAGGGGAGTCAGTCCTCATCTCGAATGCGGGCATGCACTTGCGCTTTCCTCCAGAGCAGTAGCAGCAGTGTCACGCAGTCCGCCGCGTGGATCAAAGGATCTATGGTTTTCCCTCGAGTCTTTCCCACGAGGCTTTCCCACGAGGCTTTCCCACAGGGCTGTCCCACGTGCACACGTGGTGGGAGTCGATCCTCGGCTTGCACGTCAAGGCAGTGCAGGGAAAACAGGTTCCTCTGGAATGGACTGACACATCTGGGGGACTCTTGGAATGGTGTCACGACCCTGGAGTTCCTCTCGCCTTTCCTGTGGAGAGCGCCTCCTCTTGAGATGCGACGGGAACGCCGGGAATTCTTTCCCTACGAAAATGGGAAGGATCCCTCATCTCGAGCTAGGAGGCGGAAACGGGGCTCCCCTGGATGTGTGAGGGATCCCACGTGCTTCCTCTCGAGTGGAGACGGGTATGTCGGGGAACTTCTTGAGTTGCAGCAATGGTGTGAAGGACCCTTTGGAAGTTCCAGTGGTTAGATGTGATTGGCCTCGAGAAGCCTCAGCAGAAATGGGCCTCATCTCGCTTGGAGGGCAAAACCTCCTGGATTTTCTCGAGTTGCGGAAGGTGCTCTCGACTTACGACGGGGACCTCAGGGACCCGCTCTGGTGGCCTCAGGAACGGCCAGGCCCCATGCGAGTTCCTCGGGGGCCTCTCGGGATTCCTCTCCCGTCGATGCCGGGGCCTAAGACCTTGTGTGGAGACGGGGCCGGAATCTGAGGATTCATCTCCAGTGCTGACATGGATCTTGGGGTACGTCTGGAGTCTCCCCAGGGGAGTCAGTCCTCGTCTCGAATGCGGGCATGCACTTGCGCTTTCCTCCAGAGCGGTAGCAGCAGTGTCACGCAGTCCGCCGCGTGGATCAAAGGATCTATGGTTTTCCCTCGAGTCTTTCCCACGAGGCTTTCCCACGAGGCTTTCCCACAGGGCTGTCCCACGTGCACACGTGGTGGGAGTCGATCCTCGGCTTGAACGTCAAGGCAGTGCAGGGAAAACAGGTTCCTCTGGAATGGACTGACACATCTGGGGGACTCTTGGAATGGTGTCACGACCCTGGAGTTCCTCTCGCCTTTCCTGTGGAGAGCACCTCCTCTTGAGATGCGACAGGAACGCCGGGAATTCTTTCCCTACGAAACAGGGAAAGGATCCCTCATCTCGAGCTAGGAGGCGGAAACGGGGCTCCTTTGGATGTGTGCGGGACCCCACGTGCTTCCTCTCGAGTGGAGACGGGTATGTCGGGGAACTTCTTGAGTTGCAGCAAGGGTGTGAAGGACCCTTTGGAAGTTCCAGTGGTTAGATGTGATTGGCCTCGAGAAGCCTCAGCAGAAATGGGCCTCATCTCGCCTGGAGGGCAAAACCTCCTGAATTTTCTCGAGTTGCGGCAGGTGCTCTCGACTTACGACGGGGACCTCAGGGACCCGCTCTGGTGGCCTCAGGAAAGGCCAGTCCCCATGCGAGTTCCTCGGGGGCGTCTCGGGATTTCTCTCCCGTTGATGCCGGGGCCTAAGACCTTGTGTGGAATCGGGGCCGGAACCTGAGGATTCCTCTCCAGTGCTGACATGGATCTTGGGGTACTTCTGGAGTCTCCCCAGGGGAGTCAGTCCTCGTCTCGAATGTGGGCATGCACTTGCGCTTTCCTCCAGAGCGGTAGCAGCAGTGTCACGCAGTCTGCCGCGTGGATCAAAGGATCTATGGTTTTCCCTCGAGTCTTTTCCACGAGGCTTTCCCACGAGGCTTTCCCACAGGGCTGTCCCACGTGCACACGTGGTGGGAGTCGATCCTCGGCTTGAACGTCAAGGCAGTGCAGGGAAAACAGGTTCCTCTGGAATGGACTGACACATCTGGGGGACTCTTGGAATGGTGGCACGACCCTTCAGTTCCTCTCGCCTTTCCTGTGGAGAGCGCCTCCTCTTGAGATGCGACGGGAACGCCGGTAATTCTTTCCCTACGAAACAGGGAAAGGTTCCCTCATCTCGAGCTAGGAGGCGGAAACGGGGCTCCCCTGGATGTGTGCGGGACCCCACGTGCTTCCTCTCGAGTGCAGACGGGTATGTCGGGGAACTTCTTGAGTTGCAGCAAGGGTGTGAAGGACCCTTTGGAAGTTCCATTTGTTAGACGTGATTAGCCTCGAGAAGCCTCAGCGGAAATGGGCCTCATCTCGCCTGGAGGGCAAAACCTCCTGGATTTTCTCGAGTTGCGGCAGGTGCTCTCGACTTACGACGGGGACCTCAGGGACCCGCTCTGGTGGCCTCAGGAAAGGCCAGGCCCCATGCGAGTTCCTCGGGGGCCTCTCGGGATTCCTCTCCCGTCGATGCCGGGGCCTAAGACCTTGTGTGGAGTCGGGGCCGGAACCTGAGGATTCCTCTCCAGTGCTGACATGGATCTTGGGGTACGTCTGGAGTCTCCCCAGGGGAGTCAGTCCTCGTCTCGAATGCGGGCATGCACTTGCGCTTTCCTCCAGAGCGGTAGCAGCAGTGTCACGCAGTCCGCCGCGTGGATCAAAGGATCTATGGTTTTCCCTCGAGTCTTTCCCACGAGGCTTTCCCACGAGGCTTTCCCACAGGGCTGTCCCACGTGCACACGTGGTGGGAGTCGATCCTCGGCTTGCATGTCAAGGCAGTGCAGGGAAAACAGGTTCCTCTGGAATGGACTGACACATCTGGGGGACTCTTGGAATGGTGTCACGACCCTGGAGTTCCTCTCGCCTTTCCTGTGGAGAGCGCCTCCTCTTGAGATGCGACTGGAAGGTCGGGAATTCTTTCCCTACGAAAAAGGGAAGGATCCCTCATCTCGAGCTAGGAGGCGGAAACGGGGATCCCCTGGATGTGTGAGGGACCCCACGTGCTTCCTCTCGAGTGGAGACGGGTATGTCGGGGAACTTCTTGAGTTGCAGCAATGGTGTGAAGGACCCTTTGGAAGTTCCAGTGGTTAGATGTGATTGGCCTCGAGAAGCCTCAGCAGAAATGGGCCTCATCTCGCCTGGAGGGCAAAACCTCCTGGATTTTCTCGAGTTGCGGCAGGTGCTCTCGACTTACGACGGGGACCTCAGGGACCCGCTCTGGTGGCCTCAGGAAAGGCCAGTCCCCATGCGAGTTCCTCGGGGGCGTCTCGGGATTCCTCTCCCGTTGATGCCGGGGCCTAAGACCTTGTGTGGAGTCGGGGCCGGAACCTGAGGATTCCTCTCCAGTGCTGACATGGATCTTGGGGTACTTCTGGAGATTCCCCAGGGGAGTCAGTCCTCGTCTCGAATGCGGGCATGCACTTGCGCTTTCCACCAGAGCGCTAGCAGCAGTGTCACGCAGTCCGCCCAATGGATCAAAGGATCTATGGTTTTCCCTCGAGTCTTTTCCACGAGGCTTTCCCACGAGGCTTTCCCACAGGGCTGTCCCACGTGCACACGTGGTGGGAGTCGATCCTCGGCTTGAACGTCAAGGCAGTGCAGGGAAAACAGGTTCCTCTGGAATGGGCTGACACATCTGGGGGACTCTTGGAATGGTGGCACGACACTGGAGTTCCTCTCGCCTTTCCTGTGGAGAGCGCCTCCTCTTGAGATGCGACCGGAACGCCGGGAATTCTTTCCCTACGAAACAGGGAAAGGATCCCTCATCTCGAGCTAGGAGGCGGAAACGGGGCTCCCCTGGATGTGTGCGGGACCCCACGTGCTTCCTCTCGAGTGGAGACGGGTATGTCGGGGAACTTCTTGAGTTGCAGCAATGGTGTGAAGGACCCTTTGGAAGTTCCAGTGGTTAGATGTGATTGGCCTCGAGAAGCCTCAGCGGAAATGGGCCTCATCTCGCCTGGAGGGCAAAACCTCCTGGATTTTCTCGAGTTGCGGCAGGTGCTCTCGACTTACGACGGGGACCTCAGGGACCCGCTCTGGTGGCCTCAGGAAAGGCCAGTCCCCATGCGAGTTCCTCGGGGGCGTCTCGGGATTCCTCTCCCGTCGATGCCGGGGCCTAAGACCTTGTGTGGAGTCGGGGCCGGAACCTGAGGATTCCTCTCCAGTGCTGACATGGATCTTGGGGTACGTCTGGAGTCTCCCCAGGGGAGTCAGTCCTCATCTCGAATGCGGGCATGCACTTGCGCTTTCCTCCAGAGCAGTAGCAGCAGTGTCACGCAGTCCGCCGCGTGGATCAAAGGATCTATGGTTTTCCCTCGAGTCTTTCCCACGAGGCTTTCCCACGAGGCTTTCCCACAGGGCTGTCCCACGTGCACACGTGGTGGGAGTCGATCCTCGGCTTGCACGTCAAGGCAGTGCAGGGAAAACAGGTTCCTCTGGAATGGACTGACACATCTGGGGGACTCTTGGAATGGTGTCACGACCCTGGAGTTCCTCTCGCCTTTCCTGTGGAGAGCGCCTCCTCTTGAGATGCGACGGGAACGCCGGGAATTCTTTCCCTACGAAAATGGGAAGGATCCCTCATCTCGAGCTAGGAGGCGGAAACGGGGCTCCCCTGGATGTGTGAGGGATCCCACGTGCTTCCTCTCGAGTGGAGACGGGTATGTCGGGGAACTTCTTGAGTTGCAGCAATGGTGTGAAGGACCCTTTGGAAGTTCCAGTGGTTAGATGTGATTGGCCTCGAGAAGCCTCAGCAGAAATGGGCCTCATCTCGCTTGGAGGGCAAAACCTCCTGGATTTTCTCGAGTTGCGGAAGGTGCTCTCGACTTACGACGGGGACCTCAGGGACCCGCTCTGGTGGCCTCAGGAAAGGCCAGGCCCCATGCGAGTTCCTCGGGGGCCTCTCGGGATTCCTCTCCCGTCGATGCCGGGGCCTAAGACCTTGTGTGGAGACGGGGCCGGAATCTGAGGATTCATCTCCAGTGCTGACATGGATCTTGGGGTACGTCTGGAGTCTCCCCAGGGGAGTCAGTCCTCGTCTCGAATGCGGGCATGCACTTGCGCTTTCCTCCAGAGCGGTAGCAGCAGTGTCACGCAGTCCGCCGCGTGGATCAAAGGATCTATGGTTTTCCCTCGAGTCTTTCCCACGAGGCTTTCCCACGAGGCTTTCCCACAGGGCTGTCCCACGTGCACACGTGGTGGGAGTCGATCCTCGGCTTGAACGTCAAGGCAGTGCAGGGAAAACAGGTTCCTCTGGAATGGACTGACACATCTGGGGGACTCTTGGAATGGTGTCACGACCCTGGAGTTCCTCTCGCCTTTCCTGTGGAGAGCACCTCCTCTTGAGATGCGACAGGAACGCCGGGAATTCTTTCCCTACGAAACAGGGAAAGGATCCCTCATCTCGAGCTAGGAGGCGGAAACGGGGCTCCTTTGGATGTGTGCGGGACCCCACGTGCTTCCTCTCGAGTGGAGACGGGTATGTCGGGGAACTTCTTGAGTTGCAGCAAGGGTGTGAAGGACCCTTTGGAAGTTCCAGTGGTTAGATGTGATTGGCCTCGAGAAGCCTCAGCAGAAATGGGCCTCATCTCGCCTGGAGGGCAAAACCTCCTGAATTTTCTCGAGTTGCGGCAGGTGCTCTCGACTTACGACGGGGACCTCAGGGACCCGCTCTGGTGGCCTCAGGAAAGGCCAGTCCCCATGCGAGTTCCTCGGGGGCGTCTCGGGATTTCTCTCCCGTTGATGCCGGGGCCTAAGACCTTGTGTGGAATCGGGGCCGGAACCTGAGGATTCCTCTCCAGTGCTGACATGGATCTTGGGGTACTTCTGGAGTCTCCCCAGGGGAGTCAGTCCTCGTCTCGAATGTGGGCATGCACTTGCGCTTTCCTCCAGAGCGGTAGCAGCAGTGTCACGCAGTCTGCCGCGTGGATCAAAGGATCTATGGTTTTCCCTCGAGTCTTTTCCACGAGGCTTTCCCACGAGGCTTTCCCACAGGGCTGTCCCACGTGCACACGTGGTGGGAGTCGATCCTCGGCTTGAACGTCAAGGCAGTGCAGGGAAAACAGGTTCCTCTGGAATGGACTGACACATCTGGGGGACTCTTGGAATGGTGGCACGACCCTGGAGTTCCTCTCGCCTTTCCTGTGGAGAGCGCCTCCTCTTGAGATGCGACGGGAACGCCGGGAATTCTTTCCCTACGAAACAGGGAAAGGATCCCTCATCTCGAGCTAGGAGGCGGAAACGGGGCTCCCCTGGATGTGTGCGGGACCCCACGTGCTTCCTCTCGAGTGGAGACGGGTATGTCGGGGAACTTCTTGAGTTGCAGCAAGGGTGTGAAGGACCCTTTGGAAGTTCCAGTGGTTAGATGTGATTGGCCTCGAGAAGCCTCAGCGGAAATGGGCCTCATCTCGCCTGGAGGGCAAAACCTCCTGGATTTTCTCGAGTTGCGGCAGGTGCTCTCGACTTACGACGGGGACCTCAGGGACCCGCTCTGGTGGCCTCAGGAAAGGCCAGTCCCCATGCGAGTTCCTCGGGGGCGTCTCGGGATTCCTCTCCCGTCGATGCCGGGGCCTAAGACCTTGTGTGGAGTCGGGGCCGGAACCTGAGGATTCCTCTCCAGTGCTGACATGGATCTTGGGGTACGTCTGGAGTCTCCCCAGGGGAGTCAGTCCTCATCTCGAATGCGGGCATGCACTTGCGCTTTCCTCCAGAGCAGTAGCAGCTGTGTCACGCAGTCCGCCGCGTGGATCAAAGGATCTATGGTTTTCCCTCGAGTCTTTCCCACGAGGCTTTCCCACGAGGCTTTCCCACAGGGCTGTCCCACGTGCACACGTGGTGGGAGTCGATCCTCGGCTTGCAGGTCAAGGCAGTGCAGGGAAAACAGGTTCCTCTGGAATGGACTGACACATCTGGGGGACTCTTGGAATGGTGTCACGACCCTGGAGTTCCTCTCGCCTTTCCTGTGGAGAGCGCCTCCTCTTGAGATGCGACGGGAACGCCGGGAATTCTTTCCCTACGAAAAAGGGAAGGATCCCTCATCTCGAGCTAGGAGGCGGAAACGGGGCTCCCCTGGATGTGTGAGGGATCCCACGTGCTTCCTCTCGAGTGGAGACGGGTATGTCGGGGAACTTCTTGAGTTGCAGCAATGGTGTGAAGGACCCTTTGGAAGTTCCAGTGGTTAGATGTGATTGGCCTCGAGAAGCCTCAGCAGAAATGGGCCTCATCTCGCCTGGAGGGCAAAACCTCCTGGATTTTCTCGAGTTGCGGAAGGTGCTCTCGACTTACGACGGGGACCTCAGGGACCCGCTCTGGTGGCCTCAGGAAAGGCCAGGCCCCATGCGAGTTTCTCGGGGGCCTCTCGGGATTCCTCTCCCGTCGATGCCGGGGCCTAAGACCTTGTGTGGAGACGGGGCCGGAATCTGAGGATTCCTCTCCAGTGCTGACATGGATCTTGGGGTACGTCTGGAGTCTCCCCAGGGGAGTCAGTCCTCGTCTCGAATGCGGGCATGCACTTGCGCTTTCCTCCAGAGCGGTAGCAGCAGTGTCACGCAGTCCGCCGCGTGGATCAAAGGATCTATGGTTTTCCCTCGAGTCTTTCCCACGAGGCTTTCCCACGAGGCTTTCCCACAGGGCTGTCCCACGTGCACACGTGGTGGGAGTCGATCCTCGGCTTGAACGTCAAGGCAGTGCAGGGAAAACAGGTTCCTCTGGAATGGACTGACACATCTGGGGGACTCTTGGAATGGTGGCACGACCCTGGAGTTCCTCTCGCCTTTCCTGTGGAGAGCGCCTCCTCTTGAGATGCGACGGGAACGCCGGGAATTCTTTCCCTACGAAACAGGGAAAGGATCCCTCATCTCGAGCTAGGAGGCGGAAACGGGGCTCCCCTGGATGTGTGCGGGACCCACGTGCTTCCTCTCGAGTGGAGACGGGTATGTCGGGGAACTTCTTGAGTTGCAGCAAGGGTGTGAAGGACCCTTTGGAATTTCCAGTGGTTAGACGTGATTGGCCTCGAGAAGCCTCAGCGGAAATGGGCCTCATCTCGCCTGGAGGGCAAAACCGCCTGGATTTTCTCGAGTTGCGGCAGGTGCTCTCGACTTTCGACGGGGACCTCAGGGAACCGCTCTGGTGGCCTCAGGAAAGGCCAGTCCCCATGCGAGTTCCTCGGGGGCGTCTCGGGATTCCTCTCCCGTCGATGCCGGGGCCTAAGACCTTGTGTGGAGTCGGGGCCGGAACCTGAGGATTCCTCTCCAGTGCTGACATGGATCTTGGGGTACTTCTGGAGTCTCCCCAGGGGAGTCAGTCTTCGTCTCGTTTGCGGGCATGCATTGCGCTTTCCTCCAGAGCTGTAGCAGCAGTGTCACGCATTCCCCGCGTGGATAAAAGGATCTATGGTTTTCCCTCGAGTCTTTCCCACGAGGCTTTCCCACGAGGCTTTCCCACAGGGCTGTCCCACGTGCACACGTGGTGGGAGTCGATACTCGGCTTGAACGTCAAGTGCAGGGAAAACAGGTTCCTCTGGAATGGACTGACACATCTGGGGGACTCTTGGAATGGTGTCACGACCCTGGAGTTCCTCTCGCCTTTCCTGTGGAGAGCGCCTCCTCTTGAGATGCAACGGGAACGCCGGGAATTCTTTCCCTACGAAACAGGGAAAGGATCCCTCATCTCGAGCTAGGAGGCGGTAACGGGGCTCCCCTGGATGTGTGCGGGACACCACGTGCTTCCTCTCGAGTGGAGCCGGGTATGTCGGGGAATTTCTTGAGTTGCAGCAATGGTGTGAAGGACCCTTTGGAAGTTCCAGTGGTTAGATGTGATTGGCCTCGAGAAGCCTCAGCGGGAATGGGCCTCATCTCGCCTGGAGGGCAAAACCTCCTGGATTTTCTCGAGTTGCGGCAGGTGCTCTCGACTTACGACCGGGACCTCAGGGAACCGCTCTGGTGGCCTCAGGAAAGGCCAGTCCCCATGCGAGTTCCTCGGGGGCCTCTCGGGATTCCTCTCCCGTCGATGCCGGGGCCTAAGACCTTGTGTGGAGTCGGGGCCGGAACCTGAGGATTCCTCTCCAGTGCTGACATGGATCTTGGGGTACTTCTGGAGTCTCCCCAGGGGAGTCAGTCCTCGTCTCGAATGCGGGCATGCACTTGCGCTTTCCTCCAGAGCGGTAGCAGCAGTGTCACGCAGTCCGCCGCGTGGATCAAAGGATCTATGGTTTTCCCTCGAGTCTTTCCCACGAGGCTTTCCCACAGGGCTGTCCCACGTGCACACGTGGTGGGAGTCGATCCTCGGCTTGAACGTCAAGGCAGTGCAGGGAAAACAGGTTCCTCTGGAATGGACTGACACATCTGGGGGACTCTTGGAATGGTGTCACGACCCTGGAGTTCCTCTCGCCTTTCCTGTGGAGAGCACCTCCTCTTGAGATGCGACAGGAACGCCGGGAATTCTTTCCCTACGAAACAGGGAAAGGATCCCTCATCTCGAGCTAGGAGGCGGAAACGGGTCTCCCCTGGATGTGTGAGGGACCCCACGTGCTTCCTCTCGAGTGGAGACGGGTATGTCGGGGAACTTCTTGAGTTGCAGCAAGGGTGTGAAGGACCCTTTGGAAGTTCCAGTGGTTAGATGTGATTGGCCTCGAGAAGCCTCAGCAGAAATGGGCCTCATCTCGCCTGGAGGGCAAAACCTCCTGAATTTTCTCGAGTTGCGGCAGGTGCTCTCGACTTACGACGGGGACCTCAGGGACCCGCTCTGGTGGCCTCAGGAAAGGCCAGTCCCCATGCGAGTTCCTCGGGGGCGTCTCGGGATTTCTCTCCCGTTGATGCCGGGGCCTAAGACCTTGTGTGGAATCGGGGCCGGAACCTGAGGATTCCTCTCCAGTGCTGACATGGATCTTGGGGTACTTCTGGAGTCTCCCCAGGGGAGTCAGTCCTCGTCTCGAATGCGGGCATGCACTTGCGCTTTCCTCCAGAGCGGTAGCAGCAGTGTCACGCAGTCCGCCGCGTGGATCAAAGGATCTATGGTTTTCCCTCGAGTCTTTCCCACGAGGCTTTCCCACGAGGCTTTCCCACAGGGCTGTCCCAGGTGCACACGTGGTGGGAGTCGATCCTCGGCTTGAACGTCAAGGCAGTGCAGGGAAAACAGGTTCCTCTGGAATGGACTGACACATCTGGGGGACTCTTGGAATGGTGGCACGACCCTTCAGTTCCTCTCGCCTTTCCTGTGGAGAGCGCCTCCTCTTGAGATGCGACGGGAACGCCGGTAATTCTTTCCCTACGAAACAGGGAAAGGTTCCCTCATCTCGAGCTAGGAGGCGGAAACGAGGCTCCCCTGGATGTGTGCGGGACCCCACGTGCTTCCTCTCGAGTGCAGACGGGTATGTCGGGGAACTTCTTGAGTTGCAGCAATGGTGTGAAGGACCCTTTGGAAGTTCCAGTGGTTAGACGTGATTAGCCTCGAGAAGCCTCAGCGGAAATGGCCCTCATCTCGCCTGGAGTGCAAAACCTCCTGGATTTTCTCGAGTTGCGGCAGGTGCTCTCGACTTACGACGGGGACCT
This sequence comes from Ovis canadensis, assembly GCF_042477335.2. NCBI lineage: Eukaryota > Metazoa > Chordata > Mammalia > Artiodactyla > Bovidae > Ovis > Ovis canadensis. The sequence goes on from NC_091254.1 coordinate 9,724,958, forward strand.
CAGGGACCCGCTCTGGTGGCCTCAGGAAAGGCCAGTCCCCATGCGAGTTCCTCGGGGGCGTCTCGGGATTCCTCTCCCGTCGATGCCGGGGCCTAAGACCTTGTGTGGAGTCGGGGCCGGAACCTGAGGATTCCTGTCCAGTGCTGACATGGATCTTGGGGTACGTCTGGAGTCTCCCCAGGGGAGTCAGTCCTCGTCTCGAATGCGGGCATGCACTTGCGCTTTCCTCCAGAGCGGTAGCAGCAGTGTCAAGCAGTCCGCCCAATGGATCAAAGGATCTATGGTTTTCCCTCGAGTCTTTTCCACGAGGCTTTCCCACGAGGCTTTCCCACAGGGCTGTCCCACGTGCACACGTGGTGGGAGTCGATCCTCGGCTTGAACGTCAAGGCAGTGCAGGGAAAACAGGTTCCTCTGGAATGGACTGACACATCTGGGGGACTCTTGGAATGGTGGCACGACCCTGGAGTTCCTCTCGCCTTTCCTGTGGAGAGCACCTCCTCTTGAGATGCGACGGGAACGCCGGGAATTCTTTCCCTACGAAACAGGGAAAGGATCCCTCATCTCGAGCTAGGAGGCGGAAACGGGGCTCCCCTGGATGTGTGCGGGACCCCACGTGCTTCCTCTCGAGTGGAGACGGGTATGTCGGGGAACTTCTTGAGTTGCAGCAATGGTGTGAAGGACCCTTTGGAAGTTCCAGTGGTTAGATGTGATTGGCCTCGAGAAGCCTCAGCGGAAATGGGCCTCATCTCGCCTGGAGGGCAAAACCTCCTGGATTTTCTCGAGTTGCGGCAGGTGCTCTCGACTTACGACGGGGACCTCAGGGACCCGCTCTGGTGGCCTCAGGAAAGGCCAGTCCCCATGCGAGTTCCTCGGGGGCGTCTCGGGATTCCTCTCCCGTCGATGCCGGGGCCTAAGACCTTGTGTGGAGTCGGGGCCGGAACCTGAGGATTCCTCTCCAGTGCTGACATGGATCTTGGGGTACGTCTGGAGTCTCCCCAGGGGAGTCAGTCTTCGTCTCGAATGCGGGCTTGCACTTGCGCTTTCCTCCAGAGCGGTAGCAGCAGTGTCACGCAGTCCGCCGCGTGGATCAAAGGATCTATGGTTTTCCCTCGAGTCTTTCCCACGAGGCTTTCCCACGAGGCTTTCCCACAGGGCTGTCCCACGTGCACACGTGGTGGGAGTCGATCCTCGGCTTGCACGTCAAGGCAGTGCAGGGAAAACAGGTTCCTCTGGAATGGACTGACACATCTGGGGGACTCTTGGAATGGTGTCACGACCCTGGAGTTCCTCTCGCCTTTCCTGTGGAGAGCGCCTCCTCTTGAGATGCGACTGGAACGCCGGGAATTCTTTCCATACGAAAAAGGGAAGGATTCCTCATCTCGAGCTAGGAGGCGGAAACGGGGCTCCCCTGGATGTGTGAGGGACCCCACGTGCTTCCTCTCGAGTGGAGACGGGTATGTCGGGGAACTTCTTGAGTTGCAGCAATGGTGTGAAGGAAGCTTTGGAAGTTCCAGTGGTTAGATGTGATTGGCCTCGAGAAGCCTCAGCAGAAATGGGCCTCATCTTGCCTGGAGGGCAAAACCTCCTGGATTTTCTCGAGTTGCGGAAGGTGCTCTCGACTTACGACGGGGACCTCAGGGACCCGCTCTGGTGGCCTCAGGAAAGGACAGTCCCCATGCGAGTTCCTCGGGGGCCTCTCGGGATTCCTCTCCCGTCGATGCCGGGGCCTAAGACCTTGTGTGGAGTCGGGGCCGGAATCTGAGGATTCCTCTCCAGTGCTGACATGGATCTTGGGGTACGTCTGGAGTCTCCCCAGGGGAGTCAGTCCTCGTCTCGAATGCGGGTATGCACTTGCGCTTTCCTCCAGAGCGGTAGCAGCAGTGTCACGCAGTCCGCCGCGTGGATCAAAGGATCTATGGTTTTCCCTCGAGTCTTTCCCACGAGGCTTTCCCACGAGGCTTTCCCACAGGGCTGTCCCACGTGCACACGTGGTGGGAGTCGATCCTCGGCTTGAACGTCAAGGCAGTGCAGGGAAAACAGGTTCCTCTGGAATGGACTGACACATCTGGGGGACTCTTGGAATGGTGGCACGACCCTGGAGTTCCTCTCGCCTTTCCTGTGGAGAGCGCCTCCTCTTGAGATGCGACGGGAACGCCGGGAATTCTTTCCCTAAGAAACAGGGAAAGGATCCCTCATCTCGAGCTAGGAGGCGGAAACGGGGCTCCCCTGGATGTGTGCGGGACCCACGTGCTTCCTCTCGAGTGGAGACGGGTATGTCGGGGAACTTCTTGAGTTGCAGCAAGGGTGTGAAGGACCCTTTGGAAGTTCCAGTGGTTAGATGTGATTGGCCTCGAGAAGCCTCAGCGGAAATGGGCCTCATCTCGCCTGGAGGGCAAAACCTCCTGGATTTTCTCGAGTTGCGGCAGGTGCTCTCGACTTACGACGGGGACCTCAGGGACCCGCTCTGGTGGCCTCAGGAAAGGCCAGTCCCCATGCGAGTTCCTCGGGGGCGTCTCGGGATTCCTCTCCCGTCGATGCCGGGGCCTAAGACCTTGTGTGGAGTCGGGGCCGGAACCTGAGGATTCCTCTCCAGTGCTGACATGGATCTTGGGGTACGTCTGGAGTCTCCCCAGGGGAGTCAGTCCTCGTCTCGAATGCGGGCATGCACTTGCGCTTTCCTCCAGAGCGGTAGCAGCAGTGTCACGCAGTCCGCCGCGTGGATCAAAGGATCTATGGTTTTCCCTCGAGTCTTTCCCACGAGGCTTTCCCACGAGGCTTTCCCACAGGGCTGTCCCACGTGCACACGTGGTGGGAGTCGATCCTCGGCTTGCATGTCAAGGCAGTGCAGGGAAAACAGGTTCCTCTGGAATGGACTGACACATCTGGGGGACTCTTGGAATGGTGTCACGACCCTGGAGTTCCTCTCGCCTTTCCTGTGGAGAGCGCCTCCTCTTGAGATGCGACTGGAAGGTCGGGAATTCTTTCCCTACGAAAAAGGGAAGGATCCCTCATATCGAGCTAGGAGGCGGAAACGGGGATCCCCTGGATGTGTGAGGGACCCCACGTGCTTCCTCTCGAGTGGAGACGGGTATGTCGGGGAACTTCTTGAGTTGCAGCAATGGTGTGAAGGACCCTTTGGAAGTTCCAGTGGTTAGATGTGATTGGCCTCGAGAAGCCTCAGCAGAAATGGGCCTCATCTCGCCTGGAGGGCAAAACCTCCTGGATTTTCTCGAGTTGCGGCAGGTGCTCTCGACTTACGACGGGGACCTCAGGGACCCGCTCTGGTGGCCTCAGGAAAGGCCAGTCCCCATGCGAGTTCCTCGGGGGCGTCTCGGGATTCCTCTCCCGTCGATGCCGGGGCCTAAGACCTTGTGTGGAGTCGGGGCCGGAACCTGAGGATTCCTGTCCAGTGCTGACATGGATCTTGGGGTACGTCTGGAGTCTCCCCAGGGGAGTCAGTCCTCGTCTCGAATGCGGGCATGCACTTGCGCTTTCCTCCAGAGCGGTAGCAGCAGTGTCACGCAGTCCGCCCAATGGATCAAAGGATCTATGGTTTTCCCTCGAGTCTTTTCCACGAGGCTTTCCCACGAGGCTTTCCCACAGGGCTGTCCCACGTGCACACGTGGTGGGAGTCGATCCTCGGCTTGAACGTCAAGGCAGTGCAGGGAAAACAGGTTCCTCTGGAATGGACTGACACATCTGGGGGACTCTTGGAATGGTGGCACGACCCTGGAGTTCCTCTCGCCTTTCCTGTGGAGAGCACCTCCTCTTGAGATGCGACGGGAACGCCGGGAATTCTTTCCCTACGAAACAGGGAAAGGATCCCTCATCTCGAGCTAGGAGGCGGAAACGGGGCTCCCCTGGATGTGTGCGGGACCCCACGTGCTTCCTCTCGAGTGGAGACGGGTATGTCGGGGAACTTCTTGAGTTGCAGCAATGGTGTGAAGGACCCTTTGGAAGTTCCAGTGGTTAGATGTGATTGGCCTCGAGAAGCCTCAGCGGAAATGGGCCTCATCTCGCCTGGAGGGCAAAACCTCCTGGATTTTCTCGAGTTGCGGCAGGTGCTCTCGACTTACGACGGGGACCTCAGGGACCCGCTCTGGTGGCCTCAGGAAAGGCCAGTCCCCATGCGAGTTCCTCGGGGGCGTCTCGGGATTCCTCTCCCGTCGATGCCGGGGCCTAAGACCTTGTGTGGAGTCGGGGCCGGAACCTGAGGATTCCTCTCCAGTGCTGACATGGATCTTGGGGTACGTCTGGAGTCTCCCCAGGGGAGTCAGTCTTCGTCTCGAATGCGGGCTTGCACTTGCGCTTTCCTCCAGAGCAGTAGCAGCAGTGTCACGCAGTCCGCCGCGTGGATCAAAGGATCTATGGTTTTCCCTCGAGTCTTTCCCACGAGTTTTTCCCACGAGGCTTTCCCACAGGGCTGTCCCACGTGCACACGTGGTGGGAGTCGATCCTCGGCTTGCACGTCAAGGCAGTGCAGGGAAAACAGGTTCCTCTGGAATGGACTGACACATCTGGGGGACTCTTGGAATGGTGTCACGACCCTGGAGTTCCTCTCGCCTTTCCTGTGGAGAGCGCCTCCTCTTGAGATGCGACTGGAACGCCGGGAATTCTTTCCATACGAAAAAGGGAAGGATTCCTCATCTCGAGCTAGGAGGCGGAAACGGGGCTCCCCTGGATGTGTGAGGGACCCCACGTGCTTCCTCTCGAGTGGAGACGGGTATGTCGGGGAACTTCTTGAGTTGCAGCAATGGTGTGAAGGAAGCTTTGGAAGTTCCAGTGGTTAGATGTGATTGGCCTCGAGAAGCCTCAGCAGAAATGGGCCTCATCTTGCCTGGAGGGCAAAACCTCCTGGATTTTCTCGAGTTGCGGAAGGTGCTCTCGACTTACGACGGGGACCTCAGGGACCCGCTCTGGTGGCCTCAGGAAAGGACAGTCCCCATGCGAGTTCCTCGGGGGCCTCTCGGGATTCCTCTCCCGTCGATGCCGGGGCCTAAGACCTTGTGTGGAGTCGGGGCCGGAATCTGAGGATTCCTCTCCAGTGCTGACATGGATCTTGGGGTACGTCTGGAGTCTCCCCAGGGGAGTCAGTCCTCGTCTCGAATGCGGGCATGCACTTGCGCTTTCCTCCAGAGCGGTAGCAGCAGTGTCACGCAGTCCGCCGCGTGGATCAAAGGATCTATGGTTTTCCCTCGAGTCTTTCCCACGAGGCTTTCCCACGAGGCTTTCCCACAGGGCTGTCCCACGTGCACACGTGGTGGGAGTCGATCCTCGGCTTGAACGTCAAGGCAGTGCAGGGAAAACAGGTTCCTCTGGAATGGACTGACACATCTGGGGGACTCTTGGAATGGTGGCACGACCCTGGAGTTCCTCTCGCCTTTCCTGTGGAGAGCGCCTCCTCTTGAGATGCGACGGGAACGCCGGGAATTCTTTCCCTACGAAACAGGGAAAGGATCCCTCATTTCGAGCTAGGAGTCGGAAACGGAGCTCCCCTGTATGTGGGCGGGACACCACGTGCTTCCTCTCGAGTGGAGACGGGTATGTCGGGGAACTTCTTGAGTTGCAGCAAGGGTGTGAAGGACCCTTTGGAAGTTCCAGTGGTTAGACGTGATTAGCCTCGAGAAGCCTCAGCGGAAATGGGCCTCATCTCGCCTGGAGGGCAAAACCTCCTGGATTTTCTCGAGTTGCGGCAGGTGCTCTCGACTTATGACGGGGACCTCAGGGACCCGCTCTGGTGGCCTCAGGAAAGGCCAGTCCCCGTGCGAGTTCCTCGGGGGCGTCTCGGGATTCCTCTCCCGTCGATGCCGGGGCCTAAGACCTTGTGTGGAGTCGGGGCCGGAACCTGAGGATTCCTCTCCAGTGCTGACATGGATCTTGGGGTACGTCTGGAGTCTCCCCAGGGGAGTCAGTCCTCGTCTCGAATGCGGGCATGCACTTGCGCTTTCCTCCAGAGCGGTAGCAGCAGTGTCACGCAGTCCGCCCAATGGATCAAAGGATCTATGGTTTTCCCTCGAGTCTTTCCCACGAGGCTTTCCCACGAGGCTTTCCCACAGGGCTGTCCCACGTGCACACGTGGTGGGAGTCGATCCTCGGCTTGAACGTCAAGTGCAGGGAAAACAGGTTCCTCTGGAATGGACTGACACATCTGGGGGACTCTTGGAATGGTGTCACGACCCTGGAGTTCCTCTCGCCTTTCCTGTGGAGAGCGCCTCCTCTTGAGATGCAACGGGAACGCCGGGAATTCTTTCCCTACGAAACAGGGAAAGGATCCCTCATCTCGAGCTAGGAGGCGGTAACGGGGCTCCCCTGGATGTGTGCGGGACACCACGTGCTTCCTCTCGAGTGGAGCCGGGTATGTCGGGGAATTTCTTGAGTTGCAGCAATGGTGTGAAGGACCCTTTGGAAGTTCCAGTGGTTAGATGTGATTGGCCTCGAGAAGCCTCAGCGGGAATGGGCCTCATCTCGCCTGGAGGGCAAAACCTCCTGGATTTTCTCGAGTTGCGGCAGGTGCTCTCGACTTACGACGGGGACCTCAGGGAACCGCTCTGGTGGCCTCAGGAAAGGCCAGTCCCCATGCGAGTTCCTCGGGGGCCTCTCGGGATTCCTCTCCCGTCGATGCCGGGGCCTAAGACCTTGTGTGGAGTCGGGGCCGGAACCTGAGGATTCCTCTCCAGTGCTGACATGGATCAAGGGGTACTTCTGGAGTCTCCCCAGGGGAGTCAGTCCTAGTCTCGAATGCGGGCATGCACTTGCGCTTTCCACCAGAGCGGTAGCAGCAGTGTCACGCAGTCCGCCCAATGGATCAAAGGATCTATGGTTTTCCCTCGAGTCTTTCCCACGAGGCTTTCCCACGAGGCTTTCCCACAGGGCTGTCCCACGTGCACACGTGGTGGGAGTCGATCCTCGGCTTGCATGTCAAGGCAGTGCAGGGAAAACAGGTTCCTCTGGAATGGACTGACACATCTGGGGGACTCTTGGAATGGTGTCACGACCCTGGAGTTCCTCTCGCCTTTCCTGTGGAGAGCGCCTCCTCTTGAGATGCGACTGGAAGGTCGGGAATTCTTTCCCTACGAAAAAGGGAAGGATCCCTCATCTCGAGCTAGGAGGAGGAAACGGGGATCCCCTGGATGTGTGAGGGACCCCACGTGCTTCCTCTCGAGTGGAGACGGGTATGTCGGGGAACTTCTTGAGTTGCAGCAATGGTGTGAAGGACCCTTTGGAAGTTCCAGTGGTTAGATGTGATTGGCCTCGAGAAGCCTCAGCAGAAATGGGCCTCATCTCGCCTGGAGGGCAAAACCTCCTGGATTTTCTCGAGTTGCGGCAGGTGCTCTCGACTTACGACGGGGACCTCAGGGACCCGCTCTGGTGGCCTCAGGAAAGGCCAGTCCCCATGCGAGTTCCTCGGGGGCGTCTCGGGATTTCTCTCCCGTTGATGCCGGGGCCTAAGACCTTGTGTGGAGTCGGGGCCGGAACCTGAGGATTCCTCTCCAGTGCTGACATGGATCTTGGGGTACTTCTGGAGTCTCCCCAGGGGAGTCAGTCCTCGTCTCGAATGCGGGCATGCACTTGCGCTTTCCACCAGAGCGGTAGCAGCAGTGTCACGCAGTCCGCCCAATGGATCAAAGGATCTATGGTTTTCCCTCGAGTCTTTTCCACGAGGCTTTCCCACGAGGCTTTCCCACAGGGCTGTCCCACGTGCACACGTGGTGGGAGTCGATCCTCGGCTTGAACGTCAAGGCAGTGCAGGGAAAACAGGTTCCTCTGGAATGGACTGACACATCTGGGGGACTCTTGGAATGGTGGCACGACCCTGGAGTTCCTCTCGCCTTTCCTGTGGAGAGCGCCTCCTCTTGAGATGCGACGGGAACGCCGGGAATTCTTTCCCTACGAAACAGGGAAAGGATCCCTCATCTCGAGCTAGGAGGCGGAAACGGGGCTCCCCTGGATGTGTGCGGGACCCCACGTGCTTCCTCTCGAGTGGAGACGGGTATGTCGGGGAACTTCTTGAGTTGCAGCAAGGGTGTGAAGGACCCTTTGGAAGTTCCAGTGGTTAGATGTGATTGGCCTCGAGAAGCCTCAGCGGAAATGGGCCTCATCTCGCCTGGAGGGCAAAACCTCCTGGATTTTCTCGAGTTGCGGCAGGTGCTCTCGACTTACGACGGGGACCTCAGGGACCCGCTCTGGTGGCCTCAGGAAAGGCCAGTCCCCATGCGAGTTCCTCGGGGGCGTCTCGGGATTCCTCTCCCGTCGATGCCGGGGCCTAAGACCTTGTGTGGAGTCGGGGCCGGAACCTGAGGATTCCTCTCCAGTGCTGACATGGATCTTGGGGTACGTCTGGAGTCTCCCCAGGGGAGTCAGTCCTCATCTCGAATGCGGTCATGCACTTGCGCTTTCCTCCAGAGCAGTAGCAGCAGTGTCACGCAGTCCGCCGCGTGGATCAAAGGATCTATGGTTTTCCCTCGAGTCTTTCCCACGAGGCTTTCCCACGAGGCTTTCCCACAGGGCTGTCCCACGTGCACACGTGGTGGGAGTCGATCCTCGGCTTGCAGGTCAAGGCAGTGCAGGGAAAACAGGTTCCTCTGGAATGGACTGACACATCTGGGGGACTCTTGGAATGGTGTCACGACCCTGGAGTTCCTCTCGCCTTTCCTGTGGAGAGTGCCTCCTCTTGAGATGCGACGGGAACGCCGGGAATTCTTTCCCTACGAAAAAGGGAAGGATCCCTCATCTCGAGCTAGGAGGCGGAAACGGGGCTCCCCTGGATGTGTGAGGGATCCCACGTGCTTCCTCTCGAGTGGAGACGGGTATGTCGGGGAACTTCTTGAGTTGCAGCAATGGTGTGAAGGACCCTTTGGAAGTTCCAGTGGTTAGATGTGATTGGCCTCGAGAAGCCTCAGCGGAAATGGGCCTCATCTCGCCTGGAGGGCAAAACCTCCTGGATTCTCTCGAGTTGCGGCAGGTGCTCTCGACTTACGACGGGGACCTCAGGGAACCGCTCTGGTGGCCTCAGGAAAGGCCAGTCCCCATGCGAGTTCCACGGGGGCCTCTCGGGATTCCTCTCCCTTCGATGCCGGGGCCTAAGACCTTGTGTGGAGTCGGGGCCGGAACCTGAGGCTTCCTCTCCAGTGCTGACATGGATCTTGGGGTACTTCTGGAGTCTCCCCAGGGGAGTCATTCCTCGTCTCGAATGCGGACATGCACTTGCGCTTTCCTCCACAGCGGAAGCAGCAGTGTCACGCAGTCCGCCGCGTGGATCAAAGGATCTATGGTTTTCCCTCGAGTCTTTCCCACGAGGCTTTCCCACAAGGATTTCCCACAGGGCTGTCCCACGTGCACACGTGGTGGGAGTCGATCCTCGGCTTCAACGTCAAGGCAGTGCAGCGAAAACAGGTTCCTCTGGAATGGACTGACACATCTGGGGGACTCTTGGAATGGTGTCACGACCCTGGAGTTCCTCTCGCCTTTCCTGTGGAGAGCGCCTCCTCTTGAGATGCGACGGGAACGCCGGGAATTCTTTCCCTACGAAACAGGAAAAGGATCCCTCATCTCGAGCTAGGAGGCGGAAACGGGGCTCCCCTGGATGTGTGCGGGACCCCACGTGCTTCCTCTGGTGTGGAGACGGGTATGTCGGGGAACTTCTTGAGTTGCAGCAAGGGTGTGAAGGACCCGTTGGAAGTTCCAGTGGTTAGATGTGATTGGCCTCGAGAAGCCTCAGCGGAAATGGGCCTCATCTCGCCTGGAGGGCAAAACCTCCTGGATTTTCTCGAGTTGCGGCAGGTGCTCTCGACTTACGACGGGGACCTCAGGGACCCGCTCTGGTGGCCTCAGGAAAGGCCAGTCCCCATGCGACTTCCTCGGGGGCCTCTCGGGATTCCTCTCCCGTCGATGCCGGGCCTAAGACCTTGTGTGGAGTCGGGGCCGGAACCTGAGGATTCCTCTCCAGTGCTGACATGGATCTTGGGGTACATCTGGAGTCTCCCCAGGGGAGTCAGTCCTCGTCTCGAATGCGGGCATGCACTTGCGCTTTCCTCCAGAGCGGTAGCAGCAGTGTCATGCAGTCCGCCGCGTGGATCAAAGGATCTATGGTTTTCCCTCGAGTCTTTCCCACGAGGCTTTCCCACGAGGCTTTCCCACAGGGCTGTCCCACGTGCACACGTGGTGGGAGTCGATCCTCGGCTTGAACGTCAAGGCAGTGCAGGGAAAACAGGTTCCTCTGGAATGGACTGACACATCTGGGGGACTCTTGGAATGGTGGCATGACCCTGGAGTTCCTCTCGCCTTTCCTGTGGAGAGCGCCTCCTCTTGAGGTGCGACGGGAACGCCGGGAATTCTTTCCCTACGAAACAGGGAAAGGATCCCTCATCTCGAGCTAGGAGGCGGAAACGGGGCTCCCCTGGATGTGTGCGGGACCCACGTGCTTCCTCTCGAGTGCAGACCGGTATGTCGGGGAACTTCTTGTGTTGCAGCAAGGGTGTGAAGGACCCTTTGGAAGTTCCAGTGGTTAGACGTGATTAGCCTCGAGAAGCCTCAGCGGAAATGGGCCTCATCTCGCCTGGAGGGCAAAACCTCCTGGATTTTCTCGAGTTGGGGCAGGTGCTCTCGACTTACGACGGGGACCTCAGGGACCCGCTCTGGTGGCCTCAGGAAAGGCCAGTCCCCATGCGAGTTCCTCGGGGGCCTCTCGGGATTCCTCTCCCGTCGATGCCGGGCCTAAGACCTTGTGTGGAGTCGGGGCCGGAACCTGAGGATTCCTCTCCAGTGCTGACATGGATCTTGGGGTACTTCTGGAGTCTCCCCAGGGGAGTCAGTCCTCGTCTCGAATGCGGGCATGCACTTGCGCTTTCCTCCAGAGCGGTAGCAGCAGTGTCACGCAGTCCGCCGCGTGGATCAAAGGATCTATGGTTTTCCCTCGAGTCTTTCCCACGAGGCTTTCCCACGAGGCTTTCCCACAGGGCTGTCCCACGTGCACACGTGGTGGGAATCGATCCTCGGCTTGAACGTCAAGGCAGTGCAGGGAAAACAGGTTCCTCTGGAATGGACTGACACATCTGGGGGACTCTTGGAATCGTGGCACGACCCTGGAGTTCCTCTCGCCTTTCCTGTGGAGAGCGCCTCCTCTTGAGATGCGACGGGAACGCCGGGAATTCTTTCCCTACGAAACAGGGAAAGGATCCCTCATCTCGAGCTAGGAGGCGGAAACGGGGCTCCCCTGGATGTGTGCGGGACCCACTTGCTTCCTCTCGAGTGGAGACGGGTATGTCGAGGAACTTCTTGAGTTGCAGCAAGGGTGTGAAGGACCCTTTGGAAGTTCCAGTGGTTAGACGTGATTAGCCTCGAGAAGCCTCAGCGGAAATGGGCCTCATCTCGCCTGGAGGGCAAAACCTCCTGGATTTTCTCGAGTTGCGGCAGGTGCTCTCGACTTACGACGGGGACCTCAGGGACCCGCTCTGGTGGCCTCAGGAAAGGCCAGTCCCCATGCGAGTTCCTCGGGGGCCTCTCGGGATTCCTCTCCCGTCGATGCCGGGGCCTAAGACCTTGTGTGGAGTCGGGGCCGGAACCTGAGGATTCCTCTCCAGTGCTGACATGGATCTTGGGGTACTTCTGGAGTCTCCCCAGGGGAGTCAGTCCTCGTCTCGAATGCGGGCATGCACTTGCGCTTTCCTCCAGAGCGGTAGCAGCAGTGTCACGCAGTCCGCCGCGTGGATCAAAGGATCTATGTTTTCCGTCGAGTCTTTACCACGAGGCTTTCCCACGAGGCTTTCCCACAGGGCTGTCCCACGTGCACACGTGGTGGGAGTCGATCCTCGGCTTGAACGTCAAGGCAGTGCAGGGAAAACAGGTTCCTCTGGAATGGACTGACACATCTGGGGGACTCTTGGAATGGTGTCACGACCCTGGAGTTCCTCTCGTCTTTCCTGTGGAGAGCGCCTCCTCTTGAGATGCGACGGGAACGCCGGGAATTCTTTCCCTACGAAACAGGGAAAGGATCCCTCATCTCGAGCTAGGAGGCGGAAACGGGGCTCCCCTGGATGTGTGCGGGACCCACGTGCTTCCTCTCGAGTGCAGACCGGTATGTCGGGGAACTTCTTGAGTTGCAGCAAGGGTGTAAAGGACCCTTTGGAAGTTCCAGTGGTTAGACGTGATTAGCCTCGAGAAGCTTCAGCGGAAATGGGCCTCATCTCGCCTGGAGGGCAAAACCTCCTGGATTTTCTCGAGTTGCGGCAGGTGCTCTCAACTTACGACGGGGACCTCAGGGATCCGCTCTGGTGGCCTCAGGAAAGGCCAGTCCACATGCGAGTTCCTTGGGGGCCTCTCGGGATTCCTCTCCCGTCGATGCCGGGCCTAAGACCTTGTGTGGAGTCGGGGCCGGAACCTGAGGATTCCTCTTCAGTGCTGACATGGATCTTGGGGTACTTCTGGAGTCTCCCCAGGGGAGTCAGTCCTCGTCTCGAATGCGGGCATGCACTTGCGCTTTCCTCCAGAGCGGTAGCAGCAGTGTCACGCAGTCCGCCGCGTGAATCAAAGGATCTATGGTTTTCCCTCGAGTCTTTCCCACGAGGCTTTCCCACGAGGCTTTCCCACAGGGCTGTCCCACGTGCACACGTGGTGGGAATCGATCCTCGGCTTGAACGTCAAGGCAGTGCAGGGAAAACAGGTTCCTCTGGAATGGACTGACACATCTGGGGGACTCTTGGAATCGTGGCACGACCCTGGAGTTCCTCTCGACTTTCCTGTGGAGAGCGCCTCCTCTTGAGATGCGACGGGAACGCCGGGAATTCTTTCCCTAGGAAAAAGGGAAAGGATCCCTCATCTCGAGCTAGGAGGCGGAAACGGGGCTCCCCTGGATGTGTGCGGGACCCACGTGCTTCCTCTCGAGTGGAGACGGGTATGTCGAGGAACTTCTTGAGTTGCAGCAAGGGTGTGAAGGACCCTTTGGAAGTTCCAGTGGTTAGACGTGATTAGCCTCGAGAAGCCTCAGCGGAAATGGGCCTCATCTCGCCTGGAGGGCAAAACCTCCTGGATTTTCTCGAGTTGCGGCAGGTGCTCTCGACTTACGACGGGGACCTCAGGGACCCGCTCTGGTGGCCTCAGGAAAGGCCAGTCCCCATGCGAGTTCCTCGGGGGCCTCTCGGGATTCCTCTCCCGTCGATGCCGGGACCTAAGACCTTGTGTGGAGTCGGGGCCGGAACCTGAGGATTCCTCTCCAGTGCTGACATGGACCTTGGGGTATTTCTGGAGTCTCCCCAGGGGAGTCAGTCCTCGTCTCGAATGCGGGCATGCACTTGCGCTTTCCTCCAGAGCGGTAGCAGCAGTGTCATGCAGTCCGCCGCGTGGATCAAAGGATCTATGGTTTTCCCTCGAGTCTTTCCCACGAGGCTTTCCCACGAGGCTTTCCCACAGGGCTGTCCCACGTGCACACGTGGTGGGAGTCGATCCTGGCTTGAACGTCAAGGCAGTGCAGGGAAAATAGGTTCCTCTGGAATGGACTGACACATCTGGGGGACTCTTGGAATGGTGGCATGACCCTGGAGTTCCTCTCGCCTTTCCTGTGGAGAGCGCCTCCTCTTGAGATGCGACGGGAACGCCGGGAATTCTTTCCCTACGAAACAGGGAAAGGATCCCTCATCTCGAGCTAGGAGGCGGAAACGGGGCTCGCCTGGATGTGTGCGGGACCCACGTGCTTCCTCTCGAGTGCAGACCTGTATGTCGGGGAACTTCTTGAGTTGCAGCAAGGGTGTGAAGGACCCTTTGGAAGTTCCAGTGGTTAGACGTGATTAGCCTCGAGAAGCCTCAGCGGAAATGGGCCTCATCTCGCCTGGAGGGCAAAACCTCCTGGATTTTCTCGAGTTGCGGCAGGTGCTCTCGACTTACGACGGGGACCTCAGGGACCCGCTCTGGTGGCCTCAGGAAAGGCCAGTCCCCATGCGAGTTCCTTGGGGGCCTCTCGGGATTCCTCTCCCGTCGATGCCGGGCCTAAGACCTTGTGTGGAGTCGGGGCCGGAACCTGAGGATTCCTCTCCAGTGCTGACATGTATCTTGGGGTACTTCTGGAGTCTCCCCAGGGGAGTCAGTCCTCGTCTCGAATGCGGGCATGCACTTGCGCTTTCCTCCAGAGCGGTAGCAGCAGTGTCACGCAGTCCGCCGCGTGGATCAAAGGATCTATGGTTTTCCCTCGAGTCTTTCCCACGAGGCTTTCCCACGAGGCTTTCCCACAGGGCTGTCCCACGTGCACACGTGGTGGGAATCGATCCTCGGCTTGAACGTCAAGGCAGTGCAGGGAAAACAGGTTCCTCTGGAATGGACTGACACATCTGGGGGACTCTTGGAATCGTGGCACGACCCTGGAGTTCCTCTCGCCTTTCCTGTGGAGAGCGCCTCCTCTTGAGATGCGACGGGAACGCCGGGAATTCTTTCCCTACGAAACAGGGAAAGGATCCCTCATCTCGAGCTAGGAGGCGGAAACGGGGCTCCCCTGGATGTGTGCGGGACCCACTTGCTTCCTCTCGAGTGGAGACGGGTATGTCGAGGAACTTCTTGAGTTGCAGCAAGGGTGTGAAGGACCCTTTGGAAGTTCCAGTGGTTAGACGTGATTAGCCTCGAGAAGCCTCAGCGGAAATGGGCCTCATCTCGCCTGGAGGGCAAAACCTCCTGGATTTTCTCGAGTTGCGGCAGGTGCTCTCGACTTACGACGGGGACCTCAGGGACCCGCTCTGGTGGCCTCAGGAAAGGCCAGTCCCCATGCGAGTTCCTCGGGGGCCTCTCGGGATTCCTCTCCCGTCGATGCCGGGGCCTAAGACCTTGTGTGGAGTCGGGGCCGGAACCTGAGGATTCCTCTCCAGTGCTGACATGGATCTTGGGGTACTTCTGGAGTCTCACCAGGGGAGTCAGTCCTCGTCTCGAATGCGGGCATGCACTTGCGCTTTCCTCCAGAGCGGTAGCAGCAGTGTCACTCAGTCCGCCGCGTGGATCAAAGGATCTATGTTTTCCGTCGAGTCTTTCCCACGAGGCTTTCCCACGAGGCTTTCCCACAGGGCTGTCCCACGTGCACACGTGGTGGGAGTCGATCCTCGGCTTGAACGTCAAGGCAGTGCAGGGAAAACAGGTTCCTCTGGAATGGACTGACACATCTGGGGGACTCTTGGAATGGTGTCACGACCCTGGAGTTCCTCTCGTCTTTCCTGTGGAGAGCGCCTCCTCTTGAGATGCCACGGGAACGCCGGGAATTCTTTCCCTACGAAACAGGGAAAGGATCCCTCATCTCGAGCTAGGAGGCGGAAACGGGGCTCCCCTGGATGTGTGCGGGACCCACGTGCTTCCTCTCGAGTGCAGACCGGTATGTCGGGGAACTTCTTGAGTTGCAGCAAGGGTGTGAAGGACCCATTGGAAGTTCCAGTGGTTAGACGTGATTAGCCTCGAGAAGCTTCAGCGGAAATGGGCCTCATCTCGCCTGGAGGGCAAAACCTCCTGGATTTTCTCGAGTTGCGGCAGGTGCTCTCGACTTACGACGGGGACCTCAGGGACCCGCTCTGGTGGCCTCAGGAAAGGCCAGTCCCCATGCGAGTTCCTTGGGGGCCTCTCGGGATTCCTCTCCCGTCGATGCCGGGCCTAAGAACTTGTGTGGAGGCGGGGCCGGAACCTGAGGATTCCTCTTCAGTGCTGACATGGATATTGGGGTACTTCTGGAGTCTCCCCAGGGGAGTCAGTCCTCGTCTCGAATGCGGGCATGCACTTGCGCTTTCCTCCAGAGCGGTAGCAGCAGTGTCACGCAGTCCGCCGCGTGAATCAAAGGATCTATGGTTTTCCCTGGAGTCTTTCCCACGAGGCTTTCCCACGAGGCTTTCCCACAGGGCTGTCCCAAGTGCACACGTGGTGGGAATCGATCCTCGGCTTGAACGTCAAGGCAGTGCAGGGAAAACAGGTTCCTCTGGAATGGACTGACACATCTGGGGGACTCTTGGAATCGTGGCACGACCCTGGAGTTCCTCTCGACTTTCCTGTGGAGAGCGCCTCCTCTTGAGATGCGACGGGAACGCCGGGAATTCTTTCCCTACGAAACAGGGAAAGGATCCCTCATCTCGAGCTAGGAGGCGGAAACGGGGCTCCCCTGGATGTGTGCGGGACCCACGTACTTCCTCTCGAGTGGAGACGGGTATGTCGAGGAACTTCTTGAGTTGCAGCAAGGGTGTGAAGGACCCTTTGGAAGTTCCAGTGGTTAGACGTGATTAGCCTCGAGAAGCCTCAGCGGAAATGGGCCTCATCTCGCCTGGAGGGCAAAACCTCCTGGATTTTCTCGAGTTGCGGCAGGTGCTCTCGACTTACGACGGGGACCTCAGGGACCCGCTCTGGTGGCCTCAGGAAAGGCCAGTCCCCATGCGAGTTCCTCGGGGGCCTCTCGGGATTCCTCTCCCGTCGATGCCGGGGCCTAAGACCTTGTGTGGAGTCGGGGCCGGAACCTGAGGATTCCTCTCCAGTGCTGACATGGATCTTGGGGTACTTCTGGAGTCTCCCCAGGGGAGTCAGTCCTCGTCTCGAATGCGGGCATGCACTTGCGCTTTCCTCCAGAGCGGTAGCAGCAGTGTCACGCAGTCCGCCGCGTGGATCAAAGGATCTATGGTTTTCCCTCGAGTCTTTCCCACGAGGCTTTCCCACGAGGCTTTCCCACAGGGCTGTCCCACCTGCACACGTGGTGGGAGTCGATCCTCGGCTTGAACGTCAAGGCAGTGCAGGGAAAACAGGTTCCTCTGGAATGGACTGACACATCTGGGGGATTCTTGGAATGGTGTCACGACCCAGGAGTTCCTCTCGCCTTTCCTGTGGAGAGCGCCTCCTCTTGAGATGCGACGGGAACGCCGGGAATTCTTTCCCTACGAAACAGGGAAACGATCCCTCATCTCGAGCTAGGAGGCGGAAACGGGGCTCCCCTGGATGTGGGCGGGACACCACGTGCTTCCTCTCTAGTGGAGACCGGTATGTCGTCGAACTTCTTGAGTTGCAGCAATGGTGTGAAGGACCCTTTGGAAGTTCCAGTGGTTAGATGTGATTGGCCGCGAGAAGCCTCAGCGGAAATGGGCCTCATCTCGCCTGGAGGGCAAAACCTCCTGGATTTTCTCGAGTTGCGGCAGGTGCTCTCGACTTACGACGGGGACCTCAGGGAACCGCTCTGGTGGCCTCAGGAAAGGCCAGTCCCCATGCGAGTTCCACGGGGGCCTCTCGGGATTCCTCTTCCTTCGATGCCGGGGCCTAAGACCTTGTGTGGAGTCGGGGCCGGAACCTGAGGATTCCTCTCCAGTGCTGACATGGATCTTGGGGTACTTCTGGAGTCTCCCCAGGGGAGTCAGTCCTCGTCTCGAATGCGGGCATGCACTTGCGCTTTCCTCCAGAGCGGTAGCAGCAGTGTCACGCAGTCCGCCGCGTGGATCAAAGGATCTATGGTTTTCCCTCGAGTCTTTCCCACGAGGCTTTCCCACGAGGCTTTCCCACAGGGCTGTCCCACGTGCACACGTGGTGGGAGTCGATCCTCGGCTTGAACGTCAAGGCAGTGCAGGGAAAACAGGTTCCTCTGGAATGGACTGACACATCTGGGGGACTCTTGGAATGGTGTCACGACCCTGGAGTTCCTCTCGCCTTTCCTGTGGAGAGCGCCTCCTCTTGAGATTCGACGGGAACGCCGGGAATTCTTTCCCTACGAAACAGGGAAAGGATCCCTCACCTCGAGCTAGGGGGCGGAAACGGAGCTCCCCTGGATGTGTGCGGGACCCCACGTGCTTCCCCTGGTGTGGAGACGGGTATGTCGGGGAACTTCTTGAGTTGCAGCAAGGGTGTGAAGGACCCTTTGGAAGTTCCAGTGGTTAGATGTGATTGGCCTCGAGAAGCCTCAGCGGAAATGGGCCTCATCTCGCCTGGAGGGCAAAACCTCCTGGATTTTCTCGAGTTGCGGCAGGTGCTCTCGACTTACGACGGGGACCTCAGGGACCCGCTCTGGTGGCCTCAGGAAAGGCCAGTCCCCATGCGAGTTCCTCGGGGGCCTCTCGGGATTCCTCTCCCGTCGATGCCGGGCCTAAGACCTTGTGTGGAGTCGGGGCCGGAACCTGAGGATTCCTCTCCAGTGCTGACATGGATCTTGGGGTACTTCTGGAGTCTCCCCAGGGGAGTCAGTCCTCGTCTCGAATGCGGGCATGCACTTGCGCTTTCCTCCAGAGCGGTAGCAGCAGTGTCATGCAGTCCGCCGCGTGGATCAAAGGATCTATGGTTTTCCCTCGAGTCTTTCCCACGAGGCTTTCCCACGAGGCTTTCCCACAGGGCTGTCCCACGTGCACACGTGGTGGGAGTCGATCCTCGGCTTGAACGTCAAGGCAGTGCAGGGAAAACAGGTTCCTCTGGAATGGACTGACACATCTGGGGGACTCTTGGAATGGTGGCATGACCCTGGAGTTCCTCTCGCCTTTCCTGTGGAGAGGGCCTCCTCTTGAGATGCGACGGGAACGCCGGGAATTCTTTCCCTACGAAACAGGGAAAGGATCCCTCATCTCGAGCTAGGAGGCGGAAACGGGGCTCCCCTGGATGTGTGCGGGACACCACGTGCTTCCTTTCGGGTGCAGACGGGTATGTCGGGGAACTTCTTGAGTTGCAGCAAGGGTGTGAAGGACCCTTTGGAAGTTCCAGTGGTTAGATGTGATTGGCCTCGAGAAGCCTCAGCGGAAATGGGCCTCATCTCGCCTGGAGGGCAAAACCTCCTGGATTTTCTCGAGTTGCGGCAGGTGCTCTTGACTTACGATGGGGACGTCAGGGACCCGCTCTGGTGGCCTCAGAAAAGGCCAGTCCCCATGCGAGTTCCTCGGGGGCCTCTCGGGATTCCTCTCCCGTCGATGCCGGGGCCTAAGACCTTGTGTGGAGTCGGGGCCGGAACCTGAGGATTCCTCTCCAGTGCTGACATGGATCTTGGGGTACTTCTGGAGTCTCCCCAGGGGAGTCAGTCCTCGTCTCGAATGCGGGCATGCACTTGCGCTTTCCTCCAGAGCGGTAGCAGCAGTGTCACGCAGTCCGCCGCGTGGATCAAAGGATCTATGGTTTTCCCTCGAGTCTTTCCCACGAGGCTTTCCCACGAGGCTTTCCCACAGGGCTGTCCCACCTGCACACGTGGTGGGAGTCGATCCTCGGCTTGAACGTCAAGGCAGTTCAGGGAAAACAGGTTCCTCTGGAATGGACTGACACATCTGGGGGACTCTTGGAATGGTGTCACGATCCAGGAGTTCCTCTCGCCTTTCCTGTGGAGAGCGCCTCCTCTTGAGATGCGACGGGAACGCCGGGAATTCTTTCCCTACAAAACAGGGAAAGGATCCCTCATCTCGAGCTAGGAGGCGGAAACGGGGCTCCCCTGGATGTGGGCGGGACACCACGTGCTTCCTCTCTAGTGGAGACCGGTATGTCGGCGAACTTCTTGAGTTGCAGCAATGGTGTGAAGGACCCTTTGGAAGTTCCAGTGGTTAGATGTGATTGGCCGCGAGAAGCCTCAGCGGAAATGGGCCTCATCTCGCCTGGAGGGCAAAACCTCCTGGATTTTCTCGAGTTGCGGCAGGTGCTCTCGACTTACGACGGGGACCTCAGGTAACCGCTCTGGTGGCCTCAGGAAAGGCCAGTCCCCATGCGAGTTCCACGGGGGCCTCTCGGGATTCCTCTTCCGTCGATGCCGGGGCCTAAGACCTTGTGTGGAGTCGGGGCCGGAACCTGAGGATTCCTCTCCAGTGCTGACATGGATCTTGGGGTACTTCTGGAGTCTCCCCAGGGGAGTCAGTCCTCGTCTCGAATGCGGGCATGCACTTGCGCTTTCCTCCAGAGCGGTAGCAGCAGTGTCACGCAGTCCTCCGCGTGGATCAAAGGATCTATGGTTTTCCCTCGAGTCTTTCCCACGAGGCTTTCCCACGAGGCTTTCCCACAGGGCTGTCCCACGTGCACACGTGGTGGGAGTCGATCCTCGGCTTGAACGTCAAGGCAGTGCAGGGAAAACAGGTTCCTCTGGAATGGACTGACACATCTGGGGGACTCTTGGAATGGTGTCACGACCCTGGAGTTCCTCTCGCCTTTCCTGTGGAGAGCGCCTACTCTTGAGATTCGACGGGAACGCCGGGAATTCTTTCCCTACGAAACAGGGAAAGGATCCCTCACCTCGAGCTAGGGGGCGGAAACGGAGCTCCCCTGGATGTGTGCGGGACCCCACGTGCTTCCTCTCGAGTGGAGACGGGTATGTCGGGGAACTTCTTGAGTTGCATCAATGGTGTGAAGGACCCTTTCGAAGTTCCAGTGGTTAGATGTGATTGGCCTCGAGAAGCCTCAGCGGAAATGGGCCTCATCTCGCCTGGAGGGCAAAACCTCCTGGATTCTCTCGAGTTGCGGCAGGTGCTCTCGACTTACGACGGGGACCTCAGGGAACCGCTCTGGTGGCCTCAGGAAAGGCCAGTCCCCATGCGAGTTCCACGGGGGCCTCTCGGGATTCCTCTCCCTTCGATGCCGGGGCCTAAGACCTTGTGTGGAGTCGGGGCCGGAACCTGAGGCTTCCTCTCCAGTGCTGACATGGATCTTGGGGTACTTCTGGAGTCTCCCCAGGGGAGTCATTCCTCGTCTCGAATGCGGACATGCACTTGCGCTTTCCTCCACAGCGGAAGCAGCAGTGTCACGCAGTCCGCCGCGTGGATCAAAGGATCTATGGTTTTCCCTCGAGTCTTTCCCACGAGGCTTTACCACGAGGCTTTCCCACAGGGCTGTCCCACGTGCACACGTGGTGGGAGTCGATCCTCGGCTTCAACGTCAAGGCAGTGCAGCAAAAACAGGTTCCTCTGGAATGGACTGACACATCTGGGGGACTCTTGGAATGGTGTCACGACCCTGGAGTTCCTCTCGCCTTTCCTGTGGAGAGCGCCTCCTCTTGAGATGCGACGGGAACGCCGGGAATTCTTTCCCTACGAAACAGGAAAAGGATCCCTCATCTCGAGCTAGGAGGCGGAAACGGGGCTCCCCTGGATGTGTGCGGGACCCCACGTGCTTCCCCTGGTGTGGAGACGGGTATGTCGGGGAACTTCTTGAGTTGCAGCAAGGGTGTGAAGGACCCTTTGGAAGTTCCAGTGGTTAGATGTGATTGGCCTCGAGAAGCCTCAGCGGAAATGGGCCTCATCTCGCCTGGAGGGCAAAACCTCCTGGATTTTCTCGAGTTGCGGCAGGTGCTCTCGACTTACGACGGGGACCTCAGGGACCCGCTCTGGTGGCCTCAGGAAAGGCCAGTCCCCATGCGAGTTCCTCGGGGGCCTCTCGGGATTCCTCTCCCGTCGATGCCGGGCCTAAGACCTTGTGTGGAGTCGGGGCCGGAACCTGAGGATTCCTCTCCAGTGCTGACATGGATCTTGGGGTACTTCTGGAGTCTCCCCAGGGGAGTCAGTCCTCGTCTCGAATGCGGGCATGCACTTGTGCTTTCCTCCAGAGCGGTAGCAGCAGTGTCATGCAGTCCGCCGCGTGCATCAAAGGATCTATGGTTTTCCCTCGAGTCTTTCCCACGAGGCTTTCCCACGAGGCTTTCCCACAGGGCTGTCCCACGTGCACACGTGGTGGGAGTCGATCCTCGGCTTGAACGTCAAGGCAGTGCAGGGAAAACAGGTTCCTCTGGAATGGACTGACACATCTGGGGGACTCTTGGAATGGTGGCATGACCCTGGAGTTCCTCTCGCCTTTCCTGTGGAGAGCGCCTCCTCTTGAGATGCGACGGGAACGCCGGGAATTCTTTCCCTACGAAACAGGGAAAGGATCCCTCATCTCGAGCTAGGAGGCGGAAACGGGGCTCCCCTGGATGTGTGCGGGACCCACGTGCTTCCTCTCGAGTGCAGACCGGTATGTCGGGGAACTTCTTGAGTTGCAGCAAGGGTGTGAAGGACCCTTTGGAAGTTCCAGTTGTTAGACGTGATTAGCCTCGAGAAGCCTCAGCGGAAATGGGCCTCATCTCGCCTGGAGGGCAAAACCTCCTGGATTTTCTCGAGTTGCGGCAGGTGCTCTCGACTTACGACGGGGACCTCAGGTTCCCGCTCTGGTGGCCTCAGGAAAGGCCAGTCCCCATGCGAGTTCCTCGGGGGCCTCTCGGGATTCCTCTCCCGTCGATGCCGGGCCTAAGACCTTGTGTGGAGTCGGGGCCGGAACCTGAGGATTCCTCTCCAGTGCTGACATGGATCTTGGGGTACTTCTGGAGTCTCCCCAGGGGAGTCAGTCCTCGTCTCGAATGCGGGCATGCACTTGCGCTTTCCTCCAGAGCGGTAGCAGCAGTGTCACGCAGTCCGCCGCGTGGATCAAAGGATCTATGGTTTTCCCTCGAGTCTTTCCCACGAGGCTTTCCCACGAGGCTTTCCCACAGGGCTGTCCCACGTGCACACGTGGTGGGAATCGATCCTCGGCTTGAACGTCAAGGCAGTGCAGGGAAAACAGGTTCCTCTGGAATGGACTGACACATCTGGGGGACTCTAGGAATCGTGGCACGACCCTGGAGTTCCTCTCGCCTTTCCTGTGGAGAGCGCCTCCTCTTGAGATGCGACGGGAACGCCGGGAATTCTTTCCCTACGAAACAGGGAAAGGATCCCTCATCTCGAGCTAGGAGGCGGAAACGGGGCTCCCCTGGATGTGTGCGGGACCCACTTGCTTCCTCTCGAGTGGAGACGGGTATGTCGAGGAACTTCTTGAGTTGCAGCAAGGGGGTGAAGGACCCTTTGTGAGTTCCAGTGGTTAGACGTGATTAGCCTCGAGAAGCCTCAGCGGAAATGGGCCTCATCTCGCCTGGAGGGCAAAACCTCCTGGATTTTCTCGAGTTGCGGCAGGTGCTCTCGACTTACGACGGGGACCTCAGGGACCCGCTCTGGTGGCCTCAGGAAAGGCCAGTCCCCATGCGAGTTCCTCGGGGGCCTCTCGGGATTCCTCTCCCGTCGATGCCGGGGCCTAAGACCTTGTGTGGAGTCGGGGCCGGAACCTGAGGATTCCTCTCCAGTGCTGACATGGATCTTGGGGTACTTCTGGAGTCTCCCCAGGGGAGTCAGTCCTCGTCTCGAATGCGGGCATGCACTTGCGCTTTCCTCCAGAGCGGTAGCAGCAGTGTCACGCAGTCCGCCGCGTGAATCAAAGGATCTATGGTTTTCCCTCGAGTCTTTCCCACGAGGCTTTCCCACGAGGCTTTCCCACAGGGGTGTCCCACGTGCACACGTGGTGGGAATCGATCCTCGGCTTGAACGTCAAGGCAGTGCAGGGAAAACAGGTTCCTCTGGAATGGACTGACACATCTGGGGGACTCTTGGAATCGTGGCACGACCCTGGAGTTCCTCTCGACTTTCCTGGGGAGAGCGCCTCCTCTTGAGATGCGACGGGAACGCCGGGAATTCTTTCCCTACGAAACAGGGAAAGGATCCCTCATCTCGAGCTAGGAGGCGGAAACGGGGCTCCCCTGGATGTGTGCGGGACCCACGTGCTTCCTCTCGAGTGGAGACGGGTATGTCGAGGAACTTCTTGAGTTGCAGCAAGGGTGTGAAGGACCCTTTGGAAGTTCCAGTGGTTAGACGTGATTAGCCTCGAGAAGCCTCAGCGGAAATGGGCCTCATCTCGCCTGGAGGGCAAAACCTCCTGGATTTTCTCGAGTTGCGGCAGGTGCTCTCGACTTACGACGGGGACCTCAGGGACCCGCTCTGGTGGCCTCAGGAAAGGCCAGTCCCCATGCGAGTTCCTCGGGGGCCTCTCGGGATTCCTCTCCCGTCGATGCCGGGACCTAAGACCTTGTGTGGAGTCGGGGCCGGAACCTGAGGATTCCTCTCCAGTGCTGACATGGACCTTGGGGTATTTCTGGAGTCTCCCCAGGGGAGTCAGTCCTCTTCTCGAATGCGGGCATGCACTTGCGCTTTCCTCCAGAGCGGTAGCAGCAGTGTCATGCAGTCCGCCGCGTGGATCAAAGGATCTATGGTTTTCCCTCGAGTCTTTCCCACGATGCTTTCCCACAGGGGTGTCCCACGTGCACACGTGGTGGGAGTCGATCCTCGGCTTGAAAGTCAAGGCAGTGCAGGGAAAACAGGTTCCTCTGAAATGGACTGACACATCTGGGGACTCTTGGAATGGTGTCACGACCCTGGAGTTCCTCTCGCCTTTCCTGTGGAGAGCGACTCCTCTTGAGATGCGACGGGAACGCCGGGAATTCTTTCCCTACGAAACAGGGAAAGGATCCCTCATCTCGAGCTAGGAGGCGGAAACGGGGCTCCCCTGGATGTGTGCGGGACACCACGTGCTTCCTCTCGAGTGGAGACGGGTATGTCGGGGAAGTTCTTGAGTTGCAGCAAGGGTGTGAAGGACCCTTTGGAAGTTCCAGTGGTTAGATGTGATTGGCCTCGAGAAGCCTCAGCGGAAATGGGCCTCATCTCGCCTGGAGGGCAAAACCTCCTGGATTTTCTCGAGTTGCGGCAGGTGCTCTCGACTTACGACGGGGACCTCAGGGAACCGCTCTGGTGGCCTAAGGAAAGGCCAGTCCCCATGCGAGTTCCTCGGGGCCTCTCGGGATTCCTCTCCCGTCGATGCCGGGGCCTAAGACCTTGTGTGGAGTCGGGGCCGGAACCTGAGGATTCCTCTCCAGTGTTGACATGGATCTTGGGGTACTTCTGGAGTCTCCCCAGGGGAGTCAGTCCTCGTCTCGAATGCGGGCATGCACTTGCGCTTTCCTCCAGAGCGGTAGCAGCAGTGTCACGCAGTCTGCCGCGTGGATCAAAGGATCTATGGTTTTCCCTCGAGTCTTTCCCACGAGGCTTTCCCCGAGGCTTTCCCACAGGGCTGTCCCACGTGCACACGTGGTGGGAGTCGATCCTCGGCTTGAACGTCAAGGCAGTGCAGGGAAAACAGGTTCCTCTGGAATGGACTGACACATCTGGGGGACTCTTGGAATGGTGGCACGACCCTGGAGTTCCTCTCGCCTTTCCTGTGGAGAGCGCCTCCTCTTGAGATGCGACGGGAACGCCGGGAATTCTTTCCCTACGAAACAGGGAAAGGATCCCTCATCTCGAGCTAGGAGGCGGAAACGGGGCTCCCCTGGATGTGTGCGGGACCCACGTGCTTCCTCTCGAGTGGAGACGGGTATGTCGGGGAACTTCTTGAATTGCAGCAAGGGTGTGAAGGACCCTTTGGAAGTTCCAGTGGTTAGACGTGATTAGCCTCGAGAAGCCTCAGCGGAAATGGGCCTCATCTCGCCTGGAGGGCAAAACCTCCTGGATTTTCTCGAGTTGCGGCAGGTGCTCTCGACTTACGACGGGGACCTCAGGGAGCCGCTGTGGTGGCCTCAGGAAAGGCCAGTCCCCATGCGAGTTCCTCGGGGGCCTCTCGGGATTCCTCTCCCGTCGATGCCGGGGCCTAAGACCTTGTGTGGAGTCGGGGCCGGAACCTGAGGATTCCTCTCCAGTGCTGACATGGATCTTGGGGTACTTCTGGAGTCTCCCCAGGGGAGTCAGTCCTCGTCTCGAATGCGGGCATGCACTTGCGCTTTCCTCCAGAGCGGTAGCAGCAGTGTCACGCAGTCCGCCGCGTGGATCAAAGGATCTATGGTTTTCCCTCGAGTCTTTCCCACGAGGCTTTCCCACGAGGCTTTCCCACAGGGCTGTCCCACGTGCACACGTGGTGGGAGTCGATCCTCGGCTTGAACGTCAAGGCAGTGCAGGGAAAACAGGTTCCTCTGGAATGGACTGACACATCTGGGGGACTCTTGGATTCGTGGCACGACCCTGGAGTTCCTCTCGCCTTTCCTGTGGAGAGCGCCTCCTCTTAAGATGCGACGGGAACGCCGGGAATTCTTTCCCTACGAAACAGGGAAGGATCCCTCATCTCGAGCTAGGAGGCGGAAACGGGGCCCCCCTGGATGTGTGCGGGACACCACGTGCTTCCTCTCGAGTGCAGACGGGTATGCCCGGGAACTTCTTTAGTTGCAGCAAGGGTGTGAAAGACCCTTTGGAAGTTCCAGTGGTTAGATGTGATTGGCCTCGAGAAGCCTCAGCGGAAATGGGCCTCATCTCGCCTGGAGGGCAAAACCTCCTGGATTTTCTCGAGTTGCGGCAGTTGCTCTCGACTTACGACGCGGACCTCAGGGACCCGCTCTGGTGGCCTCAGGAAAGGCCAGTCCCCATGCGAGTTCCTCGGGGGCCTCTCGGGATTCCTCTCCCGTCGATGCCGGGGCCTAAGACCTTGTGTGGAGTCGGGGCCGGAACCTGAGGATTCCTCTCCAGTGCTGACATGGATCTTGGGGTACTTCTGGAGTCTCCCCAGGGGAGTCAGTCCTCGTCTCGAATGCGGGCATGCACTTGCGCTTTCCTCCAGAGCGGTAGCAGCAGTGTCACGCAGTCCGCCGCGTGGATCAAAGGATCTATGGTTTTCCCTCGAGTCTTTCCCACGAGGCTTTCCCACGAGGCTTTCCCACAGGGCTGTCCCACGTGCACACGTGGTGGGAATCGATCCTCGGCTTGAACGTCAAGGCAGTGCAGGGAAAACAGGTTCCTCTGGAATGGACTGACACATCTGGGGGACTCTTGGAATCGTGGCACGACCCTGGAGTTCCTCTCGCCTTTCCTGTGGAGAGCGCCTCCTCTTGAGATGCGACGGGAACGCCGGGAATTCTTTCCCTACGAAACAGGGAAAGGATCCCTCATCTCGAGCTAGGAGGCGGAAACGGGGCTCCCCTGGATGTGTGCGGGACACCACGTGCTTCCTCTCGAGTGCAGACCGGTATGTCGGGGAACTTCTTGAGTTGCAGCAAGGGTGTGAAGGACCCTTTGGAAGTTCCAGTGGTTAGATGTGATTGGCCTCGAGAAGCCTCAGCGGAAATGGGCCTCATCTCGCCTGGAGGGCAAAACCTCCTGGATTTTCTCGAGTTGCGGCAGGTGCTCTCGACTTACGACGGGGACCTCAGGGACCGGCTCTGGTGGCCTCAGGAAAGGCCAGTCCCCATGCGAGTTCCTCGGGGGCCTCTCGGGATTCCTCTCCCGTCGATGCCGGGCCTAAGACCTTGTGTGGAGTCGGGGCCGGAACCTGAGGATTCCTCTCCAGTGCTGACATGGATCTTGGGGTACTTCTGGAGTCTCCCCAGGGGAGTCAGTCCTCGTCTCGAATGCGGGCATGCACTTGCGCTTTCCTCCAGAGCGGTAGCAGCAGTGTCACGCAGTCCGCCGCGTGGATCAAAGGATCTATGGTTTTCCCTCGAGTCTTTCCCACGAGGCTTTCCCACGAGGCTTTCCCACAGGGCTGTCCCACGTGCACACGTGGTGGGAGTCGATCCTCGGCTTGAACGTCAAGGCAGTGCAGCGAAAACAGGTTCCTCTGGAATGGACTGACACATCTGGGGGACTCTTGGAATGGTGTCACGACCCTGGAGTTCCTCTCGCCTTTCCTGTGGAGAGCGCCTCCTCTTGAGATGCGACGGGAACGCCGGGAATTCTTTCCCTACGAAACAGGAAAAGGATCCCTCATCTCGAGCTAGGAGGCGGAAACGGGTCTCCCCTGGATGTGTGCGGGACCCCACGTGCTTCCTCTGGTGTGGAGACGGGTATGTCGGGGAACTTCTTGAGTTGCAGCAAGGGTGTGAAGGACCCTTTGGAAGTTCCAGTGGTTAGATGTGATTGGCCTCGAGAAGCCTCAGCGGAAATGGGCCTCATCTCGCCTGGAGGGCAAAACCTCCTGGATTTTCTCGAGTTGCGGCAGGTGCTCTCGACTTACGACGGGGACCTCAGGGACCCGCTCTGGTGGCCTCAGGAAAGGCCAGTCCCCATGCGACTTCCTCGGGGGCCTCTCGGGATTCCTCTCCCGTCGATGCCGGGCCTAAGACCTTGTGTGGAGTCGGGGCCGGAACCTGAGGATTCCTCTCCAGTGCTGACATGGATCTTGGGGTACTTCTGGAGTCTCCCCAGGGGAGTCAGTCCTCGTCTCGAATGCGGGCATGCACTTGCGCTTTCCTCCAGAGCGGTAGCAGCAGTGTCATGCAGTCCGCCGCGTGGATCAAAGGATCTGTGGTTTTCCCTCGAGTCTTTCCCACGAGGCTTTCCCACGAGGCTTTCCCACAGGGCTGTCCCACGTGCACACGTGGTGGGAGTCGATCCTCGGCTTGAACGTCAAGGCAGTGCAGGGAAAACAGGTTCCTCTGGAATGGACTGACACATCTGGGGGACTCTTGGAATGGTGGCATGACCCTGGAGTTCCTCTCGCCTTTCCTGTGGAGAGCGCCTCCTCTTGAGATGCGGCGGGAACGCCGGGAATTCTTTCCCTACGAAACAGGGAAAGGATCCCTCATCTCGAGCTAGGAGGCGGAAACGGGCCTCCCCTGGATGTGTGCGGGACCCACGTGCTTCCTCTCGAGTGCAGACCGGTATGTCGGGGAACTTCTTGAGTTGCAGCAAGGGTGTGAAGGACCCTTTGGAAGTTCCAGTGGTTAGACGTGATTAGCCTCGAGAAGCCTCAGCGGAAATGGGCCTCATCTCGCCTGGAGGGCAAAACCTCCTGGATTTTCTCGAGTTGCGGCAGGTGCTCTCGACTTACGACGGGGACCTCAGGGACCCGCTCTGGTGGCCTCAGGAAAGGCCAGTCCCCATGCGAGTTCCTCGGGGGCCTCTCGGGATTCCTCTCCCGTCGATGCCGGGCCTAAGACCTTGTGTGGAGTCGGGGCCGGAACCTGAGGATTCCTCTCCAGTGCTGACATGTATCTTGGGGTACTTCTGGAGTCTCCCCAGGGGAGTCAGTCCTCGTCTCGAATGCGGGCATGCACTTGCGCTTTCCTCCAGAGCGGTAGCAGCAGTGTCACGCAGTCCGCCGCGTGGATCAAAGGATCTATGGTTTTCCCTCGAGTCTTTCCCACGAGGCTTTCCCACGAGGCTTTCCCACAGGGCTGTCCCACGTGCACACGTGGTGGGAATCGATCCTCGGCTTGAACGTCAAGGCAGTGCAGGGAAAACAGGTTCCTCTGGAATGGACTGACACATCTGGGGGACTCTTGGAATCGTGGCACGACCCTGGAGTTCCTCTCGCCTTTCCTGTGGAGAGCGCCTCCTCTTGAGATGCGACGGGAACGCCGGGAATTCTTTCCCTACGAAACAGGGAAAGGATCCCTCATCTCGAGCTAGGAGGCGGAAACGGGGCTCCCCTGGATGTGTGCGGGACCCACTTGCTTCCTCTCGAGTGGAGACGGGTATGTCGAGGAACTTCTTGAGTTGCAGCAAGGGTGTGAAGGACCCTTTGGAAGTTCCAGTGGTTAGACGTGATTAGCCTCGAGAAGCCTCAGCGGAAATGGGCCTCATCTCGCCTGGAGGGGAAAACCTCCTGGATTTTCTCGAGTTGCGGCAGGTGCTCTCGACTTACGACGGGGACCTCAGGGACCCGCTCTGGTGGCCTCAGGAAAGGCCAGTCCCCATGCGAGTTCCTCGGGGGCCTCTCGGGATTCCTCTCCGGTCGATGCCGGGGCCTAAGACCTTGTGTGGAGTCGGGGCCGGAACCTGAGGATTCCTCTCCAGTGCTGACATGGATCTTGGGGTACTTCTGGAGTCTCCCCAGGGGAGTCAGTCCTCGTCTCGAATGCGGGCATGCACTTGCGCTTTCCTCCAGAGCGGTAGCAGCAGTGTCACGCAGTCCGCCGCGTGGATCAAAGGATCTATGTTTTCCGTCGAGTCTTTCCCACGAGGCTTTCCCACGAGGCTTTCCCACAGGGCTGTCCCACGTGCACACGTGGTGGGAGTCGATCCTCGGCTTGAACGTCAAGGCAGTGCAGGGAAAACAGGTTCCTCTGGAATGGACTGACACATCTGGGGGACTCTTGGAATGGTGTCACGACCCTGGAGTTCCTCTCGTCTTTCCTGTGGAGAGCGCCTCCTCTTGAGATGCGACGGGAACGCCGGGAATTCTTTCCCTACGAAACAGGGAAAGGATCCCTCATCTCGAGCTAGGAGGCGGAAACGGGGCTCCCCTGGATGTGTGCGGGACCCACGTGCTTCCTCTCGAGTGCAGACCGGTATGTCGGGGAACTTCTTGAGTTGCAGCAAGGGTGTGAAGGACCGTTTGGAAGTTCCAGTGGTTAGACGTGATTAGCCTCGAGAAGCTTCAGCGGAAATGGGCCTCATCTCGCCTGGAGGGCAAAACCTCCTGGATTTTCTCGAGGTGCGGCAGGTGCTCTCGACTTACGACGGGGACCTCAGGGACCCGCTCTGGTGGCCTCAGGATAGGCCAGTCCCCATGCGAGTTCCTTGGGGGCCTCTCGGGATTCCTCTCCCGTCGATGCCGGGCCTAAGAACTTGTGTGGAGTCGGGGCCGGAACCTGAGGATTCCTCTTCAGTGCTGACATGGATCTTGGGGTACTTCTGGAGTCTCCCCAGGGGAGTCAGTCCTCGTCTCGAATGCGGGCATGCACTTGCGCTTTCCTCCAGAGCGGTAGCAGCAGTGTCACGCAGTCCGCCGCGTGAATCAAAGGATCTATGGTTTTCCCTCGAGTCTTTCCCACGAGGCTTTCCCACGAGGCTTTCCCACAGGGCTGTCCCACGTGCACACGTGGTGGGAATTGATCCTCGGCTTGAACGTCAAGGCAGTGCAGGGAAAACAGGTTCCTCTGGAATGGACTGACACATCTGGGGGACTCTTGGAATCGTGGCACGACCCTGGAGTTCCTCTCGACTTTCCTGTGGAGAGCGCCTCCTCTTGAGATGCGACGGGAACGCCGGGAATTCTTTCCCTACGAAACAGGGAAAGGATCCCTCATCTCGAGCTAGGAGGCGGAAACGGGGCTCCCCTGGATGTGTGCGGGACCCACGTGCTTCCTCTCGAGTGGAGACGGGTATGTCGAGGAACTTCTTGAGTTGCAGCAAGGGTGTGAAGGACCCTTTGGAAGTTCCAGTGGTTAGACGTGATTAGCCTCGAGAAGCCTCAGCGGAAATGGGCCTCATCTCGCCTGGAGGGCAAAACCTCCTGGATTTTCTCGAGTTGCGGCAGGTGCTCTCGACTTACGACGGGGACCTCAGGGACCCGCTCTGGTGGCCTCAGGAAAGGCCAGTCCCCATGCGAGTTCCTCGGGGGCCTCTCGGCATTCCTCTCCCGTCGATGCCGGGACCTAAGACCTTGTGTGGAGTCGGGGCCGGAACCTGAGGATTCCTCTCCAGTGCTGACATGGACCTTGGGGTATTTCTGGAGTCTCCCCAGGGGAGTCAGTCCTCGTCTCGAATGCTGGCATGCACTTGCGCTTTCCTCCAGAGCGGTAGCAGCAGTGTCACGCATTCCGCCGCGTGGATCAAAGGATCTATGGTTTTCCCTCGAGTCTTTCCCACGAGGCTTTCCCACGAGGCTTTCCCACAGGGCTGTCCCACGTGCACAGGTGGTGGGAGTCGATCCTCGGCTTGAACGTCAAGGCAGTGCAGGGAAAACAGGTTCCTCTGGAATGGACTGACACATCTGGGGGACTCTTGGAATGGTGGCACGACCCTGGAGTTCCTCTCGCCTTTCCTGTGGAGAGCGCCTCCTCTTGAGATGCGACGGGAACGCCGGGAATTCTTTCCCTACGAAACAGGGAAAGGATCCCTCATCTCGAGCTAGGAGGCGGAAACGGGGCTCCCCTGGATGTGTGCGGGACACCACGTGCTTCCTCTCGAGTGCAGACCGGTATGTCGGGGAACTTCTTGAGTTGCAGCAAGGGTGTGAAGGACCCTTTGGAAGTTCCAGTGGTTAGATGTGATTGGCCTCGAGAAGCCTCAGCGGAAATGGGCCTCATCTCGCCTGGAGGGCAAAACCTCCTGGATTTTCTCGAGTTGCGGCAGGTGCTCTCGACTTACGACGGGGACCTCAGGGACCGGCTCTGGTGGCCTCAGGAAAGGCCAGTCCCCATGCGAGTTCCTCGGGGGCCTCTCGGGATTCCTCTCCCGTCGATGCCGGGCCTAAGACCTTGTGTGGAGTCGGGGCCGGAACCTGAGGATTCCTCTCCAGTGCTGACATGGATCTTGGGGTACTTCTGGAGTCTCCCCAGGGGAGTCAGTCCTCGTCTCGAATGCGGGCATGCACTTGCGCTTTCCTCCAGAGCGGTAGCAGCAGTGTCACGCAGTCCGCCGCGTGGATCAAAGGATCTATGGTTTTCCCTCGAGTCTTTCCCACGAGGCTTTCCCACGAGGCTTTCCCACAGGGCTGTCCCACGTGCACACGTGGTGGGAGTCGATCCTCGGCTTGAACGTCAAGGCAGTGCAGCGAAAACAGGTTCCTCTGGAATGGACTGACACATCTGGGGGACTCTTGGAATGGTGTCACGACCCTGGAGTTCCTCTCGCCTTTCCTGTGGAGAGCGCCTCCTCTTGAGATGCGACGGGAACGCCGGGAATTCTTTCCCTACGAAACAGGAAAAGGATCCCTCATCTCGAGCTAGGAGGCGGAAACGGGTCTCCCCTGGATGTGTGCGGGACCCCACGTGCTTCCTCTGGTGTGGAGACGGGTATGTCGGGGAACTTCTTGAGTTGCAGCAAGGGTGTGAAGGACCCTTTGGAAGTTCCAGTGGTTAGATGTGATTGGCCTCGAGAAGCCTCAGCGGAAATGGGCCTCATCTCGCCTGGAGGGCAAAACCTCCTGGATTTTCTCGAGTTGCGGCAGGTGCTCTCGACTTACGACGGGGACCTCAGGGACCCGCTCTGGTGGCCTCAGGAAAGGCCAGTCCCCATGCGACTTCCTCGGGGGCCTCTCGGGATTACTCTCCCGTCGATGCCGGGCCTAAGACCTTGTGTGGAGTCGGGGCCGGAACCTGAGGATTCCTCTCCAGTGCTGACATGGATCTTGGGGTACTTCTGGAGTCTCCCCAGGGGAGTCAGTCCTCGTCTCGAATGCGGGCATGCACTTGCGCTTTCCTCCAGAGCGGTAGCAGCAGTGTCATGCAGTCCGCCGCGTGGATCAAAGGATCTGTGGTTTTCCCTCGAGTCTTTCCCACGAGGCTTTCCCACGAGGCTTTCCCACAGGGCTGTCCCACGTGCACACGTGGTGGGAGTCGATCCTCGGCTTGAACGTCAAGGCAGTGCAGGGAAAACAGGTTCCTCTGGAATGGACTGACACATCTGGGGGACTCTTGGAATGGTGGCATGACCCTGGAGTTCCTCTCGCCTTTCCTGTGGAGAGCGCCTCCTCTTGAGATGCGGCGGGAACGCCGGGAATTCTTTCCCTACGAAACAGGGAAAGGATCCCTCATCTCGAGCTAGGAGGCGGAAACGGGCCTCCCCTGGATGTGTGCGGGACCCACGTGCTTCCTCTCGAGTGCAGACCGGTATGTCGGGGAACTTCTTGAGTTGCAGCAAGGGTGTGAAGGACCCTTTGGAAGTTCCAGTGGTTAGACGTGATTAGCCTCGAGAAGCCTCAGCGGAAATGGGCCTCATCTCGCCTGGAGGGCAAAACCTCCTGGATTTTCTCGAGTTGCGGCAGGTGCTCTCGACTTACGACGGGGACCTCAGGGACCCGCTCTGGTGGCCTCAGGAAAGGCCAGTCCCCATGCGAGTTCCTCGGGGGCCTCTCGGGATTCCTCTCCCGTCGATGCCGGGCCTAAGACCTTGTGTGGAGTCGGGGCCGGAACCTGAGGATTCCTCTCCAGTGCTGACATGTATCTTGGGGTACTTCTGGAGTCTCCCCAGGGGAGTCAGTCCTCGTCTCGAATGCGGGCATGCACTTGCGCTTTCCTCCAGAGCGGTAGCAGCAGTGTCACGCAGTCCGCCGCGTGGATCAAAGGATCTATGGTTTTCCCTCGAGTCTTTCCCACGAGGCTTTCCCACGAGGCTTTCCCACAGGGCTGTCCCACGTGCACACGTGGTGGGAATCGATCCTCGGCTTGAACGTCAAGGCAGTGCAGGGAAAACAGGTTCCTCTGGAATGGACTGACACATCTGGGGGACTCTTGGAATCGTGGCACGACCCTGGAGTTCCTCTCGCCTTTCCTGTGGAGAGCGCCTCCTCTTGAGATGCGACGGGAACGCCGGGAATTCTTTCCCTACGAAACAGGGAAAGGATCCCTCATCTCGAGCTAGGAGGCGGAAACGGGGCTCCCCTGGATGTGTGCGGGACCCACTTGCTTCCTCTCGAGTGGAGACGGGTATGTCGAGGAACTTCTTGAGTTGCAGCAAGGGTGTGAAGGACCCTTTGGAAGTTCCAGTGGTTAGACGTGATTAGCCTCGAGAAGCCTCAGCGGAAATGGGCCTCATCTCGCCTGGAGGGCAAAACCTCCTGGATTTTCTCGAGTTGCGGCAGGTGCTCTCGACTTACGACGGGGACCTCAGGGACCCGCTCTGGTGGCCTCAGGAAAGGCCAGTCCCCATGCGAGTTCCTCGGGGGCCTCTCGGGATTCCTCTCCGGTCGATGCCGGGGCCTAAGACCTTGTGTGGAGTCGGGGCCGGAACCTGAGGATTCCTCTCCAGTGCTGACATGGATCTTGGGGTACTTCTGGAGTCTCCCCAGGGGAGTCAGTCCTCGTCTCGAATGCGGGCATGCACTTGCGCTTTCCTCCAGAGCGGTAGCAGCAGTGTCACGCAGTCCGCCGCGTGGATCAAAGGATCTATGTTTTCCGTCGAGTCTTTCCCACGAGGCTTTCCCACGAGGCTTTCCCACAGGGCTGTCCCACGTGCACACGTGGTGGGAGTCGATCCTCGGCTTGAACGTCAAGGCAGTGCAGGGAAAACAGGTTCCTCTGGAATGGACTGACACATCTGGGGGACTCTTGGAATGGTGTCACGACCCTGGAGTTCCTCTCGTCTTTCCTGTGGAGAGCGCCTCCTCTTGAGATGCGACGGGAACGCCGGGAATTCTTTCCCTACGAAACAGGGAAAGGATCCCTCATCTCGAGCTAGGAGTCGGAAACGGGGCTCCCCTGGATGTGTGCGGGACCCCACGTGCTTCCTCTCGAGTGCAGACCGGTATGTCGGGGAACTTCTTGAGTTGCAGCAAGGGTGTGAAGGACCGTTTGGAAGTTCCAGTGGTTAGACGTGATTAGCCTCGAGAAGCTTCAGCGGAAATGGGCCTCATCTCGCCTGGAGGGCAAAACCTCCTGGATTTTCTCGAGGTGCGGCAGGTGCTCTCGACTTACGACGGGGACCTCAGGGACCCGCTCTGGTGGCCTCAGGAAAGGCCAGTCCCCATGCGAGTTCCTTGGGGGCCTCTCGGGATTCCTCTCCCGTCGATGCCGGGCCTAAGAACTTGTGTGGAGTCGGGGCCGGAACCTGAGGATTCCTCTTCAGTGCTGACATGGATCTTGGGGTACTTCTGGAGTCTCCCCAGGGGAGTCAGTCCTCGTCTCGAATGCGGGCATGCACTTGCGCTTTCCTCCAGAGCGGTAGCAGCAGTGTCACGCAGTCCGCCGCGTGAATCAAAGGATCTATGGTTTTCCCTCGAGTCTTTCCCACGAGGCTTTCCCACGAGGCTTTCCCACAGGGCTGTCCCACGTGCACACGTGGTGGGAATTGATCCTCGGCTTGAACGTCAAGGCAGTGCAGGGAAAACAGGTTCCTCTGGAATGGACTGACACATCTGGGGGACTCTTGGAATCGTGGCACGACCCTGGAGTTCCTCTCGACTTTCCTGTGGAGAGCGCCTCCTCTTGAGATGCGACGGGAACGCCGGGAATTCTTTCCCTACGAAACAGGGAAAGGATCCCTCATCTCGAGCTAGGAGGCGGAAACGGGGCTCCCCTGGATGTGTGCGGGACCCACGTGCTTCCTCTCGAGTGGAGACGGGTATGTCGAGGAACTTCTTGAGTTGCAGCAAGGGTGTGAAGGACCCTTTGGAAGTTCCAGTGGTTAGACGTGATTAGCCTCGAGAAGCCTCAGCGGAAATGGGCCTCATCTCGCCTGGAGGGCAAAACCTCCTGGATTTTCTCGAGTTGCGGCAGGTGCTCTCGACTTACGACGGGGACCTCAGGGACCCGCTCTGGTGGCCTCAGGAAAGGCCAGTCCCCATGCGAGTTCCTCGGGGGCCTCTCGGCATTCCTCTCCCGTCGATGCCGGGACCTAAGACCTTGTGTGGAGTCGGGGCCGGAACCTGAGGATTCCTCTCCAGTGCTGACATGGACCTTGGGGTATTTCTGGAGTCTCCCCAGGGGAGTCAGTCCTCGTCTCGAATGCTGGCATGCACTTGCGCTTTCCTCCAGAGCGGTAGCAGCAGTGTCACGCATTCCGCCGCGTGGATCAAAGGATCTATGGTTTTCCCTCGAGTCTTTCCCACGAGGCTTTCCCACGAGGCTTTCCCACAGGGCTGTCCCACGTGCACAGGTGGTGGGAGTCGATCCTCGGCTTGAACGTCAAGGCAGTGCAGGGAAAACAGGTTCCTCTGGAATGGACTGACACATCTGGGGGACTCTTGGAATGGTGGCATGACCCTGGAGTTCCTCTCGCCTTTCCTGTGGAGAGCGCCTCCTCTTGAGATGCGACGGGAACGCCGGGAATTCTTTCCCTACGAAACAGGGAAAGGATCCCTCATCTCGAGCAAGGAGGCGGAAACGGGGCTCCCCTGGATGTGTGCGGGACACCACGTGCTTCCTTTCGGGTGCAGACGGGTATGTCGGGGAACTTCTTGAGTTGCAGCAAGGGTGTGAAGGACCCTTTGGAAGTTCCAGTGGTTAGATGTGATTGGCCTCGAGAAGCCTCAGCGGAAATGGGCCTCATCTCGCCTGGAGGGCAAAACCTCCTGGATTTTCTCGACTTGCGGCATGTGCTCTCGACTTACGACGGGGACCTCAGGGAACCGCTCTGGTGGCCTCAGGAAAGGCCAGTCCCCATGCGAGTTCCTCGGGGGCCTCTCGGGATTCCTCTCCCGTCGATGCCGGGGCCTAAGACCTTGTGTGGAGTCGGGGCCGGAACCTGAGGATTCCTCTCCAGTGCTGAACTGGATCTTGGGGTACTTCTGGATTCTCCCCAGGGGAGTCAGTCCTCGTCTCGAATGCGGGCATGCACTTGTGCTTTCCTCCAGAGCGGTAGCAGCAGTGTCACGCAGGCCGCCGCGTGGATCAAAGGATCTATGGTTTTCCCTCGAGTCTTTCCCACGAGGCTTTCCCACGAGGCTTTCCCACAGGGCTGTCCCTCGTGCACACGTGGTGGGAGTCGATCCTCGGCTTGAACGTCAAGGCAGTGCAGGGAAAACAGGTTCCTCTGGAATGGACTGACACATCTGGGGGACTCTTGGAATGGTGTCACGACCCAGGAGTTCCTCTCGCCTTTCCTGTGGAGAGCACCTCCTCTTGAGATGCGACGGGAACGCCAGGAATTCTTTCCCTACGAAACAGGGAAAGGATCCCTCATCTCGAGCTAGGAGGCGGAAACGGGGCTCACCTGGATGTGGGCGGGACACCACGTGCTTCCTCTCTAGTGGAGACCGGTATGTCGGGGAACTTCTTGAGTTGCAGCAATGGTGTGAAGGACCCTTTGGAAGTTCCAGTGGTTAGATGTGATTGGCCGCGAGAAGCCTCAGCGGAAATGGGCCTCATCTCGCCTGGAGGGCAAAACCTCCTGGATTTTCTCGAGTTGCGGCAGGTGCTCTCGACTTACGACGGGGACCTCAGGGACCCGCTCTGGTGGCCTCAGGAAAGGCCAGTCCCCATGCGAGTTCCTCGGGGGCCTCTCGGCATTCCTCTCCCGTCGATGCCGGGCCTAAGACCTTGTGTGGAGTCGGGGCCGGAACCTGAGGATTCCTCTCCAGTGCTGACATGGATCTTGGGGTACTTCTGGAGTCTCCCCAGGGGAGTCAGTCCTCGTCTCGAATGCGGGCATGCACTTGCGCTTTCCTCCAGAGCGGTAGAAGCAGTGTCATGCAGTCCGCCGCGTGGATCAAAGGATCTATGGTTTTCCCTCGAGTCTTTCCCACGAGGCTTTCCCACGAGGCTTTCCCACAGGGCTGTCCCACGTG
The DNA here is from genome assembly GCF_042477335.2 of Ovis canadensis. Taxonomy (NCBI): domain Eukaryota; kingdom Metazoa; phylum Chordata; class Mammalia; order Artiodactyla; family Bovidae; genus Ovis; species Ovis canadensis. Next base: position 9,762,866 of record NC_091254.1, read on the forward strand.
CACACGTGGTGGGAGTCGATCCTCGGCTTAAACGTCAAGGCAGTGCAGGGAAAACAGGTTCCTCTGGAATGGACTGACACATCTGGGGGACTCTTGGAATGGTGGCACGACCCTGGAGTTCCTCTCGCCTTTCCTGTGGAGAGCGCCTCCTCTTGAGATGCGACGGGAACGCCGGGAATTCTTTCCCTACGAAACAGGGAAAGGATCCCTCATCTCGAGCTAGGAGGCGGAAACGGGGCTCCCCTGGATGTGTGCGGGACCCACGTGCTTCCTCTCGAGTGCAGACCGGTATGTCGGGGAACTTCTTGAGTTGCAGCAAGGGTGTGAAGGACCCTTTGGAAGTTCCAGTGGTTAGACGTGATTAGCCTCGAGAAGCCTCAGCGGAAATGGGCCTCATCTCGCCTGGAGGGCAAAACCTCCTGGATTTTCTCGAGTTGCGGCAGGTGCTCTCGACTTACGACGGGGACCTCAGGGACCCGCTCTGGTGGCCTCAGGAAAGGCCAGTCCCCATGCGAGTTCCTCGGGGGCCTCTCGGGATTCCTCTCCCGTCGATGCCGGGCCTAAGACCTTGTGTGGAGTCGGGGCCGGAACCTGAGGATTCCTCTCCAGTGCTGACATGGATCTTGGGGTACTTCTGGAGTCTCCCCAGGGGAGTCAGTCCTCGTCTCGTATGCGGGCATGCACTTGCGCTTTCCTCCAGAGCGGTAGCAGCAGTGTCACGCAGTCCGCCGCGTGGATCAAAGGATCTATGGTTTTCCCTCGAGTCTTTCCCACGAGGCTTTCCCACGAGGTTTTCCCACAGGGCTGTCCCACGTGCACACGTGGTGGGAATCGATCCTCGGCTTGAACGTCAAGGCAGTGCAGGGAAAACAGGTTCCTCTGGAATGGACTGACACATCTGGGGGTCTCTTGGAATCGTGGCACGACCCTGGAGTTCCTCTCGCCTTTCCTGTGGAGAGCGCCTCCTCTTGAGATGCGACGGGAACGCCGGGAATTCTTTCCCTACGAAACAGGGAAAGGATCCCTCATCTCGACCTAGGAGGCGGAAACGGGGCTCCCCTGGATGTGTGCGGGAAACCACGTGCTTCCTCTCGAGTGGAGAAGGGTATGTCGAGGAACATCTTGAGTTGCAGCAAGGGTGTGAAGGACCCTTTGGAAGTTCCAGTGGTTAGACGTGATTAGCCTCGAGAAGCCTCAGCGGAAATGGGCCTCATCTCGCCTGGAGGGCAAAACCTCCTGGATTTTCTCGAGTTGCGGCAGGTGCTCTCGACTTACGACGGGGACCTCAGGGACTCGCTCTGGTGGCCTCAGGAAAGGCCAGTCCCCATGCGAGTTCCTCGGGGGCCTCTCGGGATTCCTCTCCGGTCGATGCCGGGGCCTAAGACCTTGTGTGGAGTCGGGGCCGGAACCTGAGGATTCCTCTCCAGTGCTGACATGGATCTTGGGGTACTTCTGGAGTCTCCCCAGGGGAGTCAGTCCTCGTCTCGAATGCGGGCATGCACTTGCGCTTTCCTCCAGAGCGGTAGCAGCAGTGTCACGCAGTCCGCCGCGTGGATCAAAGGATCTATGTTTTCCGTCGAGTCTTTCCCACGAGGCTTTCCCACGAGGCTTTCCCACAGGGCTGTCCCACGTGCACACGTGGTGGGAGTCGATCCTCGGCTTGAACGTCAAGGCAGTGCAGGGAAAACAGGTTCCTCTGGAATGGACTGACACATCTGGGGGACTCTTGGAATGGTGTCACGACCCTGGAGTTCCTCTCGTCTTTCCTGTGGAGAGCGCCTCCTCTTGAGATGCGACGGGAACGCCGGGAATTCTTTCCCTACGAAACAGGGAAAGGATCCCACATCTCGAGCTAGGAGGCGGAAACGGGGCTCCCCTGGATGTGTGCGGGACCCACGTGCTTCCTCTCGAGTGCAGACCGGTATGTCGGGGAACTTCTTGAGTTGCAGCAAGGGTGTGAAGGACCCTTTGGAAGTTCCAGTGGTTAGACGTGATTAGCCTCGAGAAGCTTCAGCGGAAATGGGCCTCATCTCGCCTGGAGGGCAAAACCTCCTGGATTTTCTCGAGTTGCGGCAGGTGCTCTCAACTTACGACGGGGACCTCAGGGACCCGCTCTGGTGGCCTCAGGAAAGGCCAGTCCCCATGCGAGTTCCTCGGGGGCCTCTCGGGATTCCTCTCCCGTCGATGCCGGGCCTAAGACCTTGTGTGGAGTGGGGCCGGAACCTGAGGATTCCTCTTCAGTGCTGACATGGATCTTGGGGTACTTCTGGAGTCTCCCCAGGGGAGTCAGTCCTCGTCTCGAATGCGGGCATGCACTTGCGCTTTCCTCCAGAGCGGTAGCAGCAGTGTCACGCAGTCCGCCGCGTGAATCAAAGGATCTATGGTTTTCCCTCGAGTCTTTCCCACGAGGCTTTCCCACGAGGCTTTCCCACAGGGCTGTCCCACGTGCACACGTGGTGGGAATCGATCCTCGGCTTGAACGTCAAGGCAGTGCAGGGAAAACAGGTTCCTCTGGAATGGACTGACACATCTGGGGGACTCTTGGAATCGTGGCACGACCCTGGAGTTCCTCTCGACTTTCCTGTGGAGAGCGCCTCCTCTTGAGATGCGACGGGAACGCCGGGAATTCTTTCCCTACGAAACAGGGAAAGGATCCCTCATCTCGAGCTAGGAGGCGGAAACGGGGCTCCCCTGGATGTGTGCGGGACCCACGTGCTTCCTCTCGAGTGGAGACGGGTATGTCGAGGAACTTCTTGAGTTGCAGCAAGGGTGTGAAGGACCCTTTGGAAGTTCCAGTGGTTAGACGTGATTAGCCTCGAGAAGCCTCAGCGGAAATGGGCCTCATCTCGCCTGGAGGGCAAAACCTCCTGGATTTTCTCGAGTTGCGGCAGGTGCTCTCGACTTACGACGGGGACCTCAGGGACCCGCTCTGGTGGCCTCAGGAAAGGCCAGTCCCCATGCGAGTTCCTCGGGGGCCTCTCGGGATTCCTCTCCCGTCGATGCCGGGACCTAAGACCTTGTGTGGAGTCGGGGCCGGAACCTGAGGATTCCTCTCCAGTGCTGACATGGACCTTGGGGTATTTCTGGAGTCTCCCCAGGGGAGTCAGTCCTCTTCTCGAATGCGGGCATGCACTTGCGCTTTCCTCCAGAGCGGTAGCAGCAGTGTCACGCAGTCCGCCGCGTGGATCAAAGGATCTATGGTTTTCCCTCGAGTCTTTCCCACGAGGCTTTCCCACGAGGCTTTCCCACAGGGCTGTCCCACGTGCACACGTGGTGGGAGTCGATCCTCGGCTTGAACGTCAAGGCAGTGCAGGGAAAACAGGTTCCTCTGTAATGGACTGACACATCTGGGGGACTTTTGGAATGGTGGCACGACCCTGGAGTTCCTCTCGCCTTTCCTGTGGAGAGCGCCTCCTCTTGAGATGCAATGGGAACGCCGGGAATTCTTTCCCTACGAAACAGGGAAAGGATCCCTCATCTCGAGCTAGGAGGCGGAAACGGGGCTCCACTGGATGTGTGCGGGACACCACGTGCTTCCTCTCGAGTGGAGATGGGTATGTCGGGGAACTTCTTGAGTTGCAGCAAGCGTGTGAAGGACCCTTTGGAAGTTCCAGTGGTTAGATGTGATTGGCCTCGAGAAGCCTCAGCGGAAATGGGCCTCATCTCGCCTGGAGGGCAAAACCTCCTGGATTTTCTCGAGTTGCAGCAGGTGCTCTCGACTTACGACGGGAACCTCAGGGAACCGCTCTGGTGGCCTCAGGAAAGGCCAGTCCCCATGCGAGTTCCTCGGGGCCCTCTCGGGATTCCTCTCCCGTCGATGCCGGGGCCTAAGACCTTGTGTGGAGTCGGGGCCGGAACCTGAGGATTCCTCTCCAGTGCTGACATGGATCTTGGGGTACTTCTGGAGTCTCCCCAGGGGAGTCAGTCCTCGTCTCGAATGCGGGCATGCACTTGCGCTTTCCTCCAGAGCGGTAGCAGCAGTGTCACGCAGTCCGCCGCGTGGATCAAAGGATCTGTGGTTTTCCCTCGAGTCTTTCCCACGAGGCTTTCCCACGAGGCTTTCCCACAGGGCTGTCCCACGTGCACACGTGGTGGGAGTCGATCCTCGGCCTGAACGTCAAGGCAGTGCAGGGAAAACAGGTTCCTCTGGAATGGACTGACACATCTGGGGGACTCTTGGAATGGTATCACGACCCTGGAGTTCCTCTCGCCTTTCCTGTGGAGAGCGCCTCCTCTTGAGATGCGACGGGAATGCCGGGAATTCTTTCCCTACGAAACAGGGAAAGGATCCCTCATCTCAAGCTAGGAGGCGGAAACGGGGCTCCCCTGGATGTGTGCGGGACCCACGTGCTTCCTCTCGAGTGGAGACGGGTATGTCGGGGACCTTCTTGAGTTGCAGCAAGGGTGTGAAGGACCCTTTGGAAGTTCCAGTGGTTAGATGTGATTGGCCTCGAGAAGCCTCAGCGGAAATGGGCCTCATCTCGCCTGGAGGGCAAAACCTCCTGGATTTTCTCGAGTTGCGGCATGTGCTCACGACTTACGACGAGGACCTCAGGGACCCGCTTTGGTGGCCTCAGGAAAGGCCAGTCCCCATGCGAGTTCCTCTGGGGATTCCTCTCCCGTCGATGCCGGGGCCTAAGACCTTGTGTGGAGTCGGGGCCGGAACCTGAGGATTCCTCTCCAGTGCTGACATGGATCTTGGGGTACTTCTGGAGTCTCCCCAGGGGAGTCAGTCCTCGTCTCGAATGCGGGCATGCACTTGCGCTTTCCTCCAGAGCGGTAGCAGCAGTGTCACGCAGTCCGCCGCGTGGATCAAAGGATCTATGGTTTTCCCTCGAGTCTTTCCCACGAGGCTTTCCCACAGGGGTGTCCCACGTGCACACGTGGTGGGAGTCGATCCTCGGCTTGAACGTCAAGGCAGTGCAGGGAAAACAGGTTCCTCTGAAATGGACTGACACATCTGGGGACTCTTGGAATGGTGTCACGACCCTGGAGTTCCTCTCGCCTTTCCTGTGGAGAGCGCCTCCTCTTGAGATGCGACGGGAACGCCGGGAATTCTTTCCCTACGAAACAGGGAAAGGATCCCTCATCTCTAGCTAGGAGGCGGAAACGGGGCTCCCCTGGATGTGTGCGGGACACCACGTGCTTCCTCTCGAGTGGAGACGGGTATGTCGGGGAAGTTCTTGAGTTGCAGCAAGGGTGTGAAGGACCCTTTGGAAGTTCCAGTGGTTAGATGTGATTGGCCTCGAGAAGCCTCAGCGGAAATGGGCCTCATCTCGCCTGGAGGGGAAAACCTCCTGGATTTTCTCGAGTTGCGGCAGGTGCTCTCGACTTACGACGGGGACCTCAGGGAACCGCTCTGGTGGCCTCAGGAAAGGCCAGTCCCCATGCGAGTTCCTCGGGGGCCTCTCGGGATTCCTCTCCCGTCGATGCCGGGGCCTAAGACCTTGTGTGGAGTCGGGGCCGGAACCTGAGGATTCCTCTCCAGTGTTGACATGGATCTTGGGGTACTTCTGGAGTCTCCCCAGGGGAGTCAGTCGTAGTCTCGAATGCGGGCATGCACTTGCGCTTTCCTCCAGAGCGGTAGCAGCAGTGTCACGCAGTCTGCCGCGTGGATCAAAGGATCTATGGTTTTCCCTCGAGTCTTTCCCACGAGGCTTTCCCCGAGGCTTTCCCACAGGGCTGTCCCACGTGCACACGTGGTGGGAGTCGATCCTCGGCTTGAACGTCAAGGCAGTGCAGGGAAAACAGGTTCCTCTGGAATGGACTGACACATCTGGGGGACTCTTGGAATGGTGGCACGACCCTGGAGTTCCTCTCGCCTTTCCTGTGGAGAGCGCCTCCTCTTGAGATGCGACGGGAACGCCGGGAATTCTTTCCCTACGAAACAGGGAAAGGATCCCTCAACTCGAGCTAGGAGGCGGAAACGGGGCTCCCCTGGATGTGTGCGGGACCCACGTGCTTCCTCTCGAGTGGAGACGGGTATGTCGGGGAACTTCTTGAATTGCAGCAAGGGTGTGAAGGACCCTTTGGAAGTTCCAGTGGTTAGACGTGATTAGCCTCGAGAAGCCTCAGCGGAAATGGGCCTCATCTCGCCTGGAGGGCAAAACCTCCTGGATTTTCTCGAGTTGCGGCAGGTGCTCTCGACTTACGACGGGGACCTCATGGAGCCGCTCTGGTGGCCTCAGGAAAGGCCAGTCCCCATGCGAGTTCCTCGGGGGCCTCTCGGGATTCCTCTCCCGTCGATGCCGGGGCCTAAGACCCTGTGTGGAGTCGGGGCCGGAACCTGAGGATTCCTCTCCAGTGCTGACATGGATCTTGGGGTACTTCTGGAGTCTCCCCAGGGGAGTCAGTCCTCGTCTCGAATGCGGGCATGCACTTGCGCTTTCCTCCAGAGCGGTAGCAGCAGTGTCACGCAGTCCGCCGCGTGGATCAAAGGATCTATGATTTTCCCTCGAGTCTTTCCCACGAGGCTTTCCCACGAGGCTTTCCCACAGGGCTGTCCCACGTGCACACGTGGTGGGAGTCGATCCTCGGCTTGAACGTCAAGGCAGTGCAGGGAAAACAGGTTCCTCTGGAATGGACTGACACATCTGGGGGACTCTTGGAATGGTGGCACGACCCTGGAGTTCCTCTCGCCTTTCCTGTGGAGAGCGCCTCCTCTTAAGATGCGACGGGAACGCCGGGAAATCTTTCCCTACGAAACAGGGAAAGGATCCCTCATCTCGAGCTAGGAGGCGGAAACGGGGCCCCCCTGGATGTGTGCGGGACACCACGTGCTTCCTCTCGAGTGCAGACGGGTATGCCGGGGAACTTCTTGAGTTGCAGCAAGGGTGTGAAAGACCCTTTGGAAGTTCCAGTGGTTAGATGTGATTGGCCTCGAGAAGCCTCAGCGGAAATGGGCCTCATCTCGCCTGGAGGGCAAAACCTCCTGGATTTTCTCGAGTTGCGGCAGGTGCTCTCGACTTACGACGCGGACCTCAGGGACCCGCTCTGGTGGCCTCAGGAAAGGCCAGTCCCCATGCGAGTTCCTCGGGGGCCTCTCGGGATTCCTCTCCCGTCGATGCCGGGGCCTAAGACCTTGTGTGGAGTCGGGGCCGGAACCTGAGGATTCCTCTCCAGTGCTGACATGGATCTTGGGGTACTTCTGGAGTCTCCCCAGGGGAGTCAGTCCTCGTCTCGAATGCGGGCATGCACTTGCGCTTTCCTCCAGAGCGGTAGCAGCAGTGTCACGCAGTCCGCCGCGTGGATCAAAGGATCTATGGTTTTCCCTCGAGTCTTTCCCACGAGGCTTTCCCACGAGGCTTTCCCACAGGGCTGTCCCACGAGCACACGTGGTGGGAGTCGATCCTCGGCTTGAACGTCAAGGCAGTGCAGGGAAAACAGGTTCCTCTGGAATGGACTGACACATCTGGGGGACTCTTGGAATGTTGGCACGACCCTGGAGTTCCTCTCGCCTTTCCTGTGGAGAGCGCCTCCTCTTGAGATGCGACGGGAACGCCGGGAATTCTTTCCCTACGAAACAGGGAAAGGATCCCTCATCTCGAGCTAGGAGGCGGAAACGGGGCTCCCCTGGATGTGTGCGGGACACCACGTGCTTCCTCTCGAGTGCAGACGGGTATGTGGGGGAACTTCTTGAGTTGCAGCAAGGGTGTGAAGGACCGTTTGGAAGTTCCAGTGGTTAGATGTGATTGGTCTCGAGAAGCCTCAGCGGAAATGGGCCTCATCTCGCCTGGAGGGCAAAACCTCCTGGATTTTCTCGAGTTGCAGCAGGTGCTCTCGACTTACGACGGGGACCCCAGGGACCCGCTCTGGTGGCCTCAGGATAGGCCAGTCCCCATGCGAGTTCCTCGGGGGCCTCTCGGGATTCCTCTCCCGTCGATGCCGGGGCCTAAGACCTTGTGTGGAGTCGGGGCCGGAACCTGAGGAAAACTCTCCAGTGCTGACATGGATCTTGGGGTACTTCTGGAGTCTCCCCAGGGGAGTCAGTCCTCGTCTCGAATGCGGGCATGCACTTGCGCTTTCCTCCAGAGCGGTAGCAGCAGTGTCACGCAGTCCGCCACGTGGTTCAAAGGATCTATGGTTTTCCCTCGAGTCTTTCCCACGAGGCTTTCCCACGAGGCTTTCCCACAGGGCTGTCCCACGTGCACACGTGGTGGGAGTCGATCCTCGGCTTGAACGTCAAGGCAGTGCAGGGAAAATAGGTTCCTCTTGAATGGACTGACACATCTGGGGGACTCTTGGAATGGTGGCACGACCGTGGAGTTCCTCTCGTCTTTCCTGTGGAGAGCGCCTCCTCTTGAGATGCGACGGGAACGCTGGGAATTCTTTCCCTACGAAACAGGGAAAGGATCCCTCATCTCGAGCTAGGAGGCGGAAACGGGGCTCCCCTGGATGTGTGCGGGACCCACGTGCTTCCTCTCGAGCGGAGACGGGTATGTCGGGGAACTTCTTGAGTTGCAGCAAGGGTGTGAAGGACACTTTGGAAGTTCCAGTGGTTAGATGTGATTAGCCTCGAGAAGCCTCTTTGGAAATGGGCCTCATCTCGCCTGGAGGGCAAAACCTCCTGGATTTTCTCGAGTTGCGGCAGGTGCTCTCGACTTACGACGGGGACCTCAGGGACCCGCTCTGGTGGACTCAGGAAAGGCCAGTCCCCATGCGACTTCCTCGGGTCCTCTCGGGATTCCTCTCCCGTCGATGCTGGGGCCTAAGACCTTGTGTGGAGTCGGGGCCGGAACCTGAGGATTCCTCTCCAGTGCTGACATGGATCTTGGGGTACTTCTGGAGTCTCCCCAGGGGAGTCAGTCCTCGTCTCGAATGCGGGCATGCACTTGCGCTTTCCTCCAGAGCGGTAGCAGCAGTGTCACGCAGTCCACCGCGTGGATCAAAAGATCTATGGTTTTCCCTCTAGGCTTTCCCACGAGGCTTTCCCACGAGGCTTTCCCACTGGGTTGTCCCACGTGCACACGTGTTGGGAGTCGATCCTCGGCTTGAACGTCAAGGCAGTGCAGGGAAAACAGGTTCCTCTGGAATGGACTGACACATCTGGGGGTCTCTTGAAATGGTGGCACGACCCTGGAGTTCCTCTCGCCTTTCCTGTGGAGAGCGCCTCCTCTTGAGATGCGACGGGAATGCCGGGAATTCTTTCCTACGAAACAGGGAAAGGATCCCTCATCTCGAGCTAGGAGTCGGAAACGGGGCTACCCTGGATGTGTGCGGGACCCTCGTGCTTCCTCTCGAGTGGAGACGGGTATGTCGGGGAACTTCTAGAGTTGCAGCAAGGGTGTGAAGGACCCTTTGGAAGTTCAAGTGGTTAGACGTGATTAGCCTCGAGAAGCCTCAGCGAAAATGGACTTCATCTCGCCTGGAGGGCAAAATCTCCTGGATTTTCTCGAGTTGTTTCAGGTGCTCTCGACTTACGACGGGGACCTCAGGGACCCGCTCTGGTGACCTCAGTAAAGGCCAGTCCCCATGCGAGTTCCTCGGGGGCCTCTCGGGATTCCTCTCCCGTCGATGCCGGGGCCTAAGACCTTGTGTGGAGTCGGGGCCGGAACCTGAGGATTCCTCTCCAGTGCTGACATGGATCTTGGGGTACTTCTGGAGTCTCCCCAGGGGAGTCAGTCCTCGTCTCGAATGCGGGCATGCACTTGCGCTTTCCTCCAGAGCGGTAGCAGCAGTGTCACGCAGTCCGCCGCGTGGATCAAAGGATCTATGGTTTTCCCTCGAGTCTTTCCCACGAGGCTTTCCAACGAGGCTTTCCACAGGGCTGTCTCACGTGCACACGTGGTGTGACTCGATCCTCGGCTTGAACGTCAAGGCACTGCAGGGAAAACAGGTTCCTCTGGAATGGACTGACACATCTGGGGGACTCTTGGAATGGTGGCACGACCCTGGAGTTCCTCTCGCCTTTCCTGTGGAGAGCGCCTCCTCTTGAGATGCGACGGGAACGGCGGGAATTCTTTCCCTACGAAACAGGGAAAGGATCCCTCATCTCGAGCTAGGAGGCGGAAATGGGGCTCCCATGGATGTTTGCGGGACCCCACGTGCTTCCTCTCGAGTGGAGACGGGTATGTCGGGGAACTTCTTGAGTTGCAGCAAGGGTGTGAAGGACCCTTTGGAAGTTCCAGTGGTTAGATGTCTTTGGCCTCGAGAAGCCTCAGCGGAAATGGGCCTCATCTCGCCTGGAGGGCAAAACCTCCTGGATTTTCTCGAGTTGTGGCAGGTGCTCTCGACTTACGACGGGGACCTCAGGGACCCGCTCTGGTGGCCTCAGGAAAGGCCAGTCCCCATGCGACTTCCACGGGGACCTCTCGGGATTCCTCTCCCGTCGATGCCGGGGCCGAAAACCTTGTGTGGAGTCGGGGCCGGAACCTGAGGATTCCTCTCCAGTGCTGACATGGATCTTGGGGTACTTCTGGAGTCTCCCCAGGGGAGTCAGTCCTCGTCTGGAATGCGGGCATGCACTTGCGCTATCCTCCAGAGCGGTAGCAGCAGTGTCAAGCAGTCCGCCGCGTGCATCAAAGGATCTAAGGTTTTCCCTCGAGTCTTTCCCACGAGGCTTTCCCACGAGGCTTTCCCACAGGGCTGTCCCACGTGCACACGTGGTGGGAGTGGAACCTCGGCTTGAACGTCAAGGCAGTGCAGGGAAAACAGGTTCCTCTGGAATGGACTGACACATCTGGGGGACTCTTGGAATGGTGGCACGACCCTGGAGTTCCTCTCGCCTTTCCTGTGGAGAGCGCCTCCTCTTGAGATGCGATGGGAACGCCGGGAATTCTTTCCCTACGAAACAGGGAAAGGATCCCTCATCTCGAGCTAGGAGGCGGAAACGGGGCTCCCCTGGATGTGTGCGGGACCCCACGTGCTTCCTCTCGAGTGGAGACGGGTATGTCGGGGAACTTCTTGAGTTGCAGCAAGGGTGTGAAGGACCCTTTGGAAGTTCCAGTGGTTAGACGTGATTAGCCTCGAGAAGCCTCAGCGGAAATGGGCCTCATCTCGCCTGGAGGGCAAAACCTCCTGGATTTTCTCGAGTTGCGGCAGGTGCTCTCGACTTACGACGGGGACCTCAGGGACCCGCTCTGGTGGCCTCAGGAAAGGCCAGTCCCCATGCGAGTTCCTCGGGGGCCTCTCGGGATTCCTCTCCCGTCGATGCCGGGGCCTAAGAACTTGTGTGCAGTCGGGGCCGGAACCTGAGGATTCCTCTCCAGTGCTGACATGGATCTTGGGGTAATTCTGGAGTCTCCCCAGGGGAGTCAGTCCTCGTCTCGAATGCGGGCATGCACTTGCGCTTTCCTCCAGAGCGGTAGCAGCAGTGTCACGCAGTCCGCCGCGTGGATCAAAGGATCTATGGTTTTCCCTCGAGTCTTTCCCACGAGGCTTTCCCACGAGGCTTTCCCACAGGGCTGTCCCACGTGCACACGTGGTGGGAGTCGATCCTCGGCTTGAACGTCAAGGCAGTGCAGGGAAAACAGGTTCCTCGGGAATGGACTGACACATCTGGGGGTCTCTTGGAATGGTGGCACGACCCTGGAGTTCCTCTCGCCTTTCCTGTGGAGAGCGCCTCCTCTTGAGATGCGACGGGAACGCCGGGAATTCTTTCCCTACGAAACAGGGAAAGGATCCATCATCGCGAGCTAGGAGGCGGAAACGGGGCTCCCCTGGATGTGTGCGGGACCCCACGTGCTTCCTCTCGAGTGGAGACGGGTATGTCGGGGAACTTCTTGAGTTGCAGCAAGGGTGTGAAGGACCCTTTGGAAGTTCCAGTGGTTAGACGTGATTAGCCTCGAGAAGCCTCAGTGGAAATGGGCCTCATCTCGCCTGGAGGGCAAAACCTCCTGGATTTTCTCGAGTTGCGGAAGGTGCTCTCGACTTACGACGGGGACCTCAGAGACCCGCTCTGGTGGCCTCAGGAAAGGCCAGTCCCAATGAGAGTTCCTCGGGTCCTCTCGGGATTCCTCTCCCGTCGATGCTGGGGCCTAAGACCTTGTGTGGAGTCGGGGCCGGAACCTGAGGATTCCTCTCCAGTGCTGACATGGATCTTGGGGTACTTCTGGAGTCTCCCCAGGGGAGTCAGTCCTCGTCTCGAATGCGGGCATGCACTTGCGCTTTCCTCCAGAGCGGTAGCAGCAGTGTCACGCAGTCGGCCGCGTGGATCAAAGGATCTATGATTTTCCCTCGAGTCTTTCCCACGAGGCTTTCCAACGAGGCTTTCCACAGGGCTGTCTCACGTGCACACGTGGTGTGACTCGATCCTCGGCTTGAACGTCAAGGCAGTGCAGGGAAAACAGGTTCCTCTGGAATGGACAGACACATCTGGGGGGCTCTTGGAATGGTGGCACGACCCTGGAGTTCCTCTCGCCTTTCCTGTGGAGAGCGCCTCCTCTTGAGATGCGACGGGAACGCCGGGAATTCTTTCCCTACGAAACAGGGAAAGGATCCCTCATCTCGAGCTGGGAGGCGGAAATGGGGCTCCCATGGATGTTTGCGGGACCCCACGTACTTCCTCTCGAGTGGAGACGGGTATGTCGGGGAACTTCTTGAGTTGCAGCAAGGGTGTGAAGGACCCTTTGGAAGTTCCAGTGGTTAGATGTCTTTGGCCTCGAGAAGCCTCAGCGGAAATGGGCCTCATCTCGCCTGGAGGGCAAAACCTCCTGGATTTTCTCGAGTTGCGGCAGGTGCTCTCGACTTACGACGGGGACCTCAGGGACCCGCTCTGGTGGCCTCAGGAAAGGCCAGTCCCCATGCGACTTCCAAGGGGGCCTCTCGGGATTCCTCTCCCGTCGATGCCGGGGCCGAAAACCTTGTGTGGAGTCGGGGCCGGAATCTGAGGATTCCTCTCCAGTGCTGACATGGACCTTGGGGTACTTCTGGAGTCTCCCCAGGGAGTCAGTCCTCGTCTGGAATGCGGGCATGCACCTGCGCTATCCTCCAGAGCGGTAGCAGCAGTGTCAAGCAGTCCGCCGCGTGCATCAAAGGATCTATGGTTTTCCCTCGAGTCTTTCCCACGAGGCTTTCCCACGAGGCTTTCCCACAGGGCTGTCCCACGTGCACAGGTGGTGGGAGTCGATCCTCTGCTTGAACGTCAAGGCAGTGCAGGGAAAACAGGTTCCTCTGGAATGGACTGACACATCTGGGCGTCTCTTGGAATGGTGGCACGACCCTGGAGTTCCTCTCGCCTCTCCTGTGGAGAGCCCCTCCTCTTGAGATGCGACGGGAACGCCGGGAATTCTTTCCCTACGAAACAGGGAAAGGATCCCTCATCTCGAGCTAGGAGGCGGAAACGGGGCTCCCCTGGATGTGTGCGGGACCCCACGTGCTTCCTCTCGAGTGGAGACGGGTATGTCGGGGAACTTCTTGAGTTGCAGCAAGGGTGTGAAGGACCCTTTGGAAGTTCCAGTGGTTAGACGTGATTAGCCTCGAGAAGCCTCAGCGGAAATGGGCCTCATCTCGCCTGGAGGGCAAAACCTCCTGGATTTTCTCGACTTGCGGCAGGTGCTCTCGACTTACGACGGGGACCTCGGGGACCCGCTCTGGTGACCTCAGGAAATGCCAGTCCCCATGCGAGTTCCTCGGGGGCCTCTCGGGATTCCTCTCCCGTCGATGCCGGGGCCTAAGACCTTGTGTGGAGTCGGGGCCGGAACCTGAAGATTCCTCTCCAGTGCTGACATGGATCTTGGGGTACTTCTGGAGTCTCCCCAGGGGAGTCAGTCCTCGTCTGGAATGCGGGCATGCACTTGCGCTTTCCTCCAGAGCGGTAGCAGCAGTGTCACGCAGTCCGCCGCGTGGATCAAAGGATCTATGGTTTTCCCTCGAGTCTTTCCCACGAGGCTTTCCCACGAGGCTTTCCCACAGGGCTGTCCCACGTGCACACGTGGTGGGAGTCGATCCTCGGCTTGAACGTCAAGGCAGTGCAGGGAAAACAGGTTCCTCTGGAATGGACTGACACATCTGGGGGACTCTTGGAATGGTGGCACGACCCTGGAGTTCCTCTCGCCTTTCCTGTGCAGAGCGCCTCCTCTTGAGATGCGACGGGAACGCCGGGAATTCTTTCCCTACGAAACAGGGAAAGGATCCCTCATCTCGAGCTAGGAGGCGGAAACGGGGCTCCCCTGGATGTGTGCAGGACCCCACGTGCTTCCTCTCGAGTGGAGACGGGTATGTCGGGGAACTTCTTGAGTTGCAGCAAGGGTGTGAAGGACCCTTTGGAAGTTCCAGTGGTTAGACGTGATTAGCCTCGAGAAGCCTCAGCGGAAATGGGCCTCATCTCGCCTGGTGGGCAAAACCTCCTGGATTTTCTCGAGTTGCGGCAGGTGCTCTCGACTTACGACGGGGACCTCAGGGACCCGCTCTGGTGGCCTCAGGTAAGGCCAGTCCCCATGCGAGTTCCTCGGGGGCCTCTCGGCATTCCTCTCCCGTCGATGCCGGGGCCTAAGAACTTGTGTGGAGTCGGGGCCGGAACCTGAGGATTCCTCTCCAGTGCTGACATGGATCTTGGGGTACTTCTGGAGTCTCCCCAGGGGAGTCAGTCCTCGTCTCGAATGCGGGCATGCACTTGCGCTTTCCTCCAGAGCGGTAGCAGCAGTGTCACGCAGTCCGCCGCGTGGATCAAAGGATCTATGGTTTTCCCTCGAGTCTTTCCCACGAGGCTTTCCCACGAGGCTTTCCCACAGGGCTGTCCCACGTGCACACGTGGTGGGAGTCGATCCTCGGCTTGAACGTCAAGGCAGTGCAGGGAAAACAGGTTCCTCTGGAATGGACTGACACATCTGGGGGACTCTTGGAATGGTGGCACGACCCTGGAGTTCCTCTCGCCTTTCCTGTGGAGAGCGCCTCCTCTTGAGATGCGACGGGAACGCCGGGAATTCTTTCCCTACGAAACAGGGAAAGGATCCCTCATCTCGAGCTAGGAGGCGGAAACGGGGCTCCCCTGGATGTGTGCGGGACCCCACGTGCTTCCTCTCGAGTGGAGACGTGTATGTCGGGGCACTTCTTGAGTTGCAGCAAGGGTGTGAAGGACCCTTTGGAAGTTCCAGTGGTTAGACGTGATTAGCCTCGAGAAGCCTCAGCGGAAATGGGCCTCATCTCGCCTGGAGGGCAAAACCTCCTGGATTTTCTCGAGTTGCGGCAGGTGCTCTCGACTTACGACGGGGACCTCAGGGACCCGCTCTGGTGGCCTCAGGAAAGGCCAGTCCCCATGCGAGTTCCTCGGGGGCCTCTCGGGATTCCTCTCCCGTCGATGCCGGGGCCTAAGAACTTGTGTGCAGTCGGGGCCGGAACCTGAGGATTCCTCTCCAGTGCTGACATGGATCTTGGGGTAATTCTGGAGTCTCCCCAGGGGAGTCAGTCCTCGTCTCGAATGCGGGCATGCACTTGCGCTTTCCTCCAGAGCGGTAGCAGCAGTGTCACGCAGTCCGCCGCGTGGATCAAAGGATCTATGGTTTTCCCTCGAGTCTTTCCCACGAGGCTTTCCCACGAGGCTTTCCCACAGGGCTGTCCCACGTGCACACGTGGTGGGAGTCGATCCTCGGCTTGAACGTCAAGGCAGTGCAGGGAAAACAGGTTCCTCTGGAATGGACTGACACATCTGGGCGTCTCTTGGAATGGTGGCACGACCCTGGAGTTCCTCTCGCCTCTCCTGTGGAGAGCCCCTCCTCTTGAGATGCGACGGGAACGCCGGGAATTCTTTCCCTACGAAACAGGGAAAGGATCCCTCATCTCGAGCTAGGAGGCGGAAACGGGGCTCCCCTGGATGTGTGCGGGACCCCACGTGCTTCCTCTCGAGTGGAGACGGGTATGTCGGGGAACTTCTTGAGTTGCAGCAAGGGTGTGAAGGACCCTTTGGAAGTTCCAGTGGTTAGATGTGATTAGCCTCGAGAAGCCTCAGCGGAAATGGGCCTCATCTCGCCTGGAGGGCAAAACCTCCTGGATTTTCTCGACTTGCGGCATGTGCTCTCGACTTACGACGGGGACCTCGGGGACCCGCTCTGGTGACCTCAGGAAATGCCAGTCCCCATGCGAGTTCCTCGGGGGCCTCTCGGGATTCCTCTCCCGTCGATGCCGGGGCCTAAGACCTTGTGTGGAGTCGGGGCCGGAACCTGAAGATTCCTCTCCAGTGCTGACATGGATCTTGGGGTACTTCTGGAGTCTCCCCAGGGGAGTCAGTCCTCGTCTGGAATGCGGGCATGCACTTGCGCTTTCCTCCAGAGCGGTAGCAGCAGTGTCACGCAGTCCGCCGCGTGGATCAAAGGATCTATGGTTTTCCCTCGAGTCTTTCCCACGAGGCTTTCCCACGAGGCTTTCCCACAGGGCTGTCCCACGTGCACACGTGGTGGGAGTCGATCCTCGGCTTGAACGTCAAGGCAGTGCAGGGAAAACAGGTTCCTCTGGAATGGACTGACACATCTGGGGGACTCTTGGAATGGTGGCACGACCCTGGAGTTCCTCTCGCCTTTCCTGTGCAGAGCGCCTCCTCTTGAGATGCGACGGGAACGCCGGGAATTCTTTCCCTACGAAACAGGGAAAGGATCCCTCATCTCGAGCTAGGAGGCGGAAACGGGGCTCCCCTGGATGTGTGCAGGACCCCACGTGCTTCCTCTCGAGTGGAGACGGGTATGTCGGGGAACTTCTTGAGTTGCAGCAAGGGTGTGAAGGACCCTTTGGAAGTTCCAGTGGTTAGACGTGATTAGCCTCGAGAAGCCTCAGCGGAAATGGGCCTCATCTCGCCTGGTGGGCAAAACCTCCTGGATTTTCTCGAGTTGCGGCAGGTGCTCTCGACTTACGACGGGGACCTCAGGGACCCGCTCTGGTGGCCTCAGGAAAGGCCAGTCCCCATGCGAGTTCCTCGGGGGCCTCTCGGCATTCCTCTCCCGTCGATGCCGGGGCCTAAGAACTTGTGTGGAGTCGGGGCCGGAACCTGAGGATTCCTCTCCAGTGCTGACATGGAATTTGGGGTACTTCTGGAGTCTCCCCAGGGGAGTCAGTCCTCGTCTCGAATGCGGGCATGCACTTGCGCTTTCCTCCAGAGCGGTAGCAGCAGTGTCACGCAGTCCGCCGCGTGGATCAAAGGATCTATGGTTTTCCCTCGAGTCTTTCCCACGAGGCTTTCCCACGAGGCTTTCCCACAGGGCTGTCCCACGTGCACACGTGGTGGGAGTGGATCCTCGGCTTGAACGTCAAGGCAGTGCAGGGAAAACAGGTTCCTCTGGAATGGACTGACACATCTGGGGGACTCTTGGAATGGTGGCACGACCCTGGAGTTCCTCTCGCCTTTCCTGTGGAGAGCGCCTCCTCTTGAGATGCGACGGGAACGCCGGGAATTCTTTCCCTACGAAACAGGGAAAGGATCCCTCATCTCGAGCTAGGAGGCGGAAACGGGGCTCCCCTGGATGTGTGCGGGACCCCACGTGCTTCCTCTCGAGTGGAGACGTGTATGTCGGGGCACTTCTTGAGTTGCAGCAAGGGTGTGAAGGACCCTTTGGAAGTTCCAGTGGTTAGACGTGATTAGCCTCGAGAAGCCTCAGCGGAAATGGGCCTCATCTCGCCTGGAGGGCAAAACCTCCTGGATTTTCTCGAGTTGCGGCAGGTGCTCTCGACTTACGACGGGGACCTCAGGGACCCGCTCTGGTGGCCTCAGGAAAGGCCAGTCCCCATGCGAGTTCCTCGGGGGCCTCTCGGGATTCCTCTCCCGTCGATGCCGGGGCCTAAGAACTTGTGTGCAGTCGGGGCCGGAACCTGAGGATTCCTCTCCAGTGCTGACATGGATCTTGGGGTAATTCTGGAGTCTCCCCAGGGGAGTCAGTCCTCGTCTCGAATGCGGGCATGCACTTGCGCTTTCCTCCAGAGCGGTAGCAGCAGTGTCACGCAGTCCGCCGCGTGGATCAAAGGATCTATGGTTTTCCCTCGAGTCTTTCCCACGAGGCTTTCCCACGAGGCTTTCCCACAGGGCTGTCCCACGTGCACACGTGGTGGGAGTGGATCCTCGGCTTGAACGTCAAGGCAGTGCAGGGAAAACAGGTTCCTCTGGAATGGACTGACACATCTGGGGGACTCTTGGAATGGTGGCACGACCCTGGAGTTCCTCTCGCCTTTCCTGTGGAGAGCGCCTCCTCTTGAGATGCGACGGGAACGCCGGGAATTCTTTCCCTACGAAACAGGGAAAGGATCCCTCATCTCGAGCTAGGAGGCGGAAACGGGGCTCCCCTGGATGTGTGCGGGACCCCACGTGCTTCCTCTCGAGTGGAGACGGGTATGTCGGGGCACTTCTTGAGTTGCAGCAAGGGTGTGAAGGACCCTTTGGAAGTTCCAGTGGTTAGACGTGATTAGCCTCGAGAAGCCTCAGCGGAAATGGGCCTCATCTCGCCTGGAGGGCAAAACCTCCTGGATTTTCTCGAGTTGCGGCAGGTGCTCTCGACTTACGACGGGGACCTCAGGGACCCGCTCTGGTGGCCTCAGGAAAGGCCAGTCCCCATGCGAGTTCCTCGGGGGCCTCTCGGGATTCCTCTCCCGTCGATGCCGGGGCCTAAGAACTTGTGTGCAGTCGGGGCCGGAACCTGAGGATTCCTCTCCAGTGCTGACATGGATCTTGGGGTAATTCTGGAGTCTCCCCAGGGGAGTCAGTCCTCGTCTCGAATGCGGGCATGCACTTGCGCTTTCCTCCAGAGCGGTAGCAGCAGTGTCACGCAGTCCGCCGCGTGGATCAAAGGATCTATGGTTTTCCCTCGAGTCTTTCCCACGAGGCTTTCCCACGAGGCTTTCCCACAGGGCTGTCCCACGTGCACACGTGGTGGGAGTCGATCCTCGGCTTGAACGTCAAGGCAGTGCAGGGAAAACAGGTTCCTCTGGAATGGACTGACACATCTGGGCGTCTCTTGGAATGGTGGCACGACCCTGGAGTTCCTCTCGCCTCTCCTGTGGAGAGCCCCTCCTCTTGAGATGCGACGGGAACGCCGGGAATTCTTTCCCTACGAAACAGGGAAAGGATCCCTCATCTCGAGCTAGGAGGCGGAAACGGGGCTCCCCTGGATGTGTGCGTGACCCCACGTGCTTCCTCTCGAGTGGAGACGGGTATGTCGGGGAACTTCTTGAGTTGCAGCAAGGGTGTGAAGGACCCTTTGGAAGTTCCAGTGGTTAGATGTGATTAGCCTCGAGAAGCCTCAGCGGAAATGGGCCTCATCTCGCCTGGAGGGCAAAACCTCCTGGATTTTCTCGACTTGCGGCATGTGCTCTCGACTTACGACGGGGACCTCGGGGACCCGCTCTGGTGACCTCAGGAAATGCCAGTCCCCATGCGAGTTCCTCGGGGGCCTCTCGGGATTCCTCTCCCGTCGATGCCGGGGCCTAAGACCTTGTGTGGAGTCGGGGCCGGAACCTGAAGATTCCTCTCCAGTGCTGACATGGATCTTGGGGTACTTCTGGAGTCTCCCCAGGGGAGTCAGTCCTCGTCTGGAATGCGGGCATGCACTTGCGCTTTCCTCCAGAGCGGTAGCAGCAGTGTCACGCAGTCCGCCGCGTGGATCAAAGGATCTATGGTTTTCCCTCGAGTCTTTCCCACGAGGCTTTCCCACGAGGCTTTCCCACAGGGCTGTCCCACGTGCACACGTGGTGGGAGTCGATCCTCGGCTTGAACGTCAAGGCAGTGCAGGGAAAACAGGTTCCTCTGGAATGGACTGACACATCTGGGGGACTCTTGGAATGGTGGCACGACCCTGGAGTTCCTCTCGCCTTTCCTGTGCAGAGCGCCTCCTCTTGAGATGCGACGGGAACGCCGGGAATTCTTTCCCTACGAAACAGGGAAAGGATCCCTCATCTCGAGCTAGGAGGCGGAAACGGGGCTCCCCTGGATGTGTGCAGGACCCCACGTGCTTCCTCTCGAGTGGAGACGGGTATGTCGGGGAACTTCTTGAGTTGCAGCAAGGGTGTGAAGGACCCTTTGGAAGTTCCAGTGGTTAGACGTGATTAGCCTCGAGAAGCCTCAGCGGAAATGGGCCTCATCTCGCCTGGTGGGCAAAACCTCCTGGATTTTCTCGAGTTGCGGCAGGTGCTCTCGACTTACGACGGGGACCTCAGGGACCCGCTCTGGTGGCCTCAGGAAAGGCCAGTCCCCATGCGAGTTCCTCGGGGGCCTCTCGGCATTCCTCTCCCGTCGATGCCGGGGCCTAAGAACTTGTGTGGATTCGGGGCCGGAACCTGAGGATTCCTCTCCAGTGCTGACATGGAATTTGGGGTACTTCTGGAGTCTCCCCAGGGGAGTCAGTCCTCGTCTCGAATGCGGGCATGCACTTGCGCTTTCCTCCAGAGCGGTAGCAGCAGTGTCACGCAGTCCGCCGCGTGGATCAAAGGATCTATGGTTTTCCCTCGAGTCTTTCCCACGAGGCTTTCCCACGAGGCTTTCCCACAGGGCTGTCCCACGTGCACACGTGGTGGGAGTGGATCCTCGGCTTGAACGTCAAGGCAGTGCAGGGAAAACAGGTTCCTCTGGAATGGACTGACACATCTGGGGGACTCTTGGAATGGTGGCACGACCCTGGAGTTCCTCTCGCCTTTCCTGTGGAGAGCGCCTCCTCTTGAGATGCGACGGGAACGCCGGGAATTCTTTCCCTACGAAACAGGGAAAGGATCCCTCATCTCGAGCTAGGAGGCGGAAACGGGGCTCCCCTGGATGTGTGCGGGACCCCACGTGCTTCCTCTCGAGTGGAGACGTGTATGTCGGGGCACTTCTTGAGTTGCAGCAAGGGTGTGAAGGACCCTTTGGAAGTTCCAGTGGTTAGACGTGATTAGCCTCGAGAAGCCTCAGCGGAAATGGGCCTCATCTCGCCTGGAGGGCAAAACCTCCTGGATTTTCTCGAGTTGCGGCAGGTGCTCTCGACTTACGACGGGGACCTCAGGGACCCGCTCTGGTGGCCTCAGGAAAGGCCAGTCCCCATGCGAGTTCCTCGGGGGCCTCTCGGGATTCCTCTCCCGTCGATGCCGGGGCCTAAGAACTTGTGTGCAGTCGGGGCCGGAACCTGAGGATTCCTCTCCAGTGCTGACATGGATCTTGGGGTAATTCTGGAGTCTCCCCAGGGGAGTCAGTCCTCGTCTCGAATGCGGGCATGCACTTGCGCTTTCCTCCAGAGCGGTAGCAGCAGTGTCACGCAGTCCGCCGCGTGGATCAAAGGATCTATGGTTTTCCCTCGAGTCTTTCCCACGAGGCTTTCCCACGAGGCTTTCCCACAGGGCTGTCCCACGTGCACACGTGGTGGGAGTGGATCCTCGGCTTGAACGTCAAGGCAGTGCAGGGAAAACAGGTTCCTCTGGAATGGACTGACACATCTGGGGGACTCTTGGAATGGTGGCACGACCCTGGAGTTCCTGTCGCCTTTCCTGTGGAGAGCGCCTCCTCTTGAGATGCGACGGGAACGCCGGGAATTCTTTCCCTACGAAACAGGGAAAGGATCCCTCATCTCGAGCTAGGAGGCGGAAACGGGGCTCCCCTGGATGTGTGCGGGACCCCACGTGCTTCCTCTCGAGTGGAGACGGGTATGTCGGGGAACTTCTTGAGTTGCAGCAAGGGTGTGATGGACCCTTTGGAAGTTCCAGTGGTTAGACGTGATTAGCCTCGAGAAGCCTCAGCGGAAATGGGCCTCATCTCGCCTGGAGGGCAAAACCTCCTGGATTTTCTCGAGTTGCGGCATGTGCTCTCGACTTACGACGGGGACCTCAGGGACCCGCTCTGGTGGCCTCAGGAAAGGCCAGTCCCCATGCGAGTTCCTCGGGGGCCTCTCGGGATTCCTCTCCCGTCGATGCCGGGGCCTAAGACCTTGTGTGGAGTCGGGGCCGGAACCTGAGGATTCCTCTCCAGTGCTGACATGGATCTTGGGGTACTTCTGGAGTCTCCCCAGGGGAGTCAGTCCTCGTCTCGAATGCGGGCATGCACTTGCACTTTCCTCCAGAGCGGTAGCAGCAGTGTCACGCAGTCCGCCGCGTGGATCAAAGGATCTATGGTTTTCCCTCGAGTCTTTCCCACGAGGCTTTCCCACGAGGCTTTCCCACAGGGCTGTCCCACGTGCACACGTGGTGGGAGTGGATCCTCGGCTTGAACGTCAAGGCAGTGCAGGGAAAACAGGTTCCTCTGGAATGGACTGACACATCTGGGGGACTCTTGGAATGGTGGCACGACCCTGGAGTTCCTCTCGCCTTTCCTGTGGAGAGCGCCTCCTCTTGAGATGCGACGGGAACGCCGGGAATTCTTTCCCTACGAAACAGGGAAAGGATCCCTCATCTCGAGCTAGGAGGCGGAAACGGGGCTCCCCTGGATGTGTGCGGGACCCCACGTGCTTCCTCTCGATTGGAGACGTGTATGTCGGGGCACTTCTTGAGTTGCAGGAAGGGTGTGAAGGACCCTTTGGAAGTTCCAGTGGTTAGACGTGATTAGCCTCGAGAAGCCTCAGCGGAAATGGGCCTCATCTCGCCTGGAGGGCAAAACCTCCTGGATTTTCTCGAGTTGCGGCAGGTGCTCTCGACTTACGACGGGGACCTCAGGGACCCGCTCTGGTGGCCTCAGGAAAGGCCAGTCCCCATGCGAGTTCCTCGGGGGCCTCTCGGGATTCCTCTCCCGTCGATGCCGGGGCCTAAGACCTTGTGTGGAGTCGGGGCCGGAACCTGAGGATTCCTCTCCAGTGCTGACATGGATCTTGGGGTACTTCTGGAGTCTCCCCAGGGGAGTCAGTCCTCGTCTCGAATGCGGGCATGCACTTGCGCTTTCCTCCAGAGCGGTAGCAGCAGTGTCACGCAGTCCGCCGCGTGGATCAAAGTATCTATGGTTTTCCCTCGAGTCTTTCCCACGAGGCTTTCCCACGAGGCTTTCCCACAGGGCTGTCCCACGTGCACACGTGGTGGGAGTGGATCCTCGGCTTGAACGTCAAGGCAGTGCAGGGAAAACAGGTTCCTCTGGAATGGACTGACACATCTGGGGGACTCTTGGAATGGTGGCACGACCCTGGAGTTCCTCTCGCCTTTCCTGTGGAGAGCGCCTCCTCTTGAGATGCGACGGGAACGCCGGGAATTCTTTCCCTACGAAACAGGGAAAGGATCCCTCATCTCGAGCTAGGAGGCGGAAACGGGGCTCCCCTGGATGTGTGCGGGACCCCACGTGCTTCCTCTCGAGTGGAGACGGGTATGTCGGGAACTTCTTGAGTTGCAGCAAGGGTGTGAAGGACCCTTTGGAAGTTCCAGTGGTTAGACGTGATTAGCCTCGAGAAGCCTCAGCGGAAATGGGCCTCATCTCGCCTGGAGGGCAAAGCCTCCTGGATTTTCTCGAGTTGCGGCAGGTGCTCTCGACTTACGACGGGGACCTCAGGGACCCGCTCTGGTGGCCTCAGGAAAGGCCAGTCCCCATGCGAGTTCCTCGGGGGCCTCTCGGCATTCCTCTCCCGTCGATGCTGGGGCCTAAGACCTTGTGTGGAGTCGGGGCCGGAACCTGAGGATTCCTCTCCAGTGCTGACATGGATCTTGGGGTACTTCTGGAGTCTCCCCAGGGGAGTCAGTCCTCGTCTCGAATGCGGGCATGCACTTGCGCTTTCCTCCAGAGCGGTAGCAGCAGTGTCACGCAGTCCGCCGCGTGGATCAAAGGATCTATGGTTTTCCCTCGAGTCTTTCCCACGAGGCTTTCCCACGAGGCTTTCCCACAGGGCTGTCCCACCTGCACACCTGGTGGGAGTGGATCCTCGGCTTGAACGTCAAGGCAGTGCAGGGAAAACAGGTTCCTCTGGAATGGACTGACACATCTGGGGGACTCTTGGAATGGTGGCACGACCCTGGAGTTCCTCTCTCCTTTCCTGTGGAGAGCGCCTCCTCTTGAGATGCGACGGGAACGCCGGGAATTCTTTCCCTACGAAACAGGGAAAGGATCCCTCATCTCGAGCTAGGAGGCGGAAACGGGGCTCCCCTGGATGTGTGCGGGACCCCACGTGCTTCCTCTCGAGTGGAGACGGGTATGTCGGGGAACTTCTTGAGTTGCAGCAAGGGTGTGAAGGACCCTTTGGAAGTTCCAGTGGTTAGACGTGATTAGCCTCGAGAAGCCTCAGCGGAAATGGGCCTCATCTCGCCTGGAGGGCAAAACCTCCTGGATTTTCTCGAGTTGCGGCAGGGGCTCTCGACTTACGACGGGGACCTCAGGGACCCGCTCTGGTGGCCTCAGGAAAGGCCAGTCCCCATGCGAGTTCCTCGGGGGCCTCTCGGGATTCCTCTCCCGTCGATGCCGGGTCTTAAGACCTTGTGTGGAGTCGGGGCCGGAACCTGAGGATTCCTCTCAAGTGCTGACATGGATCTTGGGGTACTTCTGGAGCCTCCCCAGGGGAGTCAGTCCTCGTCTCGAATACGGGCATGCACTTGTGCTTTCCTCCAGAGCGGTAGCAGCAGTGTCACGCAGTCCGCCGCGTGGATCAAAGGATCTATGGTTTTCCCTCGAGTCTTTCCCACGAGGCTTTCCCACGAGGCTTTCCCACAGGGCTGTCCCACGTGCACACGTGGTGGGAGTGGATCCTCGGCTTGAACGTCAAGGCAGTGCAGGGAAAACAGGTTCCTCTGGAATGGACTGACACATCTGGGGGACTCTTGGAATGGTGGCACGACCCTGGAGTTCCTCTCGCCTTTCCTGTGGAGAGCGCCTCCTCTTGAGATGCGACGGGAACGCCGGGAATTCTTTCCCTACGAAACAGGGAAAGGATCCCTCATCTCGAGCTAGGAGGCGGAAACGGGGCTCCCCTGGATGTGTGCGGGACCCCACGTGCTTCCTCTCGAGTGGAGACGGGTATGTCGGGGAACTTCTTGAGTTGCAGCAAGGGTGTGAAGGACCCTTTGGAAGTTCCAGTGGTTAGACGTGATTAGCCTCGAGAAGCCTCAGCGGAAATGGGCCTCATCTCGCCTGGAGGGCAAAACCTCCTGGATTTTCTCGAGTTGCGGCAGGTGCTCTCGACTTACGACGGGGACCTCAGGGACCCGCTCTGGTGGCCTCAGGAAAGGCCAGTCCCCATGCGAGTTCCTCGGGGGCCTCTCGGCATTCCTCTCCCGTCGATGCCGGGGCCTAAGACCTTGTGTGGAGTCGGGGCCGGAACCTGAGGATTCCTCTCCAGTGCTGACATGGATCTTGGGGTACTTCTGGAGTCTCCCCAGGGGAGTCAGTCCTCGTCTCGAATGCGGGCATGCACTTGCGCTTTCCTCCAGAGCGGTAGCAGCAGTGTCACGCAGTCCGCCGCGTGGATCAAAGGATCTATGGTTTTCCCTCGAGTCTTTCCCACGAGGCTTTCCCACGAGGCTTTCCCACAGGGCTGTCCCACGTGCACACGTGGTGGGAGTGGATCCTCGGCTTGAACGTCAAGGCAGTGCAGGGAAAACAGGTTCCTCTGGAATGGACTGAAACATCTGGGGGACTCTTGGTATGGTGGCACGACCCTGGAGTTCCTCTCGCCTTTCCTGTGGAGAGCGCCTCCTCTTGAGATGCGACGGAAACGCCGGGAATTCTTTCCCTACGAAACAGGGAAAGGATCCCTCATCTCGAGCTAGGAGGCGGAAACGAGGCTCCCCTGGATGTGTGCGGGACCCCACGTGCTTCCTCTCGAGTGGAGACGGGTATGTCGGGGAACTTCTTGAGTTGCAGCAAGGGTGTGAAGGACCCTTTGGAAGTTCCAGTGGTTAGACGTGATTAGCCTCGAGAAGCCTCAGCGGAAATGGGCCTCATCTCGCCTGGAGGGCAAAACCTCCTGGATTTTCTCGAGTTGCGGCAGGTGCTCTCGACTTACGACGGGGACCTCAGGGACCCGCTCTGGTGGCCTCAGGAAAGGCCAGTCCCCATGCGAGTTCCTCGGGGGCCTCTCGGGATTCCTCTCCCGTCGATGCCGGGGCCTAAGACCTTGTGTGGAGTCGGGGCCGGAACCTGAGGATTCCTCTCCAGTGCTGACATGGATCTTGGGGTACTTCTGGAGTCTCCCCAGGGGAGTCAGTCCTCGTCTCGAATGTGGGCATGCACTTGCGCTTTCCTCCAGAGCGGTAGCAGCAGTGTCACGCAGTCCGCCGCGTGGATCAAAGGATCTATGGTTTTCCCTCGAGTCTTTCCCACGAGGCTTTCCCACGAGGCTTTCCCACAGGGCTGTCCCACGTGCACACGTGGTGGGAGTCGATCCTCGGCTTGAACGTCAAGGCAGTGCAGGGAAAACAGGTTCCTCTGGAATGGACTGACACATCTGGGGGACTCTTGGAATGGTGGCACGACCCTGGAGTTCCTCTCGCCTTTCCTGTGGAGAGCGCCTCCTCTTGAGATGCGACGGGAACGCCGGGAATTCTTTCCCTACGAAACAGGGAAAGGATCCCTCATCTCGAGCTAGGAGGCGGAAACGAGGCTCCCCTGGATGTGTGCGGGACCCCACGTGCTTCCTCTCGAGTGGAGACGGGTATGTCGGGGAACTTCTTGAGTTGCAGCAAGGGTGTGAAGGACCCTTTGGAAGTTCCAGTGGTTAGACGTGATTAGCCTCGAGAAGCCTCAGCGGAAATGGGCCTCATCTCGCCTGGAGGGCAAAACCTCCTGGATTTTCTCGAGTTGCGGCAGGTGCTCTCGACTTACGACGGGGACCTCAGGGACCCGCTCTGGTGGCCTCAGGAAAGGCCAGTCCCCATGCGAGTTCCTCGGGGGCCTCTAGGGATTCCTCTCCCGTCGATGCCGGGGCCTAAGACCTTGTGTGGAGTCGGGGCCGGAACCTGAGGATTCCTCTCCAGTGCTGACATGGATCTTGGGGTACTTCTGGAGTCTCCCCAGGGGAGTCAGTCCTCGTCTCGAATGTGGGCATGCACTTGCGCTTTCCTCCAGAGCGGTAGCAGCAGTGTCACGCAGTCCGCCGCGTGGATCAAAGGATCTATGGTTTTCCGTCGAGTCTTTCCCACGAGGCTTTCCCACGAGGCTTTCCCACAGGGCTGTCCCACGTGCACACGTGGTGGGAGTGGATCCTCGGCTTGAACGTCAAGGCAGTGCAGGGAAAACAGGTTCCTCTGGAATGGACTGACACATCTGGGGGACTCTTGGAATGGTGGCACGACCCTGGAGTTCCTCTCGCCTTTCCTGTGGAGAGCGCCTCCTCTTGAGATGCGACGGGAACGCCGGGAATTCTTTCCCTACGAAACAGGGAAAGGATCCCTCATCTCGAGCTAGGAGGCGGAAACGGGGCTCCCCTGGATGTGTGCGGGACCCCACGTGCTTCCTCTCGAGTGGAGACGGGTATGTCGGGGAACTTCTTGAGTTGCAGCAAGGGTGTGAAGGACCCTTTGGAAGTTCCAGTGGTTAGACGTGATTAGCCTCGAGAAGCCTCAGCGGAAATGGGCCTCATCTCGCCTGGAGGGCAAAACCTCCTGGATTTTCTCGAGTTGCGGCAGGTGCTCTCGACTTACGACGGGGACCTCAGGGACCCGCTCTGGTGGCCTCAGGAAAGGCCAGTCCCCATGCGAGTTCCTCGGGGGCCTCTCGGCATTCCTCTCCCGTCGATGCCGGGGCCTAAGACCTTGTGTGGAGTCGGGGCCGGAACCTGAGGATTCCTCTCCAGTGCTGACATGGATCTTGGGGTACTTCTGGAGTCTCCCCAGGGGAGTCAGTCCTCGTCTCGAATGCGGGCATGCACTTGCGCTTTCCTCCAGAGCGGTAGCAGCAGTGTCACGCAGTCCGCCGCGTGGATCAAAGGATCTATGGTTTTCCCTCGAGTCTTTCCCACGAGGCTTTCCCACGAGGCTTTCCCACAGGGCTGTCCCACGTGCACACGTGGTGGGAGTGGATCCTCGGCTTGAACGTCAAGGCAGTGCAGGGAAAACAGGTTCCTCTGGAATGGACTGACACATCTGGGGGACTCTTGGAATGGTGGCACGACCCTGGAGTTCCTCTCGCCTTTCCTGTGGAGAGCGCCTCCTCTTGAGATGCGACGGGAACGCCGGGAATACTTTCCCTACGAAACAGGGAAAGGATCCCTCATCTCGAGCTAGGAGGCGGAAATGGGGCTCCCCTGGATGTGTGCGGGACCCCACGTGCTTCCTCTCGAGTGGAGACGGGTATGTCGGGGAACTTCTTGAGTTGCAGCAAGGGTGTGAAGGACCCTTTGGAAGTTCCAGTGGTTAGACCTGATTAGCCTCGAGAAGCCTCAGCGGAAATGGGCCTCATCTCGCCTGGAGGGCAAAACCTCCTGGATTTTCTCGAGTTGCGGCAGGTGCTCTCGACTTACGATGGGGACCTCAGGGACCCGCTCTGGTGCCCTCAGGAAAGGCCAGTCCCCGTGCGAGTTCCTCAGGGGCCTTTCGGCATTCCTCTCCCGTCGATGCCGGGGCCTAAGACCTTGTGTGAAGTCGGGGCCGGAACCTGAGGATTCCTCTCCAGTGCTGACATGGATCTTGGGGTACTTCTGGAGTCTCCCCAGGGGAGTCAGTCCTCGTCTCGAATGCGGGCATGCACTTGCGCTTTCCTCCAGAGCGGTAGCAGCAGTGTCACGCAGTCCGCCGCGTGGATCAAAGGATCTATGGTTTTCCCTCGAGTCTTTCCCACGAGGCTTTCCCACGAGGCTTTCCCACAGGGCTGTCCCACGTGCACACGTGGTGGGAGTGGATCCTCGGCTTGAACGTCAAGGCAGTGCAGGGAAAACAGGTTCCTCTGGAATGGACTGACACATCTGGGGGACTCTTGGAATGGTGGCACGACCCTGGAGTTCCTCTCGCCTTTCCTGTGGAGAGCGCCTTCTCTTGAGATGCGACGGGAACGCCGGGAATTCTTTCCCTACGAAACAGGGAAAGGATCCCTCATCTCGAGCTAGGAGGCGGAAACGGGGCTCCCCTGGATGTGTGCGGGACCCCACGTGCTTCCTCTCGAGTGGAGACGGGTATGTCGGGGAACTTCTTGAGTTGCAGCAAGGGTGTGAAGGACCCTTTGGAAGTTCCAGTGGTTAGACGTGATTAGCCTCGAGAAGCCTCAGCGGAAATGGGCCTCATCTCGCCTGGAGGGCAAAACCTCCTGGATTTTCTCGAGTTGCGGCAGGTGCTCTCGACTTACGACGGGGACCTCAGGGTCCCGCTCTGGTGGCCTCAGGAAAGGCCAGTCCCCATGCGAGTTCCTCGGGGGCCTCTCGGGATTCCTCTCCCGTCGATGCCGGGTCTTAAGACCTTGTGTGGAGTCGGGGCCGGAACCTGAGGATTCCTCTCAAGTGCTGACATGGATCTTGGGGTACTTCTGGAGCCTCCCCAGGGGAGTCAGTCCTCGTCTCGAATACGGGCATGCACTTGTGCTTTCCTCCAGAGCGGTAGCAGCAGTGTCACGCAGTCCGCCGCGTGGATCAAAGGATCTATGGTTTTCCCTCGAGTCTTTCCCACGAGGCTTTCCCACGAGGCTTTCCCACAGGGCTGTCCCACGTGCACACGTGGTGGGAGTCGATCCTCGGCTTGAACGTCAAGGCAGTGCAGGGAAAACAGGTTCCTCTGGAATGGACTGACACATCTGGGGGACTCTTGGAATGGTGGCACGACCCTGGAGTTCCTCTCGCCTTTCCTGTGGAGAGCGCCTCCTCTTGAGATGCGACGGGAACGCCGGGAATTCTTTCCCTACGAAACAGGGAAAGGATCCCTCATCTCGAGCTAGGAGGCGGAAACGGGGCTCCCCTGGATGTGTGCGGGACCCCACGTGCTTCCTCTCGAGTGGAGACGTGTATGTCGGGGCACTTCTTGAGTTGCAGCAAGGGTGTGAAGGACCCTTTGGAAGTTCCAGTGGTTAGACGTGATTAGCCTCGAGAAGCCTCAGCGGAAATGGGCCTCATCTCGCCTGGAGGGCAAAACCTCCTGGATTTTCTCGAGTTGCGGCAGGTGCTCTCGACTTACGACGGGGACCTCAGGGACCCGCTCTGGTGGCCTCAGGAAAGGCCAGTCCCCATGCGAGTTCCTCGGGGGCCTCTCGGGATTCCTCTTCCGCCGATGCCGGGGCCTAAGACCTTGTGTGGAGTCGGGGCCGGAACCTGAGGATTCCTCTCCAGTGCTGACATGGATCTTGGGGTACTTCTGGAGTCTCCCCAGGGGAGTCAGTCCTCGTCTCGAATGCGGGCATGCACTTGAGCTTTCCTCCAGAGCGGTAGCAGCAGTGTCACGCAGTCCGCCGCGTGGATCAAAGGATCTATGGTTTTCCCTCGAGTCTTTCCCACGAGGCTTTCCCACGAGGCTTTCCCACAGGGCTGTCCCACGTGCACACGTGGTGGGAGTCGATCCTCGGCTTGAACGTCAAGGCAGTGCAGGGAAAACAGGTTCCTCTGGAATGGACTGACACATCTGGGGGACTCTTGGAATGGTGGCACGACCCTGGAGTTCCTCTCGCCTTTCCTGTGGAGAGCGCCTCCTCTTGAGATGCGACGGGAACGCCGCGAATTCTTTCCCTACGAAACAGGGAAAGGATCCCTCATCTCGAGCTAGGAGGCGGAAACGGGGCTCCCCTGGATGTGTGCGGGACCCCACGTGCTTCCTCTCGAGTGGAGACGGGTATGTCGGGGAACTTCTTGAGTTGCAGCAAGGGTGTGAAGGACCCTTTGGAAGTTCCAGTGGTTAGACGTGATTAGCCTCGAGAAGCCTCAGCGGAAATGGGCCTCATCTCGCCTGGAGGGCAAAACCTCCTGGATTTTCTCGAGTTGCGGCAGGTGCTCTCGACTTACGACGGGGACCTCAGGGACCCGCTCTGGTGGCCTCAGGAAAGGCCAGTCCCCATGCGAGTTCCTCGGGGGCCTCTCGGGATTCCTCTCCCGTCGATGCCGGGTCTTAAGACCTTGTGTGGAGTCGGGGCCGGAACCTGAGGATTCCTCTCCAGTGCTGACATGGATCTTGGGGTACTTCTGGAGCCTCCCCAGGGGAGTCAGTCCTCGTCTCGAATGCGGGCATGCACTTGCGCTTTCCTCCAGAGCGGTAGCAGCAGTGTCACGCAGTCCGCCGCGTGGATCAAAGGATCTATGGTTTTCCCTCGAGTCTTTCCCACGAGGCTTTCCCACGAGGCTTTCCCACAGGGCTGTCCCACGTGCACACGTGGTGGGAGTCGATCCTCGGCTTGAACGTCAAGGCAGTGCAGGGAAAACAGGTTCCTCTGGAATGGACTGACACATCTGGGGGACTCTTGGAATGGTGGCACGACCCTGGAGTTCCTCTCGCCTTTCCTGTGGAGAGCGCCTCCTCTTGAGATGCGACGGGAACGCCGGGAATTCTTTCCCTACGAAACAGGGAAAGGATCCCTCATCTCGAGCTAGGAGGCGGAAACGGGGCTCCCCTGGATGTGTGCGGGACCCCACGTGCTTCCTCTCGAGTGGAGACGGGTATGTCGGGGAACTTCTTGAGTTGCAGCAAGGGTGTGAAGGACCCTTTGGAAGTTCCAGTGGTTAGATGTGATTAGCCTCGAGAAGCCTCAGCGGAAATGGGCCTCTTCTCGCCTGGAGGGAAAAACCTCCTGGATTTTCTCGAGTTGCGGCAGGTGCTCTCGACTTACGACGGGGACCTCAGGGACCCGCTCTGGTGGCCTCAGGAAAGGCCAGTCCCCATGCGAGTTCCTCTGGGGCCTCTCGGGATTCCTCTCCCGTCGATGCCGGGGCCTAAGACCTTGTGTGGAGTCGGGGCCGGAACCTGAGGATTCCTCTCCAGTGCTGACATGGATCTTGGGGTACTTCTGGAGTCTCCCCAGGGGAGTCAGACCTCGTCTCGAATGCCGGCATGCACTTGCGCTTTCCTCCAGAGCGGTAGCAGCAGTGTCACGCAGTCCGCCGCGTGGATCAAAGGATCTATGGTTTTCCCTCGAGTCTTTCCCACGAGGCTTTCCCACGAGGCTTTCCCACAGGGCTGTCCCACGTGCACACGTGGTGGGATTCGATCCTCGGCTTGAACGTCAAGGCAGTGCAGGGAAAAAAGGTTCCTCTGGAATGGACTGACACATCTGGGGGACTCTTGGAATGGTGGCACGACCCTGGAGTTCCGCTCGCCTTTCCTGTGGAGAGTGCCTCCTCTTGAGATGCGACAGGAACGCCGGGAATTCTTTCCCTACGAAACAGGGAAAGGATCCCTCATCTCGAGCTAGGAGGCGGAAACGGGGCTCCCCTGGATGTGTGCGGGACCCACGTGCTTCCTCTCGAGTGGAGACGGGTATGTCGGGGAACTTCTTGAGTTGCAGCAAGGGTGTGAAGGACCCTTTGGAAGTTCCAGTGGTTAGATGTGATTGGCCTCGAGAAGCCTCAGCGGAAATGTGCCTCATCTCGCCTGGAGGGCAAAACCTCCTGGATTTTCTCGAGTTGCGGCATGTGCTCTCGACTTACGACGGGGACCTCAGGGACCCGCTCTGGTGGCCTCAGGAAAGGCCAGTCCCTATGCGAGTTCCTCGGGGGCCTCTCGGGATTCCTCTCCCGTCGATGCCGGGGCCTAAGACCTTGTGTGGAGTCGGGGCCGGAACCTGAGGATTCCTCTCCAGTGCTGACATGGATCTTGGGGTACTTCTGGAGTCTCCCCAGGGGAGTCAGTCCTCCTCTCGAATGCGGACATGCACTTGCGCTTTCCTCCATACTGGTAGCAGCAGTGTCACGCAGTCCGCCGCGTGGATCAAAGGATCTATGGTTTTCCCTCGAGTCTTTCCCACGAGGCTTTCCCACGAGGCTTTCCCACAGGGCTGTCCCACGTGCACACGTGGTGGGAGTCGATCCTCGGCTTGAACGTCAAGGCAGTGCAGGGAAAACAGGTTCCTCTGGAATGGACTGACACATCTGGGGGACTCTTGGAATGGTGGCACGACCCGGGAGTTCCTCTCACCTTTCCTGTGGAGAGCGCCTCCTCTTGAGATGCGACGGGAACGCCGGGAATTCTTTCCCTACGAAACAGGGAAAGGATCCCTCATCTCGAGCTAGGAGGCGGAAACGGGGCTCCCCTGGATGTATGCGGGACACCACGTGCTTCCTCTCGAGTGGAGACGGGTATGTCGGGGAACTTCTTGAGTTGCAGCAAGGGTGTGAAGGACCCTTTGGAAGTTCCAGTGGTTAGATGTGATTGGCCTCGAGAAGCCTCAGCGGAAATGGGCCTCATCTCGCCTGGAGGGCAAAACCTCCTGGATTTTCTCGAGTTGCGGCAGGTGCTCTCCACTTACGACAGGGACCTCAGGGACCCGCTCTGTTGGCCTCAGGAAAGGCCAGTCCCCATGCGAGTTCCTCTGGGGCCTCTCGGGATTCCTCTCCCGTCGATGCCGGGGCCTAAGACCTTGTGTGGAGTCGGGGCCGGAACCTGAGGATTCCTCTCCAGTGCTGACATGGATCTTGGGGTACTTCTGGAGTCTCCCCAGGGGAGTCAGACCTCGTCTCGAATGCGGGCATGCACTTGCGCTTTCCTCCAGAGCGGTAGCAGCAGTGTCACGCAGTCCGCCGCGTGGATCAAAAGATGTATGGTTTTCCCTCGAGTCTTTCCCACGAGGCTTTCCCACGAGGCTTTCCCACAGGGCTGTCCCACGTGCACACGTGGTGGGATTCGATCCTCGGCTTGAACGTCAAGGCAGTGCAGGGAAAAAAGGTTCCTCTGGAATGGACTGACACATCTGGGGGACTCTTGGAATGGTGGCACGACCCTGGAGTTCCGCTCGCCTTTCCTGTGGAGAGTGCCTCCTCTTGAGATGCGACAGGAACGCCGGGAATTCTTTCCCTACGAAACAGGGAAAGGATCCCTCATCTCGAGCTAGGAGGCGGAAACGGGGCTCCCCTGGATGTGTGCGGGACCCACGTGCTTCCTCTCGAGTGGAGACGGGTATGTCGGGGAACTTCTTGAGTTGCAGCAAGGGTGTGAAGGACCCTTTGGAAGTTCCAGTGGTTAGATGTGATTGGCCTCGAGAAGCCTCAGCGGAAATGTGCCTCATCTCGCCTGGAGGGCAAAACCTCCTGGATTTTCTCGAGTTGCGGCATGTGCTCTCGACTTACGACGGGGACCTCAGGGACCCGCTCTGGTGGCCTCAGGAAAGGCCAGTCCCTATGCGAGTTCCTCGGGGGCCTCTCGGGATTCCTCTCCCGTCGATGCCGGGGCCTAAGACCTTGTGTGGAGTCGGGGCCGGAACCTGAGGATTCCTCTCCAGTGCTGACATGGATCTTGGGGTACTTCTGGAGTCTCCCCAGGGGAGTCAGTCCTCCTCTCGAATGCGGACATGCACTTGCGCTTTCCTCCATACTGGTAGCAGCAGTGTCACGCAGTCCGCCGCGTGGATCAAAGGATCTATGGTTTTCCCTCGAGTCTTTCCCACGAGGCTTTCCCACGAGGCTTTCCCACAGGGCTGTCCCACGTGCACACGTGGTGGGAGTCGATCCTCGGCTTGAACGTCAAGGCAGTGCAGGGAAAACAGGTTCCTCTGGAATGGACTGACACATCTGGGGGACTCTTGGAATGGTGGCACGACCCGGGAGTTCCTCTCACCTTTCCTGTGGAGAGCGCCTCCTCTTGAGATGCGACGGGAACGCCGGGAATTCTTTCCCTACGAAACAGGGAAAGGATCCCTCATCTCGAGCTAGGAGGCGGAAACGGGGCTCCCCTGGATGTGTGCGGGACACCACGTGCTTCCTCTCGAGTGGAGACGGGTATGTCGCGCAACTGCTTGAGTTGCAGCAAGGGTATGAAGGACCCTTTGGAAGTTCCAGTGGTTAGATGTGATTGGCCTCGAGAAGCCTCAGCGGAAATGGGCCTCATCTCGCCTGGAGGGCAAATCCTCCTGGATTTTCTCGAGTTGCGGCAGGTGCTCTCGACTTACGACGGGGACCTCAGGGACCCGCTCTGGTGGCCTCAGGAAAGGCCAGTCCCCATGCGAGTTCCTCGGAGGCCTCTCGGGATTCCTCTCCCGTCGATGCCGGGGCCTAAGACCTTGTGTGGAGTCGGGGCCGGAACCTGAGGATTCCTCTCCAGTGCTGACATGGATCTTGGGGTACTTCTGGAGTCTCCCCAGGGGAGTCAGTCCTCGTCTCGAATGCGGGCATGCACTTGCGCTTTCCTCCACAGCGGTAGCAGCAGTGTCACGCAGTCTGCCGCGTGGATCAAAGGATCTATGGTTTTCCCTCGAGTCTTTCCCACGAGGCTTTCCCACGAGGCTTTCCCACAGGGCTGTCCCACGTGCACACGTGGTGGGAGTCGATCCTCGGCTTGAACGTCAAGGCAGTGCAGGGAAAACAGGTTCCTCTGGAATGGACTGACACATCTGGGGGACTCTTGGAATGGTGTCACGACCCTGGAGTTCCTCTCGCCTTTCCTGTGGAGAGCGCCTCCTCTTGAGATGCGACGGGAACGCCGGGAATTCTTTCCCTACGAAACAGGGAAAGGATCCCTCATCTCGAGCTAGGAGGCGGAAACGGGGCTCCCCTGGATGTGTGCGGGACACCACGTGCTTCCTCTCGAGTGGAGACGGGTATGTCGGGGAACTTCTTGAGTTGCAGCAAGGGTGGGAAGGACCCTTTGGAAGTTCCTGTGGTTAGACGTGATTGGCCTCGAGAAGCCTCAGCGGAAATGGGCCTCATCTCGCCTGGAGGGCGAAACCTCCTGGATTTTCTCGAGTTGCGGCAGGTGCTCTCGACTTACGAAGGGGACCTCAGGGAACCGCTCTGCTGGCCTCAGGAAAGGCCAGTCCCCATGCGAGTTCCTCGGGGGTCTCTCGGGATTCCTCTCCCGTCGATGCCGGGGCCTAAGACCGTGTGTGGAGTCGGGGCCTGAACCTGAGGATTCCTCTCCAGTGCTGACATGGATCTTGGGGTACTTCTGGAGTCTCCCCAGGGGAGTCAGTCCTCGTCTCGAATGCGGGCATGCACTTGCGCTTTCCTCCAGGGCGGTAGCAGCAGTGTCACGCAGTCTGCCGCGTGGATCAAAGGATCTATGGTTTTCCCTCGAGTCTTTCCCACGAGGCTTTCCCACGAGGCTTTCCCAAAGGGCTGTCCCACGTGCACACGTGGTGGGAGTCGATCCTCGGCTTGAACGTCAAGGCAGTGCAGGGAAAACAGGTTCCTCTGGAATGGACTGACACATCTGGGGGACTCTTGGAATGGTGGCACGACCCTGGAGTTCCTCTCGCCTTTCCTGTGGAGAGCGCCTCCTCTTGAGATGCGACGGGAACGCCGGGAATTCTTTCCCTACGAAACAGGGAAAGGATCCCTCATCTCGAGCTAGGAGGCGGAAACGGGGCTCCCCTGGATGTGTGCGGGACCCACGTGCTTCGTCTCGAGTGGAGACGGGTATGTCGGGGAACTTCTTGAGTTGCAGCAAGGGTGTGAATGACCCTTTGGAAGTTCAGTGGTTAGTCGTGATTAGCCTCGAGAAGCCTCAGCGGAAATGGGCCTCATCTCGCCTGGAGGGCAAAACATCCTGGATTTTCTCGAGTTGCGGCAGGTGCTCTCGACTTACGACGGGGACCTCAGGGACCCGCTCTGGTGGCCTCAGGAAAGGCCAGTACCCATGCGAGTTCCTCGGGGGCCTCTCGGGATTCCTCTCCCGTCGATGCCGGTGCCTAAGACCTTGTGTGGAGTCGGGGCCGGAACCTGAGGATTCCTCTCCAGTGCTGACATGGATCTTGGGGTACTTCTGGAGTCTCCCCAGGGGAGTCAGTCCTCCTCTCGAATGCGGACATGCACTTGCGCTTTCCTCCAGAGCGGTAGCAGCAGTGACACGCAGTCCGCCGCGTGGATCAAAGGATCTATGGTTTTCCCTCGAGTCTTTCCCACGAGGCTTTCCTACGAGGCTTTCCCACAGGACTGTCCCACGTGCACACGTGGTGGGAGTCGATCCTCGGCTTGAACGTCAAGGCAGTGCAGGGAAAACAGGTTCCTCTGGAATGGACTGACACATCTGGGGGACTCTTGGAATGGTGTCACGACCCTGGAGTTCCTCTCGCCTTTCCTGTGGAGAGCGCCTCCTCTTGAGATGCGACGGGAACGCCGGGAATTCTTTCCCTTCGAAACAGGGAAAGGATCCCTCATCTCGAGGTAGGAGGCGGAAACGGGGCTTCCCTGGATGTGTGCGGGACCCCACGTGCTTCCTCTTGAGTGGAGACGGGTATGTCGGGGAACTTCTTGAGTTGCAGCAATGGTGTGAATGACCCTTTGGAAGTTCCAGTGGTTAGATGTGATTGGCCTCGAGAAGCCTCAGCGGAAATGGGCCTCATCTCGCCTGGAGGGCAAAACCTCCTGAATTTTCTCGAGTTGCGGCAGCTGCTCTCGACTTACGACGGGGACCTCAGGGAACCGCTCTGTTGGCCTCAGGAAAAGCCAGTCCCCATGCGGGTTCCTCGGGGGCGTCTCGGGATTCCTCTCCCGTCGATGCCGGGGCCTAAGACCTTGTGTGGAGTCGGGGCCGGAACCTGAGGATTCCTCTCAAGTGCTGACATGGATCTTGGGGTACTTCTGGAGTCTCCCCAGGGGAGTCAGTTCTCGTCTCGAATGCGGGCATGCATTGCGCTTTCCTCCAGAGCGGTAGCAGCAGTGTCACGCAGTCCGCCGCGTGGATCAAAGGATCTATGGTTTTCCCTCGAGTCTTTGCCACGAGGCTTTCCCACAGGGCTGTACAACGTGAACACGTGGTGGGAGTCGATCCTCGGCTTGAACGTCAAGGCAGTGCAGGGAAAACAGGTTCCTCTGGAATGGACTGACACTTCTGAGGGACTCTTGGAATGATGTCACGACCCTGGAGTTCCTCTCGCCTTTCCTGTGGAGATTACCTCCTCTTGAGATGCGACGTGAACGCCGGGAATTCTATCCCTACGAAACAGGGAAAGGATCACTCATCTCGAGCTAGGAGGCGGAAACGGGGCTCCCCTGGATGTGTGCGGGACACCACGTGCTTCCTCTCGAGTGGAGACAGGTATGTCGGGGAACTTCTTGAGTTGCAGCAAGGGTGTGAAGGACCCTTTGGAAGTTCCAGTGGTTAGATGTGATTGGCCTCGAGAAGCCTCAGCGGAAATGGGCCTCATCTCGCCTGGAGGGCAAAACCTCCTGGATTTTCTCGAGTTGCGGCAGGTGCTCTCGACTTACGACGGGGACCTCAGGGACCCGCTCTGGTGGCCTCAGGAAAGGCCAGTCCCCATGCGAGATCCACGGGGGCCTCTCGGCATTCCTCTCCCGTCGATGCCGGGGCCTAAGACCTTGTGTGGAGTCGGGGCCGGAACCTGAGGATTCCTCTCCAGTTCTGACATGGATCTTGGGGTACTTCTGGAGTCTCCCAATGGGAGTCGTCCTCGTCTCGAATGCGGGCATGCACTTGCGCTTTCCTCCAGAGCGGTAGCAGCAGTGTCACGCAGTCCGCCGCGTGGATCAAAGGATCTATGGTTTTCCCTCGAGTCTTTCCCACGAGGCTTTACCACGAGGCTTTCCCACAGGGCTGTCCCACGAGCACACGTGGTGGGAGTCGATCCTCGGCTTGAACGTCAAGGCAGTGCAGGGAAAACAGGTTCCTCTGGAATGGACTGACACATCTGGGGGACTCTTGGAATGGTGGCATGACCCTGGAGTTCCTCTCGCCTTTCCTGTGGAGAGCGCCTCCTCTTGAGATGCGACGGGAACGCCGGGAATTCTTTCCCTACGAAACAGGGAAAGGATCCCTCATCTCGAGCGAGGAGTCGGAAACGGGGCTCCCCTGGATGTGTGCGGGACCCCACGTGCTTCCTCTCGAGTGGAGACGGGTATGTCGGGGAACTTCTTGAGTTGCAGCAAGGGTGTGAAGGACCGTTTGGAAGTTCCAGTGGTTAGATGTGATTAGCCTCGAGAAGCCTCATCGGAAATGGGCCTCATCTCGCCTGGAGGGCGAAACCTCCTGGATTTTCTCGAGTTGTGGCATGTGCTCTCGACTTACGACGGGGACCTCAGGGACCCGCTCTGGTGGCCTCAGAAAAGGCCAGTCCCCATGCGAGTTCCTCGGGAGCCTCTCGGGATTCCTCTCCCGTCAATGCAAGGGCCTAAGACCTTGTGTGGAGTCGGGGCCGGAACCTGAGGATTCCTCTCCAGGGCTGACATCGATCTTGGGGTACTTCTGGAGTCTCCCCAGGGGAGTCAGTCCTCGTCTCGAATACGGGCATGCACTTGCGCTTTCCTCCAGAGCGGTAGCAGCAGTGTCACGCAGTCCGCCGCGTGGATCAAAGGATCTATGGTTTTCCCTCGAGTCTTTCCCACGAGGCTTTCCCACGAGGCTTTCCCACAGGGCTGTCCCACGTGCACACGTGGTGGGAGTCGATCCTCGGCTTGAACGTCAAGGCAGTGAAGGGAAAACAGGTTCCTCTGGAATGGACTGACACATCTGGGGTACTCTTGGAATGGTGGCACGACCCTGGAGTTCCTCTCGTCTTTCCTGTGGAGAGCGCCTCCTCTTGAAATGCGACGGGAACGCCGGGAATTCTTTCCCTACGAAACAGGGAAAGGATCACTCATCTCGAGCTAGGAGGCGGAAACGGGGCTCCCCTGGATGTGTGCGGGACCCACGTGCTTCCTCTCGAGTGGAGACGGGTATGTCGGGCAACTTCTTGAGTTGCAGCAAGGGTGTGAAGCACCCTTTGGAAGTTCCAGTGGTTAGACGTGATTAGCCCCGAGAAGCCTCAGCGGAAATGGGCCTCATCTCGCCTGGAGGGCAAATCCTCCTGGATTTTCTGGAGTTGCGGCAGGTGCTCTCGACTTACCACGGGAACCTCAGGGACCCGCTTTGCTGGCCTCAGGAAAGGCCAGTCCCCATGCGAGTTCCTCGGGGGCCTCTCGGGATTCCTCTCCCGTCGATGCCGGGGCCTAAGACCTTGTGTGGAGTCGGGGCCGGAACCTGAGGATTCCTCCCCAGTGCTGACATGGATCTTGGGGTACTTCTGGAGTCTCCCAAGGGGAGTCAGTCCTCGTCTCGATTGCGGGCATGCACTTGCGCTTTCCTCCAGAGCGGTAGCAGCAGTGTCACGCAGTCCGCCGCGTGGATCAAAGGATCTATGGTTTTCCCTCGAGGCTTTCCCACGAGTCTTTCCCACGAGGCTTTCCCACAGGGCTGTCCCACGTGCACACGAGGTGGGAGTCGATCCTCGGCTTGAACGTCAAGGCAGTGCAGGGAAAACAGGTTCCTCTGGAATGGACTGACACATCTGGGGGACTCTTGGAATGGTGGCACGACCCTGGAGTTCCTCTCGTCTTTCCTGTGGAGAGCGCCTCCTCTTGAGATGCGACGGGAACGCCGGGAATTCTTTCCCTACGAAACAGGGAAAGGATCCCTCATCTCGAGCTAGGAGGCGGAAACGGGGCTCCCCTGGATGTGTGCGGGACCCACGTGCTTCGTCTCGAGTGGAGACGGGTATGTCGGGGAACTTCTTGAGTTGCAGCAAGGGTGTGAATGACCCTTTGGAAGTTCAGTGGTTAGTCGTGATTAGCCTCGAGAAGCCTCAGCGGAAATGGGCCTCATCTCGCCTGGAGGGCAAAACCTCCTGGATTTTCTCGAGTTGCGGCAGGTGCTCTCGACTTACGACGGGGACCTCAGGGACCCGCTCTGGTGGCCTCAGGAAAGGCCAGTCCCCAAGCGAGTTCTTCGGGGGCCTCTCGGGATTCCTCTCCCGTCGATGCCGGGGCCTAAGACCTTGTGTGGAGTCGGGGCCGGAACCTGAGGATTCCTCTCCAGTGCTGACATGGATCTTGGGGTACTTCTGGAGTCTCCCCAGGGGAGTCAGTCCTCGTCTCGAATGCGGGCATGCACTTGCGCTTTCCTCCAGAGCGGTAGCAGCAGTGTCACGCAGTCCGCCGCGTGGATCAAAGGATCTATGGTTTTCCCTCGAGTCTTTCCCACGAGGCTTTCCCACGAGGCTTTCCCACAGGGCTGTCCCACGTGCACACGTGGTGGGAGTCGATCCTCGGCTTGAACGTCAAGGCAGTGCAGGGAAAACAGGTTCCTCTGGAATGGACTGACACATCTGGGGGACTCTTGGAATGGTGGCACGACCCTGGAGTTCCTCTCGCCTTTCCTGTGGAGAGCGCCTCCTCTTGAGATGCGACGGGAACGCCGGGAATTGTTTCCCTACGAGACAGGGAAAGGATCCCTCATCTCGAGCTAGGAGGCGGAAACGGGGCTCCCCTGGATGTGTGCGGGACACCACGTGCTTCCTCTCGAGTGCAGACGGGTATGTCCGGGAACTTCTTGAGTTGCAGCAAGGGTGTGAAGGACCCTTTGGAAGTTCCAGTGGTTAGATGTGATTGGCCTCGAGAAGCCTCAGCGGAAATGGGCCTCATCTCGCCTGGAGGTGAAAACCTCCTGGATTTTCTCGAGTTGCGGCAGGTGCTCTCGACTTACGACGGGGACCTCAGGGACCCGCTCTGGTGGCCTCAGGAAAGGCCAGTCCCCATGGGAGTTCCTCGGGGGCGTCTCGGGATTCCTCTCCCGTCGATGCCAGGGCCTAAGACCTTGTGTGGAGTCGGGGCCGGAACCTGAGGCTTCCTCTCCAGTGCTGACATGGATCTTGGGGTACTTCTGGAGTCTCCCCAGGGGAGTCAGTCCTCGTCTCGAATGCGGGCATGCACTTGCGCTTTCCTCCAGAGCGGTAGCAGCAGTGTCACGCAGTCCGCCGCGTGGATCAAAGGATCTATGGTTTTCCCTCGAGTCTTTCCCACGAGGCTTTCCCACGAGGCTTTCCCACAGGGCTGTCCCACCTGCACACGTGGTGGGAGTCGATCCTCGGCTTGAACGTCAAGGCAGTGCAGGGAAAACAGGTTCCTCTGGAATGGACTGACACATCTGGGGGACTCTTGGAATGGTGGCACGACCCTGGAGTTCCTCTCGCCTTTCCTGTGGAGAGCGCCTCCTCTTGAGATGCGACGGGAACGCCGGGAATTCTTTCCCTACGAAACAGGGAAAGGATCCCTCATCTCGAGCTAGGAGGCGGGAACGGGGCTCCCCTGGATGTGTGCGGGACCCCACGTGCTTCCTCTCGAGTGGAGACGTGTATGTCGGGGAACTTCTTGAGTTGCAGCAAGGGTGTGAATGACCCTTTGGAAGTTCAGTGGTTAGACGTGATTAGCCTAGAGAAGCCTCAGCGGAAATGGGCCTCATCTCGTCTGGAGGGAAAAACCTCCTGGATTTTCTCGAGTTGCGGCAGGTGCTCTCGACTTACGATGGGGACCTCAGGGACCCGCTCTGGTGGCCTCAGGAAAGGCCAGTCCCCATGCGAGTTCCTCGGGGGCCTCTCGGGATTCCTCTCCCGTCGATGCCGGGGCCTAAGACCTTGTGAGGAGTCGGGGCCGGAACCTGAGGATTCCTCTCCAGTGCTGACATGGATCTTGGGGTACTTCTGGAGTCTCCCCAGGGGAGTCAGTCCTCGTCTCGAATGCGGGCATGCACTTGCGCTTTCCTCCAGAGCGGTAGCAGCAGTGTCACGCAGTCCGCCGCGTGGATCAAAGGATCTATGGTTTTCCCTCGAGTCTTTCCCACGAGGCTTTCCCACGAGGCTTTCCCACAGGGCTGTCCCACGTGCACACGTGGTGGGAGTCGATCCTCGGCTTGAACGTCAAGGCAGTGCAGGGAAAACAGGTTCCTCTGGAATGGACTGACACATCTGGGGGACTCTTGGAATGGTGGCACGACCCTGGAGTTCCTCTCGCCTTTCCTGTGGAGAGCGCCTCCTCTTGAGATGCGACGGGAACGCCGGGAATTCTTTCCCTAAGAAACAGGGAAAGGATCCCTCATCTCGAGCTAGGAGGCGGAAACGGGGCTCCCCTGGATGTGTGCGGGACACCACGTGCTTCCTCTCGAGTGGAGACGGGTATGTCGGGGAACTTCTTGAGTTGCAGCAAGGGTGTGAAGGACCCTTTGGAAGTTCCAGTGGTTAGACGTGATTGGCCTCGAGAAGCCTCAGCGGAAATGGGCCTCATCTCGCCTGGAGGGCAAAACCTCCTGGATTTTCTCGAGTTGCGGCAGGTGCTCTCGACTTACGAAGGGGACCTCAGGGAACCGCTCTGCTGGTCTCAGGAAAGGCCAGTCCCCATGCGAGTTCCTCGGGGGCCTCTCGGGATTCCTCTACCGTCGATGCCGGGGCCTAAGACCTTGTGTGGAGTCGGGGCCGGAACCTGAGGATTCCTCTCCAGTGCTGACATGGATCTTGGGGTACTTCTGGAGTCTCCCCAGGGGAGTCAGTCCTCGTCTCGAATGCGGGCATGCACTTGCGCTTTCCTCCAGAGCGGTAGCAGCAGTGTCACGCAGTCTGCCGCGTGGATCAAAGGATCTATGGTTTTCCCTCGAGTCTTTCCCACGAGGCTTTCCCACGGGGCTTTCCCACAGGGCTGTCCCACGTGCACACGTGGTGGGAGTCGATCCTCGGCTTGAACGTCAAGGCAGTGCAGGGAAAACAGGTTCCTCTGGAATGGCCTGACACAACTGGGGGACTCTTGGAATGGTGGCATGTCCCTGGAGTTCCTCTCGCCTTTCCTGTGGAGAGCGCCTCCTCTTGAGATGCGACGGGAACGCCGGGAATTCTTTCCCTACGAAACAGGGAAAGGATCCCTCATCTCGAGCTAGGAGGCGGAAACGGGGCTCCCCTGGATGTGTGCGGGACCCCACGTGCTTCCTCTCGAGTGCAGACGGGTATGTCGGGGAACTTCTTGAGTTGCAGCAAGGGTGTGAAGGACTCTTTGGAAGTTCCAGTGGTTAGATGTGATTGGCCTCGAGAAGCCTCAGCGGAAATGGGCCTCATCTCGCCTGGAGGGCAAAACCTCCTGGATTTTCTCGAGTTGCGTCATGTGCTCTCGACTTACGACGGGGACCTCAGGGACCCGCTCTGGTGGCCTCAGGAAAGGCCAGTACCCATGCGAGTTCCTCGGGGGCCTCTCGGCATTCCTCTCCCGTCGATGCCGGTGCCTAAGACCTTGTGTGGAGTCGGGGCCGGAACCTGAGGATTCCTCTCCAGTGCTGACATGGATCTTGGGGTACTTCTGGAGTCTCCCCAGGGGAGTCAGTCCTCCTCTCGAATGCGGACATGCACTTGCGCTTTCCTCCAGAGCGGTAGCAGCAGTGACACGCAGTCCGCCGCGTGGATCAAAGGATCTATGGTTTTCCCTCGAGTCTTTCCCATGAGGCTTTCCTACGAGGCTTTCCCACAGGACTGTCCCACGTGCACACGTGGTGGGAGTCGATCCTCGGCTTGAACGTCAAGGCAGTGCAGGGAAAACAGGTTCCTCTGGAATGGACTGACACATCTGGGGGACTCTTGGAATGGTGTCACGACCCTGGAGTTCCTCTCGCCTTTCCTGTGGAGAGCGCCTCCTCTTGAGATGCGACGGGAACGCCGGGAATTCTTTCCCTACGAAACAGGGAAAGGATCCCTCATCTCGAGGTAGGAGGCGGAAACGGGGCTCCCCTGGATGTGTGCGGGACCCCACGTGCTTCCTCTTGAGTGGAGACGGGTATGTCGGGGAACTTCTTGAGTTGCAGCAATGGTGTGAATGACCCTTTGGAAGTTCCAGCGGTTAGATGTGATTGGCCTCGAGAAGCCTCAGCGGAAATGGGCCTCATCTCGCCTGGAGGGCAAAACCTCCTGAATTTTCTCGAGTTGCGGCAGCTGCTCTCGACTTACGAGGGGGACCTCAGGGAACCGCTCTGTTGGCCTCAGGAAAAGTCAGTCCCCATGCGGGTTCCTCGGGGGCGTCTCGGGATTCCTCTCCCGTCGATGCCGGGGCCTAAGACCTTGTGTGGAGTCGGGGCCGGAACCTGAGGATTCCTCTCCAGTGCTGACATGGATCTTGGGGTACTTCTGGAGTCTCCCC
This sequence comes from Ovis canadensis, assembly GCF_042477335.2. Classification (NCBI taxonomy): domain Eukaryota; kingdom Metazoa; phylum Chordata; class Mammalia; order Artiodactyla; family Bovidae; genus Ovis; species Ovis canadensis. The sequence continues at coordinate 9,807,622 of NC_091254.1, forward strand.
AGGGGAGTCAGTTCTCGTCTCGAATGCGGGCATGCATTGCGCTTTCCTCCAGAGCGGTAGCAGCAGTGTCACGCAGTCCGCCGCGTGGATCAAAGGATCTATGGTTTTCCCTCGAGTCTTTCCCACGAGGCTTTCCCACAGGGCTGTACAACGTGCACACGTGGTGGGAGTCGATCCTCGGCTTGAACGTCAAGGCAGTGCAGGGAAAACAGGTTCCTCTGGAATGGACTGACACTTCTGGGGGACTCTTGGAATGGTGTCACGACCCTGGAGTTCCTCTCGCCTTTCCTGTGGAGATCACCTCCTCTTGAGATGCGACGTGAACGCCGGGAATTCTATCCCTACGAAACAGGGAAAGGATCACTCATCTCGAGCTAGGAGGCGGAAACGGGGCTCCCCTGGATGTGTGCGGGACACCACGTGCTTCCTCTCGAGTGGAGACAGGTATGTCGGGGAACTTCTTGAGTTGCAGCAAGGGTGTGAAGGACCCTTTGGAAGTTCCAGTGGTTAGATGTGATTGGCCTCGAGAAGCCTCAGCGGAAATGGGCCTCATCTCGCCTGGAGGGCAAAACCTCCTGGATTTTCTCGAATTGCGGCAGGTGCTCTCGACTTACGACGGGGACCTCAGGGACCCGCTCTGGTGGCCTCAGGAAAGGCCAGTCCCCATGCGAGATCCACGGGGGCCTCTCGGCATTTCTCTCCCGTCGATGCCGGGGCCTAAGACCTTGTGTGGAGTCGGGGCCGGAACCTGAGGATTCCTCTCCAGTTCTGACATGGATCTTGGGGTACTTCTGGAGTCTCCCCAGGGGAGTCAGTCCTCGTCTCGAATGCGGGCATGCACTTGCGCTTTCCTCCAGAGCGGTAGCAGCAGTGTCACGCAGTCCGCCGCGTGGATCAAAGGATCTATGGTTTTCCCTCGAGTCTTTCCCACGAGGCTTTCCCACGAGGCTTTCCCACAGGGCTGTCCCACGTGCACACGTGGTGGGAGTGGATCCTCGGCTTGAACGTCAAGGCAGTGCAGGGAAAACAGGTTCCTCTGGAATGGACTGACTCATCTGGGGGACTCTTGGAATGGTGTCACGACCCTGGAGTTCCTCTCGCCTTTCCTGTGGAGAGCGCCTCCTCTTGAGATGCGACGGGAACGCCGGGAATTCTTTCCCTACGAAACAGGGAAAGGATCCCTCATCTCGAGCTAGGAGGCGGAAACGGGGCTCCCCTGGATGTGTGCGGGACACCACGTGCTTCCTCTCTAGTGGAGACAGGTATGTCGGGGAACTTCTTGAGTTGAAGCAAGGGTGTGAAGGACCCTTTGGAAGTTCCAGTGGTTAGATGTGATTGGCCTCGAGAAGCCTCAGCGGAAATGGGCCTCATCTCGCCTGGAGGGCAAAACCTCCTGGATTTTCTCGAGTTGCGGCAGGTGCTCTCGACTTACGACGGGGACCTCAGGGACCCGCTCTGGTGGCCTCAGGAAAGGCCAGTCCCCATGCGAGTTCCTCGGGGGCCTCTCGGGATTCCTCTCCCGTCGATGCCGGGGCCTAAGACCTTGTGTGGAGTCGGGGCTGGAACCTGAGGATTCCTCTCCAGTGCTGACATGGATCTTGGGGTACTTCTGGAGTCTCCCAAGGGGAGTCGTCCTCGTCTCGAATGCGGGCATGCACTTGCGCTTTCCTCCAGAGCGGTAGCAGCAGTGTCACGCAGTCCGCCGCGTGGATCAAAGGATCTATGGTTTTCCCTCGAGTCTTTCCCACGAGGCTTTACCACGAGGCTTTCCCACAGGGCTGTCCCACGAGCACACGTGGTGGGAGTCGATCCTCGGCTTGAACGTCAAGGCAGTGCAGGGAAAACAGGTTCCTCTGGAATGGACTGACACATCTGGGGGACTCTTGGAATGGTGGCATGACCCTGGAGTTCCTCTCGCCTTTCCTGTGGAGAGCGCCTCCTCTTGAGATGCGACGGGAACGCCGGGAATTCTTTCCCTACGAAACAGGGAAAGGATCCCTCATCTCGACCGAGGAGTCGGAAACGGGGCTCCCCTGGATGTGTGCGGGACCCCACGTGCTTCCTCTCGAGTGGAGACGGGTATGTCGGGGAACTTCTTGAGTTGCAGCAAGGGTGTGAAGGACCGTTTGGAAGTTCCAGTGGTTAGATGTGATTAGCCTCGATAAGCCTCATCGGAAATGGGCCTCATCTCGCCTGGAGGGCGAAACCTCCTGGATTTTCTCGAGTTGTGGCATGTGCTCTCGACTTACGACGGGGACCTCAGGGACCCGCTCTGGTGGCCTCAGAAAAGGCCAGTCCCCATGCGAGTTCCTCGGGAGCCTCTCGGGATTCCTCTCCCGTCAATGCAAGGGCCTAAGACCTTGTGTGGAGTCGGGGCCGGAACCTGAGGATTCCTCTCCAGGGCTGACATCGATCTTGGGGTACTTCTGGAGTCTCCCCAGGGGAGTCAGTCCTCGTCTCGAATACGGGCATGCACTTGCGCTTTCCTCCAGAGCGGTAGCAGCAGTGTCACGCAGTCCGCCACGTGGATCAAAGGATCTATGGTTTTCCCTCGAGTCTTTCCCACGAGGCTTTCCCACGAGGCTTTCCCACAGGGCTGTCCCACGTGCACACGTGGTGGGAGTCGATCCTCGGCTTGAACGTCAAGGCAGTGAAGGGAAAACAGGTTCCTCTGGAATGGACTGACACATCTGGGGTACTCTTGGAATGGTGGCACGACCCTGGAGTTCCTCTCGTCTTTCCTGTGGAGAGCGCCTCCTCTTGAAATGCGACGGGAACGCCGGGAATTCTTTCCCTACGAAACAGGGAAAGGATCACTCATCTCGAGCTAGGAGGCGGAAACGGGGCTCCCCTGGATGTGTGCGGGACCCACGTGCTTCCTCTCGAGTGGAGACGGGTATGTCGGGCAACTTCTTGAGTTGCAGCAAGGGTGTGAAGCACCCTTTGGAAGTTCCAGTGGTTAGACGTGATTAGCCCCGAGAAGCCTCAGCGGAAATGGGCCTCATCTCGCCTGGAGGGCAAATCCTCCTGGATTTTCTGGAGTTGCGGCAGGTGCTCTCGACTTACCACGGAAACCTCAGGGACCCGCTTTGCTGGCCTCAGGAAAGGCCAGTCCCCATGCGAGTTCCACGGGGGCCTCTCGGGATTCCTCTCCCGTCGATGCCGGGGCCTAAGACCTTGTGTGGAGTCGGGGCCGGAACCTGAGGATTCCTCCCCAGTGCTGACATGGATCTTGGGGTACTTCTGGAGTCTCCCAAGGGGAGTCAGTCCTCGTCTCGATTGCGGGCATGCACTTGCGCTTTCCTCCAGAGCGGTAGCAGCAGTGTCACGCAGTCCGCCGCGTGGATCAAAGGATCTATGGTTTTCCCTCGAGTCTTTCCCACGAGTCTTTCCCACGAGGCTTTCCCACAGGGCTGTCCCACGTGCACACGAGGTGGGAGTCGATCCTCGGCTTGAACGTCAAGGCAGTGCAGGGAAAACAGGTTCCTCTGGAATGGACTGACACATCTGGGTGACTCTTGGAATGGTGGCACGACCCTGGAGTTCCTCTCGTCTTTCCTGTGGAGAGCGCCTCCTCTTGAGATGCGACGGGAACGCCGGGAATTCTTTCCCTACGAAACAGGGAAAGGATCCCTCATCTCGAGCTAGGAGGCGGAAACGGGGCTCCCCTGGATGTGTGCGGGACACCACGTGCTTCCTCTCGAGTGAAGACGGGTATGTCGCGGAACTGCTTGAGTTGCAGCAAGGGTGTGAAGGACCCTTTGGAAGTTCCAGTGGTTAGATGTGATTGGCCTCGAGAAGCCTCAGCGAAAATGGGCCTCATCTCGCCTGGAGGGCAAAACATCCTGGATTTTCTCGAGTTGCAGCAGGTGCTCTCGACTTACGACGGGGACCTCAGGGACCCGCTCTGGTGGCCTCATGAAAGGCCAGTCCCCATGCGAGTTCCTCGGGGGCCTCTCGGGATTCCTCTCCCGTCGATGCCGGGGCCTAAGACCTTGTGTGGAGTCGGGGCCGGAACCTGAGGATTCCTCTAGAGTGCTGACATGGATCTTGGGGTACTTCTGGAGTCTCCCCAGGGGAGTCAGTCCTCGTCTCGAATGCGGGCATGCACTTGCGCTTTCCTACAGAGCGGTAGCAGCAGTGTCACACCGTCCGCCCCGTGGATCAAAGGATCTATGGTTTTCCCTCGAGTCTTTCCCACGAGGCTTTCACACGAGGCTTTCCCACAGGGCTGTCCCACGTGCACACGTAGTGGGAGTCGATCCTCGGCTTGAACGTCAAGGCAGTGCAGGGAAAACAGGTTCCTCTGGAATGGACTGACACATCTGGGGGACTCTTGGAATGGTGGCACGACCCTGGAGTTCCTCTCGCCTTTCCTGTGGAGAACGCCTCCTCTTGAGATGCGACGGGAACACCGGGAATTCTTTCCCTACGAAACAGGGAAAGGATCACTCATCTCGAGCTAGGAGGCGGAAACGGGGCTCCCCTGGATGTGTGCGGGACACCACGTGCTTCCTCTCGAGTGGAGACGGGTATGTCGCGGGACTGCTTGAGATGCAGCAAGGGTGTGAAGGACCCTTTGGAAGTTCCAGTGGTTAGATGTGATCAGCCTCGAGAAGCCTCAGCGGAAATGGTCCTCAACTCGCCTGGAGGGCAAAATCTCCTGGATTTTCTCGAGTTTCGGCAGGTGCTCTCGACTTACGACGTGGACCTCAGGGACCCGCTCTGGTGGCCTCAGGAAAGGCCAGTCCCCATGCGAGTTCCTCGGGGGCCTCTCGGGATTCCTCTCCCGTCGATGCCGGGGCCTAAGACCTTGTGTGGAGTCGGAGCCGGAACCTGAGGAATCCTCTCCAGTGCTGACATGGATCTTGGGGTACTTCTGGAGTCTCCCAAGGGGAGTCGTCCTCGTCTCGAATGCCGGCATGCACTTGCGCTTTCCTCCAGAGCGGTAGCAGCAGTGTCACGCAGTCCGCCGCGTTAATCAAAGGATCTATGGTTTTCCCTCGAGTCTTTCCCACGAGGCTTTCCCACGAGGCTTTCCCACAGGGCTGTCCCACGAGCACACGTGGTGGGAGTCGATCCTGGGCTTGAACGTCAAGGCAGTGCAGGGAAAAAAGGTTCCTCTGGAATGGACTGACACATCTGGGGGACTCTTGGAATGGTGGCATGACCCTGGAGTTCCTCTCGCCTTTCCTGTGGAGAGCGCCTCCTCTTGAGATGCGACGGGAACGACGGGAATTCTTTCCCTACGAAACAGGGAAGGGATCCCTCATCTCGAGCTAGGAGGCGGAAACGGGGCTCCCCTGGATGTGTGCGGGACACCACGTGCTTCCTCTCGAGTGGAGACGAGTATGTCGGGTAACTTCTTGAGTTGCAGCAAGGGTGTGAAGGACCCTTTGGAAGTTCCAGTGGTTAGATGTGATTGACCTCGAGAAGCCTCAGCGGAAATGGGCCTCATCTCGCCTGGAGGGCAAAACTTCCTGGATTTCCTGGAGTTGCGGCAGGTGCTCTCGACTTACGACGGGGACCTCAGGGACCAGCTCTGGGGGCCTCAGGAAAGGCCAGTCCCCATGCGAGTTCCTCGGGGGCCTCTCGGGATTCCTCTCCCGTCAATGCCAGGGCCTAAGACCTTGTGTTGAGTCGGGGCCGGAACCTGAGGATTCCTCTCCAGTGCTGACATGGATCTTGGGGTACTTCTGGAGTCTCCCCAGGGGAGTCAGTCCTCGTCTCGAATGCGGGCATGCACTTGCGCTTTCCTCCAGAGCGGTAAGAGCAGTGTCACGCAGTCCGCCGCGTGGATCAAAGGATCTATGGTTTTCCCTCGAGTCTTTCCCACGAGGCTTTCCCAAGAGGCTTTCCCACAGGGCTGTCCCACGTGCACAAGTGGTGGGAGTCGATCCTCGGCTTGAACGTCAAGGCAGTGCAGGGAAAACAGGTTCCTCTGGAATGGACTGACACATCTGCGGGACTCTTGGAATGGTGTCACGACCCTGGAGTTCTTCTCGCCTTTCCTATGGAGAGCGCCTCCTCTTGAGATGCGACGGGAACGCCGGTATTCTTTCCCTACGAAACAGGGAAAGGATCCATCATCTCGAGCTAGGAGGCGGAAACGGGGCTCCCCTGGATGTGTGCGGGACCCCACGTGCTTCCTCTCGAGTGGAGACGGGTATGTCGGGGAACTTCTTGAGTTGCAGCAAGGGTGTGAAGGACCCTTTGGAAGTTCCAGTGGTTAGATATGATTAGCCTCGGGAAGCCTCATCGGAAATGGGCCTCATCTCGCCTGGAGGGCAAAACCTCCTGGATTTTCTCAAGTTGCGGCAGGTGCTCTCGACTTACGACGGGGACCTCAGGGACCCGCTCTGGTGGCCTCAGGAAAGGCCAGTCCCCATGCGAGTTCCTCGGGGGCCTCTCGGGATTCCTCTCCCTTCGATGCCGGGGCCGAAGACCTTGTGTGGAGTCGGGGCCGGAACCTGAGGATTCCTCTCCAGTGCTGACATGGATCTTGGGGTACTTCTGGAGTCTCCCCAGGGGAGTCAGTCCTCGTCTGGAATGCGGGCATGCACTTGCACTATCCTCCAGAGCGGTAGCAGCAGTGTCACGCATTCCGCCGCGTGCATCAAAGTATCTATGGTTTTCCCTCTAGTCTTTCCCACGAGGCTTTCCCACGAGGCCTTCCCAAGGGCTGTCCCACGTGCACACGTGGTGAGAGTCGATCCTCGGCTTGAACGTGAAGGCAGTGCAGGGAAAACAGGTTCCTCTGGAATGGACTGACATATCTGGGGGACACTTTGGATGGTGGCACGACGCTGGAGTCCTCTCGCCTTTCCTGTGGAGAGCGCCTCCTCTTGAAATGCGACGGGAACGCCGGGAATTCTTTCCCTACGAAACAGGGAAAGGATCCCTCATCTCGAGCTTGGAGGCGGAAACGGGGCTCCCCTGGATGTGTGCGGGACCCTCGTGCTTCCTCTCGAGTGGAGACGGGTATGTCGGGGAACTTCTTGAGTTGCAGCAAGGGTGTGAAGGACCCTTTGGAAGTTCCAGTGGTTAGACGTGATTAGCCTCGAGAAGCCTCAGCGGAAATGGGCCTCATCTCGCCTGGAGGGCAAAACCTCCTGGATTTTCTCGAGTTGCGTCATGTGCTCTCGACTTACGACCGGGACCTCAGGGACCCGCTCTGGTGGCCTCAGGAAAGGCCAGTCCCCATGCGAGTTCCTCGGGGGCCTCTCGGGATTCCTCATCCGTCGATGCCGAGGCCTAAGACCTTGTGTGCAGTCGGGGCCGGAACCTGAGGATTCCTCTCCAGTGCTGACATGGATCTTGGGGTACTTCTGGAGTCTCCCCAGGGGAGTCAGTCTTCGCCTCGAATGCGAGCATGCACTTGCGCTTTCCTCCAGAGCGGTAGCAGCAGTGTCACGCAGTCCGCCGCGTGGATCAAAGGATCTATGGTTTTCCCTCGAGTCTTTCCCACGAGGCTTTCCCACGAGGCTTTCCACAGGGCTGTTCCACGTGCACACGTGGTGGGAGTCGATCCTCGGCTTGAACGTCAAGGCAGTGCAGGGAAAACAGGTTACTCTGGAATGGACTGACACATCTGGGGGACTCTTGGAATGGTGGCACGACCCTGGAGTTCCTCTCGCCTTTCCTGTGGAGAGCGCCTCCTCTTGAGATGCGACGGGAACGCCGGAATTCTTTCTCTACGAAACAGGGAAAGGATCCCTCATCTCGAGCTTGGAGGCAGAAACGGGGCTCCCCTGGATGTGTGCGGGACCCCACGTGCTTCCTCTCGAGTGGAGACGGGTATGTCAGGGAACTTCTTGAGTTGCAGCAAGGGTGTGAAGGACCCTTTGGAAGTTCCAGTGGTTAGATGTGATTGGCCTCGAGAAGCCTCAGCGGAAATGGGCCTCATCTCGCCTGGAGGGCAAAACCTCCTGGATTTTCTCGAGTTGCGGCAGGTGCTCTCGACTTACGACGGGGACCTCAGGGACCCGCTCTGGTGGCCTCAGGAAAGGTCAGTCCCCATGCGAGTTCCTCGGGGGCCTCTCGGGATTCCTCTCCCGTCGATGCCGGGGCCGAAGACCTTGTGTGGAGTCGGGGCCGGAACCAGAAGATTCCTCTCCAGTGCTGACATGGATTTGGGGTACTTCTGGAGTCTCCCCAGGGGAGTCAGTCCTCGTCTCGAATGCGGGCATGCACTTGCGCTTTCCTCCAGAGCGGTAGCAGCAGTGTCACGCAGTCCGCCGCGTGGATCAAAGGATCTATGGTTTTCCCTCGAGTCTTTCCCACGAGGCTTTCCCACGAGGCTTTCCCACAGGGCTGTCCAACGTGCACACGTGGTGGGACTCGATTCTCGGCTTGAACGTCAAGGCAGTGCAGGGAAAACAGGTTCCTCTGGAATGGACTGACACATCTGGGGGACTCTTGGAATGGTGGCACGACCCTGGAGTTCCTCTCGCCTTTCCTGTGGAGAGCGCCTCCTCTTGAGATGCGACGGGAACGCCGGGAATTCTTTCCCTACGAAACAGGGAAAGGATCCCTCATCTCGAGCTAGGAGGCGGAAACGGGGCTCCCCTGGATGTGTGCGGGACCCCACGTGCTTCCTCTCGAGTGGAGACGGGTATGTCGGGGAACTTCTTGAGTTGCAGCAAGGGTGTGAAGGACCCTTTGGACGTTCCAGTGGTTAGATATGATTGGCCTCGAGAAGCCTCAGCGGAAATGGGCCTCATCTCGCCTGGAGGGCAAAACCTCCTGGATTTTCTCGAGTTGCGTCATGTGCTCTCGACTTACGACGGGGACCTCGGGGACCGCTCTGGTGGCCTCAGGAAAGGCCAGTCCCCATGCGAGTTCCTCGGGGGCCTCTCGGGATTCCTCTCTCGTCGATGCCGGGGCCGAAGACCTTGTGTGGAGTCGGGGCCGGAACCAGAAGTTTCCTCTCCAGTGCTGACATGGATCTTGGGGTACTTCTGGAGTCTCCCCAGGGGAGTCAGTCCTCGTTTCGAATGTGGGCATGCACTTGCGCTTTCCTCCAGAGCGGTAGCAGCAGTGTCACGCAGTCCGCCGCGTGGATCAAAGGATCTATGGTTTTCCCTCGAGTCTTTCCCACGAGGCTTTCCCACGAGGCTTTCCCACAGGGCTGTCCCACGTGCACACGTGGTGGGAGTCGATCCTCGGCTTGAACGTCAAGGCAGTGCAGGGAAAACAGGTTCCTCTGGAATGGACTGACACATCTGGGGTCTCTTGGAATGGTGGCACGACCCTGGAGTTCCTCTCGCCTTTCCTGTGGGAGTGCCTCCTCTTGAGATGCGACGGGAACGCCGGGAATTCTTTCCCTACGAAACAGGGAAAGGATCCCTCATCTCGAGCTAGGAGGCGGAAACGGGGCTACCCTGGATTTGTGCGGGACCCCACGTGCTTCCTCTCGAGTGGAGACGGGTATGTCGGGGAACTTCTAGAGTTGCAGCAAGGGTGTGAAGGACCCTTTGGAAGTTTCAGTGGTTAGATGTGATTAGCCTCGAGAAGCCTCAGCGGAAATGGGCTTCATCTCGCCTGGAGGGCAAAATCTCCTGGATTTTCTCGAGTTGCGGCAGGTGCTCTCGACTTACGACGGGGACCTCAGGGACCCACTCTGATGACATCAGGAAAGGCCAGTCCCCATGCGAGTTCCTCGGGGGCCTCTCGGGATTTCTCTCCCGTCGATGCCGGGGCCTAAGACCTTGTGTGGAGTCGGGGCCGGAACCTGAGGATTCCTCTCCAGTGCTGACATGGATCTTGGGGTACTTCTGGAGTCTCCCCAGGGGAGTCAGTCCTCGTCTCGAATGCGGGCATGCACTTGCGCTTTCCTCCAGAGCGTTAGCAGCAGTGTCACGCATTCCGCCGCGTGGATCAAAGGATCTATGGTTTTCCCTCGAGTCTTTCCCACGAGGCTTTCCCACGAGGCTTTCCCACAGGGCTGTCCCACGTGCACACGTGGTGGGACTCGATCCTCGGCTTGAACGTCAAGGCAGTGCAGGGAAAACAGGTTCCTCTGGAATGGACTGACACATCTGGGGGACTCTTGGAATGGTGGCACGACCCTGGAGTTCCTCTCGCCTTTCCTGTGGAGAGCACCTCCTCTTGAGATGCGACGGGAACGCCGGGAATTCTTTCCCTACGAAACAGGGAAAGGATCCCTCATCTCGAGCTAGGAGGCGGAAACGGGGCTCCCCTGGATGTGTGCGGGACCCCACGTGCTTCCTCTCGAGTGGAGACGGGTATGTCGGGGAACTTCTTGAGTTGCAGCAAGGGTGTGAAGGACCCTTTGGAAGTTCCAGTGGTTAGATGTGATTGGCCTCGGGAAGCCTCAGCGGAAATGGGCCTCATCTCGCCTGGAGGGCAAAACCTCCTGATTTTCTCGAGTTGCGTCATGTGCTCTCGACTTACGATGGGGACCTCGGGGACCCGCTCTGGTGACCTCAGGAAAGGCCAGTCCCCATGCGAGTTCCTCGGGGGCCTCTCGGGATTCCTCTCTCGTCGATGCTGGGGCCTAAGACCTTGTGTGGAGTCGGGGCCGGAACCTGAGGAATCCTCTGCAGTGCTGACATGGATCTTGGGGTACTTCTGGAGTCTCCCCAGGGGAGTCAGTCCTCGTCTCGAATGCGGGCATGCACTTGCGCTTTCCTCCAGAGCGGTAGCAGCAGTGTCACGCAGTCCGCCCAATGGATCAAAGGATCTTTGGTTTTCCCTCGAGTCTTTCCCACGAGGCTTTCCCACGAGGCTTTCCACAGGGCTGTCCCACCTGCACACGTGGTGGGAGTCGATCCTCGGCTTGAACGTCAAGGCAGTGCAGGGAAAACAGGTTCCTCTGGAATGGACTGACACATCTGGGGGACTCTTGGAATGGTGGCACGACCCTGGAGTTCCTCTCGCCTTTCCTGTGGAGAGCGCCTCCTCTTGAGATGCGACGGGAACGCCGGGAATTCTTTCCCTACGAAACAGGGAAAGGATCCCTCATCTCGAGCTAGGAGGCGGAAATGGGGCTCCCCAGGATTTTTGCGGGACCCCACGTGCTTCCTCTCGAGTGGAGACGGGTATGTCGGGGAACTTCTTGAGTTACAGCAAGGGTGTGAAGGACCCTTTGGAAGTTCCAGTGGTTAGATGTGATTGGCCTCGAGAAGCCTCAGCGGAAATGGGCCTCATCTCGCTTGGAGGGCAAAACCTCCTGGATTTTCTCGAGTTGCGGCAGGTGCTCTCGACTTACGACGGGGACCTCAGGGACCCGCTCTGGTGGCCTCAGGAAAGGGCAGTCCCCATGCGACTTCCTCGGGGGCCTTTCGGGATTCCTCTCCCGTCGATGCCGGGGCCGAAGACCTTGTGTGGAGTCGGGGCCGGAACCAGAGGATTCCTCTCCAGTGCTGACATGGATCTTGGGGTACTTCTGGAGTCTCCCCAGGGGAGTCAGTCCTCGTCTCGAATGCGGGCATGCACTTGCGCTTTCCTCCAGAGCGGTAGCAGCAGTGTCACGCAGTCCGCCGCGTGGATCAAAGGATCTATGGTTTTCCCTCGAGTCTTTCCCACGAGGCTTTCCCACGAGGCTTTCCCACAGGTCTGTCCCACGTGCACACGTGGTGGGAGTCGATCCTCGGCTTGAACGTCAAGGCAGTGCAGGGAAAACAGGTTCCTCTGGAATGGACTGACACATATGGGGTCTCTTGGAATGGTGGCACGACCCTGGAGTTCCTCTCGCCTTTCCTGTGGGAGTGCCTCCTCTTGAGATGCGACGGGAACGCCGGGAATTCTTTCCCTACGAAACAGGGAAAGGATCCCTCATCTCGAGCTAGGAGGCGGAAACGGGGCTCCCCTGGATGTGTGCGGGACCCCACGTGCTTCCTCTCGAGTGGAGACGGGTATGTCGGGGAACTTCTAGAGTTGCAGCAAGGGTGTGAAGGACCCTTTGGAAGTTCCAGTGGTTAGATGTGATTGGCCTCGAGAAGCCTCAGTGAAAATGGGCCTCATTTCGCCTGGAGGGCAAAACCTCCTGGATTTTCTCGAGTTGCGGCAGGTGCTCTCGACTTACGACGGGGACCTCAGGGACCCGCTCTGGTGGCCTCAGGAAAGGGCAGTCCCCATGCGAGTTCCTCGGGGGCCTCTCGGGATTTCTCTCCCGTCGATGCCGGGGCCTAAGACCTTGTGTGGAGTCGGGGCCGGAACCTGAGGATTCCTCTCCAGTGCTGACATGGATCTTGGGGTACTTCTGGAGTCTCCCCAGGGGAGTCAGTCCTCGTTTCGAATGTGGGCATGCACTTGCGCTTTCCTCCAGAGCGGTAGCAGCAGTGTCACGCAGTCCGCCGCGTGGATCAAAGGATCTATGGTTTTCCCTCGAGTCTTTCCCACGAGGCTTTCCCACGAGGCTTTCCCACAGGGCTGTCCCACGTGCACACGTGGTGGGAGTCGATCCTCGGCTTGAACGTCAAGGCAGTGCAGGGAAAACAGGTTCCTCTGGAATGGACTGACACATCTGGGGTCTCTTGGAATGGTGGCACGACCCTGGAGTTCCTCTCGCCTTTCCTGTGGGAGTGCCTCCTCTTGAGATGCGACGGGAACGCCGGGAATTCTTTCCCTACGAAACAGGGAAAGGATCCCTCATCTCGAGCTAGGAGGCGGAAACGGGGCTACCCTGGATTTGTGCGGGACCCCACGTGCTTCCTCTCGAGTGGAGACGGGTATGTCGGGGAACTTCTAGAGTTGCAGCAAGGGTGTGAAGGACCCTTTGGAAGTTTCAGTGGTTAGATGTGATTAGCCTCGAGAAGCCTCAGCGGAAATGGGCTTCATCTCGCCTGGAGGGCAAAATCTCCTGGATTTTCTCGAGTTGCGGCAGGTGCTCTCGACTTACGACGGGGACCTCAGGGACCCACTCTGGTGACATCAGAAAAGGCCAGTCCCCATGCGAGTTCCTCGGGGGCCTCTCGGGATTTCTCTCCCGTCGATGCCGGGGCCTAAGACCTTGTGTGGAGTCGGGGCCGGAACCTGAGGATTCCTCTCCAGTGCTGACATGGATCTTGGGGTACTTCTGGAGTCTCCCCAGGGGAGTCAGTCCTCGTCTCGAATGCGGGCATGCACTTGCGCTTTCCTCCAGAGCGTTAGCAGCAGTGTCACGCATTCCGCCGCGTGGATCAAAGGATCTATGGTTTTCCCTCGAGTCTTTCCCACGAGGCTTTCCCACGAGGCTTTCCCACAGGGCTGTCCCACGTGCACACGTGGTGGGACTCGATCCTCGGCTTGAACGTCAAGGCAGTGCAGGGAAAACAGGTTCCTCTGGAATGGACTGACACATCTGGGGGACTCTTGGAATGGTGGCACGACCCTGGAGTTCCTCTCGCCTTTCCTGTGGAGAGCGCCTCCTCTTGAGATGCGACGGGAACGCCGGGAATTCTTTCCCTACGAAACAGGGAAAGGATCCCTCATCTCGAGCTAGGAGGCGGAAACGGGGCTCCCCTGGATGTGTGCGGGACCCCACGTGCTTCCTCTCGAGTGGAGACGGGTATGTCGGGGAACTTCTTGAGTTGCAGCAAGGGTGTGAAGGACCCTTTGGAAGTTCCAGTGGTTAGATGTGATTGGCCTCGGGAAGCCTCAGCGGAAATGGGCCTCATCTCGCCTGGAGGGCAAAACCTCCTGATTTTCTCGAGTTGCGTCATGTGCTCTCGACTTACGATGGGGACCACGGGGACCCGCTCTGGTGACCTCAGGAAAGGCCAGTCCCCATGCGAGTTCCTCGGGGGCCTCTCGGGATTCCTCTCTCGTCGATGCTGGGGCCTAAGACCTTGTGTGGAGTCGGGGCCGGAACCTGAGGAATCCTCTGCAGTGCTGACATGGATCTTGGGGTACTTCTGGAGTCTCCCCAGGGGAGTCAGTCCTCGTCTCGAATGCGGGCATGCACTTGCGCTTTCCTCCAGAGCGTTAGCAGCAGTGTCACGCATTCCGCCGCGTGGATCAAAGGATCTATGGTTTTCCCTCGAGTCTTTCCCACGAGGCTTTCCCACGAGGCTTTCCCACAGGGCTGTCCCACGTGCACACGTGGTGGGAGTCGATCCTCGGCTTGAACGTCAAGGCAGTGCAGGGAAAACAGGTTCCTCTGGAATGGACTGACACATCTGGGGGACTCTTGGAATGGTGGCACGACCCTGGAGTTCCTCTCGCCTTTCCTGTGGAGAGCGCCTCCTCTTGAGATGCGACGGGAACGCCGGGAATTCTTTCCCTACGAAACAGGGAAAGGATCCCTCATCTCGAGCTAGGAGGCGGAAACGGGGCTCCCCTGGATGTGTGCGGGACCCCACGTGCTTCCTCTCGAGTGGAGACGGGAATGTCCGGGAACTTCTTGAGTTGCAGCAAGGGTGTGAAGGACCCTTTGGAAGTTCCAGTGGTTAGACGTGATTAGCCTCGAGAAGCCTCAGCGGAAATGGGCCTCATCTCGCCTGGAGGGCAAAACCTCCTGGATTTTCTCGAGTTGCGGCAGGTGCTCTCGACTTACGTCGTGGACCTCAGGGACCCGCTCTGGTGGCATCAGGAAAGGCCAGTCCCCATGCGAGTTCCTCGGGGGCCTCTCGGGATTCCTCTCCCGTCGATGCCGGGGCCGAAGACCCTGTGTGGAGTCGGGGCCGGAACCAGAAGTTTCCTCTACACTGCTGACATGGATCTTGGGGTGCTTCTGGAGTCTCCCCAGGGGAGTCAGTCCTCGTCTCGAATGCGGGCATGCACTTGCGCTTTCCTCCAGAGCGGTAGCAGCAGTGTCACGCAGTCCGCCCAATGGATCAAAGGATCTTTGGTTTTCCCTCGAGTCTTTCCCACGAGGCTTTCCCACGAGGCTTTCCACAGGGCTGTCCCACCTGCACACGTGGTGGGAGTCGATCCTCGGCTTGAACGTCAAGGCAGTGCAGGGAAAACAGGTTCCTCTGGAATGGACTGACACATCTGGGGGACTCTTGGAATGGTGGCACGACCCTGGAGTTCCTCTCGCCTTTCCTGTGGAGAGCGCCTCCTCTTGAGATGCGACGGGAACGCCGGGAATTCTTTCCCTACGAAACAGGGAAAGGATCCCTCATCTCGAGCTAGGAGGCGGAAATGAGGCTCCCCAGGATTTTTGCGGGACCCCACGTGCTTCCTCTCGAGTGGAGACGGGTATGTCGGGGAACTTCTTTAGTTACAGCAAGGGTGTGAAGGACCCTTTGGAAGTTCCAGTGGTTAGATGTGATTGGCCTCGAGAAGCCTCAGCGGAAATGGGCCTCATCTCGCTTGGAGGGCAAAACCTCCTGGATTTTCTCGAGTTGCGGCAGGTGCTCTCGACTTACGACGGGGACCTCAGGGACCCGCTCTGGTGGCCTCAGGAAAGGGCAGTCCCCATGCGACTTCCTCGGGGGCCTTTCGGGATTCCTCTCCCGTCGATGCCGGGGCCGAAGACCTTGTGTGGAGTCGGGGCCGGAACCAGAGGATTCCTCTCCAGTGCTGACATGGATCTTGGGGTACTTCTGGAGTCTCCCCAGGGGAGTCAGTCCTCGTTTCGAATGCGGGCATGCACTTGCGCTTTCCTCCAGAGCGGTAGCAGCAGTGTCACGCAGTCCGCCGCGTGGATCAAAGGATCTATGGTTTTCCCTCGAGTCTTTCCCACGAGGCTTTCCCACGAGGCTTTCCCACAGGGCTGTCCCACGTGCACACGTGGTGGGAGTCGATCCTCGGCTTGAACGTCAAGGCAGTGCAGGGAAAACAGGTTCCTCTGGAATGGACTGACACATATGGGGTCTCTTGGAATGGTGGCACGACCCTAGAGTTCCTCTCGCCTTTCCTGTGGGAGTGCCTCCTCTTGAGATGCGACGGGAACGCCGGGAATTCTTTCCCTACGAAACAGGGAAAGGATCCCTCATCTCGAGCTAGGAGGCGGAAACGGGGCTCCCCTGGATGTGTGCGGGACCCCACGTGCTTCCTCTCGAGTGGAGACGGGTATGTCGGGGAACTTCTAGAGTTGCAGCAAGGGTGTGAAGGACCCTTTGGAAGTTCCAGTGGTTAGATGTGATTGGCCTCGAGAAGCCTCAGTGAAAATGGGCCTCATTTCGCCTGGAGGGCAAAACCTCCTGGATTTTCTCGAGTTGCGGCAGGTGCTCTCGACTTACGACGGGGACCTCAGGGACCCGCTCTGGTGGCCTCAGGAAAGGGCAGTCCCCATGCGAGTTCCTCGGGGGCCTCTCGGGATTTCTCTCCCGTCGATGCCGGGGCCTAAGACCTTGTGTGGAGTCGGGGCCGGAACCTGAGGATTCCTCTCCAGTGCTGACATGGATCTTGGGGTACTTCTGGAGTCTCCCCAGGGGAGTCAGTCCTCGTCTCGAATGCGGGCATGCACTTGCGCTTTCCTCCAGAGCGGTAGCAGCAGTGTCACGCAGTCCGCCGCGTGGATCAAAGGATCTATGGTTTTCCCTCGAGTCTTTCCCACGAGGCTTTCCCACGAGGCTTTCCCACAGGGCTGTCCCACGTGCACAGGTGGTGGGAGTCGATCCTCGGTTTGAACGTCAAGGCAGTGCAGGGAAAACAGGTTCCTCTGGAATGGACTGACACATCTGGGGGACTCTTGGAATGGTGGCACGACCCTGGAGTTCCTCTCGCCTTTCCTGTGGAGAGCGCCTCCTCTTGAGATGCGACGGGAACGCCGGGAATTCTTTCCCTACGAAACAGGGAAAGGATCCCTCATCTCGAGCTAGGAGGCGGAAATGGGGCTCCCCTGGATGTGTGCGGGACCCCACGTGCTTCCTCTCGAGTGGAGACGGGTATGTCGGGGAACTTCTTGAGTTGCAGCAAGGGTGTGAAGGACCCTTTGGAAGTTCCAGTGGTTAGATGTGATTGGCCTCGAGAAGCCTCAGCGGAAATGGGCCTCATCTCGCCTGGAGGGCAAAACCTCCTGGATTTTCTCGAGTTGCGGCAGGTGCTCTCGACTTACGTCGGGGACCTCAGGGACCCGCTCTGGTGGCCTCAGGAAAGGGCAGTCCCCATGCGACTTCCTCGGGGGCCTCTCGGGATTCCTCTCCCGTCGATGCCGGGGCCGAAGACCTTGTGTGGAGTCGGGGCCGGAACCAGAAGATTCCTCTCCAGTGATGACATGGATCTTGGGGTACTTCTGGAGTCTCCCCAGGGGAGTCAGTCCTCGTCTCGAATGCGGGCATGCACTTGCGCTTTCCTCCAGAGCGGTAGCAGCAGTGTCACGCAGTCCGCCGCGTGGATCAAAGGATCTATGGTTTTCCCTCGAGTCTTTCCCACGAGGCTTTCCCACGAGGCTTTCCACAGGGCTGTCCCACGTGCACACGTGCTGGGACTCGATTCTCGGCTTGAACGTCAAGGCAGTGCAGGGAAAACAGGTTCCTCTGGAATGGACTGACACATCTGGGGGACTCTTGGAATGGTGGCACGACCCTGGAGTTCCTCTCGCCTTTCCTGTGGAGAGCGCCTCCTCTTGAGATGCGACGGGAACGCCGGGAATTCTTTCCCTACGAAACAGGGAAAGGATCCCTCATCTCGAGCTAGGAGGCGGAAACGGGGCTCCCCTGGATGTGTGCGGGACCCCACGTGCTTCCTCTCGAGTGGAGACGGGTATGTCGGGGAACTTCTTGAGTTGCAGCAAGGGTGTAAAGGACCCTTTGGACGTTCCAGTGGTTAGATGTGATTGGCCTCGAGAAGCCTCAGCGGAAATGGGCCTCATCTCGCCTGGAGGGCAAAACCTCCTGGATTTTCTCGGGTTGCGTCATGTGCTCTCGACTTACGACGGGGACCTCGGGGACCCGCTCTGGTGGCCTCAGGAAAGGCCAGTCCCCATGCGAGTTCCTCGGGGGCCTCTCGGGATTCCTCTCTCGTCGATTCTGGGGCCTAAGACCTTGTGTGGAGTCGGGGCCGGAACCTGAGTATTCCTCTGCAGTGCTGACATGGATCTTGGGGTACTTCTGGAGTCTCCCCAGGGGAGTCAGTCCTCGTCTCGAATGCGGGCATGCACTTGCGCTTTCCTCCAGAGCGGTAGCAGCAGTGTCACGCAGTCCGCCGCGTGGATCAAAGGATCTATGGTTTTCCCTCGAGTCTTTCCCACGAGGCTTTCCCACGAGGCTTTCCCACAGGGCTGTCCCACGTGCACACGTGTTGGGAGTCGATCCTCGGCTTGAACGTCAAGGCAGTGCAGGGAAAACAGGTTCCTCTGGAATGGACTGACACATCTGGGGGACTCTTGGAATGGTGGCACGACCCTGGAGTTCCTCTCGCCTTTCCTGTGGAGAGCGCCTCCTCTTGAGATGCGACGGGAACGCCGGGAATTCTTTCCCTACGAAACAGGGAAAGGATCCCTCATCTCGAGCTAGGAGGCGGAAACGGGGCTCCCCTGGATGTGTGCGGGACCCCACGTGCTTCCTCTCGAGTGGAGACGGGTATGTCGGGGAACTTCTTGAGTTGCAGCAAGGGTGTGAAGGACCCTTTGGACGTTCCAGTGGTTAGATGTGATTGGCCTCGAGAAGCCTCAGCGGAAATGGGCCTCATCTCTCCTGGAGGGCAAAACCTCCTGATTTTCTCGAGTTGCGTCATGTGCTCTCTACTTACGATGGGGACCTCGGGGACCCGCTCTGGTGACCTCAGGAAAGGCCAGTCCCCATGCGAGTTCCTCGGGGGCCTCTCGGGATTCCTCTCTCGTCGATGCCGGGGCCTAAGACCTTGTGTGGAGTCGGGGCCGGAACCTGAGGAATCCTCTGCAGTGCTGACATGGATCTTGGGGTACTTCTGGAGTCTCCCCAGGGGAGTCAGTCCTCGTCTCGAATGCGGGCATGCACTTGCGCTTTCCTCCAGAGCGTTAGCAGCAGTGTCACGCATTCCGCCGCGTGGATCAAAGGATCTATGGTTTTCCCTCGAGTCTTTCCCACGAGGCTTTCCCACGAGGCTTTCCCACAGGGCTGTCCCACGTGCACACGTGGTGGGAGTCGATCCTCGGCTTGAACCTCAAGGCAGTGCAGGGAAAACAGGTTCCTCTGGAATGGACTGACACATCTGGGGGACTCTTGGAATGGTGGCACGACCCTGGAGTTCCTCTCGCCTTTCCTGTGGAGAGCGCCTCCTCTTGAGATGCGACGGGAACGC
The DNA here is from genome assembly GCF_042477335.2 of Ovis canadensis. Taxonomy (NCBI): domain Eukaryota; kingdom Metazoa; phylum Chordata; class Mammalia; order Artiodactyla; family Bovidae; genus Ovis; species Ovis canadensis. The sequence goes on from NC_091254.1 coordinate 9,826,738, forward strand.
CGGGAATTCTTTCCCTACGAAACAGGGAAAGGATCCCTCATCTCGAGCTAGGAGGCGGAAACGGGGCTCCCCTGGATGTGTGCGGGACCCCACGTGCTTCCTCTCGAGTGGAGACGGGAATGTCCGGGAACTTCTTGAGTTGCAGCAAGGGTGTGAAGGACCCTTTGGAAGTTCCAGTGGTTAGACGTGATTAGCCTCGAGAAGCCTCAGCGGAAATGGGCCTCATCTCGCCTGGAGGGCAAAACCTCCTGGATTTTCTCGAGTTGCGGCAGGTGCTCTCGACTTACGTCGTGGACCTCAGGGACCCGCTCTGGTGGCCTCAGGAAAGGCCAGTCCCCATGCGAGTTCCTAGGGGGCCTCTCGGGATTCCTCTCCCGTCGATGCCGGGGCCGAAGACCTTGTGTGGAGTCGGGGCCGGAACCAGAAGATTCCTCTCCAGTGCTGACATGGATCTTGGGGTACTTCTGGAGTCTCCCCAGGGGAGTCAGTCCTCGTCTCGAATGCGGGCATGCTCTTGCGCTTTCCTCCAGAGCGGTAGCAGCAGTGTCACGCAGTCCGCCCAATGGATCAAAGGATCTTTGGTTTTCCCTCGAGTCTTTCCCACGAGGCTTTCCCACGAGGCTTTCCACAGGGCTGTCCCACCTGCACACGTGGTGGGAGTCGATCCTCGGCTTGAACGTCAAGGCAGTGCAGGGAAAACAGGTTCCTCTGGAATGGACTGACACATCTGGGGGACTCTTGGAATGGTGGCACGACCCTGGAGTTCCGCTCGCCTTTCCTGTGGAGAGTGCCTCCTCTTGAGATGCGACGGGAACGCCGGGAATTCTTTCCCTACGAAACAGGGAAAGGATCCCTCATCTCGAGCTAGGAGGCGGAAATGGGGCTCCCCTGGATTTTTGCGGGACCCCACGTGCTTCCTCTCGAGTGGAGACGGGTATGTCGGGGAACTTCTTGAGTTGCAGCAAGGGTGTGAAGGACCCTTTGGAAGTTCCAGTGGTTAGATGTGATTGGCCTCGAGAAGCCTCAGCGGAAATGGGCCTCATCTCGCCTGGAGGGCAAAACCTCCTGGATTTTCTCGAGTTGCGGCAGGTGCTCTCGACTTACGACGGGGACCTCAGGGACCCGCTCTGGTGGCCTCAGGAAAGGGCAGTCCCCATGCGACTTCCTCGGGGGCCTCCCGGGATTCCTCTCCCGTCGATGCCGGGGCCGAAGACCTTGTGTGGAGTCGGGGCCGGAACCAGAAGATTCCTCTCCAGTGCTGACATGGATCTTGGGGTACTTCTGGAGTCTCCCCAGGGGAGTCAGTCCTCGTTTCGAATGCGGGCATGCACTTGCGCTTTCCTCCAGAGCGGAAGCAGGAGTGTCACGCAGTCCGCCGCGTGGATCAAAGGATCTATGGTTTTCCCTCGAGTCTTTCCCACGAGGCTTTCCCACGAGGCTTTCCCACAGGGCTGTCCCACGTGCACAGGTGGTGGGAGTCGATCCTCGGCTTGAACGTCAAGGCAGTGCAGGGAAAACAGGTTCCTCTGGAATGGACTGACACATATGGGGTCTCTTGGAATGGTGGCACGACCCTGGAGTTCCTCTCGCCTTTCCTGTGGGAGTGCCTCCTCTTGAGATGCGACGGGAACGCCGGGAATTCTTTCCCTACGAAACAGGGAAAGGATCCCTCATCTCGAGCTAGGAGGTGGAAACGGGGCTACCCTGGATGTGTGCGGGACCCCACGTGCTTCCTCTCGAGTGGAGACGGGTATGTCGGGGAACTTCTAGAGTTGCAGCAAGGGTGTGAAGGACCCTTTGGAAGTTCCAGTGGTTAGATGTGATTGGCCTCGAGAAGCCTCAGCGGAAATGGGCCTCATCTCGCCTGGAGGGCAAAACCTCCTGGATTTTCTCGAGTTGCGGCAGGTGCTCTCGACTTACGACGGGGACCTCAGGGACCCGCTCTGGTGGCCTCAGTAAAGGGCAGTCCCCATGCGACTTCCTCGGGGGCCTCTCGGGATTCCTCTCCCGTCGATGCCGGGGCCGAAGACCTTGTGTGGAGTCGGGGCCGGAACCAGAAGTTTCCTCTCCAGTGCTGACATGGATCTTGGGGTACTTCTGGAGTCTCCCCAGGGGAGTCAGTCCTCGTTTCGAATGCGGGCATGCACTTGCGCTTTCCTCCAGAGCGGTAGCAGCAGTGTCACGCAGTCCGCCGCGTGGATCAAAGGATCTATGGTTTTCCCTCGAGTCTTTCCCACGAGGCTTTCCCACGAGGCTTTCCCACAGGGCTGTCCCACGTGCACACGTGGTGGGAGTCGATCCTCGGCTTGAACGTCAAGGCAGTGCAGGGAAAACAGGTTCCTCTGGAATGGACTGACACATCTGGGGTCTCTTGGAATGGTAGCACGACCGTGGAGTTCCTCTCGCCTTTCCTGTGGGAGTGCCTCCTCTTGAGATGCGACGGGAACGCCGGGAATTCTTTCCCTACGAAACAGGGAAAGGATCCCTCATCTCGAGCTAGGAGGTGGAAACGGGGCTACCCTGGATGTGTGCGGGACCCCACGTGCTTCCTCTCGAGTGGAGACGGGTATGTCGGGGAACTTCTAGAGTTGCAGCAAGGTTGTGAAGGACCCTTTGGAAGTTCCAGTTGTTAGATGTGATTAGCCTCGAGAAGCCTCAGCGGAAATGGGCTTCATCTCGCCTGGAGGGCAAAATCTCCTGGATTTTCTCGAGTTGCGGCAGGTGCTCTCGACTTACGACGGGGACCTCAGGGACCCACTCTGGTGACCTCAGGAAAGGCCAGTCCCCATGCGAGTTCCTCGGGGGCCTCTCGGGATTTCTCTCCCGTCGATGCCGGGGCCTAAGACCTTGTGTGGAGTCGGGGCCGGAACCTGAGGATTCCTCTCCAGTGCTGACATGGGTCTTGGGGTACTTCTGGAGTCTCCCCAGGGGAGTCAGTCCTCGTCTCGAATGCGGGCATGCACTTGCGCTTTCCTCCAGAGCGGTAGCAGCAGTGTCACGCAGTCCGCCGCGTGGATCAAAGGATCTATGGTTTTCCCTCGAGTCTTTCACACGAGGCTTTCCCACGAGGCTTTCCACAGGGCTGTCCCACGTGCACACGTGGTGGGACTCGATTCTCGGCTTGAACGTCAAGGCAGTGCAGGGAAAACAGGTTCCTCTGGAATGGACTGACACATCTGGGGGACTCTTGGAATGGTGGCACGACCCTGGAGTTCCTCTCGCCTTTCCTGTGGAGAGCGCCTCCTCTTGAGATGCGACGGGAACGCCGGGAATTCTTTCCCTACGAAACAGGGAAAGGATCCCTCATCTCGAGCTAGGAGGCGGAAATGGGGCTCCCCTGGATGTGTGCGGGACCCCACGTGCTTCCTCTCGAGTGGAGACGGGTATGTCGGGGAACTTCTTGAGTTGCAGCAAGGGTGTGAAGGTCCCTTTGGAAGTTCCAGTGGTTAGATGTGATTGGCCTCGAGAAGCCTCAGCGGAAATGGGCCTCATCTCGCCTGGAGGGCAAAACCTCCTGGATTTTCTCGAGTTGCGGCAGGTGCTCTCGACTTACGTCGTGGACCTCAGGGACCCGCTCTGGTGGCCTCAGGAAAGGGCAGTCCCCATGCGACTTCCTCGGGGGCCTCTCGGGATTCCTCTCCCGTAGATGCCGGGGCCGAAGACCTTGTGTGGAGTCGGGGCCGGAACCAGAAGATTCCTCTCCAGTGCTGACATGGATCTTGGGGTACTTCTGGAGTCTCCCCAGGGGAGTCAGTCCTCGTTTCGAATGCGGGCATGCACTTGCGCTTTCCTCCAGAGCGGTAGCAGCAGTGTCACGCAGTCCGCCCAATGGATCAAAGGATCTATGGTTTTCCCTCGAGTCTTTCCCACGAGGCTTTCCCACGAGGCTTTCCCACAGGGCTGTCCCACGTGCACACGTGGTGGGAGTCGATCCTCGACTTGAACGTCAAGGCAGTGCAGGGAAAACAGGTTCCTCTGGAATGGACTGACACATCTGGGGGACTCTTGGAATGGTGGCACGACCCTGGAGTTCCTCTCGCCTTTCCTGTGGAGAGCGCCTCCTCTTGAGATGCGACGGGAACGCCGGGAATTCTTTCCCTACGAAACAGGGAAAGGATCCCTCATCTCGAGCTAGGAGGCGGAAACGGGGCTCCCCTGGATGTGTGCGGGACCCCACGTGCTTCCTCTCGAGTGGAGACGGGTATGTCGGGGAACTTCTTGAGTTGCAGCAAGGGTGTGAACGACCCTTTGGAAGTTCCAGTGGTTAGACGTGATTAGCCTCGAGAAGCCTCAGGGGAAATGGGCCTCATCTCGCCTGGAGGGCAAAACCTCCTGGATTTTCTCGAGTTTCGGCAGGTGCTCTCGACTTACGTCGTGGACCTCAGGGACCCGCTCTGGTGGCCTCAGGAAAGGCCAGTCCCCATGCGAGTTCCTCGGGGGCCTCTCGGGATTCCTCTCCCGACGATGCCGGGGCGTAAGACCTTGTGTGGAGTCTGGGCCGGAACCTGAGGATTCCTCTCCAGTGCTGACATGGATCTTGGGGTACTTCTGGAGTCTCCCCAGGGGAATCAGTCCTCGTCTCGAATGCGGGCATGCACTTGCGCTTTCCTCCAGAGCGGTAGCAGCAGTGTCACGCAGTCCCCCGCGTGGATCAAAGGATCTATGGTTTTCCCTCGAGTCTTTCCCACGAGGCTTTCCCACGAGGCTTTCCCGCAGGGCTGTCCCACGTGCACACGTGGTGGGAGTCGATCCTCTGCTTGAACGTCAAGGCAGTGCAGGGAAAACAGGTTCCTCTGGAATGGACTGACACATCTGGGGGACTCTTGGAATGGTGGCACGACCCTGGAGTTCCTCTCGCCTTTCCTGTGGAGAGCGCCTCCTCTTGAGATGCGACGGGAACACCGGGAATTCTTTCCCTACGAAACAGGGAAAGGATCCCTCATCTCGAGCTAGGAGGCGGAAACGGGGCTCCCCTGGATGTGTGCGGGACCCCACGTGCTTCCTCTCGAGTGGAGACGGGTATGTCGGGGAACTTCTTGAGTTGCAGCAAGGGTGTGAAGGACCCTTTGGAAGTTCCAGTGGTTAGACGTGATTAGCCTCGAGAAGCCTCAGCGGAAATGGGCCTCATCTCGCCTGGAGGGCAAAACCTCCTGGATTTTCTCGAGTTGCGGCAGGTGCTCTCGACTTACGACGGGGACCTCAGGGACCCGCTCTGGTGGCCTCAGGAAAGGCCAGTCCCCATGCGAGTTCCTCGGGGGCCTCTCGGGTTTCCTCTCCCGTCGTTGGCGGGGCCTAAGACCTTGTGTGGAGTCGGGGCCGGAACCTGAGGATTCCTCTCCAGTGCTGACATGGATCTTGGGGTACTTCTGGAGTCTCCCCAGGGGAGTCAGTCCTCGTCTCGAATGCGGGCATGCACTTGCGCTTTCCTCCAGAGCGGTAGCAGCAGTGTCACGCAGTCCGCCGCGTGGATCAAAGGATCTATGGTTTTCCCTCGAGTCTTTCCCACGAGGCTTTCCCACGAGGCTTTCCCACAGGGCTGTCCCACGTGCACAGGTGGTGGGAGTCGATCCTCGGCTTGAACGTCAAGGCAGTGCAGGGAAAACAGGTTCCTCTGGAATGGACTGACACATCTGGGGTCTCTTGGAATGGTGGCACGACCGTGGAGTTCCTCTCGCCTTTCCTGTGGGAGTGCCTCCTCTTGAGATGCGACGGGAACGCCGGGAATTCTTTCCCTACGAAACAGGGAAAGGATCCCTCATCTCGAGCTAGGAGGTGGAAACGGGGCTACCCTGGATGTGTGCGGGACCCCACGTGCTTCCTCTCGAGTGGAGACGGGTATGTCGGGGAACTTCTAGAGTTGCAGCAAGGGTGTGAAGGACCCTTTGGAAGTTCCAGTTGTTAGATGTGATTAGCCTCGAGAAGCCTCAGCGGAAATGGGCTTCATCTCGCCTGGAGGGCAAAATCTCCTGGATTTTCTCGAGTTGCGGCAGGTGCTCTCGACTTACGACGGGGACCTCAGGGACCCGCTCTGGTGACCTCAGGAAAGGCCAGTCCCCATGCGAGTTCCTCGGGGGCCTCTCGGGATTTCTCTCCCGTCGATGCCGGGGCCTAAGACCTTGTGTGGAGTCGGGGCCGGAACCTGAGGATTCCTCTCCAGTGCTGACATGGATCTTGGGGTACTTCTGGAGTCTCCCCAGGGGAGTCAGTCCTCGTCTCGAATGCGGGCATGCACTTGCGCTTTCCTCCAGAGCGTTAGCAGCAGTGTCACGCATTCCGCCGCGTGGATCAAAGGATCTATGGTTTTCCCTCGAGTCTTTCCCACGAGGCTTTCCCACGAGGCTTTCCACAGGGCTGTCCCACGTGCACACGTGGTGGGACTCGATCCTCGGCTTGAACGTCAAGGCAGTGCAGGGAAAACAGGTTCCTCTGGAATGGACTGACACATCTGGGGGACTCTTGGAATGGTGGCACGACCCTGGAGTTCCTCTCGCCTTTCCTGTGGAGAGCGCCTCCTCTTGAGATGCGACGGGAACGCCGGGAATTCTTTCCCTACGAAACAGGGAAAGGATCCCTCATCTCGAGCTAGGAGGCGGAAATGGGGCTCCCCTGGATGTGTGCGGGACCCCACGTGCTTCCTCTCGAGTGGAGACGGGTATGTCGGGGAACTTCTTGAGTTGCAGCAAGGGTGTGAAGGTCCCTTTGGAAGTTCCAGTGGTTAGATGTGATTGGCCTCGAGAAGCCTCAGCGGAAATGGGCCTCATCTCGCCTGGAGGGCAAAACCTCCTGGATTTTCTCGAGTTGCGGCAGGTGCTCTCGACTTACGTCGTGGACCTCAGGGACCCGCTCTGGTGGCCTCAGGAAAGGGCAGTCCCCATGCGACTTCCTCGGGGGCCTCTCGGGATTCCTCTCCCGTAGATGCCGGGGCCGAAGACCTTGTGTGGAGTCGGGGCCGGAACCAGAAGATTCCTCTCCAGTGCTGACATGGATCTTGGGGTACTTCTGGAGTCTCCCCAGGGGAGTCAGTCCTCGTTTCGAATGCGGGCATGCACTTGCGCTTTCCTCCAGAGCGGTAGCAGCAGTGTCACGCAGTCCGCCCAATGGATCAAAGGATCTATGGTTTTCCCTCGAGTCTTTCCCACGAGGCTTTCCCACGAGGCTTTCCCACAGGGCTGTCCCACGTGCACACGTGGTGGGAGTCGATCCTCGACTTGAACGTCAAGGCAGTGCAGGGAAAACAGGTTCCTCTGGAATGGACTGACACATCTGGGGGACTCTTGGAATGGTGGCACGACCCTGGAGTTCCTCTCGCCTTTCCTGTGGAGAGCGCCTCCTCTTGAGATGCGACGGGAACGCCGGGAATTCTTTCCCTACGAAACAGGGAAAGGATCCCTCATCTCGAGCTAGGAGGCGGAAACGGGGCTCCCCTGGATGTGTGCGGGACCCCACGTGCTTCCTCTCGAGTGGAGACGGGTATGTCGGGGAACTTCTTGAGTTGCAGCAAGGGTGTGAAGGACCCTTTGGAAGTTCCAGTGGTTAGACGTGATTAGCCTCGAGAAGCCTCAGCGGAAATGGGCCTCATCTCGCCTGGAGGGCAAAACCTCCTGGATTTTCTCGAGTTGCGGCAGGTGCTCTCGACTTACGTCGTGGACCTCAGGGACCCGCTCTGGTGGCCTCAGGAAAGGCCAGTCCCCATGCGAGTTCCTCGGGGGCCTCTCGGGATTCCTCTCCCGTCGATGCCGGGGCCTAAGACCTTGTGTGGAGTCGGGGCCGGAACCTGAGGATTCCTCTCCAGTGCTGACATGGATCTTGGGGTACTTCTGGAGTCTCCCCAGGGGAGTCAGTCCTCGTCTCGAATGCGGGCATGCACTTGCGCTTTCCTCCAGAGCGGTAGCAGCAGTGTCACGCAGTCCGCCGCGTGGATCAAAGGATCTATGGTTTTCCCTCGAGTCTTTCCCAAAAGGCTTTCCCACGAGGCTTTCCACAGGGCTGTCCCACGTGCACACGTGGTGGGACTCGATTCTCGGCTTGAACGTCAAGGCAGTGCAGGGAAAACAGGTTCCTCTGGAATGGACTGACACATCTGGGGGACTCTTGGAATGGTGGCACGACCCTGGAGTTCCTCTCGCCTTTCCTGTGGAGAGCGCCTCCTCTTGAGATGCGACGGGAACGCCGGGAATTCTTTCCCTACGAAACAGGGAAAGGATCCCTCATCTCGAGCTAGGAGGCGGAAATGGGGCTCCCCTGGATGTTTGCGGGACCCCACGTGCTTCCTCTCGAGTGGAGACGGGTATGTCGGGGAACTTCTTGAGTTGCAGCAAGGGTGTGAAGGACCCTTTGGAATTTCCAGTGGTTAGATGTGATTGGCCTCGAGAAGCCTCAGCGGAAATGGGCCTCATCTCGCCTGGAGGGCAAAACCTCCTGGATTTTCTCGAGTTGCGGCAGGTGCTCTCGTCTTACGACGGGGACCTCAGGGACCCGCTCTGGTGGCCTCAGGAAAGGGCAGTCCCCATGCGACTTCCTCGGGGGCCTCTCGGGATATCTCTCCCGTAGATGCCGGGGCCGAAGACCTTGTGTGGAGTCGGGGCCGGAACCAGAAGTTTCCTCTCCAGTGCTGACATGGATCTTGGGGTACTTCTGGAGTCTCCCCAGGGGAGTCAGTCCTCGTTTCGAATGCGGGCATGCACTTGCGCTTTCCTCCAGAGCGGTAGCAGCAGTGTCACGCAGTCCGCCGCGTGGATCAAAGGATCTATGGTTTTCCCTCGAGTCTTTCCCACGAGGCTTTCCCACGAGGCTTTCCCACAGGGCTGTCCCACGTGCACACGTGGTGGGAGTCGATCCTCGGCTTGAACGTCAAGGCAGTGCAGGGAAAACAGGTTCCTCTGGAATGGACTGACACATATGGGGTCTCTTGGAATGGTGGCACGACCCTGGAGTTCCTCTCGCCTTTTCTGTGGGAGTGCCTCCTCTTGAGATGCGACGGGAACGCCGGGAATTCTTTCCCTACGAAACAGGGAAAGGATCCCTCATCTCGAGCTAGGAGGTGGAAACGGGGCTACCCTGGATGTGTGCGGGACCCCACGTGCTTCCTCTCGAGTGGAGACGGGTATGTAGGGGAACTTCTTGAGTTGCAGCAAGGGTGTGAAGGACCCTTTGGAAGTTCCAGTGGTTAGACGTGATTAGCCTCGAGAAGCCTCAGCGGAAATGGGCCTCATCTCGCCTGGAGGGCAAAACCTCCTGGATTTTCTCGAGTTGCGGCAGGTGCTCTCGACTTACGACGGGGACCTCAGGGACCGCTCTGGTGGCCTCAGGAAAGGCCAGTCCCCATGCGAGTTCCTCGGGGGCCTCTCGGGATTCCTCTCCCGACGATGCCGGAGCGTAAGACCTTTTGTGGAGTCTGGGCCGGAACCTGAGGATTCCTCTCCAGTGCTGACATGGATCTTGGGGTACTTCTGGAGTCTCCCCAGGGGAATCAGTCCTCGTCTCGAATGCGGGCATGCACTTGCGCTTTCCTCCAGAGCGGTAGCAGCAGTGTCACGCAGTCCCCCGCGTGGATCAAAGGATCTATGGTTTTCCCTCGAGTCTTTCCCACGAGGCTTTCCCACGAGGCTTTCCCGCAGGGCTGTCCCACGTGCACACGAGGTGGGAGTCGATCCTCGGCTTGAACGTCAAGGCAGTGCAGGGAAAACAGGTTCCTCTGGAATGGACTGACACATCTGGGGGACTCTTGGAATGGTGGCACGACCCTGGAGTTCCTCTCGCCTTTCCTGTGGAGAGCGCCTCCTCTTGAGATGCGACGGGAACACCGGGAATTCTTTCCCTACGAAACAGGGAAAGGATCCCTCATCTCGAGCTAGGAGGCGGAAACGGGGCTCCCCTGGATGTGTGCGGGACCCCACGTGCTTCCTCTCGAGTGGAGACGGGTATGTCGGGGAACTTCTTGAGTTGCAGCAAGGGTGTGAAGGACCCTTTGGAAGTTCCAGTGGTTAGACGTGATTAGCCTCGAGAAGCCTCAGCGGAAATGGGCCTCATCTCGCCTGGAGGGCAAAATCTCCTGGATTTTCTCGAGTTGCGGCAGGTGCTCTCGACTTACGACGGGGACCTCAGGGACCCGCTCTGGTGGCCTCAGGAAAGGCCAGTCCCCATGCGAGATCCTCGGGGGCCTCTCGGGATTCCTCTCCCGTCGTTGCCGGGGCCTAAGACCTTGTGTGGAGTCGGGGCCGGAACCTGAGGATTCCTCTCCAGTGCTGACATGGATCTTGGGGTACTTCTGGAGTCTCCCCAGGGGAGTCAGTCCTCGTCTCGAATGCGGGCATGCACTTGCGCTTTCCTCCAGAGCGGTAGCAGCAGTGTCACGCAGTCCGCCGCGTGGATCAAAGGATCTATGGTTTTCCCTCGAGTCTTTCCCACGAGGCTTTCCCACGAGGCTTTCCCACAGGGCTGTCCCACGTGCACAGGTGGTGGGAGTCGATCCTCGGCTTGAACGTCAAGGCAGTGCAGGGAAAACAGGTTCCTCTGGAATGGACTGACACATCTGGGCGACTCTTGGAATGGTGGCACGACCCTGGAGTTCCTCTCGCCTTTCCTGTGGAGAGCGCCTCCTCTTGAGATGCGACAGGAACGCCGGGAATTCTTTCCCTACGAAACAGGGAAAGGATCCCTCATCTCGAGCTAGGAGGCGGAAACGGGGCCCCCCTGGATGTGTGCGGGACCCCACGTGCTTCCTCTCGAGTGGAGACGGGTATGTCGGGGAACTTCTTGAGTTGCAACAAGGGTGTGAAGGACCCTTTGGAAGTTCCAGTGGTTAGACGTGATTAGCCTCGAGAAGCCTCAGCGGAAATGGGCCTCATCTCGCCTGGAGGGCAAAACCTCCTGGATTTTCTCGAGTTGCGGCAGGTGCTCTCGACTTACGACGGGGACCTCAGGGACCCGCTCTGGTGGCCTCAGGAAAGGCCAGTCCCCATGCGAGTTCCTCGGGGGCCTCTCGGGATTCCTCTCCCGTCGATGCCGGGGCCTAAGACCTTGTGTGGAGTCGGGGCCGGAACCTGAGGATTCCTCTCCAGTGCTGACATGGATCTTGGGGTACTTCTGGAGTCTCCCCAGGGGAGTCAGTCCTCGTCTCGAATGCGGGCATGCACTTGCGCTTTCCTCCAGAGCGGTAGCAGCAGTGTCACGCAGTCCGCCGCGTGGATCAAAGGATCTATGGTTTTCCCTCGAGTCTTTCCCACGAGGCTTTCCCACGAGGCTTTCCCACAGGGCTGTCCCACGTGCACACGTGGTGGGAGTCGATCCTCGGCTTGAACGTCAAGGCAGTGCAGGGAAAACAGGTTCCTCTGGAATGGACTGACACATCTGGGGGACTCTTGGAATGGTGGCAAGACCTTGGAGTTCCTCTCGCCTTTCCTGTGGAGAGCGCCTCCTCTTGAGATGCGACGGGAACGCCGGGAATTCTTTACCTACGAAACAGGGAAAGGATCCCTCATCTCGAGCTAGGAGGCGGAAACGGGGCTCCCCTGGATGTGTGCGGGACCCCACGTGCTTCCTCTCGAGTGGAGACGGGTATGTAGGGGAACTTCTTGAGTTGCAGCAAGGGTGTGAAGGACCCTTTGGAAGTTCCAGTGGTTAGACGTGATTAGCCTCGAGAAGCCTCAGCGGAAATGGGCCTCATCTCGCCTGGAGGGCAAAACCTCCTGGATTTTCTCGAGTTGCGGCAGGTGCTCTCGACTTACGACGGGGACCTCAGGGACCGCTCTGGTGGCCTCAGGAAAGGCCAGTCCCCATGCGAGTTCCTCGGGGGCCTCTCGGGATTCCTCTCCCGTCGATGCCGGGGCCTAAGACCTTGTGTGGAGTCGGGGCCGGAACCTGAGGATTCCTCTCCAGTGCTGACATGGATCTTGGGGTACTTCTGGAGTCTCCCCAGGGGAGTCAGTCCTCGTCTGGAATGCGGGCATGCACTTGCGCTATCCTCCAGAGCGGTAGCAGCAATGTCACGCACTCCGCCGCGTGCATCAAAGTATCTATGGTTTTCCCTCTAGTCTTTCCCACGAGGCTTTCCCACGAGGCCTTCCCAAGGGCTGTCCCACGTGCACACGTGGTGGGAGTCGATCCTCGGCTTGAACGTGAAGGCAGTGCAGGGAAAACAGGTTCCTCTGGAATGGACTGACATATCTGGGGGACACTTTGGATGGTGGCACGACGCTGGAGTCCTCTCGCCTTTCCTGTGGAGAGCGCCTCCTCTTGAGATGCGACGGGAACACCGGAATTCTTTCCCTACGAAACAGGGAAAGGATCCCTCATCTCGAGCTTGGAGGCGGAAACGGGGCTCCCCTGGATGTGTGCGGGACCCTCGTGCTTCCTCTCGAGTGGAGACGGGTATGTCGGGGAACTTCTAGAGTTGCAGCAAGGGTGTGAAGGACCCTTTGGAAGTTCCAGTGGTTAGACGTGATTAGCCTCGAGAAGCCTCAGCGGAAATGGGCCTCATCTCGCCTGGAGGTCAAAACCTCCTGGATTTTCTCGAGTTGCGGCAGGTGCTCTCGACTTATGACCGGGACCTCAGGGACCCGCTCTGGTGGCCTCAGGAAAGGCCAGTCCCCATGCGAGTTCCTCGGGGGCCTCTCGGGATTCCTCATCCGTCGATGCCGGGGCCTAAGACCTTGTGTGGAGTCGGGGCCGGAACCTGAGGATTCCTCTCCAGTGCTGACATGGATCTTGGGGTACTTCTGGAGTCTCCCCAGGGGAGTCAGTCCTCGTCTCGAATGCGGGCATGCACTTGCGCTTTCCTCCAGAGCGGTAGCAGCAGTGTCACGCAGTCCGCCGCGTGGATCAAAGGATCCATGGTTTTCCCTCGAGTCTTTCCCACGAGGCTTTCCCACGAGGCTTTCCACAGGGCTGTCCCACGTGCACACGTGGTGGGACTCGATCCTCGGCTTGAACGTCAAGGCAGTGCAGGGAAAACAGGTTCCTCTGGAATGGACTGACACATCTGGGGGACTCTTGGAATGGTGGCACGACCCTGGAGTTCCTCTCACCTTTCCTGTGGAGAGCGCCTCCTCTTCAGATGCGACGGGAAAGCCGGGAATTCTTTCCCTACGAAACAGAGAAAGGATCCCTCATCTCGAGCTAGGAGGCGGAAACGGGGCTCCCCTGGATGTGTGCGGGACACCACGTGCTTCCTCTCGAGTGGAGACGGGTATGTCGGGGAACTTCTAGAGTTGCAGCAAGGGTGTGAAGGACCCTTTGGAAGTTCCAGTGGTTAGATGTGATTGGCCTCGAGAAGCCTCAGCGGAAATGGGCCTCATCTCGCCTGGAGGGCAAAACCTCCTGGATTTTCTCGAGTTGCGTCATGTGCTCTCGACTTACGACGGGGACCTCGGGGACCCGCTCTGGTGACCTCAGGAAAGGCCAGTCCCCATGCGAGTTCCACGGGGGCCTCTCGGGATTCCTCTCTCGTCGATGCTGGGGCCTAAGACCTTGTGTGGAGTCGGGGCCGGAACCTGAGGATTCCTCTGCAGTGCTGACATGGATCTTGGGGTACTTCTGGAGTCTCCCCAGGGGAGTCAGTCCTCGTCTCGAATGCGGGCATGCACTTGCGCTTTCCTCCAGAGCGGTAGCAGCAGTGTCACGCATTCCACCGCGTGGATCAAAGGATCTATGGTCTTCCCTCGAGTCTTTCCCACGAGGCTTTCCCACGAGGCTTTCCCACAGGGCTGTCCCACGTGCACACGTGGTGGGAGTCGATCCTCGGCTTGAACGTCAAGGCAGTGCAGGGAAAACAGGTTCCTCTGGAATGGACTGACACATCTGGGGGACTCTTGGAATGGTGGCACGACCCTGGAGTTCCTCTCGCCTTTCCTGTGGAGAGCGCCTCCTCTTGAGATGCGATGGGAACGCCGGGAATTCTTTCCCTACGAAACAGGGAAAGGATCCCTCATCTCGAGCTAGGAGGCGGAAACGGGGTTCCCCTGGATGTGTGCGGGACCCCATGTGCTTCCTCTCGAGTGGAGACGGGTATGTCTGGGAACTTCTTGAGTTGCAGCAAGGGTGTGAAGGACCCTTTGGAAGTTCCAGTGGTTAGACGTGATTAGCCTCGAGAAGCCTCAGCGGAAATGGGCCTCATCTCGCCTGGAGGGCAAAACCTCCTGGATTTTCTCGAGTTGCGGCAGGTGCTCTCGACTTACGACGGGGACCTCAGGGACCGCTCTGGTGGCCTCAGGAAAGGCCAGTCCCCATGCGAGTTCCTCGGGGGCCTCTCGGGATTCCTCTCCCGTCGATGCCGGGGCCTAAGACCTTGTGTGGAGTCTGGGCCGGAACCTGAGGATTCCTCTCCAGTGCTGACATGGATCTTGGGGTACTTCTGGAGTCTCCCCAGGGGAGTCAGTCCTCGTCTCGAATGCGGGCATGCACTTGCGCTTTCCTCCAGAGCGGTAGCAGCAGTGTCACGCAGTCCGCCGCGTGGATCAAAGGATCTATGGTTTTCCCTCGAGTCTTTCCCACGAGGCTTTCCCACGAGGCTTTCCCGCAGGGCTGTCCCACGTGCACACGTGGTGGGAGTCGATCCTCGGCTTGAACGTCAAGGCAGTGCAGGGAAAACAGGTTCCTCTGGAATGGACTGACACATCTGGGGGACTCTTGGAATGGTGGCACGACCCTGGAGTTCCTCTCGCCTTTCCTGTGGAGAGCGCCTCCTCTTGAGATGCGACGGGAACACCGGGAATTCTTTCCCTACGAAACAGGGAAAGGATCCCTCATCTCGAGCTAGGAGGCGGAAACGGGGCTCCCCTGGATGTGTGCGGGACCCCACGTGCTTCCTCTCGAGTGGAGACGGGTATGTCGGGGAACTTCTTGAGTTGCAGCAAGGGTGTGAAGGACCCTTAGGAAGTTCCAGTGGTTAGACGTGATTAGCCTCGAGAAGCCTCAGCGGAAATGGGCCTCATCTCGTCTGGAGGGCAAAACCTCCTGGATTTTCTCGAGTTGCGGCAGGTGCTCTCGACTTACGACGGGGACCTCAGGGACCCGCTCTGGTGGCCTCAGGAAAGGCCAGTCCCCATGCGAGTTCCTCGGGGGCCTCTCGGGATTCCTCTCCCGTCGTTGCCGGGGCCTAAGACCTTGTGTGGAGTCGGGGCCGGAACCTGAGGATTCCTCTCCAGTGCTGACTTGGATCTTGGGGTACTTCTGGAGTCTCCCCAGGGGAGTCAGTCCTCGTCTCGAATGCGGGCATGCACTTGCGCTTTCCTCCAGAGCGGTAGCAGCAGTGTCATGCAGTCCGCCGCGTGGATCAAAGGATCTATGGTTTTCCCTCGAGTCTTTCCCACGAGGCTTTCCCACGAGGCTTTCCCACAGGGCTGTCCCACGTGCACACGTGGTGGGAGTCGATCCTCGGCTTGAACGTCAAGGCAGTGCAGGGAAAACAGGTTCCTCTGGAATGGACTGACACATCTGGGGGACTCTTGGAATGGTGGCACGACCCTGGAGTTCCTTTCGCCTTTCCTGTGGAGAGCGCCTCCTCTTGAGATGCGACAGGAACGCCGGGAATTCTTTCCCTACGAAACAGGGAAAGGATCCCTCATCTCGAGCTAGGAGGCGGAAACGGGGCTCCCCGGAATGTGTGCGGCACCCCACGTGCTTCCTCTCGAGTGGAGACGGGTATGTCGGGGAACTTCTTGAGTTGCAACAAGGGTGTGAAGGACCCTTTGGAAGTTCCAGTGGTTAGACTTGATTAGCCTCGAGAAGCCTCAGCGGAAATGGGCCTCATCTCGCCTGGAGGGCAAAACCTCCTGGATTTTCTCGAGTTGCGGCAGGTGCTCTCGACTTACGACGGGGACCTCAGGGACCCGCTCTGGTGGCCTCAGGAAAGGCCAGTCCCCATGCGAGTTCCTCTGGGGATTCCTCTCCCGTCGATGCCGGGGCCTAAGACCTTGTGTGGAGTCGGGGCCGGAACCTGAGGATTCCTCTCCACTGCTGACATGGATTTCGGGGTACTTCTGGAGTCTCCCCAGGGGAGTCAGTCCTCGTCTCGAATGCGGGTATGCACTTGCGCTTTCCTCCAGAGCGGTAGCAGCAGTGTCACGCAGTCCGCCGCGTGGATCAAAGGATCTATGGTTTTCCCTCGAGTCTTTCCCACGAGGCTTTCCCACGAGGCTTTCCCACAGGGCTGTCCCACGTGCACAGGTGGTGGGAGTCGATCCTCGGCTTGAACGTCAAGGCAGTGCAGGGAAAACAGGTTCCTCTGGAATGGACTGACACATCTGGGCGTCTCTTGGAATGGTGGCACGACCCTGGAGTTCCTCTCGCCTCTCCTGTGGAGAGCGCCTCCTCTTGAGATGCGACGGGAACCCCGGGAATTCTTTCCCTAAGAAACAGGGAAAGGATCCCTCATCTCGAGCTAGGAGGCGGAAACGGGGCTCCCCTGGATGTGTGCGGGACCCCACGTGCTTCCTCTCGAGTGGAGACGGGTATGTCGGGGAACTTCTTGAGTTGCAGCAAGGGTGTGAAGGACCCTTTGGAAGTTCCAGTGGTTAGATGTGATTAGCCTCGAGAAGCCTCAGCGGAAATGGGCCTCATCTCGCCTGGAGGGCAAAACCTCCTGGATTTTCTCGAGTTGCGGCATGTGCTCTCGACTTACGACGGGGACCTCAGGGACCCGCTCTGGTGACCTCAGGAAAGGCCAGTCCCCATGCGAGTTCCTCGGGGGCCTCTCGGGATTCCTCTCCCATTGATGCTGGGGCCTAAGACCTTGTGTGGAGTCGGGGCCGGAACCTGATTATTCCTCTCCAGTGCTGACATGGATCATGGGGTACTTCTGGAGTCTCCCCAGGGGAGTCAGTCCTAGTCTCGAATGCGGGCATGTACTTGCGCTTTCCTCCAGAGCGGTAGCAGCAGTGTCACGCAGTCTGCCGCGTGGATCAAAGGATCTATGGTTTTCCCTCGAGTCTTTCCCACGAGGCTTTCCCACGAGGCTTTCCCACAGGGCTGTCCCACGTGCACACGTGGTGGGAGTGGATCCTAGGCTTGAACGTCAAGGCAGTGCAGGGAAAACAGGTTCCTCTGGAATGGACTGACACATCTGGGGGACTCTTGGAATGGTGGCACGACCCTGGAGTTAATCTCGCCTTTCCTGTGGAGAGCGCCTCCTCTTGAGATGCGACAGGAACGTCGGGAATTCTTTCCCTACGAAACAGGGAAAGGATCCCTCATCTCGAGCTAGGAGGCGGAAACGGGGCTCCCCTGGATGTGTGCGGGATACCACGTGCTTCCTATCGGGTGGAGACGGGTATATCGGGGAACTTCTTGAGTAGCAGCAAGGGTGTGAAGGACCCTTTGGAAGTTCCGGTGGTTAGATGTGATTGGCCTCGAGAAGCCTCAGCGGAAATGGGCCTCATCTCGCCTGGAGGGCAAAACCTCCTGGATTTTCTCGAGTTACGGCAGGTGCTCTCGACTTACCGACGGGGACCTCAGGGACCCGCTCTGGTGGCCTCAGGAAAGGCCAGTCCCCATGCGAGTTCCTCGGGGGCCTCTCGGGATTCCTCTCCCGTCGATGCCGGGGCCTAAGACCTTGTGTGGAGTCGGGGCCGGAACCTGAGGATTCCTCTCCAGTGCTGACATGGATCTTGGGGTACTTCTGGAGTCTCCCCAGGGGAGTCAGTCCTCGTCTCGAATGCGGGCATGCACTTGCGCTTTCCCCCAGAGCGGTAGCAGCAGTGTCACGCAGTCCGCCGCGTGGATCAAAGGATCTATGGTTTTCCCTCGAGTCTTTCCCACGAGGCTTTCCCACGAGGCTTTCCCACAGGGCTGTCCCACGTGCACACGTGGTGGGAGTGGATCCTCGGCTTGAACGTCAAGGCAGTGCAGGGAAAACAGGTTCCTCTGGAATGGACTGAAACATCTGGGGGACTCTTGGAATGGTGGCACGACCCTGGAGTTCCTCTCGCCTTTCCTGTGGAGAGCGCCTCCTCTTGAGATGCGACGGGAACGCCGAGAATTCTTTACCTACGAAACAGGGAAAGGATCCCTCATCTCGAGCTAGGAGGCGGAAACGGGGATCCCCTGGATGTGTGCGGGACCCCACGTGCTTCCTCTCGAGTGGAGACGGGTATGTCGGGGAACATCTTGAGTTGCAGCAAGGGTGTGAAGGACCCTTTGGAAGTTCCAGTGGTTAGACGTGATTAGCCTCGAGAAGCCTCAGCGGAAATGGGCCTCATCTCGCCTGGAGGGCAAAACCTCCTGGATTTTCTCGAGTTGCGGCAGGTGCTCTCGACTTACGACGGGGACCTCAGGGACCCGCTCTGGTGGCCTCAGGAAAGGCCAGTCCCCATGCGAGTTCCTCGGGGGCCTCTCGGGATTCCTCTCCCGTCGTTGCCGGGGCCTAAGACCTTGTGTGGAGTCGGGGCCGGAACCTGAGGATTCCTCTCCAGTGCTGACATGGATCTTGGGGTACTTCTGGAGTCTCCCCAGGGGAGTCAGTCCTCGTCTCGAATGCGGGCATGCACTTGCGCTTTCCTCCAGAGCGGTAGCAGCAGTGTCACGCAGTCCGCCGCGTGGATCAAAGGATCTATGGTTTTCCCTCGAGTCTTTCCCACGAGGCTTTCCCACGAGGCTTTCCCACAGGGCTGTCCCACGTGCACACGTGGTGGGAGTCGATCCTCGGCTTGAACGTCAAGGCAGTGCAGGGAAAACAGGTTCCTCTGGAATGGACTGACACATCTGGGGGACTCTTGGAATGGTGGCACGACCCTGGACTTCCTCTCGCCTTTCCTGTGGATAGCGCCTCCTCTTGAGATGCGACGGGAACAGCGGGAATTTTTTACCTACGAAACAGGGAAAGGATCCCTCATCTCGAGCTAGGAGGCGGAAACGGGGCTCCCCTGGATGTGTGCGGGACCCCACGTGCTTCCTCTCGAGTGGAGACGGGTATGTCGGAGAACTTCTTGAGTTGCAGCAAGGGTGTGAAGGACCCTTTGGAAGTTCCAGTGGTTAGACGTGATTAGCCTCGAGAAGCCTCAGCGGAAATGGGCCTCATCTCGCCTGGAGGGCAAAACCTCCTGGATTTTCTCGAGTTGCGGCAGGTGCTCTCGACTTACGACGGGGACCTCAGGGACCCGCTCTGGTGGCCTCAGGAAAGGCCAGTCCCCATGCGAGTTCCTCTGGGGATTCCTCTCCCGTCGATGCCGGGGCCTAAGACCTTGTGTGGAGTCGGGGCCGGAACCTGAGGATTCCTCTCCAGTGCTGACATGGATTTCGGGGTACTTCTGGAGTCTCCCCAGGGGAGTCAGTCCTCGTCTCGAATGCGGGCATGCACTTGCGCTTTCCTCCAGAGCGGTAGCAGCAGTGTCACGCAGTCCGCCGCGTGGATCAAAGGATCTATGGTTTTCCCTCGAGTCTTTCCCACGAGGCTTTCCCACGAGGCTTTCCCACAGGGCTGTCCCACGTGCACAGGTGGTGGGAGTCGATCCTCGGCTTGAACGTCAAGGCAGTGCAGGGAAAACAGGTTCCTCTGGAATGGACTGACACATCTGGGCGTCTCTTGGAATGGTGGCACGACCCTGGAGTTCCTCTCGCCTCTCCTGTGGAGAGCGCCTCCTCTTGAGATGCGACGGGAACCCCGGGAATTCTTTCCCTAAGAAACAGGGAAAGGATCCCTCATCTCGAGCTAGGAGGCGGAAACGGGGCTCCCCTGGATGTGTGCGGGACCCCACGTGCTTCCTCTCGAGTGGAGACGGGTATGTCGGGGAACTTCTTGAGTTGCAGCAAGGGTGTGAAGGACCCTTTGGAAGTTCCAGTGGTTAGATGTGATTAGCCTCGAGAAGCCTCAGCGGAAATGGGCCTCATCTCGCCTGGAGGGCAAAACCTCCTGGATTTTCTCGAGTTGCGGCATGTGCTCTCGACTTACGACGGGGACCTCAGGGACCCGCTCTGGTGACCTCAGGAAAGGCCAGTCCCCATGCGAGTTCCTCGGGGGCCTCTCTGGATTCCTCTCCCATTGATGCCGGGGCCTAAGACCTTGTGTGGAGTCGGGGCCGGAACCTGATTATTCCTCTCCAGTGCTGACATGGATCATGGGGTACTTCTGGAGTCTCCCCAGGGGAGTCAGTCCTAGTCTCGAATGCGGGCATGTACTTGCGCTTTCCTCCAGAGCGGTAGCAGCAGTGTCACGCAGTCTGCCGCGTGGATCAAAGGATCTATGGTTTTCCCTCGAGTCTTTCCCACGAGGCTTTCCCACGAGGCTTTCCCACAGGGCTGTCCCACGTGCACACGTGGTGGGAGTGGATCCTAGGCTTGAACGTCAAGGCAGTGCAGGGAAAACAGGTTCCTCTGGAATGGACTGACACATCTGGGGGACTCTTGGAATGGTGGCACGACCCTGGAGTTAATCTCGCCTTTCCTGTGGAGAGCGCCTCCTCTTGAGATGCGACAGGAACGTCGGGAATTCTTTCCCTACGAAACAGGGAAAGGATCCCTCATCTCGAGCTAGGAGGCGGAAACGGGGCTCCCTGGATGTGTGCGGGATACCACGTGCTTCCTATCGAGTGGAGACGGGTATATCGGGGAACTTCTTGAGTAGCAGCAAGGGTGTGAAGGACCCTTTGGAAGTTCCGGTGGTTAGATGTGATTGGCCTCGAGAAGCCTCAGCGGAAATGGGCCTCATCTCGCCTGGAGGGCAAAACCTCCTGGATTTTCTCGAGTTACGGCAGGTGCTCTCGACTTACGACGGGGACCTCAGGGACCCGCTCTGGTGGCCTCAGGAAAGGCCAGTCCCCATGCGAGTTCCTCGGGGGCCTCTCGGGATTCCTCTCCCGTCGATGCCGGGGCCTAAGACCTTGTGTGGAGTCGGGGCCGGAACCTGAGGATTCCTCTCCAGTGCTGACATGGATCTTGGGGTACTTCTGGAGTCTCCCCAGGGGAGTCAGTCCTCGTCTCGAATGCGGGCATGCACTTGCGCTTTCCCCCAGAGCGGTAGCGGCAGTGTCACGCAGTCCGCCGCGTGGATCAAAGGATCTATGGTTTTCCCTCGAGTCTTTCCCACGAGGCTTTCCCACGAGGCTTTCCCACAGGGCTGTCCCACGTGCACACGTGGTGGGAGTCGATCCTCGGCTTGAACGTCAAGGCAGTGCAGGGAAAACAGGTTCCTCTGGAATGGACTGAAACATCTGGGGGACTCTTGGAATGGTGGCACGACCCTGGAGTTCCTCTCGCCTTTCCTGTGGAGAGCGCCTCCTCTTGAGATGCGACGGGAACGCCGGGAATTCTTTAACTACGAAACAGGGAAAGGATCCCTCATCTCGAGCTAGGAGGCGGAAACGGGGATCCCCTGGATGTGTGCGGGACCCCACGTGCTTCCTCTCGAGTGGAGACGGGTATGTCGGGGAACATCTTGAGTTGCAGCAAGGGTGTGAAGGACCCTTTGGAAGTTCCAGTGGTTAGACGTGATTAGCCTCGAGAAGCCTCAGCGGAAATGGGCCTCATCTCGCCTGGAGGGCAAAACCTCCTGGATTTTCTCGAGTTGCGGCAGGTGCTCTCGACTTACGACGGGGACCTCAGGGACCCGCTCTGGTGGCCTCAGGAAAGGCCAGTCCCCATGCGAGTTCCTCGGGGGCCTCTCGGGATTCCTCTCCCGTCGTTGCCGGGGCCTAAGACCTTGTGTGGAGTCGGGGCCGGAACCTGAGGATTCCTCTCCAGTGCTGACATGGATCTTGGGGTACTTCTGGAGTCTCCCCAGGGGAGTCAGTCCTCGTCTCGAATGCGGGCATGCACTTGCGCTTTCCTCCAGAGCGGTAGCAGCAGTGTCACGCAGTCCACCGCGTGGATCAAAGGATCTATGGTTTTCCCTCGAGTCTTTCCCACGAGGCTTTCCCACGAGGCTTTCCCACAGGGCTGTCCCACGTGCACACGTGGTGGGAGTCGATCCTCGGCTTGAACGTCAAGGCAGTGCAGGGAAAACAGGTTCCTCTGGAATGGACTGACACATCTGGGGGACTCTTGGAATGGTGGCACGACCCTGGACTTCCTCTCGCCTTTCCTGTGGAGAGCGCCTCCTCTTGAGATGCGACGGGAACAGCGGGAATTTTTTACCTACGAAACAGGGAAAGGATCCCTCATCTCGAGCTAGGAGGCGGAAACGGGGCTCCCCTGGATGTGTGCGGGACCCCACGTGCTTCCTCTCGAGTGGAGACGGGTATGTCGGAGAACTTCTTGAGTTGCAGCAAGGGTGTGAAGGACCCTTTGGAAGTTCCAGTGGTTAGACGTGATTAGCCTCGAGAAGCCTCAGCGGAAATGGGCCTCATCTCGCCTGGAGGGCAAAACCTCCTGGATTTTCTCGAGTTGCGGCAGGTGCTCTCGACTTACGACGGGGACCTCAGGGACCCGCTCTGGTGGCCTCAGGAAAGGCCAGTCCCCATGCGAGTTCCTCTGGGGATTCCTCTCCCGTCGATGCCGGGGCCTAAGACCTTGTGTGGAGTCGGGGCCGGAACCTGAGGATTCCTCTCCAGTGCTGACATGGATCTTGGGGTACTTCTGGAGTCTCCCCAGGGGAGTCAGTCCTCGTCTCGAATGCGGGCATGCACTTGCGCTTTCCTCCAGAGCGGTAGCAGCAGTGTCACGCAGTCCGCCGCGTGGATTAAAGGATCTATGGTTTTCCCTCGAGTCTTTCCCACGAGGCTTTCCCACGAGGCTTTCCCACAGGGCTGTCCCACCTGCACACGTGGTGGGAGTCGATCCTCGGCTTGAACGTCAAGGCAGTGCAGGGAAAACAGGTTCCTCTGGAATGGACTGACCCATCTGGGCGTCTCTTGGAATGGTGGCACGACCCTGGAGTTCCTCTCGCCTCTCCTGTGGAGAGCGCCTCCTCTTGAGATGCGACGGGAACGCCGGGAATTCTTTCCCTAAGAAACAGGGAAAGGATCCCTCATCTCGAGCTAGGAGGCGGAAACGGGGCTCCCCTGGATGTGTGCGGGACCCCACGTGCTTCCTCTCGAGTGGAGACGGGTATGTCGGGGAACTTCTTGAGTTGCAACAAGGGTGTGAAGGACCCTTTGGAAGTTCCAGTGGTTAGACGTGATTAGCCTCGAGAAGCCTCAGCGGAAATGGGCCTCATCTCGCCTGGAGGGCAAAACCTCCTGGATTTTCTCGAGTTGCGGCAGGTGCTCTCGACTTACAACGGGGACCTCAGGGACCCGCTCTGGTGGCTTCAGGAAAGGCCAGTCCCCATGCGAGTTCCTCGTGGGCCTCTCGGGATTCCTCTCCCGTCGATGCCGGGGCCTAAGACCTTGTGTGGAGTCGGGGCCGGAACCTGAGGATTCCTCTCCAGTGCTGACATGGATCTTGGGGTACTTCTGGAGTCTCCCCAGGGGAGTCAGTCCTCGTCTCGAATGCGGGCATGCACTTGCGCTTTCCTCCAGAGCGGTAGCAGCAGTGTCACGCAGTCCGCCGCGTGGATCAAAGGATCTATGGTTTTCCCTCGAGTCTTTCCCACGAGGCTTTCCCACGAGGCTTTCCCACAGGGCTGTCCCACGTGCACACGTGGTGGGAGTCGATCCTCGGCTTGAACGTCAAGGCAGTGCAGGGAAAACAGGTTCCTCTGGAATGGACTGACACATCTGGGGGACTCTTGGAATGGTGGCACGACCCTGGAGTTCCTCTCGTCTTTCCTGTGGAGAGCGCCTCCTCTTGAGATGCGACGGGAACACCGGGAATTTTTTACCTACGAAACAGGGAAAGGATCCCTCATCTAGAGCTAGGAGGCGGAAACGGGGCTCCCCTGGATGTGTGCGGGACCCCACGTGCTTCCTCTCGAGTGGAGACGGGTATGTCGGGGAACTTCTTGAGTTGCAGCAAGGGTGTGAAGGACCCTTTGGAAGTTCCAGTGGTTAGACGTGATTAGCCTCGAGAAGCCTCAGCGGAAATGGGCCTCATCTCGCCTGGAGGGCAAAACCTCCTGGATTTTCTCGAGTTGCGGCAGGTGCTCTCGACTTACGACGGGGACCTCAGGGACCCGCTCTGGTGGCCTCAGGAAAGGCCAGTCCCCATGCGAGTTCCTCGGGGGCCTCTCGGGATTCCTCTCCCGTCGATGCCGGGGCCTAAGACCTTGTGTGGAGTCGGGGCCGGAACCTGAGGATTCCTCTCCAGTGCTGACATGGATCTTGGGGTACTTCTGGAGTCTCCCCAGGGGAGTCAGTCCTCGTCTCGAATGCGGGCATGCACTTGCGCTTTCCTCCAGAGCGGTAGCAGCAGTGTCACGCAGTCCGCCGCGTGGATCAAAGGATCTATGGTTTTCCCTCGAGTCTTTCCCACGAGGCTTTCCCACGAGGCTTTCCCACAGGGCTGTCCCACGTGCACACGTGGTGGGAGTGGATCCTCGGCTTGAACGTCAAGGCAGTGCAGGGAAAACAGGTTCCTCTGGAATGGACTGACCCATCTGGGCGTCTCTTGGAATGGTGGCACGACCCTGGAGTTTCTCTCGCCTCTCCTGTGGAGAGCGCCTCCTCTTGAGATGTGACGGAAACGCCGGGAATTCTTTCCCTAAGAAACAGGGAAAGGATCCCTCATCTCGAGCTAGGAGGCGGAAACGGGGCTCCCCTGGATGTGTGCGGGACCCCACGTGCTTCCTCTCGAGTGGAGACGGGTATGTAGGGGAACTTCTTGAGTTGCAGCAAGGGTGTGAAGGACCCTTTGGAAGTTCCAGTGGTTAGACGTGATTAGCCTCGAGAAGCCTCAGCGGAAATGGGCCTCATCTCGCCTGGAGGGCAAAACCTCCTGGATTTTCTCGAGTTGCGGCATGTGCTCTCGACTTACGACGGGGACCTCAGTGACCCGCTCTGGTGACCTCAGGAAAGGCCAGTCCCCATGCGAGTTCCTCGGGGGCCTCTCGGGATTCCTCTCCCATTGATTCCGGGGCCTAAGACCTTGTGTGGAGTCGGGGCCGGAACCTGAGGATTCCTCTCCAGTGCTGACATGGATCATGGGGTACTTCTGGAGTCTCCCCAGGGGAGTCAGTCCTCGTCTCGAATGCGGGCATGCACTTGCGCTTTCCTCCAGAGCGGTAGCAGCAGTGTCACGCAGTCCACCGCGTGGATCAAAGGATCTATGGTTTTCCTTCGAGTCTTTCCCACGAGGCTTTCCCACGAGGCTTTCCCACAGGGCTGTCCCACGTGCACACGTGGTGGGAGTGGATCCTCGGCTTGAACGTCAAGGCAGTGCAGGGAAAACAGGTTCCTCTGGAATGGACTGACACATCTGGGGGACTCTTGGAATGGTGGCACGACCCTGGAGTTCCTCTCGCCTTTCCTGTGGACAGCGCCTCCTCTTGAGATGCGACGGGAACGCCGGGAATTCTTTCCCTACGAAACAGGGAAAGGATCCCTCATCTCTAGCTAGGAGGCGGAAACGGGGCTCCCTTGGATGTGTGCGGGATACCACGTGCTTCCTATCGAGTGGAGACGGGTATGTCGGGGAACTTCTTGAGTAGCAGCAAGGGTGTGAAGGACCCTTTGGAAGTTCCAGTGGTTAGATGTGATTGGCCTCGAGAAGCCTCAGCGGAAATGGGCCTCATCTTGCCTGGAGGGCAAAACCTCCTGGATTTTCTCGAGTTGCGGCATGTGCTCTCGACTTACGACGGGGACCTCAGGGACCCTCTCTGGTGGCCTCAGGAAAGGCCAGTCCCCATGCGAGTTCCTCGGGGGCCTCTCGGGATTCCTCTCCCGTCGATGCCGGGGCCTAAGACCTTGTGTGGAGTCGGGGCCGGAACCTGAGGATTCCTCTCCAGTGCTGACATGGATCTTGGGGTACTTCTGGAGTCTCCCCAGGGGAGTCAGTCCTCGTCTCGAATGCGGGCATGCACTTGCGCTTTCCTCCAGAGCGGTAGCAGCAGTGTCACGCAGTCCGCCGCGTGGATCAAAGGATCTATGGTTTTCCCTCGAGTCTTTCCCACGAGGCTTTCCCACGAGGCTTTCCCACAGGGCTGTCCCACGTGCACACGTGGTGGGAGTCGATCCTCGGCTTGAACGTCAAGGCAGTGCAGGGAAAACAGGTTCCTCTGGAATGGACTGACACATCTGGGGGACTCTTGGAATGGTGGCACGACCCTGGAGTTCCTCTCGCCTTTCCTGTGGAGAGCGCCTCCTCTTGAGATGCGTCGGGAACGTCGGGAATTCTTTCCCTACGAAACAGGGAAAGATCCCTCATCTCGAGCTAGAAGGCGGAAACGGGGCTCCGCTGGATGTGTGCGGGACCCCACGTGCTTCCTCTCGAGTGGAGACGGGTATGTCGGGGAACTTCTTGAGTTGCAGCAAGGGTGTGAAGGACCCTTTGGAAGTTCCAGTGGTTAGACGTGAATCGCCTCGAGAAGCCTCAGCGGAAATGGGCCTCATCTCGCCTGGAGAGCAAAACCTCCTGGATTTTCTCGAGTTGCGGCAGGTGCTCTCGACTTACGACGGGGACGTCAGGGACCCGCTCTGGTGGCCTCAGGAAAGGCCAGTCCCCATGCGAGTTCCTCGGGGGCCTCTCGGGATTCCTCTCCCGTCGATGCCGGGGCCTAAGACCTTGTGTGGAGTCGGGGCCGGAACCTGAGGATTCCTCTCCAGTGCTGACATGGATCTTGGGGTACTTCTGGAGTCTCCCCAGGAGAGTCAGTCCTCGTCTCGAATGTGGGCATGCACTTGCGCTTTCCTCCAGAGCGGTAGCAGCAGTGTCACGCGGTCCGCCGCGTGGATCAAAGGATCTATGTTTTTCCCTCGAGTCTTTCCCACGAGGCTTTCCCACGAGGCTTTCCCACAGGGCTGTCCCACGTGCACACGTGGTGGGAGTCGATCCTCAGCTTGAACGTCAAGGCAGTGCAGGGAAAACAGGTTCCTCTGGAATGGACTGACACATCTGGGTGTCTCTTGGAATGGTGGCACGACCCTGGAGTTCCTCTCGCCTCTCCTGTGGAGAGCCCCTCATCTTGAGATGCGACGGGAACGCCGGGAATTCTTTCCCTACGAAACAGGGAAAGGATCCCTCATCTCGAGCTAGGAGGCGGAAACGGGGCTCCCCTGGATGTATGCGGGACACCACGTGCTTCCTATCGAGTGGAGACGGGTATGTCGGGGAACTTCTTGAGTAGCAGCAAGGGTGTGAAGGACCCTTTGGAAGTTCCAGTGTTTAGATGTGATTGGCCTCGAGAAGCCTCAGCGGAAATGGGCCTCATCTCGCCTGGAGGGCAAAACCTCCTGGATTTTCTCGAGTTACGGCAGGTGTTCTCGACTTACGACGGGGACCTCAGGGACCCGCTCTGGTGGCCTCAGGAAAGGCCAGTCCCCATGCGAGTTCCTCGGGGGCCTCTCGGGATTCCTCTCCCGTCGATGCCGGGGCCTAAGACCTTGTGTGGAGTCGGGGCCGGAACCTGAGGATTCCTCTCCAGTGCTGACATGGATCTTGGGGTACTTCTGGAGTCTCCCCAGGG
Source organism: Ovis canadensis (assembly GCF_042477335.2). Lineage (NCBI taxonomy): Eukaryota > Metazoa > Chordata > Mammalia > Artiodactyla > Bovidae > Ovis > Ovis canadensis. The sequence continues at coordinate 9,854,165 of NC_091254.1, forward strand.
GAGTCAGTGCTCGTCTCGAATGCGGGCATGCACTTGCGCTTTCCTCCAGAGCGGTAGCAGCAGTGTCACGCGGTCCGCCGCGTGGATCAAAGGATCTATGGTTTTCCCTCGAGTCTTTCCCACGAGGCTTTCCCACGAGGCTTTCCCACAGGGCTGTCCCACGTGCACACGTGGTGGGAGTCGATCCTCGGCTTGAACGTCAGGCAGTGCAGGGAAAACAGGTTCCTCTGGAATGGACTGACACATCTGGGGGTCTCTTGGAATGGTGCCACGACCCTGGAGTTCCTCTCGCCTTTCCTGTGGAGAGCGCCACCTCTTGAGATGCGACGGGAACGCCGGGAATTCTTTCCCTACGAAACAGGGAAAGGATCCCTCATCTCGAGCTAGGAGGCGGAAACGGGGCTCCCCTGGATGTGTGCGGGACCCCACGTGCTTCCTCTCGAGTGGAGACGGGTATGTCGGGGAACTTCTTGAGTTGCAGCAAGGGTGTGAAGGACCCTTTGGAAGTTCAAGTGGTTAGACCTGATTCGCCTCGAGAAGCCTCAGCGGAAATGGGCCTCATATCGCCTGGAGGGCAAAACCTCCTGGATTTTCTCGAGTTGCGGCAGGTGCTCTCGACTTACGACGGGGACCTCAGGGACCCGCTCTGGTGGCCTCAGGAAAGGCCAGTCCCCATGCGAATTCCTCGGGGGCCTCTCGGGATTCCTCTCCCGTCGATGCCGGGGCCTAAGTCCTTGTGTGGATTCGGGGCCGGAACCTGAGGATTCCTCTCCAGTGCTGACATGGATCTTGGGGTACTTCTGGAGTCTACCCAGGGGAGTCAGTCCTCGTCTCGAATGCGGGCATGCACTTGCGCTTTCCTCCAGAGCGGTAGCAGCAGTGTCACGCAGTCCGCCGCGTGGATCAAAGGATCTATGGTTTTCCCTCGAGTCTTTCCCACGAGGCTTTCCCACGAGGCTTTCCCACAGGGCTGTCCCACGTGCACACGTGGTGGGAGTGGATCCTCGGCTTGAACGTCAAGGCAGTGCAGGGAAAACAGGTTCCTCTGGAATGGACTGACACATCTGGGGGACTCTTGGAATGGTGGCACGACCCTGGAGTTCCTCTCGCCTTTCCTGTGGAGAGCGCCTCCTCTTGAGATGCGACGGGAACGCCGGGAATTCTTTCCCTACGAAACAGGGAAAGGATCCCTCATCTCGAGCTAGGAGGCGGAAACGGGGCTCCCCTGGATGTGTGCGGGACCCCACGTGCTTCCTCTCGAGTGGAGACGGGTATGTCGGGGAATTCTTGAGTTGCAGCAAGGGTGTGAAGGACCCTTTGGAACTTCCAGTGGTTAGACGTGATTCGCCTCGAGAAGCCTCAGAGGAAATGGGCCTCATCTCGCCTGGAGGGCAAAACCTGCTGGATTTTCTCGATTTGCGGCAGGTGCTCTCCACTTACGACGGGGACCTCAGGGACCCGCTCTGGTGGCCTCAGGAAAGGCCAGTCCCCATGCGAATTCCTCGGGGGCCTCTCGGGATTACTCTCCCGTCGATGCCGGGGCCTAAGACCTTGTGTGGAGTCGGGTCCGGAACCTGAGGATTCCTCTCCGGTGCTGACATGGATCTTGGGGTACTTCTGGAGTCTCCCCAGGGGAGTCAGTCCTCGTCTCGAATGCGGACATGCACTTGCGCTTTCCTCCAGAGCGGTAACAGCAGTGTCACGCGTTCCGCCGCGTGGATCAAAGGATCTATGGTTTTCCCTCGAGTCTTTCCCACGAGGCTTTCCCACGAGGCTTTCCCACAGGGCTGTCCCACGTGCACACGTGGTGGGAGTCGATCCTCGGCTTGAACGTCAAGGCATTGCAGGGAAAACAGGTTCCTCTGGAATGGACTGACACATCTGGGGGTCTCTTGGAATGGTGCCACGACCCTGGAGTTCCTCTCGCCTTTCCTGTGGAGAGCGCCACCTCTTGAGATGCGACGGGAACGCCGGGAATTCTTTCCCTACGAAACAGGGAAAGGATCCCTCATCTCGAGCTAGGAGGCGGAAACGGGGCTCCCCTGGATGTGTGCGGGACCCCACGTGCTTCCTCTCGAGTGGAGACGGGTATGTCGGGGAACTTCTTGATTTGCAGCAAGGGTGTGAAGCACCCTTTGGAAGTTCCAGTGGTTAGACGTGATTAGCCTCGAGAAGCCTCAGCGGAAATGGGCCTCATCTCGCCTGGAGGGCAAAACCTCCTGGATTTTCTCGAGTTGCGGCAGGTGCTCTCGACTTACGACGGGGACCTCAGGGACCCGCTCTGGTGGCCTCAAGAAAGGCCAGTCCCCATGCGAGTTCCTCGGGGGCCTCTCGGGATTCCTCTCCCGTCGATGCCGGGGCCTAAGACCTTGTGTGGAGTCGGGGCCGGAACCTGAGGATTCCTCTCCAGTGCTGACATGGATCTTGGGGTACTTCTGGAGTCTCCCCAGGGGAGTCAGTCCTCGTCTCGAATGCGGGCATGCATTTGCGCTTTCCTCCATAGCGGTAGCAGCAGTGTCACGCAGTCTGCCGCATGGATCAAAGGATCTATGGTTTTCCCTCGAGTCTTTCCCACGAGGCTTTCCCACGAGGCTTTCCCACAGGGCTGTCCCACGTGCACACGTGGTGGGAGTGGATCCTCGGCTTGAACGTCAAGGCAGTGCAGGGAAAACAGGTTCCTCTGGAATGAACTGACACATCTGGGGGACTCTTGTCATGGTGGCACGACCCTGGAGTTCCTCTCGCCTCTCCTGTGGAGAGCCCCTCCTCTTGAGATGCGACGGGAACGCCGGGAATTCTTTCCCTAAGAAACAGGGAAAGGATCCCTCATCTCGAGCTAGGAGGCGGATAAGGGGCTCCCCTGGATATGTGCGGGACCCCACGTGATTCCTCTCGAGTGGAGACTGGTATGTCGGGGAACATCTTGAGTTGCAGCAAGGGTGTGAAGGACTCTTTGGAAGTTCCAGTGGTTAGATGTGATTAGCCTCGAGAAGCCTCAGCGGAAATGGGCCTCATCTCGCCTGGAGGGCAAAACCTCCTGGATTTTCTCGACTTGCGGCATGTGCTCTCGACTTACGACGGGGACCTCGGGGACCCGCTCTGGTGACCTCAGGAAATGCCAGTCCCCATGCGAGTTCCTCGGGGGCCTCTCGGCATTCCTCTCCCATCGATGCCGGGGCCTAAGACCTTGTGTGGAGTCGGGGCCGGAACCTGAGGATTCCTCTCCAGTGCTGACATGGATCTTGGGGTACTTCTGGAGTCTCCCCAGGGGAGTCAGTCCTCGTCTCGAATGCGGGCATGCACTTGCGCTTTCCTCCAGAGCGGTAGCAGCAGTGTCACGCATTCCGCCGCGTGGATCAAAGGATCTATGGTTTTCCCTCGAGTCTTTCCCACGAGGCTTTCCCACGAGGCTTTCCCACAGGGCTGTCCCACGTGCACACGTGGTGGGAGTGGATCCTCGGCTTGAACGTCAAGGCAGTGCAGGGAAAACAGGTTCCTCTGGAATGGACTGACACATCAGGGGGACTCTTGGAATGGTGGCACGACCCTGGAGTTCCTCTCGCCTTTCCTGTGGAGAGCGCCTCCTCTTGAGATGCGACGGGAACGCCGTGAATTCTTTCCCTACGAAACAGGGAAAGGATCCCTCATCTCGAGCTAGGAGGCGGAAACGGGGCTCCCCTGGATGTGTGCGGGACCCCACGTGCTTCCTCTCGAGTGGAGACGGGTATGTCGGGGAACTTCTTGAGTTGCAGCAAGGGTGTGAAGGACCCTTTGGAAGTTCCAGTGGTTAGACGTGATTAGCCTCGAGAAGCCTCAGCGGAAATGGGCCTCATCTCGCCTGGAGGGCAAAACCTCCTGGATTTTCTCGAGTTGCGGCAGGTGCTCTCGACTTACGATGGGGACCTCAGGGACCCGCTCTGGTGGCCTCAGGAAAGGCCAGTCCCCATGCGAGTTCCTCGGGGGCCTCTCGGCATTCCTCTCCCGTCGATGCCGGGGCCTAAGACCTTGTGTGGAGTCGGGGCCGGAACCTGAGGATTCCTCTCCAGTGCTGACATGGATCTTGGGGTACTTCTGGAGTCTACCCAGGGGAGTCAGTCCTCGTCTCGAATGCGGGCATGCACTTGCGCTTTCTTCCAGAGCGGTAGCAGCAGTGTCACGCAGTCCGCCGCGTGGATCAAAGGATCTATGGTTTTCCCTCGAGTCTTTCCCACGAGGCTTTCCCACGAGGCTTTCCCACAGGGCTGTCCCACGTGCACACGTGGTGGGAGTCGATCCTCGGCTTGAACGTCAAGGCAGTGCAGGGAGAACAGGTTCCTCTGGAATGGACTGACACATCTGGGGGACTCTTGGAATGGTGGCACGACCCTGGAGTTCCTCTCGCCTTTCCTGTGGAGAGCGCCTCCTCTTGAGATGCGACGGGAACGCCGGGAATTCTTTCCCTACGAAACAGGGAAAGGATCCCTCATCTCGAGTTAGGAGGCGGAAACGGGGCTCCCCTGGATGTGTGCAGGACCCCACGTGCTTCCTCTCGAGTGGAGACGGGTATGTCGGGGAACTTCTTGAGTTGCAGCAAGGGTGTGAAGGACCCTTTGGAAGTTCCAGTGGTTAGACGTGATTAGCCTCGAGAAGCCTCAGCGGAAATGGGCCTCATCTCGCCTGGAGGGCAAAACCTCCTGGATTTTCTCGAGTTGCGGCAGGCGCTCTCGACTTACGACGGGGACGTCAGGGACCCGCTCTGGTGGCCTCAGGAAAGGCCAGTCCCCATGCGAGTTCCTCGGGGGCCTCTCGGGATTCCTCTCCCGTCGATGCCGGGGCCTAAGACCTTGTGTGGAGTCTGGGCCGGAACCTGAGGATTCCTCTCCAGTGCTGACATGGATCTTGGGGTACTTCTGGAGTCTCCCCAGGGGAGTCAGTCCTCGTCTCGAATGCGGGCATGCACTTGCGCTTTCCTCCAGAGCGGTAGCAGCAGTGTCACGCAGTCCGCCGCGTGGATCAAAGGATCTATGGTTTTCCCTCGAGTCTTTCCCACGAGGCTTTCCCACGAGGCTTTCCCGCAGGGCTGTCCCACGTGCACACGTGGTGGGAGTCGATCCTCGGCTTGAACGTCAAGGCAGTGCAGGGAAAACAGGTTCCTCTGGAATGGACTGACACATCTGGGGGACTCTTGGAATGGTGGCACGACCCTGGAGTTCCTCTCGCCTTTCCTGTGGAGAGCGCCTCCTCTTGAGATGCGACGGGAACACCGGGAATTCTTTCCCTACGAAACAGGGAAAGGATCCCTCATCTCGAGCTAGGAGGCGGAAACGGGGCTCCCCTGGATGTGTGCGGGACCCCACGTGCTTCCTCTCGAGTGGAGACGGGTATGTCGGGGAACTTCTTGAGTTGCAGCAAGGGTGTGAAGGACCCTTTGGAAGTTCCAGTGGTTAGACGTGATTAGCCTCGAGAAGCCTCAGCGGAAATTGGCCTCATCTCGCCTGGAGGGCAAAACCTCCTGGATTTTCTCGAGTTGCGGCAGGTGCTCTCGACTTACGACGGGGACCTCAGGGACCCGCTCTGGTGGCCTCAGGAAAGGCCAGTCCCCATGCGAGTTCCTCGGGGGCCTCTCGGCATTCCTCTCCCGTCGTTGCCGGGGCCTAAGACCTTGTGTGGAGTCGGGGCCGGAACCTGAGGATTCCTCTCCAGTGCTGACATGGATCTTGGGGTACTTCTGGAGTCTCCCCAGGGGAGTCAGTCCTCGTCTCGAATGCGGGCATGCACTTGCGCTTTCCTCCAGAGCGGTAGCAGCAGTGTCACGCAGTCCGCCGCGTGGATCAAAGGATCTATGGTTTTCCCTCGAGTCTTTCCCACGAGGCTTTCCCACGAGGCTTTCCCACAGGGCTGTCCCACGTGCACACGTGGTGGGAGTGGATCCTCGGCTTGAACGTCAAGGCAGTGCAGGGAAAACAGGTTCCTCTGGAATGGACTGACACATCTGGGGGACTCTTGGAATGGTGGCACGACCCTGGAGTTCCTCTCGCCTTTCCTGTGGAGAGCGCCTCCTCTTGAGATGCGACAGGAACGCCGGGAATTCTTTCCCTACGAAACAGGGAAAGGATCCCTCATCTCGAGCTAGGAGGCGGAAACGGGGCTCCCCTGGATGTGTGCGGGACCCCACGTGCTTCCTCTCGAGTGGAGACGGGTATGTAGGGGAACTTCTTGAGTTGCAGCAAGGGTGTGAAGGACCCTTTGGAAGTTCCAGTGGTTAGACGTGATTAGCCTCGAGAAGCCTCAGCGGAAATGGGCCTCATCTCGCCTGGAGGGCAAAACCTCCTGGATTTTCTCGAGTTGCGGCAGGTGCTCTCGACTTACGACGGGGACCTCAGGGACCCGCTCTGGTGGCCTCAGGAAAGGCCAGTCCCCATGCGAGTTCCTCGGGGGCCTCTCGGGATTCCTCTCCCGTCGATGCCGGGGCCTAAGACCTTGTGTGGAGTCGGGGCCGCAACCTGAGGATTCCTCTCCAGTGCTGACATGGATCTTGGGGTACTTCTGGAGTCTCCCCAGGGGAGTCAGTCCTCGTCTCGAATGCGGGCATGCACTTGCGCTTTCCTCCAGAGCGGTAGCAGCAGTGTCACGCAGTCCGCCGCGTGGATCAAAGGATCTATGGTTTTCCCTCGAGTCTTTCCCACGAGGCTTTCCCACGAGGCTTTCCCACAGGGCTGTCCCACCTGCACACGTGGTGGGAGTCGATCCTCGGCTTGAACGTCAAGGCAGTGCAGGGAAAACAGGTTCCTCTGGAATGGACTGACACATCTGGGGGACTCTTGGAATGGTGGCACGACCCTGGAGTTCCTCTCGCCTCTCCTGTGGAGAGCGCCTCCTCTTGAGATGCGACGGGAACGCCGGGAATTCTTTCCCTAAGAAACAGGGAAAGGATCCCTCATCTCGAGCTAGGAGGCGGAAACGGGGCTCCCCTGGATGTGTGCGGGACCCCACGTGCTTCCTCTCGAGTGGAGACGGGTATGTCGGGGAACTTCTTGAGTTGCAACAAGGGTGTGAAGGACCCTTTGGAAGTTCCAGTGGTTAGACGTGATTAGCCTCGAGAAGCCTCAGCGGAAAAGGGCCTCATCTCGCCTGGAGGGCAAAACCTCCTGAATTTTCTCGAGTTGCGGCAGGTGCTCTCGACTTACGACGGGGACCTCAGGGACCCGCTCTGGTGGCTTCAGGAAAGGCCAGTCCCCATGCGAGTTCCTCGGGGGCCTCTCGGGATTCCTCTCCCGTCGATGCCGGGGCCTAAGACCTTGTGTGGAGTCGGGGCCGGAACCTGAGGATTCCTCTCCAGTGCTGACATGGATCTTGGGGTACTTCTGGAGTCTCCCCAGGGGAGTCAGTCCTCGTCTCGAATGCGGGCATGCACTTGCGCTTTCCTCCAGAGCGGTAGCAGCAGTGTCATGCAGTCCGCCGCGTGGATCAAAGGATCTATGGTTTTCCCTCGAGTCTTTCCCACGAGGCTTTCCCCCGAGGCTTTCCCACAGGACTGTCCCACGTGCACACGTGGTGGGAGTCGATCCTCGGCTTGAACGTCAAGGCAGTGCAGGGAAAACAGGTTCCTCTGGAATGGACTGACACATCTGGGGGACTCTTGGAATGGTGGCACGACCCTGGAGTTCCTCTCGCCTTTCCTGTGGAGAGCGCCTCCTCTTGAGATGCGACGGGAACACCGGGAATTTTTTACCTACGAAACAGGGAAAGGATCCCTTATCTCGAGCTAGGAGGCGGAAACGGGGCTCCGCTGGATGTGTGCGGGACCCCACGTGCTTCCTCTCGAGTGGAGACGGGTATGTCTGGGAACTTCTTGAGTTGCAGCAAGGGTGTGAAGGACCCTTTGGAAGTTCCAGTGGTTAGACGTGATTAGCCTCGAGAAGCCTCAGCGGAAATGGGCCTCATCTCGCCTGGAGGGCAAAACCTCCTGGATTTTCTCGAGTTGCGGCAGGTGCTCTCGACTTACGACGGGGACCTCAGGGACCCGCTCTGGTGGCCTCAGGAAAGGCCAGTCCCCATGCGAGTTCCTCTGGGGATTCCTCTCCCGTCGATGCCGGGGCCTAAGACCTTGTGTGGAGTCGGGGCCGGAACCTGAGGATTCCTCTCCAGTGCTGACATGGATCTCGGGGTACTTCTGGAGTCTCCCCAGGGGAGTCAGTCCTCGTCTCGAATGCGGGCATGCACTTGCGCTTTCCTCCAGAGCGGTAGCAGCAGTGTCACGCAGTCCGCCGCGTGGATCAAAGGATCTATGGTTTTCCCTCGAGTCTTTCCCACGAGGCTTTCCCACGAGGCTTTCCCACAGGGCTGTCCCACGTGCACACGTGGTGGGAGTCGATCCTCGGCTTGAACGTCAAGGCAGTGCAGGGAAAACAGGTTCCTCTGGAATGGACTGACACATCTGGGCGTCTCTTGGAATGGTGGCACGACCCTGGAGTTCCTCTCGCCTCTCCTGTGGAGAGCGCCTCCTCTTGAGATGCGACGGGAACCCCGGGAATTCTTTCCCTAAGAAACAGGGAAAGGATCCCTCATCTCGAGCTAGGAGGCGGAAACGGGGCTCCCCTGGATGTGTGCGGGACCCCACGTGCTTCCTCTCGAGTGGAGACGGGTATGTCGGGGAACTTCTTGAGTTGCAGCAAGGGTGTGAAGGACCCTTTGGAAGTTCCAGTGGTTAGACGTGATTAGCCTCGAGAAGCCTCAGCGGAAATGGGCCTCATCTCGCCTGGAGGGCAAAACCTCCTGGATTTTCTCGAGTTGCGGCAGGTGCTCTCGACTTACGACCGGGACCTCAGGGACCCGCTCTGGTGGCCTCAGGAAAGGCCAGTCCCCATGCGAGTTCCTCTGGGGATTCCTCTCCCGTCGATGCCGGGGCCTAAGACCTTGTGTGGAGTCGGGGCCGGAACCTGAGGATTCCTCTCCAGTGCTGACATGGATCTTGGGGTACTTCTGGAGTCTCCCCAGGGGAGTCAGTCCTCGTCTCGAATGCGGGCATGCACTGGCGCTTTCCTCCAGAGCGGTAGCAGCAGTGTCACGCAGTCCGCCGCGTGGATCAAAGGATCTATGGTTTTCCCTCGAGTCTTTCCCACGAGGCTTTCCCACGAGGCTTTCCCACAGGGCTGTCCCACCTGCACACGTGGTGGGAGTCGATCCTCGGCTTGAACGTCAAGGCAGTGCAGGGAAAACAGGTTCCTCTGGAATGGACTGACCCATCTGGGCGTCTCTTGGAATGGTGGCACGACCCTGGAATTCCTCTCGCCTCTCCTGTGGAGAGCGCCTCCTCTTGAGATGCGACGGGAACGCCGGGAATTCTTTCCCTAAGAAACAGGGAAAGGATCCCTCATCTCGAGCTAGGAGGCGGAAACGGGGATCCCCTGGATGTGTGCGGGACCCCACGTGCTTCCTCTCGAGTGGAGACGGGTATGTCGGGGAACTTCTTGAGTTGCAACAAGGGTGTGAAGGACCCTTTGGAAGTTCCAGTGGTTAGACGTGATTAGCCTCGAGAAGCCTCAGCGGAAATGGGCCTCATCTCGCCTGGAGGGCAAAACCTCCTGAATTTTCTCGAGTTGCGGCAGGTGCTCTCGACTTACGACGGGGACCTCAGGGACCCGCTCTGGTGGCTTCAGGAAAGGCCAGTCCCCATGCGAGTTCCTCGGGGGCCTCTCGGGATTCCTCTCCCGTCGATGCCGGGGCCTAAGACCTTGTGTGGAGTCGGGGCCGGAACCTGAGGATTCCTCTCCAGTGCTGACATGGATCTTGGGGTACTTCTGGAGTCTCCCCAGGGGAGTCAGTCCTCGTCTCGAATGCGGGCATGCACTTGCCCTTTCCTCCAGAGCGGTAGCAGCAGTGTCACGCAGTCCGCCGCGTGGATCAAAGGATCTATGGTTTTCCCTCGAGTCTTTCCCACGAGGCTTTCCCACGAGGCTTTCCCACAGGGCTGTCCCACGTGCACACGTGGTGGGAGTCGATCCTCGGCTTGAACGTCAAGGCAGTGCAGGGAAAACAGGTTCCTCTGGAATGGACTGACACATCTGGGGGACTCTTGGAATGGTGGCACGACCCTGGAGTTCCTCTCGTCTTTCCTGTGGAGAGCGCCTCCTCTTGAGATGCGACGGGAACACCGGGAATTTTTTACCTACGAAACAGGGAAAGGATCCCTCATCTAGAGCTAGGAGGCGGAAACGGGGCTCCCCTGGATGTGTGCGGGACCCCACGTGCTTCCTCTCGAGTGGAGACGGGTATGTCGGGGAACTTCTTGAGTTGCAGCAAGGGTGTGAAGGACCCTTTGGAAGTTCCAGTGGTTAGACGTGATTAGCCTCGAGAAGCCTCAGCGGAAATGGGCCTCATCTCGCCTGGAGGGCAAAACCTCCTGGATTTTCTCGAGTTGCGGCAGGTGCTCTCGACTTACGACGGGGACCTCAGGGACCCGCTCTGGTGGCCTCAGGAAAGGCCAGTCCCCATGCGAGTTCCTCGGGGGCCTCTCGGGATTCCTCTCCCGTCGATGCCGGGGCCTAAGACCTTGTGTGGAGTCGGGGCCGGAACCTGAGGATTCCTCTCCAGTGCTGACATGGATCTTGGGGTACTTCTGGAGTCTCCCCAGGGGAGTCAGTCCTCGTCTCGAATGCGGGCATGCACTTGCGCTTTCCTCCAGAGCGGTAGCAGCAGTGTCACGCAGTCCGCCGCGTGGATCAAAGGATCTATGGTTTTCCCTCGAGTCTTTCCCACGAGGCTTTCCCACGAGGCTTTCCCACAGGGCTGTCCCACGTGCACACGTGGTGGGAGTGGATCCTCGGCTTGAACGTCAAGGCAGTGCAGGGAAAACAGGTTCCTCTGGAATGGACTGACCCATCTGGGCGTCTCTTGGAATGGTGGCACGACCCTGGAGTTTCTCTCGCCTCTCCTGTGGAGAGCGCCTCCTCTTGAGATGTGACGGAAACGCCGGGAATTCTTTCCCTAAGAAACAGGGAAAGGATCCCTCATCTCGAGCTAGGAGGCGGAAACGGGGCTCCCCTGGATGTGTGCGGGACCCCACGTGCTTCCTCTCGAGTGGAGACGGGTATGTAGGGGAACTTCTTGAGTTGCAGCAAGGGTGTGAAGGACCCTTTGGAAGTTCCAGTGGTTAGACGTGATTAGCCTCGAGAAGCCTCAGCGGAAATGGGCCTCATCTCGCCTGGAGGGCAAAACCTCCTGGATTTTCTCGAGTTGCGGCATGTGCTCTCGACTTACGACGGGGACCTCAGTGACCCGCTCTGGTGACCTCAGGAAAGGCCAGTCCCCATGCGAGTTCCTCGGGGGCCTCTCGGGATTCCTCTCCCATTGATTCCGGGGCCTAAGACCTTGTGTGGAGTCGGGGCCGGAACCTGAGGATTCCTCTCCAGTGCTGACATGGATCATGGGGTACTTCTGGAGTCTCCCCAGGGGAGTCAGTCCTCGTCTCGAATGCGGGCATGCACTTGCGCTTTCCTCCAGAGCGGTAGCAGCAGTGTCACGCAGTCCACCGCGTGGATCAAAGGATCTATGGTTTTCCTTCGAGTCTTTCCCACGAGGCTTTCCCACGAGGCTTTCCCACAGGGCTGTCCCACGTGCACACGTGGTGGGAGTGGATCCTCGGCTTGAACGTCAAGGCAGTGCAGGGAAAACAGGTTCCTCTGGAATGGACTGACACATCTGGGGGACTCTTGGAATGGTGGCACGACCCTGGAGTTCCTCTCGCCTTTCCTGTGGAGAGCGCCTCCTCTTGAGATGCGACGGGAACGCCGGGAATTCTTTCCCTACGAAACAGGGAAAGGATCCCTCATCTCTAGCTAGGAGGCGGAAACGGGGCTCCCTTGGATGTGTGCGGGATACCACGTGCTTCCTATCGAGTGGAGACGGGTATGTCGGGGAACTTCTTGAGTAGCAGCAAGGGTGTGAAGGACCCTTTGGAAGTTCCAGTGGTTAGATGTGATTGGCCTCGAGAAGCCTCAGCGGAAATGGGCCTCATCTTGCCTGGAGGGCAAAACCTCCTGGATTTTCTCGAGTTGCGGCATGTGCTCTCGACTTACGACGGGGACCTCAGGGACCCGCTCTGGTGGCCTCAGGAAAGGCCAGTCCCCATGCGAGTTCCTCGGGGGCCTCTCGGGATTCCTCTCCCGTCGATGCCGGGGCCTAAGACCTTGTGTGGAGTCGGGGCCGGAACCTGAGGATTCCTCTCCAGTGCTGACATGGATCTTGGGGTACTTCTGGAGTCTCCCCAGGGGAGTCAGTCCTCGTCTCGAATGCGGGCATGCACTTGCGCTTTCCTCCAGAGCGGTAGCAGCAGTGTCACGCAGTCCGCCGCGTGGATCAAAGGATCTATGGTTTTCCCTCGAGTCTTTCCCACGAGGCTTTCCCACGAGGCTTTCCCACAGGGCTGTCCCACGTGCACACGTGGTGGGAGTCGATCCTCGGCTTGAACGTCAAGGCAGTGCAGGGAAAACAGGTTCCTCTGGAATGGACTGACACATCTGGGGGACTCTTGGAATGGTGGCACGACCCTGGAGTTCCTCTCGCCTTTCCTGTGGAGAGCGCCTCCTCTTGAGATGCGTCGGGAACGCCGGGAATTCTTTCCCTACGAAACAGGGAAAGATCCCTCATCTCGAGCTAGAAGGCGGAAACGGGGCTCCGCTGGATGTGTGCGGGACCCCACGTGCTTCCTCTCGAGTGGAGACGGGTCTGTCGGGGAACTTCTTGAGTTGCAGCAAGGGTGTGAAGGACCCTTTGGAAGTTCCAGTGGTTAGACGTGAATCGCCTCGAGAAGCCTCAGCGGAAATGGGCCTCATCTCGCCTGGAGAGCAAAACCTCCTGGATTTTCTCGAGTTGCGGCAGGTGCTCTCGACTTACGACGGGGACGTCAGGGACCCGCTCTGGTGGCCTCAGGAAAGGCCAGTCCCCATGCGAGTTCCTCGGGGGCCTCTCGGGATTCCTCTCCCGTCGATGCCGGGGCCTAAGACCTTGTGTGGAGTCGGGGCCGGAACCTGAGGATTCCTCTCCAGTGCTGACATGGATCTTGGGGTACTTCTGGAGTCTCCCCAGGAGAGTCAGTCCTCGTCTCGAATGTGGGCATGCACTTGCGCTTTCCTCCAGAGCGGTAGCAGCAGTGTCACGCGGTCCGCCGCGTGGATCAAAGGATCTATGTTTTTCCCTCGAGTCTTTCCCACGAGGCTTTCCCACGAGGCTTTCCCACAGGGCTGTCCCACGTGCACACGTGGTGGGAGTCGATCCTCAGCTTGAACGTCAAGGCAGTGCAGGGAAAACAGGTTCCTCTGGAATGGACTGACACATCTGGGTGTCTCTTGGAATGGTGGCACGACCCTGGAGTTCCTCTCGCCTCTCCTGTGGAGAGCCCCTCATCTTGAGATGCGACGGGAACGCCGGGAATTCTTTCCCTACGAAACAGGGAAAGGATCCCTCATCTCGAGCTAGGAGGCGGAAACGGGGCTCCCCTGGATGTATGCGGGACACCACGTGCTTCCTATCGAGTGGAGACGGGTATGTCGGGGAACTTCTTGAGTAGCAGCAAGGGTGTGAAGGACCCTTTGGAAGTTCCAGTGTTTAGATGTGATTGGCCTCGAGAAGCCTCAGCGGAAATGGGCCTCATCTCGCCTGGAGGGCAAAACCTCCTGGATTTTCTCGAGTTACGGCAGGTGTTCTCGACTTACGACGGGGACCTCAGGGACCCGCTCTGGTGGCCTCAGGAAAGGCCAGTCCCCATGCGAGTTCCTCGGGGGCCTCTCGGGATTCCTCTCCCGTCGATGCCGGGGCCTAAGACCTTGTGTGGAGTCGGGGCCGGAACCTGAGGATTCCTCTCCAGTGCTGACATGGATCTTGGGGTACTTCTGGAGTCTCCCCAGGGGAGTCAGTGCTCGTCTCGAATGCGGGCATGCACTTGCGCTTTCCTCCAGAGCGGTAGCAGCAGTGTCACGCGGTCCGCCGCGTGGATCAAAGGATCTATGGTTTTCCCTCGAGTCTTTCCCACGAGGCTTTCCCACGAGGCTTTCCCACAGGGCTGTCCCACGTGCACACGTGGTGGGAGTCGATCCTCGGCTTGAACGTCAGGCAGTGCAGGGAAAACAGGTTCCTCTGGAATGGACTGACACATCTGGGGGTCTCTTGGAATGGTGCCACGACCCTGGAGTTCCTCTCGCCTTTCCTGTGGAGAGCGCCACCTCTTGAGATGCGACGGGAACGCCGGGAATTCTTTCCCTACGAAACAGGGAAAGGATCCCTCATCTCGAGCTAGGAGTCGGAAACGGGGCTCCCCTGGATGTGTGCGGGACCCCACGTGCTTCCTCTCGAGTGGAGACGGGTATGTCGGGGAACTTCTTGAGTTGCAGCAAGGGTGTGAAGGACCCTTTGGAAGTTCAAGTGGTTAGACCTGATTCGCCTCGAGAAGCCTCAGCGGAAATGGGCCTCATATCGCCTGGAGGGCAAAACCTCCTGGATTTTCTCGAGTTGCGGCAGGTGCTCTCGACTTACGACGGGGACCTCAGGGACCCGCTCTGGTGGCCTCAGGAAAGGCCAGTCCCCATGCGAATTCCTCGGGGGCCTCTCGGGATTCCTCTCCCGTCGATGCCGGGGCCTAAGTCCTTGTGTGGATTCGGGGCCGGAACCTGAGGATTCCTCTCCAGTGCTGACATGGATCTTGGGGTACTTCTGGAGTCTCCCCAGGGGAGTCAGTCCTCGTCTCGAATGCGGGCATGCACTTGCGCTTTCCTCCAGAGCGGTAGCAGCAGTGTCACGCAGTCCGCCGCGTGGATCAAAGGATCTATGGTTTTCCCTCGAGTCTTTCCCACGAGGCTTTCCCACGAGGCTTTCCCACAGGGCTGTCCCACGTGCACACGTGGTGGGAGTGGATCCTCGGCTTGAACGTCAAGGCAGTGCAGGGAAAACAGGTTCCTCTGGAATGGACTGACACATCTGGGGGACTCTTGGAATGGTGGCACGACCCTGGAGTTCCTCTCGCCTTTCCTGTGGAGAGCGCCTCCTCTTGAGATGCGACGGGAACGCCGGGAATTCTTTCCCTACGAAACAGGGAAAGGATCCCTCATCTCGAGCTAGGAGGCGGAAACGGGGCTCCCCTGGATGTGTGCGGGACCCCACGTGCTTCCTCTCGAGTGGAGACGGGTATGTCGGGGAATTCTTGAGTTGCAGCAAGGGTGTGAAGGACCCTTTGGAAGTTCCAGTGGTTAGACGTGATTCGCCTCGAGAAGCCTCAGCGGAAATGGGCCTCATCTCGCCTGGAGGGCAAAACCTGCTGGATTTTCTCGATTTGCGGCAGGTGCTCTCGACTTACGACGGGGACCTCAGGGACCCGCTCTGGTGGCCTCAGGAAAGGCCAGTCCCCATGCGAATTCCTCGGGGGCCTCTCGGGATTACTCTCCCGTCGATGCCGGGGCCTAAGACCTTGTGTGGAGTCGGGTCCGGAACCTGAGGATTCCTCTCCGGTGCTGACATGGATCTTGGGGTACTTCTGGAGTCTCCCCAGGGGAGTCAGTCCTCGTCTCGAATGCGGACATGCACTTGCGCTTTCCTCCAGAGCGGTAACAGCAGTGTCACGCGTTCCGCCGCGTGGATCAAAGGATCTATGGTTTTCCCTCGAGTCTTTCCCACGAGGCTTTCCCACGAGGCTTTCCCACAGGGCTGTCCCACGTGCACACGTGGTGGGAGTCGATCCTCGGCTTGAACGTCAAGGCATTGCAGGGAAAACAGGTTCCTCTGGAATGGACTGACACATCTGGGGGTCTCTTGGAATGGTGCCACGACCCTGGAGTTCCTCTCGCCTTTCCTGTGGAGAGCGCCACCTCTTGAGATGCGACGGGAACGCCGGGAATTCTTTCCCTACGAAACAGGGAAAGGATCCCTCATCTCGAGCTAGGAGGCGGAAACGGGGCTCCCCTGGATGTGTGCGGGACCCCACGTGCTTCCTCTCGAGTGGAGACGGGTATGTCGGGGAACTTCTTGATTTGCAGCAAGGGTGTGAAGCACCCTTTGGAAGTTCCAGTGGTTAGACGTGATTAGCCTCGAGAAGCCTCAGCGGAAATGGGCCTCATCTCGCCTGGAGGGCAAAACCTCCTGGATTTTCTCGAGTTGCGGCAGGTGCTCTCGACTTACGACGGGGACCTCAGGGACCCGCTCTGGTGGCCTCAAGAAAGGCCAGTCCCCATGCGAGTTCCTCGGGGGCCTCTCGGGATTCCTCTCCCGTCGATGCCGGGGCCTAAGACCTTGTGTGGAGTCGGGGCCGGAACCTGAGGATTCCTCTCCAGTGCTGACATGGATCTTGGGGTACTTCTGGAGTCTCCCCAGGGGAGTCAGTCCTCGTCTCGAATGCGGGCATGCATTTGCGCTTTCCTCCATAGCGGTAGCAACAGTGTCACGCAGTCTGCCGCATGGATCAAAGGATCTATGGTTTTCCCTCGAGTCTTTCCCACGAGGCTTTCCCACGAGGCTTTCCCACAGGGCTGTCCCACGTGCACACGTGGTGGGAGTGGATCCTCGGCTTGAACGTCAAGGCAGTGCAGGGAAAACAGGTTCCTCTGGAATGAACTGACACATCTGGGGGACTCTTGTCATGGTGGCACGACCCTGGAGTTCCTCTCGCCTCTCCTGTGGAGAGCCCCTCCTCTTGAGATGCGACGGGAACGCCGGGAATTCTTTCCCTAAGAAACAGGGAAAGGATCCCTCATCTCGAGCTAGGAGGCGGATAAGGGGCTCCCCTGGATATGTGCGGGACCCCACGTGATTCCTCTCGAGTGGAGACGGGTATGTCGGGGAACATCTTGAGTTGCAGCAAGGGTGTGAAGGACTCTTTGGAAGTTCCAGTGGTTAGATGTGATTAGCCTCGAGAAGCCTCAGCGGAAATGGGCCTCATCTCGCCTGGAGGGCAAAACCTCCTGGATTTTCTCGACTTGCGGCATGTGCTCTCGACTTACGACGGGGACCTCGGGGACCCGCTCTGGTGACCTCAGGAAATGCCAGTCCCCATGCGAGTTCCTCGGGGGCCTCTCGGCATTCCTCTCCCATCGATGCCGGGGCCTAAGACCTTGTGTGGAGTCGGGGCCGGAACCTGAGGATTCCTCTCCAGTGCTGACATGGATCTTGGGGTACTTCTGGAGTCTCCCCAGGGGAGTCAGTCCTCGTCTCGAATGCGGGCATGCACTTGCGCTTTCCTCCAGAGCGGTAGCAGCAGTGTCACGCATTCCGCCGCGTGGATCAAAGGATCTATGGTTTTCCCTCGAGTCTTTCCCACGAGGCTTTCCCACGAGGCTTTCCCACAGGGCTGTCCCACGTGCACACGTGGTGGGAGTGGATCCTCGGCTTGAACGTCAAGGCAGTGCAGGGAAAACAGGTTCCTCTGGAATGGACTGACACATCAGGGGGACTCTTGGAATGGTGGCACGACCCTGGAGTTCCTCTCGCCTTTCCTGTGGAGAGCGCCTCCTCTTGAGATGCGACGGGAACGCCGTGAATTCTTTCCCTACGAAACAGGGAAAGGATCCCTCATCTCGAGCTAGGAGGCGGAAACGGGGCTCCCCTGGATGTGTGCGGGACCCCACGTGCTTCCTCTCGAGTGGAGACGGGTATGTCGGGGAACTTCTTGAGTTGCAGCAAGGGTGTGAAGGACCCTTTGGAAGTTCCAGTGGTTAGACGTGATTAGCCTCGAGAAGCCTCAGCGGAAATGGGCCTCATCTCGCCTGGAGGGCAAAACCTCCTGGATTTTCTCGAGTTGCGGCAGGTGCTCTCGACTTACGATGGGGACCTCAGGGACCCGCTCTGGTGGCCTCAGGAAAGGCCAGTCCCCATGCGAGTTCCTCGGGGGCCTCTCGGCATTCCTCTCCCGTCGATGCCGGGGCCTAAGACCTTGTGTGGAGTCGGGGCCGGAACCTGAGGATTCCTCTCCAGTGCTGACATGGATCTTGGGGTACTTCTGGAGTCTACCCAGGGGAGTCAGTCCTCGTCTCGAATGCGGGCATGCACTTGCGCTTTCTTCCAGAGCGGTAGCAGCAGTGTCACGCAGTCCGCCGCGTGGATCAAAGGATCTATGGTTTTCCCTCGAGTCTTTCCCACGAGGCTTTCCCACGAGGCTTTCCCACAGGGCTGTCCCACGTGCACACGTGGTGGGAGTCGATCCTCGGCTTGAACGTCAAGGCAGTGCAGGGAGAACAGGTTCCTCTGGAATGGACTGACACATCTGGGGGACTCTTGGAATGGTGGCACGACCCTGGAGTTCCTCTCGCCTTTCCTGTGGAGAGCGCCTCCTCTTGAGATGCGACGGGAACGCCGGGAATTCTTTCCCTACGAAACAGGGAAAGGATCCCTCATCTCGAGTTAGGAGGCGGAAACGGGGCTCCCCTGGATGTGTGCAGGACCCCACGTGCTTCCTCTCGAGTGGAGACGGGTATGTCGGGGAACTTCTTGAGTTGCAGCAAGGGTGTGAAGGACCCTTTGGAAGTTCCAGTGGTTAGACGTGATTAGCCTCGAGAAGCCTCAGCGGAAATGGGCCTCATCTCGCCTGGAGGGCAAAACCTCCTGGATTTTCTCGAGTTGCGGCAGGCGCTCTCGACTTACGACGGGGACGTCAGGGACCCGCTCTGGTGGCCTCAGGAAAGGCCAGTCCCCATGCGAGTTCCTCGGGGGCCTCTCGGGATTCCTCTCCCGTCGATGCCGGGGCCTAAGACCTTGTGTGGAGTCTGGGCCGGAACCTGAGGATTCCTCTCCAGTGCTGACATGGATCTTGGGGTACTTCTGGAGTCTCCCCAGGGGAGTCAGTCCTCGTCTCGAATGCGGGCATGCACTTGCGCTTTCCTCCAGAGCGGTAGCAGCAGTGTCACGCAGTCCGCCGCGTGGATCAAAGGATCTATGGTTTTCCCTCGAGTCTTTCCCACGAGGCTTTCCCACGAGGCTTTCCCGCAGGGCTGTCCCACGTGCACACGTGGTGGGAGTCGATCCTCGGCTTGAACGTCAAGGCAGTGCAGGGAAAACAGGTTCCTCTGGAATGGACTGACACATCTGGGGGACTCTTGGAATGGTGGCACGACCCTGGAGTTCCTCTCGCCTTTCCTGTGGAGAGCGCCTCCTCTTGAGATGCGACGGGAACACCGGGAATTCTTTCCCTACGAAACAGGGAAAGGATCCCTCATCTCGAGCTAGGAGGCGGAAACGGGGCTCCCCTGGATGTGTGCGGGACCCCACGTGCTTCCTCTCGAGTGGAGACGGGTATGTCGGGGAACTTCTTGAGTTGCAGCAAGGGTGTGAAGGACCCTTTGGAAGTTCCAGTGGTTAGACGTGATTAGCCTCGAGAAGCCTCAGCGGAAATGGGCCTCATCTCGCCTGGAGGGCAAAACCTCCTGGATTTTCTCGAGTTGCGGCAGGTGCTCTCGACTTACGACGGGGACCTCAGGGACCCGCTCTGGTGGCCTCAGGAAAGGCCAGTCCCCATGCGAGTTCCTCGGGGGCCTCTCGGGATTCCTCTCCCGTCGATGCCGGGGCCTAAGACCTTGTGTGGAGTCGGGGCCGCAACCTGAGGATTCCTCTCCAGTGCTGACATGGATCTTGGGGTACTTCTGGAGTCTCCCCAGGGGAGTCAGTCCTCGTCTCGAATGCGGGCATGCACTTGCGCTTTCCTCCAGAGCGGTAGCAGCAGTGTCACGCAGTCCGCCGCGTGGATCAAAGGATCTATGGTTTTCCCTCGAGTCTTTCCCACGAGGCTTTCCCACGAGGCTTTCCCACAGGGCTGTCCCACCTGCACACGTGGTGGGAGTCGATCCTCGGCTTGAACGTCAAGGCAGTGCAGGGAAAACAGGTTCCTCTGGAATGGACTGACACATCTGGGGGACTCTTGGAATGGTGGCACGACCCTGGAGTTCCTCTCGCCTCTCCTGTGGAGAGCGCCTCCTCTTGAGATGCGACGGGAACGCCGGGAATTCTTTCCCTAAGAAACAGGGAAAGGATCCCTCATCTCGAGCTAGGAGGCGGAAACGGGGCTCCCCTGGATGTGTGCGGGACCCCACGTGCTTCCTCTCGAGTGGAGACGGGTATGTCGGGGAACTTCTTGAGTTGCAACAAGGGTGTGAAGGACCCTTTGGAAGTTCCAGTGGTTAGACGTGATTAGCCTCGAGAAGCCTCAGCGGAAAAGGGCCTCATCTCGCCTGGAGGGCAAAACCTCCTGAATTTTCTCGAGTTGCGGCAGGTGCTCTCGACTTACGACGGGGACCTCAGGGACCCGCTCTGGTGGCTTCAGGAAAGGCCAGTCCCCATGCGAGTTCCTCGGGGGCCTCTCGGGATTCCTCTCCCGTCGATGCCGGGGCCTAAGACCTTGTGTGGAGTCGGGGCCGGAACCTGAGGATTCCTCTCCAGTGCTGACATGGATCTTGGGGTACTTCTGGAGTCTCCCCAGGGGAGTCAGTCCTCGTCTCGAATGCGGGCATGCACTTGCGCTTTCCTCCAGAGCGGTAGCAGCAGTGTCATGCAGTCCGCCGCGTGGATCAAAGGATCTATGGTTTTCCCTCGAGTCTTTCCCACGAGGCTTTCCCCCGAGGCTTTCCCACAGGACTGTCCCACGTGCACACGTGGTGGGAGTCGATCCTCGGCTTGAACGTCAAGGCAGTGCAGGGAAAACAGGTTCCTCTGGAATGGACTGACACATCTGGGGGACTCTTGGAATGGTGGCACGACCCTGGAGTTCCTCTCGCCTTTCCTGTGGAGAGCGCCTCCTCTTGAGATGCGACGGGAACACCGGGAATTTTTTACCTACGAAACAGGGAAAGGATCCCTTATCTCGAGCTAGGAGGCGGAAACGGGGCTCCGCTGGATGTGTGCGGGACCCCACGTGCTTCCTCTCGAGTGGAGACGGGTATGTCGGGGAACTTCTTGAGTTGCAGCAAGGGTGTGAAGGACCCTTTGGAAGTTCCAGTGGTTAGACGTGATTAGCCTCGAGAAGCCTCAGCGGAAATGGGCCTCATCTCGCCTGGAGGGCAAAACCTCCTGGATTTTCTCGAGTTGCGGCAGGTGCTCTCGACTTACGACGGGGACCTCAGGGACCCGCTCTGGTGGCCTCAGGAAAGGCCAGTCCCCATGCGAGTTCCTCTGGGGATTCCTCTCCCGTCGATGCCGGGGCCTAAGACCTTGTGTGGAGTCGGGGCCGGAACCTGAGGATTCCTCTCCAGTGCTGACATGGATCTCGGGGTACTTCTGGAGTCTCCCCAGGGGAGTCAGTCCTCGTCTCGAATGCGGGCATGCACTTGCGCTTTCCTCCAGAGCGGTAGCAGCAGTGTCACGCAGTCCGCCGCGTGGATCAAAGGATCTATGGTTTTCCCTCGAGTCTTTCCCACGAGGCTTTCCCACGAGGCTTTCCCACAGGGCTGTCCCACGTGCACACGTGGTGGGAGTCGATCCTCGGCTTGAACGTCAAGGCAGTGCAGGGAAAACAGGTTCCTCTGGAATGGACTGACACATCTGGGCGTCTCTTGGAATGGTGGCACGACCCTGGAGTTCCTCTCGCCTCTCCTGTGGAGAGCGCCTCCTCTTGAGATGCGACGGGAACCCCGGGAATTCTTTCCCTAAGAAACAGGGAAAGGATCCCTCATCTCGAGCTAGGAGGCGGAAACGGGGCTCCCCTGGATGTGTGCGGGACCCCACGTGCTTCCTCTCGAGTGGAGACGGGTATGTCGGGGAACTTCTTGAGTTGCAGCAAGGGTGTGAAGGACCCTTTGGAAGTTCCAGTGGTTAGACGTGATTAGCCTCGAGAAGCCTCAGCGGAAATGGGCCTCATCTCGCCTGGAGGGCAAAACCTCCTGGATTTTCTCGAGTTGCGGCAGGTGCTCTCGACTTACGACCGGGACCTCAGGGACCCGCTCTGGTGGCCTCAGGAAAGGCCAGTCCCCATGCGAGTTCCTCTGGGGATTCCTCTCCCGTCGATGCCGGGGCCTAAGACCTTGTGTGGAGTCGGGGCCGGAACCTGAGGATTCCTCTCCAGTGCTGACATGGATCTTGGGGTACTTCTGGAGTCTCCCCAGGGGAGTCAGTCCTCGTCTCGAATGCGGGCATGCACTGGCGCTTTCCTCCAGAGCGGTAGCAGCAGTGTCACGCAGTCCGCCGCGTGGATCAAAGGATCTATTTTTTTCCCTCGAGTCTTTCCCACGAGGCTTTCCCACGAGGCTTTCCCACAGGGCTGTCCCACCTGCACACGTGGTGGGAGTCGATCCTCGGCTTGAACGTCAAGGCAGTGCAGGGAAAACAGGTTCCTCTGGAATGGACTGACCCATCTGGGCGTCTCTTGGAATGGTGGCACGACCCTGGAATTCCTCTCGCCTCTCCTGTGGAGAGCGCCTCCTCTTGAGATGCGACGGGAACGCCGGGAATTCTTTCCCTAAGAAACAGGGAAAGGATCCCTCATCTCGAGCTAGGAGGCGGAAACGGGGATCCCCTGGATGTGTGCGGGACCCCACGTGCTTCCTCTCGAGTGGAGACGGGTATGTCGGGGAACTTCTTGAGTTGCAACAAGGGTGTGAAGGACCCTTTGGAAGTTCCAGTGGTTAGACGTGATTAGCCTCGAGAAGCCTCAGCGGAAATGGGCCTCATCTCGCCTGGAGGGCAAAACCTCCTGAATTTTCTCGAGTTGCGGCAGGTGCTCTCGACTTACGACGGGGACCTCAGGGACCCGCTCTGGTGGCTTCAGGAAAGGCCAGTCCCCATGCGAGTTCCTCGGGGGCCTCTCGGGATTCCTCTCCCGTCGATGCCGGGGCCTAAGACCTTGTGTGGAGTCGGGGCCGGAACCTGAGGATTCCTCTCCAGTGCTGACATGGATCTTGGGGTACTTCTGGAGTCTCCCCAGGGGAGTCAGTCCTCGTCTCGAATGCGGGCATGCACTTGCCCTTTCCTCCAGAGCGGTAGCAGCAGTGTCACGCAGTCCGCCGCGTGGATCAAAGGATCTATGGTTTTCCCTCGAGTCTTTCCCACGAGGCTTTCCCACGAGGCTTTCCCACAGGGCTGTCCCACGTGCACACGTGGTGGGAGTCGATCCTCGGCTTGAACGTCAAGGCAGTGCAGGGAAAACAGGTTTCTCTGGAATGGACTGACACATCTGGGGGACTCTTGGAATGGTGGCACGACCCTGGAGTTCCTCTCGCCTTTCCTGTGGAGAGCGCCTCCTCTTGAGATGCGACGGGAACACCGGGAATTTTTTACCTACGAAACAGGGAAAGGATCCCTCATCTCGAGCTAGGAGGCGGAAACGGGGATCCCCTGGATGTGTGCGGGACCCCACGTGCTTCCTCTCGAGTGGAGACGGGTATGTCGGGGAACTTCTTGAGTTGCAGCAAGGGTGTGAAGGACCCTTTGGAAGTTCCAGTGGTTAGACGTGATTAGCCTCGAGAAGCCTCAGCGGAAATGGGCCTCATCTCGCCTGGAGGGCAAAACCTCCTGGATTTTCTCGAGTTGCGGCAGGTGCTCTCGACTTACGACGGGGACCTCAGGGACCCGCTCTGGTGGCCTCAGGAAAGGCCAGTCCCCATGCGAGTTCCTCTGGGGATTCCTCTCCCGTCGATGCCGGGGCCTAAGACCTTGTGTGGAGTCGGGGCCGGAACCTGAGGATTCCTCTCCAGTGCTGACATGGATCTTGGGGTACTTCAGGAGTCTCCCCAGGGGAGTCAGTGCTCGTCTCGAATGCGGGCATGCACTTGCGCTTTCCTCCAGAGCGGTAGCAGCAGTGTCACGCGGTCCGCCGCGTGGATCAAAGGATCTATGGTTTTCCCTCGAGTCTTTCCCACGAGGCTTTCCCACGAGGCTTTCCCACAGGGATGTCCCACGTGCACACGTGGTGGGAGTCGATCCTCGGCTTGAACGTCAGGCAGTGCAGGGAAAACAGGTTCCTCTGGAATGGACTGACACATCTGGGGGTCTCTTGGAATGGTGCCACGACCCTGGAGTTCCTCTCGCCTTTCCTGTGGAGAGCGCTAGCTCTTGAGATGCGACGGGAACGCCGGGAATTCTTTCCCTACGAAACAGGGAAAGGATCCCTCATCTCGAGCTAGGAGGCGGAAACGGGGCTCCCCTGGATGGGTGCGGGACCCCACGTGCTTCCTCTAGAGTGGAGACGGGTATGTCGGGGAACTTCTTGAGTTGCAGCAATGGTGTGAACGACCCTTTGGAAGTTCCAGCGGTTACATGTGATTAGCCTCGAGAAGCCTCAGCGGAAATGGGCCTCATCTCGCCTGGAGGGCAAAACCTCCTGGATTTTCTCGAGTTGCGGCAGGTGCTCTCGACTTACGGTGGGGACCTCAGGGACCCGCTCTGGTGGCCTCAGGAAAGGCCAGGCCCCATGCGAGTTCCTCGGGGGCCTCTCGGCATTCCTCTCCCGTCGATGCAGGGGCCTAAGACCTTGTGTGGAGTCGGGGCCGGAACCTGAGGATTCCTCTCCAGTGCTGACATGGATCTTGGGGTACTTCTGGAGTCTTCCCAGGGGAGTCAGTCCTCGTCTCGAATGCGGGCATGCACTTGCGCTTTCCTCCAGAGCGGTAGCAGCAGTGTCACGCAGTCCGCCGCGTGGATCAAAGGATCTATGGTTTTCCCTCGAGTCTTTCCCACGAAGCTTTCCCACGAGGCTTTCCCACAGGGCTGTCCCACGTGCACACGTGGTGGGAGTGGATCCTCGGCTTGAACGTCAAGGCAGTGCAGGGAAAACAGGTTCCTCTGGAATGGACTGACACATCTGGGGGACTCTTGGAATGGTGGCACGACCCTGGAGTTCCTCTCGCCTTTCCTGTGGAGAGCGCCTCCTCTTGAGATGCGACGGGAACGCCGGGAATTCTTTCCCTACGAAACAGGGAAAGGATCCCTCATCTCGAGCTAGGAGGCGGAAACGGGGCTCCCCTGGATGTGTGCGGGACCCCACGTGCTTCCTCTCGAGTGGAGACGGGTATGTCGGGGAACTTCTTGATTTGCAGCAAGGGTGTGAAGCACCCTTTGGAAGTTCCAGTGGTTAGACGTGATTAGCCTCGAGAAGCCTCAGCGGAAATGGGCCTCATCTCGCCTGGAGGGCAAAACCTCCTGGATTTTCTCGAGTTGCGGCAGGTGCTCTCGACTTACGACGGGGACCACAGGGACCCGCTCTGGTGGCCTGAAGAAAGGCCAGTCCCCATGCGAGTTCCTCGGGGGCCTCTCGGGAATCCTCTCCCGTCGATGCCGGGGCCTAAGACCTTGTGTGGATTCGGGGCCGGAACCTGAGGATTCCTCTCCAGTGCTGACATGGATCTTGGGGTACTTCTGGAGTCTCCCCAGGGGAGTCAGTCCTCGTCTCGAATGCGGGCATGCACTTGCGCTTTCCTCCAGAGCGGTAGCAGCAGTGTCACGCAGTCCGCCGCGTGGATCAAAGGATGTATGGTTGTCCCTCGAGTCTTTCCCACGAGGCTTTCCCACGAGGCTTTCCCACAGGGCTGTCCCACGTGCACAGGTGGTGGGAGTCGATCCTCGGCTTGAACGTCAAGGCAGTGCAGGGAAAACAGGTTCCTCTGTAATGGACTGACACATCTGGGTGTCTCTTGGAATGGTGGCACGACCCTGGAGTTCCTCTCGCCTCTCCTGTGGAGAGCCCCTCCTCTTGAGATGCGACGGGAACGCCGGGAATTCTTTCCCTAAGAAACAGGGAAAGGAACCCTCATCTCGAGCTAGGAGGCGGAAAAGGGGCTCCCCTGGATGTGTGCGGGACCCCACGTGATTCCTCTCGAGTGGAGACGAGTATGTCGGGGAACTTCTTGAGTTGCAGCAAGGGTGTGAAGGACTCTTTGGAAGTTCCAGTGGTAAGATGTGATTAGCCTCTAGAAGCCTCAGCGGAAATGGGCCTCATCTCGCCTGGAGGGCAAAACCTCCTGGATTTTCTCGAGTTGCGGCCTGTGCTCTCGACTTACGACGGGGACCACGGGGACCCGCTCTGGTGACCTCAGGAAATGCCAGTCCCCATGCGAGTTCCTCGGGGGCCTCTCGGCATTTCTCTCCCATCGATGCCGGGGCCTAAGACCTTGTGTGGAGTCGGGGCCGGAACCTGAGGATTCCTCTCCAGTGCTGACATGGATCTTGGGGTACTTCTGGAGTCTCCCCAGGGGAGTCAGTCCTCGTCTCGAATGCGGGCATGCACTTGCGCTTTCCTCCAGAGCGGTAGCAGCAGTGTCACGCATTCCGCCGCGTGGATCAAAGGATCTATGGTTTTCCCTCGAGTCTTTCCCACGAGGCTTTCCCACGAGGCTTTCCCACAGGGCTGTCCCACGTGCACACGTGGTGGGAGTGGATCCTCGGCTTGAACGTCAAGGCAGTGCAGGGAAAACAGGTTCCTCTGGAATGGACTGACATATCAGGGGGACTCTTGGAATGGTGGCACGACCCTGGAGTTCCTCTCGCCTTTCCTGTGGAGAGCGCCTCCTCTTGAGATGCGACGGGAACGCCGGGAATTCTTTCCCTACGAAACAGGGAAACGATCCCTCATCTCGAGCTAGGAGGCGGAAACGGGGCTCCCCTGGATGTGTGCGGGACCCCACGTGCTTCCTCTCGAGTGTAGACGGGTATGTCGGGGAACTTCTTGAGTTGCAGCAAGGGTGTGAAGGACCCTTTGGAATTTCCAGTGGTTAGAAGTGATTAGCCTCGAGAAGCCTCAGCGGAAATGGGCCTCATCTCGCCTGGAGGGCAAAACCTCCTGGATTTTCTCGAGTTGCGGCAGGTGCTCTCGACTTACGATGGGGACCTCAGGGACCCGCTCTGGTGGCCTCAGGAAAGGCCAGTCCCCATGCGAGTTCCTAGGGGGCCTCTCGGCATTCCTCCCCCGTCGATGCCGGAGCCTAAGACCTTGTGTGGAGTCGGGGCCGGAACCTGAGGATTCCTCTCCAGTGCTGACATGGATCTTGGGGTACTTCTGGAGTCTCCCCAGGGGAGTCAGTCCTCGTCTCGAATGCGGGCATGCACTTGCGCTTTCTTCCAGAGCGGTAGCAGCAGTGTCACGCAGTCCGCCGCGTGGATCAAAGGATCTATGGTTTTCCCTCGAGTCTTTCCCACGAGGCTTTCCCACGAGGCTTTCCCACAGGGCTGTCCCACGTGCACACGTGGTGGGAGTCGATCCTCGGCTTGAACCTCAAGGCAGTGCAGGGAGAACAGGTTCCTCTGGAATGGACTGACACATCTGGGGGACTCTTGGAATGGTGGCACGACCCTGGAGTTCCTCTCGCCTTTCCTGTGGAGAGCGCCTCCTCTTGAGATGCGACGGGAACGCCGGGAATTCTTTCCCTACGAAACAGGGAAAGGATCCCTCATCTCGAGCTAGGAGGCGGAAACGGGGCTCCCCTGGATGGGTGCGGGACCCCACGTGCTTCCTCTCGAGTGGAGACGGGTATGTCGGGGAACTTCTTGAGTTGCAGCAATGGTGTGAACGACCCTTTGGAAGTTCCAGCGGTTACATGTGATTAGCCTCGAGAAGCCTCAGCGGAAATGGGCCTCATCTCGCCTGGAGGGCAAAACCTCCTGGATTTTCTCGAGTTGCGGCAGGTGCTCTCGACTTACGATGGGGACCTCAGGGACCCGCTCTGGTGGCCTCAGGAAAGGCCAGGCCCCATGCGAGTTCCTCGGGGGCCTCTCGGCATTCCTCTCCCGTCGATGCAGGGGCCTAAGACCTTGTGTGGAGTCGGGGCCGGAACCTGAGGATTCCTCTCCAGTGCTGACATGGATCTTGGGGTACTTCTGGAGTCTCCCCAGGGGAGTCAGTCCTCGTCTCGAATGCGGGCATGCACTTGCGCTTTCCTCCAGAGCGGTAGCAGCAGTGTCACGCAGTCCGCCGCGTGGATCAAAGGATCTATGGTTTTCCCTCGAGTCTTTCCCACGAGGCTTTCCCACGAGGCTTTCCCACAGGGCTGTCCCACGTGCACACGTGGTGGGAGTGGATCCTCGGCTTGAACGTCAAGGCAGTGCAGGGAAAACAGGTTCCTCTGGAATGGACTGACACATCTGGGGGACTCTTGGAATGGTGGCACGACCCTGGAGTTCCTCTCGCCTTTCCTGTGGAGAGCGCCTCCTCTTGAGATGCGACGGGAACGCCGGGAATTCTTTCCCTACGAAACAGGGAAAGGATCCCTCATCTCGAGCTAGGAGGCGGAAACGGGGCTCCCCTGGATGTGTGCGGGACCCCACGTGCTTCCTCTCGAGTGGAGACGGGTATGTCGGGGAACTTCTTGATTTGCAGCAAGGGTGTGAAGCACCCTTTGGAAGTTCCAGTGGTTAGACGTGATTAGCCTCGAGAAGCCTCAGCGGAAATGGGCCTCATCTCGCCTGGAGGGCAAAACCTCCTGGATTTTCTCGAGTTGCGGCAGGTGCTCTCGACTTACGACGGGGACCTCAGGGACCCGCTCTGGTGGCCTCAGGAAAGGCCAGTCCCCATGCGAGTTCCTCGGGGGCCTCTCGGGATTCCTCTCCCGTCGATGCCGGGGCCTAAGACCTTGTGTGGAGTCGGGGCCGGAACCTGAGGATTCCTCTCCAGTGCTGACATGGATCTTGGGGTACTTCTGGAGTCTCCCCAGGGGAGTCAGTCCTCGTCTCGAATGCGGGCATGCATTTGCGCTTTCCTCCATAGCGGTAGCAGCAGTGTCACGCAGTCTGCCGCGTGGATCAAAGGATCTATGGTTTTCCCTCGAGTCTTTCCCACGAGGCTTTCCCACGAGGCTTTCCCACGAGGCTTTCCCACAGGGCTGTCCCACGTGCACACGTGGTGGGAGTGGATCCTCGGCTTGAACGTCAAGGCAGTGCAGGGAAAACAGGTTCCTCTGGAATGGACTGACACATCTGGGGGACTCTTGTCATGGTGGCACGACCCTGGAGTTCCTCTCGCCTTTCTTGTGGAGAGCGCCTCCTCTTGAGATGCGACGGGAACGCCGGGAATTCTTTCCCTACGAAACAGGGAAAGGATCCCTCATCTCGAGCTAGGAGGCGGAAACGGGGCTCCCCTGGATGTGTGCGGGACACGACGTGCTTCCTCTCGAGTGGAGACGGGTATGTCGGGGAACTTCTTGAGTTGCAGCAAGGGTGTGAAGGACCCTTTGGAAGTTCCAGTGGTTAGACCTGATTCGCCTCGAGAAGCCTCAGCGGAAATGGGCCTCATATCGCCTGGAGGGCAAAACCTCCTGGATTTTCTCGAGTTGCGGCAGGTGCTCTCGACTTACGACAGGGACCTCAGGGACCCGCTCTGGTGGCCTCAGGAAAGGCCAGTCCCCATGCGAGTTCCTCGGGGGCCTCTCGGGATTCCTCTCCCGTCGATGCCGGGGCCTAAGACCTTGTGTGGAGTCGGGGCCGGAACCTGAGGATTCCTCTCCAGTGCTGACATGGATCTTGGGGTACTTCTGGAGTCTCCCCAGGGGAGTCAGTGCTCGTCTCGAATGCGGGCATGCACTTGCGCTTTCCTCCAGAGCGGTAGCAGCAGTGTCACGCGGTCCGCCGCGTGGATCAAAGGATCTATGGTTTTCCCTCGAGTCTTTCCCACGAGGCTTTCCCACGAGGCTTTCCCACAGGGCTGTCCCACGTGCACACGTGGTTTGAGTGGATCCTCGGCTTGAACGTCAAGGCAGTGCAGGGAAAACAGGTTCCTCTGGAATGGACTGACACATCAGGGGGACTCTTGGAATGGTGGCACGACCCTGGAGTTCCTCTCGCCTTTCCTGTGGAGAGCGCCTCCTCTTGAGATGCGACGGGAACGCCGGGAATTCTTTCCCTACGAAACAGGGAAACGATCCCTCATCTCGAGCTAGGAGGCGGAAACGGGGCTCCCCTGGATGTGTGCGGGACCCCACGTGCTTCCTCTCGAGTGTAGACGGGTATGTCGGGGAACTTCTTGAGTTGCAGCAAGGGTGTGAAGGACCCTTTGGAATTTCCAGTGGTTAGAAGTGATTAGCCTCGAGAAGCCTCAGCGGAAATGGGCCTCATCTCGCCTGGAGGGCAAAACCTCCTGGATTTTCTCGAGTTGCGGCCTGTGCTCTCGACTTACGACGGGGACCACGGGGACCCGCTCTGGTGACCTCAGGAAATGCCAGTCCCCATGCGAGTTCCTCGGGGGCCTCTCGGCATTTCTCTCCCATCGATGCCGGGGCCTAAGACCTTGTGTGGAGTCGGGGCCGGAACCTGAGGATTCCTCTCCAGTGCTGACATGGATCTTGGGGTACTTCTGGAGTCTCCCCAGGGGAGTCAGTCCTCGTCTCGAATGCGGGCATGCACTTGCGCTTTCCTCCAGAGCGGTAGCAGCAGTGTCACGCATTCCGCCGCGTGGATCAAAGGATCTATGGTTTTCCCTCGAGTCTTTCCCACGAGGCTTTCCCACGAGGCTTTCCCACAGGGCTGTCCCACGTGCACACGTGGTGGGAGTGGATCCTCGGCTTGAACGTCAAGGCAGTGCAGGGAAAACAGGTTCCTCTGGAATGGACTGACACATCAGGGGGACTCTTGGAATGGTGGCACGACCCTGGAGTTCCTCTCGCCTTTCCTGTGGAGAGCGCCTCCTCTTGAGATGCGACGGGAACGCCGGGAATTCTTTCCCTACGAAACAGGGAAACGATCCCTCATCTCGAGCTAGGAGGCGGAAACGGGGCTCCCCTGGATGTGTGCGGGACCCCACGTGCTTCCTCTCGAGTGTAGACGGGTATGTCGGGGAACTTCTTGAGTTGCAGCAAGGGTGTGAAGGACCCTTTGGAATTTCCAGTGGTTAGAAGTGATTAGCCTCGAGAAGCCTCAGCGGAAATGGGCCTCATCTCGCCTGGAGGGCAAAACCTCCTGGATTTTCTCGAGTTGCGGCAGGTGCTCTCGACTTACGATGGGGACCTCAGGGACCCGCTCTGGTGGCCTCAGGAAAGGCCAGTCCCCATGCGAGTTCCTAGGGGGCCTCTCGGCATTCCTCCCCCGTCGATGCCGGAGCCTAAGACCTTGTGTGGAGTCGGGGCCGGAACCTGAGGATTCCTCTCCAGTGCTGACATGGATCTTGGGGTACTTCTGGAGTCTCCCCAGGGGAGTCAGTCCTCGTCTCGAATGCGGGCATGCACTTGCGCTTTCTTCCAGAGCGGTAGCAGCAGTGTCACGCAGTCCGCCGCGTGGATCAAAGGATCTATGGTTTTCCCTCGAGTCTTTCCCACGAGGCTTTCCCACGAGGCTTTCCCACAGGGCTGTCCCACGTGCACACGTGGTGGGAGTCGATCCTCGGCTTGAACCTCAAGGCAGTGCAGGGAGAACAGGTTCCTCTGGAATGGACTGACACATCTGGGGGACTCTTGGAATGGTGGCACGACCCTGGAGTTCCTCTCGCCTTTCCTGTGGAGAGCGCCTCCTCTTGAGATGCGACGGGAACGCCGGGAATTCTTTCCCTACGAAACAGGGAAAGGATCCCTCATCTCGAGCTAGGAGGCGGAAACGGGGCTCCCCTGGATGGGTGCGGGACCCCACGTGCTTCCTCTCGAGTGGAGACGGGTATGTCGGGGAACTTCTTGAGTTGCAGCAATGGTGTGAACGACCCTTTGGAAGTTCCAGCGGTTACATGTGATTAGCCTCGAGAAGCCTCAGCGGAAATGGGCCTCATCTCGCCTGGAGGGCAAAACCTCCTGGATTTTCTCGAGTTGCGGCAGGTGCTCTCGACTTACGATGGGGACCTCAGGGACCCGCTCTGGTGGCCTCAGGAAAGGCCAGGCCCCATGCGAGTTCCTCGGGGGCCTCTCGGCATTCCTCTCCCGTCGATGCAGGGGCCTAAGACCTTGTGTGGAGTCGGGGCCGGAACCTGAGGATTCCTCTCCAGTGCTGACATGGATCTTGGGGTACTTCTGGAGTCTCCCCAGGGGAGTCAGTCCTCGTCTCGAATGCGGGCATGCACTTGCGCTTTCCTCCAGAGCGGTAGCAGCAGTGTCACGCAGTCCGCCGCGTGGATCAAAGGATCTATGGTTTTCCCTCGAGTCTTTCCCACGAGGCTTTCCCACGAGGCTTTCCCACAGGGCTGTCCCACGTGCACACGTGGTGGGAGTGGATCCTCGGCTTGAACGTCAAGGCAGTGCAGGGAAAACAGGTTCCTCTGGAATGGACTGACACATCTGGGGGACTCTTGGAATGGTGTCACGACCCTGGAGTTCCTCTCGCCTTTCCTGTGGAGAGCGCCTCCTCTTGAGATGCGACGGGAACGCCGGGAATTCTTTCCCTACGAAACAGGGAAAGGATCCCTCATCTCGAGCTAGGAGGCGGAAACGGGGCTCCCCTGGATGTGTGCGGGACCCCACGTGCTTCCTCTCGAGTGGAGACGGGTATGTCGGGGAACTTCTTGATTTGCAGCAAGGGTGTGAAGCACCCTTTGGAAGTTCCAGTGGTTAGACGTGATTAGCCTCGAGAAGCCTCAGCGGAAATGGGCCTCATCTCGCCTGGAGGGCAAAACCTCCTGGATTTTCTCGAGTTGCGGCAGGTGCTCTCGACTTACGACGGGGACCTCAGGGACCCGCTCTGGTGGCCTCAGGAAAGGCCAGTCCCCAATCGAGTTCCTCGGGGGCCTCTCGGGATTCCTCTCCCGTCGATGCCGGGGCCTAAGACCTTGTGTGGAGTCGGGGCCGGAACCTGAGGATTCCTCTCCAGTGCTGACATGGATCTTGGGGTACTTCTGGAGTCTCCCCAGGGGAGTCAGTCCTCGTCTCGAATGCGGGCATGCATTTGCGCTTTCCTCCATAGCGGTAGCAGCAGTGTCACGCAGTCTGCCGCGTGGATCAAAGGATCTATGGTTTTCCCTCGAGTCTTTCCCACGAGGCTTTCCCACGAGGCTTTCCCACAGGGCTGTCCCACGTGCACACGTGGTGGGAGTGGATCCTCGGCTTGAACGTCAAGGCAGTGCAGGGAAAACAGGTTCCTCTGGAATGGACTGACACATCTGGGGGACTCTTGTCATGGTGGCACGACCCTGGAGTTCCTCTCGCCTTTCTTGTGGAGAGCGCCTCCTCTTGAGATGCGACGGGAACGCCGGGAATTCTTTCCCTACGAAACAGGGAAAGGATCCCTCATCTCGAGCTAGGAGGCGGAAACGGGGCTCCCCTGGATGTGTGCGGGACACGACGTGCTTCCTCTCGAGTGGAGACGGGTATGTCGGGGAACTTCTTGAGTTGCAGCAAGGGTGTGAAGGACCCTTTGGAAGTTCCAGTGGTTAGACCTGATTCGCCTCGAGAAGCCTCAGCGGAAATGGGCCTCATATCGCCTGGAGGGCAAAACCTCCTGGATTTTCTCGAGTTGCGGCAGGTGCTCTCGACTTACGACAGGGACCTCAGGGACCCGCTCTGGTGGCCTCAGGAAAGGCCAGTCCCCATGCGAGTTCCTCGGGGGCCTCTCGGGATTCCTCTCCCGTCGATGCCGGGGCCTAAGACCTTGTGTGGAGTCGGGGCCGGAACCTGAGGATTCCTCTCCAGTGCTGACATGGATCTTGGGGTACTTCTGGAGTCTCCCCAGGGGAGTCAGTGCTCGTCTCGAATGCGGGCATGCACTTGCGCTTTCCTCCAGAGCGGTAGCAGCAGTGTCACGCGGTCCGCCGCGTGGATCAAAGGATCTATGGTTTTCCCTCGAGTCTTTCCCACGAGGCTGTCCCACGAGGCTTTCCCACAGGGCTGTCCCACGTGCACACGTGGTTTGAGTGGATCCTCGGCTTGAACGTCAAGGCAGTGCAGGGAAAACAGGTTCCTCTGGAATGGACTGACACATCAGGGGGACTCTTGGAATGGTGGCACGACCCTGGAGTTCCTCTCGCCTTTCCTGTGGAGAGCGCCTCCTCTTGAGATGCGACGGGAACGCCGGGAATTCTTTCCCTACGAAACAGGGAAACGATCCCTCATCTCGAGCTAGGAGGCGGAAACGGGGCTCCCCTGGATGTGTGCGGGACCCCACGTGCTTCCTCTCGAGTGTAGACGGGTATGTCGGGGAACTTCTTGAGTTGCAGCAAGGGTGTGAAGGACCCTTTGGAATTTCCAGTGGTTAGAAGTGATTAGCCTCGAGAAGCCTCAGCGGAAATGGGCCTCATCTCGCCTGGAGGGCAAAACCTCCTGGATTTTCTCGAGTTGCGGCAGGTGCTCTCGACTTACGATGGGGACCTCAGGGACCCGCTCTGGTGGCCTCAGGAAAGGCCAGTCCCCATGCGAGTTCCTCGGGGGCCTCTCGGCATTCCTCCCCCGTCGATGCCGGAGCCTAAGACCTTGTGTGGAGTCGGGGCCGGAACCTGAGGATTCCTCTCCAGTGCTGACATGGATCTTGGGGTACTTCTGGAGTCTCCCCAGGGGAGTCAGTCCTCGTCTCGAATGCGGGCATGCACTTGCGCTTTCTTCCAGAGCGGTAGCAGCAGTGTCACGCAGTCCGCCGCGTGGATCAAAGGATCTATGGTTTTCCCTCGAGACTTTCCCACGAGGCTTTCCCACGAGGCTTTCCCACAGGGATGTCCCACGTGCACACGTGGTGGGAGTCGATCCTCGGCTTGAACGTCAAGGCAGTGCAGGGAGAACAGGTTCCTCTGGAATGGACTGACACATCTGGGGGACTCTTGGAATGGTGGCACGACCCTGGAGTTCCTCTCGCCTTTCCTGTGGAGAGCGCCTCCTCTTGAGATGCGACGGGAACGCCGGGAATTCTTTCCCTACGAAACAGGGAAAGGATCCCTCATCTCGAGCTAGGAGGCGGAAACGGGGCTCCCCTGGATGTGTGCGGGACCCCACGTGCTTCCTCTCGAGTGTAGACGGGTATGTCGGGGAACTTCTTGAGTTGCAGCAAGGGTGTGAAGGACCCTTTGGAATTTCCAGTGGTTAGAAGTGAGTAGCCTCGAGAAGCCTCAGCGGAAATGGGCCTCATCTCGCCTGGAGGGCAAAACCTCCTGGATTTTCTCGAGTTGCGGCAGGTGCTCTCGACTTACGATGGGGACCTCAGGGACCCGCTCTGGTGGCCTCAGGAAAGGCCAGTCCCCATGCGAGTTCCTCGGGGGCCTCTCGGCATTCCTCCCCCGTCGATGCCGGAGCCTAAGACCTTGTGTGGAGTCGGGGCCGGAACCTGAGGATTCCTCTCCAGTGCTGACATGGATCTTGGGGTACTTCTGGAGTCTCCCCAGGGGAGTCAGTCCTCGTCTCGAATGCGGGCATGCACTTGCGCTTTCTTCCAGAGCGGTAGCAGCAGTGTCACGCAGTCCGCCGCGTGGATCAAAGGATCTATGGTTTTCCCTCGAGTCTTTCCCACGAGGCTTTCCCACGAGGCTTTCCCACAGGGATGTCCCACGTGCACACGTGGTGGGAGTCGATCCTCGGCTTGAACGTCAAGGCAGTGCAGGGAGAACAGGTTCCTCTGGAATGGACTGACACATCTGGGGGACTCTTGGAATGGTGGCACGACCCTGGAGTTCCTCTCGCCTTTCCTGTGGAGAGCGCCTCCTCTTGAGATGCGACGGGAACGCCGGGAATTCTTTCCCTACGAAACAGGGAAAGGATCCCTCATCTCGAGCTAGGAGGCGGAAACGGGGCTCCCCTGGATGTGTGCAGGACCCCACGTGCTTCCTCTCGAGTGGAGACGGGTATGTCGGGGACCTTCTTGAGTTGCAGCAAGGGTGTGAAGGACCCTTTGGAAGTTCCAGTGGTTAGACGTGATTAGCCTCGAGAAGCCTCACCGGAAATGGGCCTCATCTCGCCTGGAGGGCAAAACCTCCTGAATTTTCTCGAGTTGCGGCAGGCGCTCTCGACTTACGACGGGGACCTCAGGGACCCGCTCTGGTGGCCTCAGGAAAGGCCAGTCCCCATGCGAGTTCCTCGGGGGCCTCTCGGGATTCCTCTCCCGTCGATGCCGGGGCCTAAGACCTTGTGTGGAGTCGGGGCCGGAACCTGAGGATTCCTCTCCAGTGCTGACATGGATCTTGGGGTACTTCTGGAGTCTCCCCAGGGGAGTCAGTCCTCGTCTCGAATGCGGGCATGCACTTGCCCTTTCCTCCAGAGCGGTAGCAGCAGTGTCACGCAGTCCGCCGCGTGGATCAAAGGATCTATGGTTTTCCCTCGAGTCTTTCCCACGAGGCTTTCCCACGAGGCTTTCCCACAGGGCTGTCCCACGTGCACACGTGGTGGGTGTCGATCCTCCGCTTGAACGTCAAGGCAGTGCAGGGAAAACAGGTTCCTCTGGAATGGACTGACACATCTGGGGGACTCTTGGAATGGTGGCACGACCCTTCAGTTCCTCTCGCCTTTCCTGTGGAGAGCGCCACCTCTTGAGATGCGACGGGAAAGCCGGGAATTCTTTCCCTACGAAACAGGGAAAGGATCCCTCATCTCGAGCTAGGAGGCGGAAACGGGGCTCCCCTGGATGTGTGCGGGACCCCACGTGCTTCCTCTCGAGTGGAGAAGGGTATGTCGCGGAACTGCTTGAGTTGCAGCAATGGTTGAAGGACCCTTTGGAAGTTCCAGCGGTTAGACGTGATTAGCCTTGAGAAGCCACAGCGGAAATGGGCCTCATCTCGCCTGGAGGGCAAAACCTCCTGGATTTTCTCGAGTTGCGGCAGGTGCTCTCGACTTACGCTGGGGACCTCAGGGACCCGCTCTGGTGGCCTCAGGAAAGGCCAGTCCCCATGCGAGTTCCTCGGGGGCCTCTCGGCATTCCTCTCCCGTCGATGCCGGTGCCTAAGACCTTGTGTGGAGTCGGGGCCGGAACCTGAGGATTCCTCTCCAGTGCTGACATGGATCTTGGGGTACATCTTGAGTCTCCCCAGGGGAGTCAGTCCTCGTCTCGAATGCGGGCATGCACTTGCGCTTTCCTCCAGAGCGGTAGCAGCAGTGTCACGCAGTCCGCCGCGTGGATCAAAGGATCTATGGTTTTCCCTCGAGTCTTTCCCACGAGGCTTTCCCACGAGGCTTTCCCACAGGGCTGTCCCACGTGCACACGTGGTGGGAGTCGATCCTCGGCTTGAACGTCAAGGCAGTGCAGGGAAAACAGGTTCCTCTGAAATGGACTGACACATCTGGGGGACTCTTGGAATGCTGGCACGACCAAGGAGTTCCTCTCGCCTTTCCTGTGGAGAGCGCCTCCTCTTGAGATGCGACGGGAACGCCGGGAATTCTTTCCCTACGAAACAGGGAAAGGATCCCTCATCTCGAGCTAGGAGGCGGAAACGGGGCTCCCCTGGATGTGTGCGGGACACCACGTGCTTCCTCTCGAGTGGAGACGGGTATGTCGGGGAACTTCTTGAGTTGCAGCAAGGGTGTGAAGCACCCTTTGGAAGTTCCAGTGGTTAGACGTGATTAGCCTCGAGAAGCCTCAGCGGAAATGGGCCTCATCTCGCCTGGAGGGCAAAACCTCCTGGATTTTCTCGAGTTGCGGCAGGTGCTCTCGACTTACGACGGGGACCTCAGGGACCCGCTCTGGTGGCCTCAGGAAAGGCCAGTCCCCATGCGAGTTCCTCGGGGGCCTCTCGGGACTCCTCTCCCTTCGATGCCGGGGCCTAAGACCTTGTGTGGAGTCGGGGCCGGAAGCTGAGGATTCCTCTCCAGTGCTGACATGGATCTTGGGGTACTTCTGGAGTCTTTCCAGGGGAGTCAGTCCTCGTCTCGAATGCGGGCATGCACTTGCGCTTTCCTCCAGAGCGGTAGCAGCAGTGTCACGCAGTCCGCCGCGTGGATCAAAGGATCTATGGTTTTCCCTCGAGTCTTTCCCACGAGTCTTTCCCACGAAGCTTTCCCACAGGGCTGTCCCACGTGCACACGTGGTGGGAGTCGATCCTCGGCTTGAACGTCAAGGCAGTGCAGGGAAAACAGGTTCCTCTGGAATGGACTGACACATATGGGGGACTCTTGGAATGGTGGCACGACCCTTCAGTTCCTCTCGCCTTTCCTGTGGAGAGCGCCACCTCTTGAGATGCGACGGGAATGCCGGGAATTCTTTCCCTACGAAACAGGGAAAGGATCCCTCATCTCGAGCTAGGAGGCGGAAACGGGGCTCCCCTGGATGTGTGCGGGACCCCACGTGCTTCCTCTCGAGTGGAGAAGGGTATGTCGCGGAACTGCTTGAGTTGCAGCAATGGTTGAAGGACCCTTTGGAAGTTCCAGCGGTTAGATGTGATTAGCCTTGAGAAGCCACAGCGGAAATGGGCCTCATCTCGCCTGGAGGGCAAAACCTCCTGGATTTTCTCGAGTTGCGGCAGGTGCTCTCGACTTACGCTGGGGACCTCAGGGACCCGCTCTGGTGGCCTCAGGAAAGGCCAGTCCCCATGCGAGTTCCTCGGGGGCCTCTCGGCATTCCTCTCCCGTCGATGCCGGGGCCTAAGACCTTGTGTGGAGTCGGGGCCGGAACCTGAGGATTCCTCTCCAGTGCTGACATGGATCTTGGGGTACATCTTGAGTCTCCCCAGGGGAGTCAGTCCTCGTCTCGAATGCGGGCATGCACTTGCGCTTTCCTCCAGAGCGGTAGCAGCAGTGTCACGCAGTCCGCCGCGTGGATCAAAGGATCTATGGTTTTCCCTCGAGTCTTTCCCACGAGGCTTTCCCACGAGGCTTTCCCACAGGGCTGTCCCACGTGCACACGTGGTGGGAGTCGATCCTCGGCTTGAACGTCAAGGCAGTGCAGGGAAAACAGGTTCCTCTGAAATGGACTGACACATCTGGGGGACTCTTGGAATGCTGGCACGACCAAGGAGTTCCTCTCGCCTTTCCTGTGGAGAGCGCCTCCTCTTGAGATGCGACGGGAACGCCGGGAATTCTTTCCCTACGAAACAGGGAAAGGATCCCTCATCTCGAGC
Organism: Ovis canadensis; assembly: GCF_042477335.2. Classification (NCBI taxonomy): domain Eukaryota; kingdom Metazoa; phylum Chordata; class Mammalia; order Artiodactyla; family Bovidae; genus Ovis; species Ovis canadensis. The sequence goes on from NC_091254.1 coordinate 9,892,956, forward strand.
TAGGAGGCGGAAACGGGGCTCCCCTGGATGTGTGCGGGACACCACGTGCTTCCTCTCGAGTGGAGACGGGTATGTCGGGGAACTTCTTGAGTTGCAGCAAGGGTGTGAAGCACCCTTTGGAAGTTCCAGTGGTTAGACGTGATTAGCCTCGAGAAGCCTCAGCGGAAATGGGCCTCATCTCGCCTGGAGGGCAAAACCTCCTGGATTTTCTCGAGTTGCGGCAGGTGCTCTCGACTTACGACGGGGACCTCAGGGACCCGCTCTGGTGGCCTCAGGAAAGGCCAGTCCCCATGCGAGTTCCTCGGGGGCCTCTCGGGATTCCTCTCCCTTCGATGCCGGGGCCTAAGACCTTGTGTGGAGTCGGGGCCGGAACCTGAGGATTCCTCTCCAGTGCTGACATGGATCTTGGGGTACTTCTGGAGTCTCCCCAGGGGAGTCAGTCCTCGTCTCGAATGCGGACATGCACTTGCGCTTTCCTCCAGAGCGGTAGCAGCAGTGTCACGCAGTCCGCCGCGTGGATCAAAGGATCTATGGTTTTCCCTCGAGTCTTTCCCACGAGGCTTTACCACGAGGCTTTCCCACAGGGCTGTCCCACGTGCACACGTGGTGGGAGTCGACCCTCGGCTTGAACGTCAAGGCAGTGCAGGGAAAACAGGTTCCTCTGAAATGGACTGACACATCTGGGGGACTCTTGGAATGGTGGCACGACCCTGGAGTTCCTCTCGCCTTTCCTGTGGAGAGCGCCTCCTCTTGAGATGCGACGGGAACGCCGGGAATTCTTTCCCTACGAAACAGGGAAAGGATCCCTCATCTCGAGTTAGGAAGCGGAAACGGGGCTCCCCTGGTTGTGTGCAGGACCCCACGTGCTTCCTCTCGAGTGGAGACGGGTATGTCGGGGAACTTCTTGAGTTGCAGCAAGGGTGTGAAGGACCCTTTGGAAGTTCCAGTGGTTAGACGTGATTAGCCTCGAGAAGCCTCAGCGGAAATGGGCCTCATCTCGCCTGGAGGGCAAAACCTCCTGGATTTTCTCGAGTTGCGGCAGGTGCTCTCGACTTACGATGGGGACCTCAGGGACCCGCTCTGGTGGCCTCAGGAAAGGCCAGTCCCCATGCGAGTTCCTCGGGGGCCTCTCGGCATTCCTCTCCCGTCGATGCCGGGGCCTAAGACCTTGTGTGGAGTCGGGGCCGGAACCTGAGGATTCCTCTCCAGTGCTGACATGGATCTTGGGGTACTTCTGGAGTCTCCCCAGGGGAGTCAGTCCTCGTCTCGAATGCGGGCATGCGCTTGCGCTTTCCTCCAGAGCGGTAGCAGCAGTGTCACGCAGTCCGCCACGTGGATCAAAGGATCTATGGTTTTCCCTCGAGTCTTTCCCACGAGGCTTTCCCACGAGGCTTTCCCACAGGGCTGTCCCACGTGCACACGTGGTGGGAGTCGATCCTCGGCTTGAACGTCAAGGCAGTGCAGGGAAAACAGGTTCCTCTGGAATGGACTGACACATCTGGGGGACTCTTGGAATGGTGGCACGACCCTGGAGTTCCTCTCGCCTTTCCTGTGGAGAGCGCCTCCTCTTGAGATGCGACGGGAACGCCGGGAATTCTTTCCCTACGAAACAGGGAAAGGATCCCTCATCTCGAGCTAGGAGGCGGAAACGGGGCACCCCTGGATGTGTGCGGGACCCCACGTGCTTCCTCTCGAGTGGAGACGGGTATGTCGGGGAACTTCTTGAGTTGCAGCTAGGGTGTGAAGGACCCTTTGGAAGTTCCAGTGGTTAAACGTGATTCGCCTCGAGAAGCCTCAGCGGAAATGGGCCTCATCTCGCCTGGAGGTCAAAACCTCCTGGATTTTCTCGAGTTACGGCAGGTGCTCTCGACTTACGACGGGGACCTCAGGGACCCGCTCTGGTGGCCTCAGGAAAGGCCAGTCCCCATGCGAGTTCCTCGGGGGCCTCTCGGGATTCCTCTCCCGTCGATGCCGGGGCCTAAGACCTTGTGTGGAGTCGGGGCCGGAACCTGAGGATTCCTCTCCAGTGCTGACATGGATCTTGGGGTACTTCTGGAGTCTCCCCAGGGGAGTCAGTCCTCGTCTCGAATGCGGACATGCACTTGCGCTTTCCTCCAGAGCGGTAGCAGCAGTGTCACGCAGTCCGCCGCGTGGATCAAAGGATCTATGGTTTTCCCTCGAGTCTTTCCCACGAGGCTTTACCACGAGGCTTTCCCACAGGGCTGTCCCACGTGCACACGTGGTGGGAGTCGATCCTCGGCTTGAACGTCAAGGCAGTGCAGGGAAAACAGGTTCCTCTGAAATGGACTGACACATCTGGGGGACTCTTGGAATGGTGGCACGACCCTGGAGTTCCTCTCGCCTTTCCTGTGGAGAGCGCCTCCTCTTGAGATGCGACGGGAACGCCGGGAATTCTTTCCCTACGAAACAGGGAAAGGATCCCTCATCTCGAGTTAGGAAGCGGAAACGGGGCTCCCCTGGATGTGTGCAGGACCCCACGTGCTTCCTCTCGAGTGGAGACGGGTATGTCGGGGAACTTCTTGAGTTGCAGCAAGGGTGTGAAAGACCCTTTGGAAGTTCCAGTGGTTAGACGTGATTAGCCTCGAGAAGCCTCACCGGAAATGGGCCTCATCTCGCCTGGAGGGCAAACCTCCTGGATTTTCTCCAGTTGCGGCAGGCGCTCTCGACTTACGATGGGGACGTCAGGGACCCGCTCTGGTGGCCTCAGGAAAGGCCAGTCCCCATACGAGTTCCTCGGGGGCCTCTCGGGATTCCTCTCCCGTCGATGCCGGGGCCTAAGACCTTGTGTGGAGTCGGGGCCGGAACCTGAGGATTCCTCTCCAGTGCTGACATGGATATTGGGGTACTTCTGGAGTCTCCCCAGGGGAGTCAGTCCTCGTCTCGAATGCGGGCATGCGCTTGCGCTTTCCTCCAGAGCGGTAGCAGCAGTGTCACGCAGTCCGCCGCGTGGATCAAAGGATCTATTGTTTTCCCTCGAGTCTTTCCCACGAGGCTTTCCCACGAGGCTTTCCCACAGGGCTGTCCCACGTGCACACGTGGTGGGAGTCGATCCTCGGCTTGAACGTCAAGGCAGTGCAGGGAAAACAGGTTCCTCTGGAATGGACTGACACATCTGGGGGACTCTTGGAATGGTGGCACGACCCTTCAGTTCCTCTCGCCTTTCCTGTGGAGAGCCCCTCCTCTTGAGATGCGACGGGAACGCCGGGAATTCTTTCCCTACGAAACAGGGAAAGGATCCCTCATCTCGAGTTAGGAAGCGGAAACGGGGCTCCCCTGGATGTGTGCAGGACCCCACGTGCTTCCTCTCGAGTGGAGACGGGTATGTCGGGGAACTTCTTGAGTTGCAGCAAGGGTGTGAAGGACCCTTTGGAAGTTCCAGTGGTTAGACGTGATTAGCCTCGAGAAGCCTCACCGGAAATGGGCCTCATCTCGCCTGGAGGGCAAAACCTCCTGGATTTTCTCCAGTTGCGGCAGGCGCTCTCGACTTACGACGGGGACGTCAGGGACCCGCTCTGGTGGCCTCAGGAAAGGCCAGTCCCCATACGAGTTCCTCGGGGGCCTCTCGGGATTCCTCTCCCGTCGATGCCGGGGCCTAAGACCTTGTGTGGAGTCGGGGCCGGAACCTGAGGATTCCTCTCCAGTGCTGACATGGATCTTGGGGTACTTCTGGAGTCTCCCCAGGGGAGTCAGTCCTCGTCTCGAATGCGGGCATGCGCTTGCGCTTTCCTCCAGAGCGGTAGCAGCAGTGTCACGCAGTCCGCCGCGTGGATCAAAGGATCTATGGTTTTCCCTCGAGTCTTTCCCACGAGGCTTTCCCACGAGGCTTTCCCACAGGGCTGTCCCACGTGCACACGTGGTGGGAGTCGATCCTCGGCTTGAACGTCAAGGCAGTGCAGGGAAAACAGGTTCCTCTGGAATGGACTGACACATCTGGGGGACTCTTGGAATGGTGGCACGACCCTTCAGTTCCTCTCTCCTTTCCTGTGGAGAGCGCCTCCTCTTGAGATGCGACGGGAACGCCGGGAATTCTTTCCCTACGAAACAGGGAAAGGATCCCTCATCTCGAGCTAGGAGGCGGAAACGGGGCACCCCTGGATGTGTGCGGGACCCCACGTGCTTCCTCTCGAGTGGAGACGGGTATGTCGGGGAACTTCTTGAGTTGCAGCAAGGGTGTGAAGGACCCTTTGGAAGTTACAGTGGTTAGACGTGATTCGCCTCGAGAAGCCTCAGCGGAAATGGGCCTCATCTCGCCTGGAGGTCAAAACCTCCTGGATTTTCTCGAGTTACGGCAGGTGCTCTCGACTTACGACGGGGACCTCAGGGACCCGCTCTGGTGGCCTCAGGAAAGGCCAGTCCCCATGCGAGTTCCTCGGGGGCCTCTCGGGATTCCTCTCCCGTCGATGCCGGGGCCTAAGACCTTGTGTGGAGTCGGGGCCGGAACCTGAGGATTCCTCTCCAGTGCTGACATGGATCATGGGGTACTTCTGGAGTCTCCCCAGGGGAGTCAGTCCTCGTCTCGAATGCGGACATGCACTTGCGCTTTCCTCCAGAGCGGTAGCAGCAGTGTCACGCAGTCCGCCGCGTGGATCAAAGGATCTATGGTTTTCCCTCGAGTCTTTCCCACGAGGCTTTCCCACGAGGCTTTCCCACAGGGCTGTCCCACGTGCACACGTGGTGGGAGTCGATCCTCGGCTTGAACGTCAAGGCAGTGCAGGGAGAACAGGTTCCTCTGGAATAGACTGACACATCTGGGGGACTCTTGGAATGGTGGCACGACCCTGGAGTTCCTCTCGCCTTTCCTGTGGAGAGCGCCTCCTCTTGAGATGCGACGGGAACGCCGGGAATTCTTTCCCTACGAAACAGGGAAAGGATCCCTCATCTCGAGTTAGGAGGCGGAAACGGGGCTCCCCTGGATGTGTGCAGGACCCCACGTGCTTCCTCTCGAGTGGAGACGGGTATGTCGGGGAACTTCTTGAGTTGCAGCAAGGGTGTGAAGGACCCTTTGGAAGCTCCAGTGGTTAGACGTGATTAGCCTCGAGAAGCCTCAGCGGAAATGGGCCTCATCTCGCCTGGAGGGCAAAACCTCCTGGATTTTCTCGAGTTGCGGCAGGTGCTCTCGACTTACGACGGGGACCTCAGGGACCCGCTCTGGTGGCCTCAGGAAAGGCCAGTCCCCATGCGAGTTCCTCGGGGGCCTCTCGGGATTCCTCTCCCTTCGATGCCGGGGCCTAAGACCTTGTGTGGAGTCGGGGCCGGAACCTGAGGATTCCTCTCCAGTGCTGACATGGATCTTGGGGTACTTCTGGAGTCTTTCCAGGGGAGTCAGTCCTCGTCTCGAATGCGGGCATGCACTTGCACTTTCCTCCAGAGCGGTAGCAGCAGTGTCACGCAGTCCGCCGCGTGGATCAAAGGATCTATGGTTTTCCCTCGAGTCTTTCCCACGAGTCTTTCCCACGAAGCTTTCCCACAGGGCTGTCCCACGTGCACACGTGGTGGGAGTCGATCCTCGGCTTGAACGTCAAGGCAGTGCAGGGAAAACAGGTTCCTCTGGAATGGACTGACACATCTGGGGGACTCTTGGAATGGTGGCATACCCTGGAGTTCCTCTCGCCTCTCCTGTGGAGAGCCCCTCCTCTTGAGATGCGACGGGAACGCCGGGAATTCTTTCCCTAAGAAACAGGGAAAGGATCCCTCATCTCGAGCTAGGAGGCGGAAACGGGGCTCCCCTGGATGTGTGCGGGACCCCACGTGCTTCCTCTCGAGTGGAGACGGGTATGTCGGGGAACTTCTTGAGTTGCAGCAAGGGTGTGAAGGACCCTTTGGAAGTTCCAGTGGTTAGACGTGATTAGCCTCGAGAAGCCTCAGCGGAAATGGGCCTCATCTCGCCTGGAGGGCAAAACCTCCTGGATTTTCTCGAGTTGCGGCAGGTGCTCTCGACTTACGATGGGGACCTCAGGGACCCGCTCTGGTGGCCTCAGGAAAGGCCAGTCCCCATGCGAGTTCCTCGGGGGCCTCTCGGCATTCCTCCCCCGTCGATGCCGGAGCCTAAGACCTTGTGTGGAGTCGGGGCCGGAACCTGAGGATTCCTCTCCAGTGCTGACATGGATCTTGGGGTACTTCTGGAGTCTCCCCAGGGGAGTCAGTCCTCGTCTCGAATGCGGGCATGCACTTGCGCTTTCTTCCAGAGCGGTAGCAGCAGTGTCACGCAGTCCGCCGCGTGGATCAAAGGATCTATGGTTTTCCCTCGAGTCTTTCCCACGAGGCTTTCCCACGAGGCTTTCCCACAGGGCTGTCCCACGTGCACACGTGGTGGGAGTCGATCCTCGGCTTGAACGTCAAGGCAGTGCAGGGAGAACAGGTTCCTCTGGAATGGACTGACACATCTGGGGGACTCTTGGAATGGTGGCGCGACCCTGGAGTTCCTCTCGCCTTTCCTGTGGAGAGCGCCTCCTCTTGAGATGCGACGGGAACGCCGGGAATTCTTTCCCTACGAAACAGGGAAAGGATCCCTCATCTCGAGCTAGGAGGCGGAAACGGGGCTCCCCTGGATGTGTGCAGGACGCCACGTGCTTCCTCTCGAGTGGAGACGGGTATGTCGGGGACCTTCTTGAGTTGCAGCAAGGGTGTGAAGGACCCTTTGGAAGTTCCAGTGGTTAGACGTGATTAGCCTCGAGAAGCCTCACCGGAAATGGACCTCATCTCGCCTGGAGGGCAAAACCTCCTGGATTTTCTCGAGTTGCGGCAGGCGCTCTCGACTTACGACGGGGACCTCAGGGACCCGCTCTGGTGGCCTCAGGAAAGGCCAGTCCCCATGCGAGTTCCTCGGGGGCCTCTCGGGATTCCTCTCCCGTAGATGCCGGGGCCGAAGACCTTGTGTGGAGTCGGGGCCGGAACCTGAGGATTCCTCTCCAGTGCTGACATGGATCTTGGGGTACTTCTGGAGTCTCCCCAGGGGAGTCAGTCCTCGTCTCGAATGCGGGCATGCACTTGCCCTTTCCTCCAGAGCGGTAGCAGCAGTGTCACGCAGTCCGCCGCGTGGATCAAAGGATCTATGGTTTTCCCTCGAGTCTTTCCCACGAGGCTTTCCCACGAGGCTTTCCCACAGGGCTGTCCCACGTGCACACGTGGTGGGTGTCGATCCTCCGCTTGAACGTCAAGGCAGTGCAGGGAAAACAGGTTCCTCTGGAATGGACTGACACATCTGGGGGACTCTTGGAATGGTGGCACGACCCTTCAGTTCCTCTCGCCTTTCCTGTGGAGAGCGCCACCTCTTGAGATGCGACGGGAATGCCGGGAATTCTTTCCCTACGAAACAGGGAAAGGATCCCTCATCTCGAGCTAGGAGGCGGAAACGGGGCTCCCCTGGATGTGTGCGGGACCCCACGTGCTTCCTCTCGAGTGGAGAAGGGTATGTCGCGGAACTGCTTGAATTGCAGCAATGGTTGAAGGACCCTTTGGAAGTTCCAGCGGTTAGATGTGATTAGCCTTGAGAAGCCACAGCGGAAATGGGCCTCATCTCGCCTGGAGGGCAAAACCTCCTGGATTTACTCGAGTTGCGGCAGGTGCTCTCGACTTACGCTGGGGACCTCAGGGACCCGCTCTGGTGGCCTCAGGAAAGGCCAGTCCCCATGCGAGTTCCTCGGGGGCCTCTCGGGATTCCTCTCCCGTCGATGCCGGTGCCTAAGACCTTGTGTGGAGTCGGGGCCGGAACCTGAGGATTCCTCTCCAGTGCTGACATGGATCTTGGGGTACATCTGGAGTCTCCCCAGGGGAGTCAGTCCTCGTCTCGAATGCGGGCATGCACTTGCGCTTTCCTCCAGAGCGGTAGCAGCAGTGTCACGCAGTCCGCCGCGTGGATCAAAGGATCTATGGTTTTCCCTCGAGTCTTTCCCACGAGGCTTTCCCACGAGGCTTTCCCACAGGGCTGTCCCACGTGCACACGTGGTGGGAGTCGATCCTCGGCTTGAACGTCAAGGCAGTGCAGGGAAAACAGGTTCCTCTGAAATGGACTGACACATCTGGGGGACTCTTGGAATGCTGGCACGACCAAGGAGTTCCTCTCGCCTTTCCTGTGGAGAGCGCCTCCTCTTGAGATGCGACGGGAACGCCGGGAATTCTTTCCCTACGAAACAGGGAAAGGATCCCTCATCTCGAGCTAGGAGGCGGAAACGGGGCTCCCCTGGATGTGTGCGGGACACCACGTGCTTCCTCTCGAGTGGAGACGGGTATGTCGGGGAACTTCTTGAGTTGCAGCAAGGGTGTGAAGCACCCTTTGGAAGTTCCAGTGGTTAGACGTGATTAGCCTCGAGAAGCCTCACCGGAAATGGGCCTCATCTCGCCTGGAGGGCAAACCTCCTGGATTTTCTCCAGTTGCGGCAGGCGCTCTCGACTTACGATGGGGACGTCAGGGACCCGCTCTGGTGGCCTCAGGAAAGGCCAGTCCCCATACGAGTTCCTCGGGGGCCTCTCGGGATTCCTCTCCCGTCGATGCCGGGGCCTAAGACCTTGTGTGGAGTCGGGGCCGGAACCTGAGGATTCCTCTCCAGTGCTGACATGGATCTTGGGGTACTTCTGGAGTCTCCCCAGGGGAGTCAGTCCTCGTCTCGAATGCGGGCATGCGCTTGCGCTTTCCTCCAGAGCGGTAGCAGCAGTGTCACGCAGTCCGCCGCGTGGATCAAAGGATCTATGGTTTTCCCTCGAGTCTTTCCCACGAGGCTTTCCCACGAGGCTTTCCCACAGGGCTGTCCCACGTGCACACGTGGTGGGAGTCGATCCTCGGCTTGAACGTCAAGGCAGTGCAGGGAAAACAGGTTCCTCTGGAATGGACTGACACATCTGGGGGACTCTTGGAATGGTGGCACGACCCTTCAGTTCCTCTCGCCTTTCCTGTGGAGAGCCCCTCCTCTTGAGATGCGACGGGAACGCCGGGAATTCTTTCCCTACGAAACAGGGAAAGGATCCCTCATCTCGAGTTAGGAAGCGGAAACGGGGCTCCCCTGGATGTGTGCAGGACCCCACGTGCTTCCTCTCGAGTGGAGACGGGTATGTCGGGGAACTTCTTGAGTTGCAGCAAGGGTGTGAAGGACCCTTTGGAAGTTCCAGTGGTTAGACGTGATTAGCCTCGAGAAGCCTCACCGGAAATGGGCCTCATCTCGCCTGGAGGGCAAAACCTCCTGGATTTTCTCCAGTTGCGGCAGGCGCTCTCGACTTACGACGGGGACGTCAGGGACCCGCTCTGGTGGCCTCAGGAAAGGCCAGTCCCCATACGAGTTCCTCGGGGGCCTCTCGGGATTCCTCTCCCGTCGATGCCGGGGCCTAAGACCTTGTGTGGAGTCGGGGCCGGAACCTGAGGATTACTCTCCAGTGCTGACATGGATCTTGGGGTACTTCTGGAGTCTCCCCAGGGGAGTCAGTCCTCGTCTCGAATGCGGGCATGCGCTTGCGCTTTCCTCCAGAGCGGTAGCAGCAGTGTCACGCAGTCCGCCGCGTGGATCAAATGATCTATGGTTTTCCCTCGAGTCTTTCCCACGAGGCTTTCCCACGAGGCTTTCCCACAGGGCTGTCCCACGTGCACACGTGGTGGGAGTCGATCCTCGGCTTGAACGTCAAGGCAATGCAGGGAAAACAGGTTCCTCTGGAATGGACTGACACATCTGGGGGACTCTTGGAATGGTGGCACGACCCTTCAGTTCCTCTCTCCTTTCCTGTGGAGAGCGCCTCCTCTTGAGATGCGACGGGAACGCCGGGAATTCTTTCCCTACGAAACAGGGAAAGGATCCCTCATCTCGAGCTAGGAGGCGGAAACGGGGCACCCCTGGATGTGTGCGGGACCCCACGTGCTTCCTCTCGAGTGGAGACGGGTATGTCGGGGAACTTCTTGAGTTGCAGCAAGGGTGTGAAGGACCCTTTGGAAGTTACAGTGGTTAGACGTGATTCGCCTCGAGAAGCCTCAGCGGAAATGGGCCTCATCTCGCCTGGAGGTCAAAACCTCCTGGATTTTCTCGAGTTACGGCAGGTGCTCTCGACTTACGACGGGGACCTCAGGGACCCGCTCTGGTGGCCTCAGGAAAGGCCAGTCCCCATGCGAGTTCCTCGGGGGCCTCTCGGGATTCCTCTCCCTTCGATGCCGGGGCCTAAGACCTTGTGTGGAGTCGGGGCCGGAACCTGAGGATTCCTCTCCAGTGCTGACATGGATCTTGGGGTACTTCTGGAGTCTTTCCAGGGGAGTCAGTCCTCGTCTCGAATGCGGGCATGCACTTGCACTTTCCTCCAGAGCGGTAGCAGCAGTGTCACGCAGTCCGCCGCGTGGATCAAAGGATCTATGGTTTTCCCTCGAGTCTTTCCCACGAGGCTTTCCCACGAGGCTTTCCCACAGGGCTGTCCCACGTGCACACGTGGTGGGTGTCGATCCTCCGCTTGAACGTCAAGGCAGTGCAGGGAAAACAGGTTCCTCTGGAATGGACTGACACATCTGGGGGACTCTTGGAATGGTGGCACGACCCTTCAGTTCCTCTCGCCTTTCCTGTGGAGAGCGCCACCTCTTGAGATGCGACGGGAATGCCGGGAATTCTTTCCCTACGAAACAGGGAAAGGATCCCTCATCTCGAGCTAGGAGGCGGAAACGGGGCTCCCCTGGATGTGTGCGGGACCCCACGTGCTTCCTCTCGAGTGGAGAAGGGTATGTCGCGGAACTGCTTGAATTGCAGCAATGGTTGAAGGACCCTTTGGAAGTTCCAGCGGTTAGATGTGATTAGCCTTGAGAAGCCACAGCGGAAATGGGCCTCATCTCGCCTGGAGGGCAAAACCTCCTGGATTTACTCGAGTTGCGGCAGGTGCTCTCGACTTACGCTGGGGACCTCAGGGACCCGCTCTGGTGGCCTCAGGAAAGGCCAGTCCCCATGCGAGTTCCTCGGGGGCCTCTCGGGATTCCTCTCCCGTCGATGCCGGTGCCTAAGACCTTGTGTGGAGTCGGGGCCGGAACCTGAGGATTCCTCTCCAGTGCTGACATGGATCTTGGGGTACATCTGGAGTCTCCCCAGGGGAGTCAGTCCTCGTCTCGAATGCGGGCATGCACTTGCGCTTTCCTCCAGAGCGGTAGCAGCAGTGTCACGCAGTCCGCCGCGTGGATCAAAGGATCTATGGTTTTCCCTCGAGTCTTTCCCACGAGGCTTTCCCACGAGGCTTTCTCACAGGGCTGTCCCACGTGCACACGTGGTGGGAGTCCATCCTCGGCTTGAACGTCAAGGCAGTGCAGGGAAAACAGGTTCCTCTGAAATGGACTGACACATCTGGGGGACTCTTGGAATGCTGGCACGACCAAGGAGTTCCTCTCGCCTTTCCTGTGGAGAGCGCCTCCTCTTGAGATGCGACGGGAACGCCGGGAATTCTTTCCCTACGAAACAGGGAAAGGATCCCTCATCTCGAGCTAGGAGGCGGAAACGGGGCTCCCCTGGATGTGTGCGGGACACCACGTGCTTCCTCTCGAGTGGAGACGGGTATGTCGGGGAACTTCTTGAGTTGCAGCAAGGGTGTGAAGCACCCTTTGGAAGTTCCAGTGGTTAGACGTGATTAGCCTCGAGAAGCCTCAGCGGAAATGGGCCTCATCTCGCCTGGAGGGCAAAACCTCCTGGATTTTCTCGAGTTGCGGCAGGTGCTCTCGACTTACGACGGGGACCTCAGGGACCCGCTCTGGTGGCCTCAGGAAAGGCCAGTCCCCATGCGAGTTCCTCGGGGGCCTCTCGGGATTCCTCTCCCTTCGATGCCGGGGCCTAAGACCTTGTGTGGAGTCGGGGCCGGAACCTGAGGATTCCTCTCCAGTGCTGACATGGATCTTGGGGTACTTCTGGAGTCTTTCCAGGGGAGTCAGTCCTCGTCTCGAATGCGGGCATGCACTTGCGCTTTCCTCCAGAGCGGTAGCAGCAGTGTCACGCAGTCCGCCGCGTGGATCAAAGGATCTATGGTTTTCCCTCGAGTCTTTCCCACGAGTCTTTCCCACGAAGCTTTCCCACAGGGCTGTCCCACGTGCACACGTGGTGGGAGTCGATCCTCGGCTTGAACGTCAAGGCAGTGCAGGGAAAACAGGTTCCTCTGGAATGGACTGACACATCTGGGGGACTCTTGGAATGGTGGCACGACCCTGGAGTTCCTCTCGCCTCTCCTGTGGAGAGCCCCTCCTCTTGAGATGCGACGGGAACGCCCGGAATTCTTTCCCTAAGAAACAGGGAAAGGATCCCTCATCTCGAGCTAGGAGGCGGAAACGGGGCTCCCCTGGATGTGTGCGGGACCCCACGTGCTTCCTCTCGAGTGGAGACGGTTATGTCGGGGAACTTCTTGAGTTGCAGCAAGGGTGTGAAGGACCCTTTGGAAGTTCCAGTGGTTAGACGTGATTAGCCTCGAGAAGCCTCAGCGGAAATGGGCCTCATCTCGCCTGGAGGGCAAAACCTCCTGGATTTTCTCGAGTTGCGGCCGGTGCTCTCGACTTACGATGGGGACCTCAGGAACCCGCTCTGGTGGCCTCAGGAAAGGCCAGTCCCCATGCGAGTTCCTCGGGGGCCTCTCGGCATTCCTCTCCCGTCGATGCCGGGGCCTAAGACCTTGTGTGGAATCGGGGCCGGAACCTGAGGATTCCTCTCCAGTGCTGACATGGATCTTGGGGTACTTCTGGAGTCTCCCCAGGGGAGTCAGTCCTCGTCTCGAATGCGGGCATGCACTTGCGCTTTCTTCCAGAGCGGTAGCAGCAGTGTCACGCAGTCCGCCGCGTGGATCAAAGGATCTATGGTTTTCCCTCGAGTCTTTCCCACGAGGCTTTCCCACGAGGCTTTCCCACAGGGCTGTCCCACGTGCACACGTGGTGGGAGTGGATCCTCGGCTTGAACGTCAAGGCAGTGCAGGGAGAACAGGTTCCTCTGGAATGGACTGACACATCTGGGGGACTCTTGGAATGGTGGCACGACCCTGGAGTTCCTCTCGCCTTTCCTGTGGAGAGCGCCTCCTCTTGAGATGCGACGGGAACGCCGGGAATTCTTTCCCTACGAAACAGGGAAAGGATCCCTCATCTCGAGCTAGGAGGCGGAAACGGGGCTCCCCTGGATGTGTGCAGGACCCCACGTGCTTCCTCTCGAGTGGAGACGGGTATGTCGGGGAACTTCTTGAGTTGCAGCAAGGGTGTGAAGGACCCTTTGGAAGTTCCAGTGGTTAGACGTGATTAGCCTCGAGAAGCCTCAGCGGAAATGGGCCTCATCTCGCCTGGAGGGCAAAACCTCCTGGATTTTCTCGAGTTGCGGCAGGCGCTCTCGACTTACGACGGGGACGTCAGGGACCCGCTCTGGTGGCCTCAGGAAAGGCCAGTCCCCATGCGAGTTCCTCGGGGGCCTCTCGGGATTCCTCTCCCGTCGATGCCGGGGCCTAAGACCTTGTGTGGAGTCGGGGCCGGAACCTGAGGATTCCTCTCCAGTGCTGACATGGATCTTGGGGTACTTCTGGAGTCTCCCCAGGGGAGTCAGTCCTCGTCTCGAATGCGGGCATGCGCTTGCGCTTTCCTCCAGAGCGGTAGCAGCAGTGTCACGCAGTCCGCCGCGTGGATCAAAGGATCTATGGTTTTCCCTCGAGTCTTTCCCACGAGGCTTTCCCACGAGGCTTTCCCACAGGGCTGTCCCACGTGCACACGTGGTGGGAGTCCATCCTCGGCTTGAACGTCAAGGCAGTGCAGGGAAAACAGGTTCCTCTGGAATGGACTGACACATATGGGGTCTCTTGGAATGGTGGCACGACCCTGGAGTTCCTCTCGCCTTTCCTGTGGGAGTGCCTCCTCTTGAGATGCGACGGGAACGCCGGGAATTCTTTCCCTAGGAAACAGGGAAAGGATCCCTCATCTCGAGCTAGGAGGTGGAAACGGGGCTACCCTGGATGTGTGCGGGACCCCACGTGCTTCCTCTCGAGTGGAGACGGGTATGTAGGGGAACTTCTAGAGTTGCAGCAAGGGTGTGAAGGACCCTTTGGAAGTTCCAGTTGTTAGATGTGATTAGCCTCGAGAAGCCTCAGCGGAAATGGGCTTCATCTCGCCTGGAGGGCAAAGTCTCCTGGATTTTCTCGATTTGTGGCAGGTGCTCTCGACTTACGACGGGGAACTCAGGGACCCGCTCTGGTGACCTCAGGAAAGGCCAGTCCCCATGCGAGTTCCTCGGGGGCCTCTCGGGATTTCTCTGCCGTCGATGCCGGGGCCTAAGACCTTGTGTGGAGTCGAGGCCGGAACCTGAGGATTCCTCTCCAGTGCTGACATGGATCTTGGGGTACTTCTGGAGTCTCCCCAGGGGAGTCAGTCCTCGTCTCGAATGCGGGCATGCACTTGCGCTTTCCTCCAGAGCGGTAGCAGCAGTGTCACGCAGTCCGCCGCGTGGATCAAAGGATCTATGGTTTTCCCTCGAGTCTTTCCCACAAGGCTTTCCCACGAGGCTTTCCACAGGGCTGTCCCACGTGCACACGTGGTGGGACTCGATTCTCGGCTTGAACGTCAAGGCAGTGCAGGGAAAACAGGTTCCTCTGGAATGGACTGACACATCTGGGGGACTCTTGGAATGGTGGCACGACCCTGGAGTTCCTCTCGCCTTTCCTGTGGAGAGCGCCTCCTCTTGAGATGCGACGGGAACGCCGGGAATTCTTTCCCTACGAAACAGGGAAAGGATCCCTCATCTCGAGCTAGGAGGCGGAAATGTGGCTCCCCTGGATGTTTGCGGGACCCCACGTGCTTCCTCTCGAGTGGAGACGGTTATGTCGGGGAACTTCTTGAGTTGCAGCAAGGGTGTGAAGGACCCTTTGGATTTTCCAGTGGTTAGACGTGATTAGCCTCGAGAAGCCTCAGCGGAAATGGGCCTCATCTCGCCTGGAGGGCAAAACCTCCTGGATTTTCTCGAGTTGCGGCAGGTGCTCTCGACTTACGTCGTGGACCTCAGGGACCCGCTCTGGTGGCCTCAGGAAAGGCCAGTCCCCATGCGAGTTCATCGGGGGCCTCTCGGGATTCCTCTCCCGTCGATGCCGGGGCCTAAGACCTTGTGTGGAGTCGGGGCCGGAATCTGAGGATTCCTCTCCAGTGCTGACATGGATCTTGGGGTACTTCTGGAGTCTCCCCAGGGGAGTCAGTCCTCGTCTCGAATGCGGGCATGCACTTGCGCTTTCCTCCAGAGCGGTAGCAGCAGTGTCACGCAGTCCGCCGCGTGGATCAAAGGATCTATGGTTTTCCCTCGAGTCTTTCCCACGAGGCTTTCCCACGAGGCTTTCCCACAGGGCTGTCCCACGTGCACACGTGGTGGGAGTCGATCCTCGGCTTGAACGTCAAGGCAGTGCAGGGAAAACAGGTTCCTCTGTAATGGACTGACACATCTGGGTGTCTCTTGGAATGGTGGCACGACCCTGGAGTTCCTCTCGCCTCTCCTGTTGAGAGCCCCTCATCTTGAGATGCGACGGGAACGCCGGGAATTCTTTCCCTACGAAACAGGGAAAGGATCCCTCATCTCGAGCTAGGAGGCGGAAACGGGGCTCCCCTGGATGTGTGCGGGACACCACGTGCTTCCTATCGAGTGGAGACGGGTATGTCGGGGAACTTCTTGAGTAGCAGCAAGGGTGTGAAGGACCCTTTGGAAGTTCCAGTGTTTAGATGTGATTGGCCTCGAGAAGCCTCAGCGGAAATGGGCCTCATCTCGCCTGGAGGGCAAAACCTCCTGGATTTTCTCGAGTTACGGCAGGTGTTCTCGACTTACGACGGGGACCTCAGGGACGCGCTCTGGTGGCCTCAGGAATTCCAGTCCCCATGCGAGTTCCTCGGGGGCCTCTCGGGATTCCTCTCCCGTCGATGCCGGGGCCTAAGACCTTGTGTGGAGTCGGGGCCGGAACCTGAGGATTCCTCTCCAGTGCTGACATGGATCTTGGGGTACTTCTGGAGTCTTTCCAGGGGAGTCAGTCCTCGTCTCGAATGCGGGCATGCACTTGCGCTTTCCTCCAGAGCGGTAGCAGCAGTGTCACGCAGTCCGCCGCGTGGATCAAAGGATCTATTGTTTTCCCTCGAGTCTTTCCCACGAGGCTTTCCCACGAGGCTTTCCCACAGGGCTGTCCCACGTGCACACGTGGTGGGAGTCGATCCTCGGCTTGAACGTCAAGGCAGTGCAGGGAAAACAGGTTCCTCTGGAATGGACTGACACATCTGGGGGACTCTTGGAATGGTGGCACGACCCTGGAGTTCCTCTCGCCTCTCCTGTGGAGAGCCCCTCATCTTGAGATACGACGGGAACGCCGGGAATTCTTTCCCTACGAAACAGGGAAAGGATCCCTCATCTCGAGCTAGGAGGCGGAAACGGGGCTCCCCTGGATGTGTGCGGGACCCCACGTGCTTCCTCTCGAGTGGAGACGGGTATGTCGGGGAACTTCTTGAGTTGCAGCAAGGGTGTGAAGGACCCTTTGGAAGTTCCAGTGGTTAGACGTGATTCGCCTCGAGAAGCCTCAGCGGAAATGGGCCTCATCTCGCCTGGAGGGCAAAACCTCCTGGATTTTCTCGAGTTGCGGCAGGTGCTCTCGACTTACGACGGGGACCTCAGGGACCCGCTCTGGTGGCCTCAGGAAAGGCCAGTCCCCATGCGACTTCCTCGGGGGCCTCTCGGGATTCCTCTCCCGTAGATGCCGGGGCCGAAGACCTTGTGTGGAGTCGGGGCCGGAACCAGAAGATTCCTCTCCAGTGCTGACATGGATCTTGGGGTACTTCTGGAGTCTCCCCAGGGGAGTCAGTCCTCGTTTCGAATGCGGGCATGCACTTGCGCTTTCCTCCAGAGCGGTAGCAGCAGTGTCACGCAGTCCGCCGCGTGGATCAAAGGATCTATGGTTTTCCCTCGAGTCTTTCCCACGAGGCTTTCCCACGAGGCTTTCCCACAGGGCTGTCCCACGTGCACACGTGGTGGGAGTCCATCCTCGGCTTGAAGGTCAAGGCAGTGCAGGGAAAACAGGTTCCTCTGGAATGGACTGACACATATGGGGTCTCTTGGAATGGTGGCACGACCCTGGAGTTCCTCTCGCCTTTCCTGTGGGAGTGCCTCCTCTTGAGATGCGACGGGAACGCCGGGAATTCTTTCCCTACGAAACAGGGAAAGGATCCCTCATCTCGAGCTAGGAGGTGGAAACGGGGCTACCCTGGATGTGTGCGGGACCCCACGTGCTTCCTCTCGAGTGGAGATGGGTATGTAGGGGAACTTCTAGAGTTGCAGCAAGGGTGTGAAGGACCCTTTGGAAGTTCCAGTTGTTAGATGTGATTAGCCTCGAGAAGCCTCAGCGGAAATGGGCTTCATCTCGCCTGGAGGGCAAAGTCTCCTGGATTTTCTCGATTTGTGGCAGGTGCTCTCGACTTACGACGGGGAACTCAGGGACCCGCTCTGGTGACCTCAGGAAAGGCCAGTCCCCATGCGAGTTCCTCGGGGGCCTCTCGGGATTTCTCTGCCGTCGATGCCGGGGCCTAAGTCCTTGTGTGGAGTCGAGGCCGGAACCTGAGGATTCCTCTCCAGTGCTGACATGGATCTTGGGGTACTTCTGGAGTCTCCCCAGGGGAGTCAGTCCTCGTCTCGAATGCGGGCATGCACTTGCGCTTTCCTCCAGAGCGGTAGCAGCAGTGTCACGCAGTCCGCCGCGTGGATCAAAGGATCTATGGTTTTCCCTCGAGTCTTTCCCACAAGGCTTTCCCACGAGGCTTTCCACAGGGCTGTCCCACGTGCACACGTGGTGGGACTCGATTCTCGGCTTGAACGTCAAGGCAGTGCAGGGAAAACAGGTTCCTCTGGAATGGACTGACACATCTGGGGGACTCTTGGAATGGTGGCACGACCCTGGAGTTCCTCTCGCCTTTCCTGTGGAGAGCGCCTCCTCTTGAGATGCGACGGGAACGCCGGGAATTCTTTCCCTACGAAACAGGGAAAGGATCCCTCATCTCGAGCTAGGAGGCGGAAATGGGGCTCCCCTGGATGTTTGCGGGACCCCACGTGCTTCCTCTCGAGTGGAGACGGGTATGTCGGGGAACTTCTTGAGTTGCAGCAAGGGTGTGAAGGACCCTTTGGATTTTCCAGTGGTTAGACGTGATTAGCCTCGAGAAGCCTCAGCGGAAATGGGCCTCATCTCGCCTGGAGGGCAAAACCTCCTGGATTTTCTCGAGTTGCGGCAGGTGCTCTCGACTTACGTCGTGGACCTCAGGGACCCGCTCTGGTGGCCTCAGGAAAGGCCAGTCCCCATGCGAGTTCATCGGGGGCCTCTCGGGATTCCTCTCCCGTCGATGCCGGGGCCTAAGACCTTGTGTGGAGTCGGGGCCGGAATCTGAGGATTCCTCTCCAGTGCTGACATGGATCTTGGGGTACTTCTGGAGTCTCCCCAGGGGAGTCAGTCCTCGTCTCGAATGCGGGCATGCACTTGCGCTTTCCTCCAGAGCGGTAGCAGCAGTGTCACGCAGTCCGCCGCGTGGATCAAAGGATCTATGGTTTTCCCTCGAGTCTTTCCCACGAGGCTTTCCCACGAGGCTTTCCCACAGGGCTGTCCCACGTGCACACGTGGTGGGAGTCGATCCTCGGCTTGAACGTCAAGGCAGTGCAGGGAAAACAGGTTCCTCTGTAATGGACTGACACATCTGGGTGTCTCTTGGAATGGTGGCACGACCCTGGAGTTCCTCTCGCCTCTCCTGTTGAGAGCCCCTCATCTTGAGATGCGACGGGAACGCCGGGAATTCTTTCCCTACGAAACAGGGAAAGGATCCCTCATCTCGAGCTAGGAGGCGGAAACGGGGCTCCCCTGGATGTGTGCGGGACACCACGTGCTTCCTATCGAGTGGAGACGGGTATGTCGGGGAACTTCTTGAGTAGCAGCAAGGGTGTGAAGGACCCTTTGGAAGTTCCAGTGTTTAGATGTGATTGGCCTCGAGAAGCCTCAGCGGAAATGGGCCTCATCTCGCCTGGAGGGCAAAACCTCCTGGATTTTCTCGAGTTACGGCAGGTGTTCTCGACTTACGACGGGGACCTCAGGGACGCGCTCTGGTGGCCTCAGGAATTCCAGTCCCCATGCGAGTTCCTCGGGGGCCTCTCGGGATTCCTCTCCCGTCGATGCCGGGGCCTAAGACCTTGTGTGGAGTCGGGGCCGGAACCTGAGGATTCCTCTCCAGTGCTGACATGGATCTTGGGGTACTTCTGGAGTCTTTCCAGGGGAGTCAGTCCTCGTCTCGAATGCGGGCATGCACTTGCGCTTTCCTCCAGAGCGGTAGCAGCAGTGTCACGCAGTCCGCCGCGTGGATCAAAGGATCTATTGTTTTCCCTCGAGTCTTTCCCACGAGGCTTTCCCACGAGGCTTTCCCACAGGGCTGTCCCACGTGCACACGTGGTGGGAGTCGATCCTCGGCTTGAACGTCAAGGCAGTGCAGGGAAAACAGGTTCCTCTGGAATGGACTGACACATCTGGGGGACTCTTGGAATGGTGGCACGACCCTGGAGTTCCTCTCGCCTCTCCTGTGGAGAGCCCCTCATCTTGAGATACGACGGGAACGCCGGGAATTCTTTCCCTACGAAACAGGGAAAGGATCCCTCATCTCGAGCTAGGAGGCGGAAACGGGGCTCCCCTGGATGTGTGCGGGACCCCACGTGCTTCCTCTCGAGTGGAGACGGGTATGTCGGGGAACTTCTTGAGTTGCAGCAAGGGTGTGAAGGACCCTTTGGAAGTTCCAGTGGTTAGACGTGATTAGCCTCGAGAAGCCTCAGCGGAAATGGGCCTCATCTCGCCTGGAGGGCAAAACCTCCTGGATTTTCTCGAGTTGCGGCAGGTGCTCTCGACTTACGACGGGGACCTCAGGGACCCGCTCTGGTGGCCTCAGGAAAGGCCAGTCCCCATGCGACTTCCTCGGGGGCCTCTCGGGATTCCTCTCCCGTAGATGCCGGGGCCGAAGACCTTGTGTGGAGTCGGGGCCGGAACCAGAAGATTCCTCTCCAGTGCTGACATGGATCTTGGGGTACTTCTGGAGTCTCCCCAGGGGAGTCAGTCCTCGTTTCGAATGCGGGCATGCACTTGCGCTTTCCTCCAGAGCGGTAGCAGCAGTGTCACGCAGTCCGCCGCGTGGATCAAAGGATCTATGGTTTTCCCTCGAGTCTTTCCCACGAGGCTTTCCCACGAGGCTTTCCCACAGGGCTGTCCCACGTGCACACGTGGTGGGAGTCCATCCTCGGCTTGAACGTCAAGGCAGTGCAGGGAAAACAGGTTCCTCTGGAATGGACTGACACATATGGGGTCTCTTGGAATGGTGGCACGACCCTGGAGTTCCTCTCGCCTTTCCTGTGGGAGTGCCTCCTCTTGAGATGCGACGGGAACGCCGGGAATTCTTTCCCTACGAAACAGGGAAAGGATCCCTCATCTCGAGCTAGGAGGTGGAAACGGGGCTACCCTGGATGTGTGCGGGACCCCACGTGCTTCCTCTCGAGTGGAGACGGGTATGTAGGGGAACTTCTAGAGTTGCAGCAAGGGTGTGAAGGACCCTTTGGATTTTCCAGTGGTTAGACGTGATTAGCCTCGAGAAGCCTCAGCGGAAATGGGCCTCATCTCGCCTGGAGGGCAAAACCTCCTGGATTTTCTCGAGTTGCGGCAGGTGCTCTCGACTTACGTCGTGGACCTCAGGGACCCGCTCTGGTGGCCTCAGGAAAGGCCAGTCCCCATGCGAGTTCCTCGGGGGCCTCTCGGGATTCCTCTCCCGTCGATGCCGGGGCCTAAGACCTTGTGTGGAGTCGGGGCCGGAACCTGAGGATTCCTCTCCAGTGCTGACATGGATCTTGGGGTACTTCTGGAGTCTCCCCAGGGGAGTCAGTCCTCGTCTCGAATGCGGGCATGCACTTGCGCTTTCCTCCAGAGCGGTAGCAGCAGTGTCACGCAGTCCGCCGCGTGGATCAAAGGATCTATGGTTTTCCCTCGAGTCTTTCCCACGAGGCTTTCCCACGAGGCTTTCCCACAGGGCTGTCCCACGTGCACACGTGGTGGGAGTCGATCCTCGGCTTGAACGTCAAGGCAGTGCAGGGAAAACAGGTTCCTCTGTAATGGACTGACACATCTGGGTGTCTCTTGGAATGGTGGCACGACCCTGGAGTTCCTCTCGCCTGTCCTGTTGAGAGCCCCTCATCTTGAGATGCTACGGGAACGCCGGGAATTCTTTCCCTACGAAACAGGGAAAGGATCCCTCATCTCGAGCTAGGAGGCGGAAACGGGGCTCCCCTGGATGTGTGCGGGACACCACGTGCTTCCTATCGAGTGGAGACGGGTATGTCGGGGAACTTCTTGAGTAGAAGCAAGGGTGTGAAGGACCCTTTGGAAGTTCCAGTGTTTAGATATGATTGTCCTCGAGAAGCCTCAGCGGAAATGGGCCTCATCTCGCCTGGAGGGCAAAACCTCCTGGATTTTCTCGAGTTACGGCAGGTGTTCTCGACTTACGACGGGGACCTCAGGGACCCGCTCTGGTGGCCTCAGGAATTCCAGTCCCCATGCGAGTTCCTCGGGGGCCTCTCGGGATTCCTCTCCCGTCGATGCCGGGGCCTAAGACCTTGTGTGGAGTCGGGGCCGGAACCTGAGGATTCCTCTCCAGTGCTGACATGGATCTTGGGGTACTTCTGGAGTCTCCCCAGGGGAGTCAGTGCTCCTCTCGAATGCGGGCATGCACTTGCGCTTTCCTCCAGAGCGGTAGCAGCAGTGTCACGCGGTCCGCCGCGTGGATCAAAGGATCTATGGTTTTCCCTCGAGTCTTTCCCACGAGGCTTTCCCACGAGGCTTTCCCACAGGGCTGTTCCACGTGCACACGTGTTGGGAGTCGATCCTCGGCTTGAACATCAAGGCAGTGCAGGGAAAACAGGTTCCTCTGGAATGGACTGACACATCTGGGGGTCTCTTGGAATGGTGCCACGACCCTGGAGTTCCTCTCGCCTTTCCTGTGGAGAGCGCCACCTCTTGAGATGCGACGGGAACGCCGGGAATTCTTTCCCTACGAAACAGGGAAAGGATCCCTCATCTCGAGCTAGGAGGCGGAAACGGGGCTCCCCTGGATGGGTGCGGGACCCCAGGTGCTTCCTCTCGAGTGGAGACGGGTATGTCGGGGAACTTCTTGAGTTGCAGCAATGGTGTGAACGACCCTTTGGAAGTTCCAGCGGTTACATGTGATTAGCCTCGAGAAGCCTCAGCGGAAATGGGCCTCATCTCGCCTGGAGGGCAAAACCTCCTGGATTTTCTCGAGTTGCGGCAGGTGCTCTCGACTTACGATGGGGACCTCAGGGACCCGCTCTGGTGGCCTCAGGAAAGGCCAGGCCCCATGCGAGTTCCTCGGGGGCCTCTCGGGATTCCTCTCCCGTCGATGCAGGGGCCTAAGACCTTGTGTGGAGTCGGGGCCGGAACCTGAGGATTCCTCTCCAGTGCTGACATGGATCTTGGGGTACTTCTGGAGTCTCCCCAGGGGAGTCAGTCCTCGTCTCGAATGCGGGCATGCACTTGCGCTTTCCTCCAGAGCGGTAGCAGCAGTGTCACGCAGTCCGCCGCGTGGATCAAAGGATCTATGGTTTTCCCTCGAGTCTTTCCCACGAGGCTTTCCCACGAGGCTTTCCCACAGGGCTGTCCCACGTGCACACGTGGTGGGAGTGGATCCTCGGCTTGAACGTCAAGGAAGTGCAGGGAAAACAGGTTCCTCTGGAATGGACTGACACATCTGGGGGACTCTTGGAATGGTGGCACGACCCTGGAGTTCCTCTCGCCTTTCCTGTGGAGAGCGCCTCCTCTTGAGATGCGACGGGAACGCCGGGAATTCTTTCCCTACGAAACAGGGAAAGGATCCCTCATCTCGAGCTAGGAGGCGGAAACGGGGCTCCCCTGGATGTGTGCGGGACCCCACATGCTTCCTCTCGAGTGGAGACGGGTATGTCGGGGAACTTCTTGATTTGCAGCAAGGGTGTGAAGCACCCTTTGGAAGTTCCAGTGGTTAGACGTGATTAGCCTCGAGAAGCCTCAGCGGAAATGGGCCTCATCTCGCCTGGAGGGCAAAACCTCCTGGATTTTCTCGAGTTGCGGCAGGTGCTCTCGACTTACGACGGGGACCACAGGGACCCGCTCTGGTGGCCTCAAGAAAGGCCAGTCCCCATGCGAGTTCCTCGGGGGCCTCTCGGGATTCCTCTCCCGTCGATGCCGGGGCCTAAGACCTTGTGTGGATTCGGGGCCGGAACCTGAGGATTCCTCTCCAGTGCTGACATGGATCTTGGGGTACTTCTGGAGTCTCCCCAGGGGAGTCAGTCCTCGTCTCGAATGCGGGCATGCACTTGCGCTTTCCTCCAGAGCGGTAGCAGCAGTGTCACGCAGTCCGCCGCGTGGATCAATGGATCTATGGTTTTCCCTCGAGTCTTTCCCACGAGGCTTTCCCACGAGGCTTTCCCACAGGGCTGTCCCACGTGCACACGTGGTGGGAGTCGATCCTCGGCTTGAACGTCAAGGCAGTGCAGGGAAAACAGGTTCCTCTGTAATGGACTGACACATCTGGGTGTCTCTTGGAATGGTGGCACGACCCTGGAGTTCCTCTCGCCTCTCCAGTGGAGAGCCCCTCCTCTTGAGATGCGACGGGGACGCCGGGAATTCTTTCCCTAAGAAACAGGGAAAGGATCCCTCATCTCGAGCTAGGAGGCGGAAAAGGGGCTCCCCTGGATGTGTGCGGGACCCCACGTGATTCCTCTCGAGTGGAGGCGGGTATGTCGGGGAACTTCTTGAGTTGCAGCAAGGGTGTGAAGGACTCTTTGGAAGTTCCAGTGGTTAGATGTGATTAGCCTCGAGAAGCCTCAGCGGAAATGGGCCTCATCTCGCCTGGAGGGCAAAACCTCCTGGATTTTCTCGAGTTGCGGCAGGTGCTCTCGACTTACGACGGGGACCTCGGGGACCCGCTCTGGTGACCTCAGGAAATGGCAGTCCCCATGCGAGTTCCTCGGGGGCCTCTCGGCATTCCTCTCCCATCGATACCGGGGCCTAAGACCTTGTGTGGAGTCGGGGCCGGAACCTGAGGATTCCTCTCCAGTGCTGACATGGATCTTGGGGTACATCTGGAGTCTCCCCAGGGGAGTCAGTCCTCGTCTCGAATGCGGGCATGCACTTGCGCTTTTCTCCAGAGCGGTAGCAGCAGTGTCACGCAGTCCGCCGCGTGGATCAAAGGATCTATGGTTTTCCCTCGAGTCTTTCCCACGAGGCTTTCCCACGAGGCTTTCCCACAGGGCTGTCCCACGTGCACACGTGGTGGGAGTGGATCCTCGGCTTGAACGTCAAGGCAGTGCAGGGAAAACAGGTTCCTCTGGAATGGACTGACACATCAGGGGGACTCTTGGAATGGTGGCACGACCCTGGAGTTCCTCTCGCCTTTCCTGTGGAGAGCGCCTCCTCTTGAGATGCGACGGGAACGCCGGGAATTCTTTCCCTACGAAACAGGGAAAGGATCCCTCATCTCGAGCTAGGAGGCGGAAACGGGGCTCCCCTGGATGTGTGCGGGACCCCACGTGCTTCCTCTCGAGTGGAGACGGGTATGTCGGGGAACTTCTTGAGTTGCAGCAAGGGTGTGAAGGACCCTTTGGAATTTCCAGTGGTTAGACGTGATTAGCCTCGAGAAGCCTCAGCGGAAATGGGCCTCATCTCGCCTGGAGGGCAAAACCTCCTGGATTTTCTCGAGTTGCGGCAGGTGCTCTCGACTTACGATGGGGACCTCAGGGACCCGCTCTGGTGGCCTCAGGAAAGGCCAGTCCCCATGCGAGTTCCTCGGGGGCCTCTCGGCATTCCTCCCCCGTCGATGCCGGAGCCTAAGACCTTGTGTGGAGTCGGGGCCGGAACCTGAGGATTCCTCTCCAGTGCTGACATGGATCTTGGGGTACTTCTGGAGTCTCCCCAGGGGAGTCAGTCCTCGTCTCGAATGCTGGCATGCACTTGCGCTTTCTTCCAGAGCGGTAGCAGCAGTGTCACGCAGTCCGCCGCGTGGATCAAAGGATCTATGGTTTTCCCTCGAGTCTTTCCCACGAGGCTTTCCCACGAGGCTTTCCCACAGGGCTGTCCCACGTGCACACGTGGTGGGAGTCGATCCTCGGCTTGAACGTCAAGGCAGTGCAGGGAGAACAGGTTCCTCTGGAATGGACTGACACATCTGGGGGACTCTTGGAATGGTGGCACGACCCTGGAGTTCCTCTCGCCTTTCCTGTGGAGAGCGCCTCCTCTTGAGATGCGACGGGAACGCCGGGAATTCTTTCCCTATGAAACAGGGAAAGGATCCCTCATCTCGAGCTAGGAGGCGGAAACGGGGCTCCCCTGGATGTGTGCAGGACCCCACGTGCTTCCTCTCGAGTGGAGACGTGTATGTCGGGGACCTTCTTGAGTTGCAGCAAGGGTGTGAAGGACCCTTTGGAAGTTCCAGTGGTTAGACGTGATTAGCCTCTAGAAGCCTCACCGGAAATGGGCCTCATCTCGCCTGGAGGGCAAAACCTCCTGGATTTTCTCGAGTTGCGGCAGGCGCTCTCGACTTACGACGGGGACCTCAGGGACCCGCTCTGGTGGCCTCAGGAAAGGCCAGTCCCCATGCGAGTTCCTCGGGGGCCTCTCGGGATTCCTCTCCCGTCGATGCCGGGGCCTAAGACCTTGTGTGGAGTCGGCGCCGGAACCTGAGGATTCCTCTCCAGTGCTGACATGGATCTTGGGGTACTTCTGGAGTCTCCCCAGGGGAGTCAGTCCTCGTCTCGAATGCGGGCATGCACTTGCGCTTTCCTCCAGAGCGGTAGCAGCAGTGTCACGCAGTCCGCCGCGTGGATCAAAGGATCTATGGTTTTCCCTCGAGTCTTTCCCACGAGGCTTTCCCACGAGGCTTTCCCACAGGGCTGTCCCACGTGCACACGTGGTGGGTGTCGATCCTCGGCTTGAACGTCAAGGCAGTGCAGGGAAAACAGGTTCCTCTGGAATGGACTGACACATCTGGGGGACTCTTGGAATGGTGGCACGACCCTTCAGTTCCTCTCGCCTTTCCTGTGGAGAGCGCCACCTCTTGAGATGCGACGGGAATGCCGGGAATTCTTTCCCTACGAAACAGGGAAAGGATCCCTCATCTCGAGCTAGGAGGCGGAAACGGGGCTCCCCTGGATGTGTGCGGGACCCCACGTGCTTCCTGTCGAGTGGAGAAGGGTATGTCGCGGAACTGCTTGAGTTGCAGCAATGGTTGAAGGACCCTTTGGAAGTTCCAGCGGTTAGACGTGATTAGCCTTGAGAAGCCACAGCGGAAATGGGCCTCATCTCGCCTGGAGGGCAAAACCTCCTGGATTTTCTCGAGTTCCGGCAGGTGCTCTCGACTTACGCTGGGGACCTCAGGGACCCGCTCTGGTGGCCTCAGGAAAGGCCAGTCCCCATGCGAGTTCCTCGGGGGCCTCTCGGCATTCCTCTCCCGTCGATGCCTGTGCCTAAGACCTTGTGTGGAGTCGGGGCCGGAACCTGAGGATTCCTCTCCAGTGCTGACATGGATCTTGGGGTACATCTGGAGTCTCCCCAGGGGAGTCAGTCCTCGTCTCGAATGCGGGCATGCACTTGCGCTTTCCTCCAGAGCGGTAGCAGCAGTGTCACGCAGTCCGCCGCGTGGATCAAAGGATCTATGGTTTTCCCTCGAGTCTTTCCCACGAGGCTTTCCCACGAGGCTTTCCCACAGGGCTGTCCCACGTGCACACGTGGTGGGAGTGGATCCTCGGCTTGAACGTCAAGGCAGTGCAGGGAGAACAGGTTCCTCTGGAATGGACTGACACATCTGGGGGACTCTTGGAATGGTGGCACGACCCTGGAGTTCCTCTCGCCTTTCCTGTGGAGAGCGCCTCCTCTTGAGATGCGACGGGAACGCCGGGAATTCTTTCCCTACGAAACAGGGAAAGGATCCCTCATCTCGAGTTAGGAGGCGGAAACGGGGCTCCCCTGGATGTGTGCAGGACCCCACGTGCTTCCTCTCGAGTGGAGACGGGTATGTCGGGGAACTTCTTGAGTTGCAGCAAGGGTGTGAAGGACCCTTTGGAAGTTCCAGTGGTTAGACGTGATTAGCCTCGAGAAGCCTCAGCGGAAATGGGCCTCATCTCGCCTGGAGGGCAAAACCTCCTGGATTTTCTCGAGTTGCGGCAGGCGCTCTCGACTTACGACGGGGACGTCAGGGACCCGCTCTGGTGGCCTCAGGAAAGGCCAGTCCCCATGCGAGTTCCTCGGGGGCCTCTCGGGATTCCTCTCCCGTCGATGCCGGGGCCTAAGACCTTGTGTGGAGTCGGGGCCGGAACCTGAGGATTCCTCTCCAGTGCTGACATGGATCTTGGGGTACTTCTGGAGTCTCCCCAGGGGAGTCAGTCCTCGTCTCGAATGCGGGCATGCACTTGCGCTTTCCTCCAGAGCGGTAGCAGCAGTGTCACGCAGTCCGCCGCGTGGATCAAAGGATCTATGGTTTTCCCTCGAGTCTTTCCCACGAGGCTTTCCCACGAGGCTTTCCCACAGGGCTGTCCCACGTGCACACGTGGTGGGAGTCGATCCTCGGCTTGAACGTCAAGGCAGTGCAGGGAGAACAGGTTCCTCTGGAATGGACTGACACATCTGGGGGACTCTTGGAATGGTGGCACGACCCTGGAGTTCCTCTCGCCTTTCCTGTGGAGAGCGCCTCCTCTTGAGATGCGACGGGAACGCCGGGAATTCTTTCCCTATGAAACAGGGAAAGGATCCCTCATCTCGAGCTAGGAGGCGGAAACGGGGCTCCCCTGGATGTGTGCAGGACCCCACGTGCTTCCTCTCGAGTGGAGACGTGTATGTCGGGGACCTTCTTGAGTTGCAGCAAGGGTGTGAAGGACCCTTTGGAAGTTCCAGTGGTTAGACGTGATTAGCCTCTAGAAGCCTCACCGGAAATGGGCCTCATCTCGCCTGGAGGGCAAAACCTCCTGGATTTTCTCGAGTTGCGGCAGGCGCTCTCGACTTACGACGGGGACCTCAGGGACCCGCTCTGGTGGCCTCAGGAAAGGCCAGTCCCCATGCGAGTTCCTCGGGGGCCTCTCGGGATTCCTCTCCCGTCGATGCCGGGGCCTAAGACCTTGTGTGGAGTCGGCGCCGGAACCTGAGGATTCCTCTCCAGTGCTGACATGGATCTTGGGGTACTTCTGGAGTCTCCCCAGGGGAGTCAGTCCTCGTCTCGAATGCGGGCATGCACTTGCGCTTTCCTCCAGAGCGGTAGCAGCAGTGTCACGCAGTCCGCCGCGTGGATCAAAGGATCTATGGTTTTCCCTCGAGTCTTTCCCACGAGGCTTTCCCACGAGGCTTTCCCACAGGGCTGTCCCACGTGCACACGTGGTGGGTGTCGATCCTCGGCTTGAACGTCAAGGCAGTGCAGGGAAAACAGGTTCCTCTGGAATGGACTGACACATCTGGGGGACTCTTGGAATGGTGGCACGACCCTTCAGTTCCTCTCGCCTTTCCTGTGGAGAGCGCCACCTCTTGAGATGCGACGGGAATGCCGGGAATTCTTTCCCTACGAAACAGGGAAAGGATCCCTCATCTCGAGCTAGGAGGCGGAAACGGGGCTCCCCTGGATGTGTGCGGGACCCCACGTGCTTCCTGTCGAGTGGAGAAGGGTATGTCGCGGAACTGCTTGAGTTGCAGCAATGGTTGAAGGACCCTTTGGAAGTTCCAGCGGTTAGACGTGATTAGCCTTGAGAAGCCACAGCGGAAATGGGCCTCATCTCGCCTGGAGGGCAAAACCTCCTGGATTTTCTCGAGTTCCGGCAGGTGCTCTCGACTTACGCTGGGGACCTCAGGGACCCGCTCTGGTGGCCTCAGGAAAGGCCAGTCCCCATGCGAGTTCCTCGGGGGCCTCTCGGCATTCCTCTCCCGTCGATGCCTGTGCCTAAGACCTTGTGTGGAGTCGGGGCCGGAACCTGAGGATTCCTCTCCAGTGCTGACATGGATCTTGGGGTACATCTGGAGTCTCCCCAGGGGAGTCAGTCCTCGTCTCGAATGCGGGCATGCACTTGCGCTTTCCTCCAGAGCGGTAGCAGCAGTGTCACGCAGTCCGCCGCGTGGATCAAAGGATCTATGGTTTTCCCTCGAGTCTTTCCCACGAGGCTTTCCCACGAGGCTTTCCCACAGGGCTGTCCCACGTGCACACGTGGTGGGAGTCGATCCTCGGCTTGAACGTCAAGACAGTGCAGGGAAAACAGGTTCCTCTGTAATGGACTGACACATCTGGGGGACTCTTGTCATGGTGGCTCGACCCTGGAGTTCCTCTCGCCTTTCCTGTGGAGAGACCCTCCTCTTGAGATGCGACGGGAACGCCGGGAATTCTTTCCCTAAGAAACAGGGAAAGGATCCCTCATCTCGAGCTAGGAGGCGGAAACGGGGCTCCCCTGGATGTGTGCGGGACCCCACGTGCTTCCTCTCGAGTGGAGACGGGTATGTCGGGGAACTTCTTGAGTTGCAGCAAGGGTGTGAAGGACCCTTTGGAAGTTCCAGTGGTTAGACGTGATTAGCCTCGAGAAGCCTCAGCGGAAATGGGCCTCATCTCGCCTGGAGGGCAAAACCTCCTGGATTTTCTCGAGTTGCGGCAGGTGCTCTCGACTTACGATGGGGACCTCAGGGACCCGCTCTGGTGGCCTCAGGAAAGGCCAGTCCCCATGCGAGTTCCTCGGGGGCCTCTTGGCATTCCTCTCCCGTCGATGCCGGGGCCTAAGACCTTGTGTGGAGTCGGGGCCGGAACCTGAGGATTCCTCTCCAGTGCTGACATGGATCTTGGGGTACTTCTGGAGTCTCCCCAGGGGAGTCAGTCCTCGTCTCGAATGCGGGCATGCACTTGCGCTTTCTTCCAGAGCGGTAGCAGCAGTGTCACGCAGTCCGCCGCGTGGATCAAAGGATCTATGGTTTTCCCTCGAGTCTTTCCCACGAGGCTTTCCCAAGAGGCTTTCCCACAGGGCTGTCCCACGTGCACACGTGGTGGGAGTGGATCCTCGGCTTGAACGTCAAGGCAGTGCAGGGAGAACAGGTTCCTCTGGAATGGACTGACACATCTGGGGGACTCTTGGAATGGTGGCACGACCCTGGAGTTCCTCTCGCCTTTCCTGTGGAGAGCGCCTCCTCTTGAGATGCGACGGGAACGCCGGGAATTCTTTCCCTACGAAACAGGGAAAGGATCCCTCATCTCGAGTTAGGAGGCGGAAACGGGGCTCCCCTGGATGTGTGCAGGACCCCACGTGCTTCCTCTCGAGTGGAGACGGGTATGTCGGGGAACTTCTTGAGTTGCAGCAAGGGTGTGAAGAACCCTTTGGAAGTTCCAGTGGTTAGACGTGATTAGCCTCGAGAAGCCTCAGCGGAAATGGGCCTCATCTCGCCTGGAGGGCAAAACCTCCTGGATTTTCTCGAGTTGCGGCAGGCGCTCTCGACTTACGACGGGGACGTCAGGGACCCGCTCTGGTGGCCTCAGGAAAGGCCAGTCCCCATGCGAGTTCCTCGGGAGCCTCTCGGGATTCCTCTCCCGTCGATGCCGGGGCCTAAGACCTTGTGTGGAGTCGGGGCCGGAACCTGAGGATTCCTCTCCAGTGCTGACATGGATCTTGGGGTACTTCTGGAGTCTCCCCAGGGGAGTCAGTCCTCGTCTCGAATGCGGGCATGCACTTGCGCTTTCCTCCAGAGCGGTAGCAGCAGTGTCACGCAGTCCGCCGCGTGGATCAAAGGATCTATGGTTTTCCCTCGAGTCTTTCCCACGAGGCTTTCCCACGAGGCTTTCCCACAGGGCTGTCCCACGTGCACACGTGGTGGGAGTCGATCCTCGGCTTGAACGTCAAGACAGTGCAGGGAAAACAGGTTCCTCTGTAATGGACTGACACATCTGGGGGACTCTTGGAATGGTGGCACGACCCTTCAGTTCCTCTCGCCTTTCCTGTGGAGAGCGCCTCCTCTTGAGATGCGACGGGAACGCCGGGAATTCTTTCCCTACGAAACAGGGAAAGGATCCCTCATCTCGAGCTAGGAGGCGGAAACGGGGCTCCCCTGGATGTGTGCGGGACCCCACGTGCTTCCTCTCGAGTGGAGACGGGTATGTCGGGGAACTTCTTGAGTTGCAGCAAGGGTGTGAAGGACCCTTTGGAAGTTCCAGTGGTTAGACGTGATTAGCCTCGAGAAGCCTCAGTGGAAATGGGCCTCATCTCGCCTGGAGGGCAAAACCTCCTGGATTTTCTCGAGTTGCGGCAGGTGCTCTCGACTTACGACGGGGACCTCAGGGACCCGCTCTGGTGGCCTCAGGAAAGGCCAGTCCCCATGCGAGTTCCTCGGGGGCCTCTCGGGATTCCTCTCCCGTCGTTGCCGGGGCCTAAGACCTTGTGTGGAGTCGGGGCCGGAACCTGAGGATTCCTCTCCAGTGCTGACATGGATCTTGGGGTACTTCTGGAGTCTCCCCAGGGGAGTCAGTCCTCGTCTCGAATGCGGGCATGCACTTGCGCTTTCCTCCAGAGCGGTAGCAGCAGTGTCACGCAGTCCGCCGCGTGGATCAAAGGATCTATGGTTTTCCCTCGAGTCTTTCCCATGAGGCTTTCCCACGAGGCTTTCCCACAGGGCTGTCCCACGTGCACACGTGGTGGGAGTCGATCCTCGGCTTGAACGTCAAGGCAGTGCAGGGAAAACAGGTTCCTCTGGAATGGACTGACACATCTGGGCGTCTCTTGGAATGGTGGCACGACCCTGGAGTTCCTCTCGCCTCTCCTGTGGAGAGTGCCTCCTCTTGAGATGCGACGGGAACCCCGGGAATTCTTTCCCTAAGAAACAGGGAAAGGATCCCTCATCTCGAGCTAGGAGGCGGAAACGGGGCTCCCCTGGATGTGTGCGGGACCCCACGTGCTTCCTCACGAGTGGAGACGGGTATGTCGGGGAACTTCTTGAGTTGCAGCAAGGGTGTGAAGGACCCTTTGGAAGTTCCAGTGGTTAGATGTGATTAGCCTCGAGAAGCCTCAGCGGAAATGGGCCTCATCTCGCCTGGAGGGCAAAACCTCCTGGATTTTCTCGAGTTGCGGCATGTGCTCTCCACTTACGACGGGGACCTCAGGGACCCGCTCTGGTGACCTCAGGAAAGGCCAGTCCCCATGCGAGTTCCTCGGGGGCCTCTCGGGATTCCTCTCCCGTCGATGCCGGGGCCTAAGACCTTGTGTGGAGTCGGGGCCGGAACCTGAGTATTCCTCTCCAGTGCTGACATGGATCATGGGGTACTTCTGGAGTCTCCCCAGGGGAGTCAGTCCTCGTCTCGAATGCGGGCATGCACTTGCGCTTTCCTCCAGAGCGGTAGCAGCAGTGTCACGCAGTCCGCCGCGTGGATCAAAGGATCTATGGTTTTCCCTCGAGTCTTTCCCACGAGGCTTTCCCACGAGGCTTTCCACAGGGCTGTCCCACGTGCACACGTGGTGGGAGTCGATCCTCGGCTTGAACGTCAAGGCAGTGCAGGGAAAACAGGTTCCTCTGGAATGGACTGACACATCTGGGGGACTCTTGGAATGGTGGCACGACCCTGGAGTTCCTCTCGCCTTTCCTGTGGAGAGCGCCTCCTCTTGAGATGCGACGGGAACGCCGGGAATTCTTTCCCTACGAAACAGGGAAAGGATCCCTCATCTCGAGCTAGGAGGCGGAAACGGGGCTCCCCTGGATGGGTGCGGGACCCCACGTGCTTCCTCTCGAGTGGAGACGGGTATGTCGGGGAACTTCTTGAGTTGCAGCAAGGGTGTGAAGGACCCTTTGGAAGTTCCAGTGGTTAGACGTGATTAGCCTCGAGAAGCCTCAGTGGAAATGGGCCTCATCTCGCCAGGAGGGCAAAACCTCCTGGATTTTCTCGAGTTGCGGCAGGTGCTCTCGACTTACGACGGGGACCTCAGGGACCCGCTCTGGTGGCCTCAGGAAAGGCCAGTCCCCATGCGAGTTCCTCGGGGGCCTCTCGGGATTCCTCTCCCGTCGTTGCCGGGGCCTAAGACCTTGTGTGGAGTCGGGGCCGGAACCTGAGGATTCCTCTCCAGTGCTGACATGGATCTTGGGGTACTTCTGGAGTCTCCCCAGGGGAGTCAGTCCTCGTCTCGAATGCGGGCATGCACTTGCGCTTTCCTCCAGAGCGGTAGCAGCAGTGTCACGCAGTCCGCCGCGTGGATCAAAGGATCTATGGTTTTCCCTCGAGTCTTTCCCATGAGGCTTTCCCACGAGGCTTTCCCACAGGGCTGTCCCACGTGCACACGTGGTGGGAGTCGATCCTCGGCTTGAACGTCAAGGCAGTGCAGGGAAAACAGGTTCCTCTGGAATGGACTGACACATCTGGGCGTCTCTTGGAATGGTGGCACGACCCTGGAGTTCCTCTCGCCTCTCCTGTCGAGAGTGCCTCCTCTTGAGATGCGACGGGAACCCCGGGAATTCTTTCCCTAAGAAACAGGGAAAGGATCCCTCATCTCGAGCTAGGAGGCGGAAACGGGGCTCCCCTGGATGTGTGCGGGACCCCACGTGCTTCCTCACGAGTGGAGACGGGTATGTCGGGGAACTTCTTGAGTTGCAGCAAGGGTGTGAAGGACCCTTTGGAAGTTCCAGTGGTTAGATGTGATTAGCCTCGAGAAGCCTCAGCGGAAATGGGCCTCATCTCGCCTGGAGGGCAAAACCTCCTGGATTTTCTCGAGTTGCGGCAGGTGCTCTCGACTTACGACGGGGACCTCAGGGACCCGCTCTGGTGGCCTCAGGAAAGGCCAGTCCCCATGCGAGTTCATCGGGGGCCTCTCGGGATTCCTCTCCCGTCGATGCCGGGGCCTAAGACCTTGTGTGGAGTCGGGGCCGGAACCTGAGGATTCCTCTCCAGTGCTGACATGGATCTTGGGGTACTTCTGGAGTCTCCCCAGGGGAGTCAGTCCTCGTCTCGAATGCGGGCATGCACTTGCGCTTTCCTCCAGAGCGGTAGCAGCAGTGTCACGCAGTCCGCCGCGTGGATCAAAGGATCTATGGTTTTCCCTCGAGTCTTTCCCACGAGGCTTTCCCACGAGGCTTTTCCACAGGGCTGTCCCACGTGCACACGTGGTGGGAGTCGATCCTCGGCTTGAACGTCAAGGCAGTGCAGGGAAAACAGGTTCCTCTGGAATGGACTGACACATCTGGGGGACTCTTGGAATGGTGGCACGACCCTGGAGTTCCTCTCGCGTTTCCTGTGGAGAGCGCCTCTTCTTGAGATGCGACGGGAACGCCGGGAATTCTTTCCCTACGAAACAGGGAAAGGATCCCTCATCTCGAGCTAGGAGGCGGAAACGGAGCTCCCCTGGATGTGTGCGGGACCCCACGTGCTTCCTCTCGAGTGGAGACGGGTATGTAGGGGAACTTCTTGAGTTGCAGCAAGGGTGTGAAGGACCCTTTGGAAGTTCCAGTGGTTAGACGTGATTAGCCTCGAGAAGCCTCAGCGGAAATGGGCCTCATCTCGCCTGGAGGGCAAAACCTCCTGGATTTTCTCGAGTTGCGGCAGGTGCTCTCGACTTACGACGGGGACCTCAGGGACCGCTCTGGTGGCCTCAGGAAAGGCCAGTCCCCATGCGAGTTCCTCGGGGGCCTCTCGGGATTCCTCTCCCGTCGATGCCGGGGCCTAAGACCTTGTGTGGAGTCGGGGCCGGAACCTGAGGATTCCTCTCCAGTGCTGACATGGATCTTTGGGTACTTCTGGAGTCTCCCCAGGGGAGTCAGTCCTCGTCTCGAATGCGGGCATGCACTTGCGCTTTCCTCCAGAGCGGTAGCAGCAGTGTCACGCAGTCCGCCGCGTGGATCAAAGGATCTATGGTTTTCCCTCGAGTCTTTCCCACGAGGCTTTCCCACGAGGCTTTCCCACAGGGCTGTCCCACGTGCACACGTGGTGGGAGTCGATCCTCAGCTTGAACGTCAAGGCAGTGCAGGGAAAGCAGGTTCCTCTGGAATCGACTGACACATTTGGGGGACTCTTGGAATGGTGGCACGACCCTGGAGTTCCTCTCGCCTTTCCTGTGGAGAGCGCCTCCTCTTGAGATGCGACGGGAACGCCGGGAATTCTTTCCCTACGAAACAGGGAAAGGATCCCTCATCTCGAGCTAGGAGGCGGAAACGGGGCTCCCCTGGATGTGTGCGGGACCCCACGTGCTTCCTCTCGAGTGGAGACGGGTATGTCGGGGAACTTCTTGAGTTGCAGCAAGGGTGTGAAGGACCCTTTGGAAGTTCCAGTGGTTAGACGTGATTAGCCTCGAGAAGCCTCAGTGGAAATGGGCCTCATCTCGCCTGGAGGGCAAAACCTCCTGGATTTTCTCGAGTTGCGGCAGGTGCTCTCGACTTACGACGGGGACCTCAGGGACCCGCTCTGGTGGCCTCAGGAAAGGCCAGTCCCCATGCGAGTTCCTCGGGGGCCTCTCGGGATTCCTCTCCCGTCGTTGCCGGGGCCTAAGACCTTGTGTGGAGTCGGGGCCGGAACCTGAGGATTCCTCTCCAGTGCTGACATGGATCTTGGGGTACTTCTGGAGTCTCCCCAGGGGAGTCAGTCCTCGTCTCGAATGCGGGCATGCACTTGCGCTTTCCTCCAGAGCGGTAGCAGCAGTGTCACGCAGTCCGCCGCGTGGATCAAAGGATCTATGGTTTTCCCTCGAGTCTTTCCCATGAGGCTTTCCCACGAGGCTTTCCCACAGGGCTGTCCCACGTGCACACGTGGTGGGAGTCGATCCTCGGCTTGAACGTCAAGGCAGTGCAGGGAAAACAGGTTCCTCTGGAATGGACTGACACATCTGGGCGTCTCTTGGAATGGTGGCACGACCCTGGAGTTCCTCTCGCCTCTCCTGTGGAGAGTGCCTCCTCTTGAGATGCGACGGGAACCCCGGGAATTCTTTCCCTAAGAAACAGGGAAAGGATCCCTCATCTCGAGCTAGGAGGCGGAAACGGGGCTCCCCTGGATGTGTGCGGGACCCCACGTGCTTCCTCACGAGTGGAGACGGGTATGTCGGGGAACTTCTTGAGTTGCAGCAAGGGTGTGAAGGACCCTTTGGAAGTTCCAGTGGTTAGATGTGATTAGCCTCGAGAAGCCTCAGCGGAAATGGGCCTCATCTCGCCTGGAGGGCAAAACCTCCTGGATTTTCTCGAGTTGCGGCATGTGCTCTCCACTTACGACGGGGACCTCAGGGACCCGCTCTGGTGACCTCAGGAAAGGCCAGTCCCCATGCGAGTTCCTCGGGGGCCTCTCGGGATTCCTCTCCCGTCGATGCCGGGGCCTAAGACCTTGTGTGGAGTCGGGGCCGGAACCTGAGTATTCCTCTCCAGTGCTGACATGGATCATGGGGTACTTCTGGAGTCTCCCCAGGGGAGTCAGTCCTCGTCTCGAATGCGGGCATGCACTTGCGCTTTCCTCCAGAGCGGTAGCAGCAGTGTCACGCAGTCCGCCGCGTGGATCAAAGGATCTATGGTTTTCCCTCGAGTCTTTCCCACGAGGCTTTCCCACGAGGCTTTCCACAGGGCTGTCCCACGTGCACACGTGGTGGGAGTCGATCCTCGGCTTGAACGTCAAGGCAGTGCAGGGAAAACAGGTTCCTCTGGAATGGACTGACACATCTGGGGGACTCTTGGAATGGTGGCACGACCCTGGAGTTCCTCTCGCCTTTCCTGTGGAGAGCGCCTCCTCTTGAGATGCGACGGGAACGCCGGGAATTCTTTCCCTAAGAAACAGGGAAAGGATCCCTCATCTCGAGCTAGGAGGCGGAAACGGGGCTCCCCTGGATGGGTGCGGGACCCCACGTGCTTCCTCTCGAGTGGAGACGGGTATGTCGGGGAACTTCTTGAGTTGCAGCAAGGGTGTGAAGGACCCTTTGGAAGTTCCAGTGGTTAGACGTGATTAGCCTCGAGAAGCCTCAGTGGAAATGGGCCTCATCTCGCCTGGAGGGCAAAACCTCCTGGATTTTCTCGAGTTGCGGCAGGTGCTCTCGACTTACGACGGGGACCTCAGGGACCCGCTCTGGTGGCCTCAGGAAAGGCCAGTCCCCATGCGAGTTCCTCGGGGGCCTCTCGGGATTCCTCTCCCGTCGTTGCCGGGGCCTAAGACCTTGTGTGGAGTCGGGGCCGGAACCTGAGGATTCCTCTCCAGTGCTGACATGGATCTTGGGGTACTTCTGGAGTCTCCCCAGGGGAGTCAGTCCTCGTCTCGAATGCGGGCATGCACTTGCGCTTTCCTCCAGAGCGGTAGCAGCAGTGTCACGCAGTCCGCCGCGTGGATCAAAGGATCTATGGTTTTCCCTCGAGTCTTTCCCATGAGGCTTTCCCACGAGGCTTTCCCACAGGGCTGTCCCACGTGCACACGTGGTGGGAGTCGCTCCTCGGCTTGAACGTCAAGGCAGTGCAGGGAAAACAGGTTCCTCTGGAATGGACTGACACATCTGGGCGTCTCTTGGAATGGTGGCACGACCCTGGAGTTCCTCTCGCCTCTCCTGTCGAGAGTGCCTCCTCTTGAGATGCGACGGGAACCCCGGGAATTCTTTCCCTAAGAAACAGGGAAAGGATCCCTCATCTCGAGCTAGGAGGCGGAAACGGGGCTCCCCTGGATGTGTGCGGGACCCCACGTGCTTCCTCACGAGTGGAGACGGGTATGTCGGGGAACTTCTTGAGTTGCAGCAAGGGTGTGAAGGACCCTTTGGAAGTTCCAGTGGTTAGATGTGATTAGCCTCCAGAAGCCTCAGCGGAAATGGGCCTCATCTCGCCTGGAGGGCAAAACCTCCTGGATTTTCTCGAGTTGCGGCATGTGCTCTCGACTTACGACGGGGACCTCAGGGACCCGCTCTGGTGACCTCAGGAAAGGCCAGTCCCCATGCGAGTTCCTCGGGGGCCTCTCGGGATTCCTCTCCCATTGATGCCGGGGCCTAAGACCTTGTGTGGAGTCGGGGCCGGAACCTTAGTATTCCTCTCCAGTGCTGACATGGATCATGGGGTACTTCTGGAGTCTCCCCAGGGGAGTCAGTCCTCGTCTCGAATGCGGGCATGTACTTGCGCTTTCCTCCAGAGCGGTAGCAGCAGTGTCACGCAGTCTGCCGCGTGGATCATAGGATCTATGGTTTTCCCTCGAGTCTTTCCCACGAGGCTTTCCCACGAGGCTTTCCCACAGGGCTGTCCCACGTGCACACGTGGTGGGAGTCGATCCTCGGCTTGAACGTCAAGGCAGTGCAGGGAAAACAGGTTCCTCTGGAATGGACTGACACATCTGGGGGACTCTTGGAATGGTGGCACGACCCTGGAGTTAATCTCGCCTTTCCTGTGGAGAGCGCCTCCTCTTGAGATGCGACGGGAACGCCGGGAATTCTTTCCCTACGAAACAGGGAAAGGATCCCTCATCTCGAGCTAGGAGGCGGAAACGGGGATCCCCTGGATGGGTGCGGGACCCCACGTGCTTCCTCTCGAGTGGAGAAGGGTATGTCGCGGAACTGCTTGAGTTGCAGCAATGGTTGAAGGAACCTTTGGCAGTTCCAGCGGTTAGATGTGATTAGCCTTGAGAAGCCTCAGCGGAAATGGGCCTCATCTCGCCTGGAGGGCAAAACCTCCTGGATTTTCTCGAGTTGCGGCAGGTGCTCTCGACTTACGACGGGGACCTCAGGGACCCGCTCTGGTGGCCTCAGGAAAGGCCAGTCCCCATGCGACTTCCTCGGGGGCCTCTCGGGATTCCTCTCCCGTAGATGCCGGGGCCGAAGACCTTGTGTGGAGTCGGGGCCGGAACCAGAAGATTCCTCTCCAGTGCTGACATGGATCTTGGGGTACTTCTGGAGTCTCCCCAGGGGAGTCAGTCCTCGTTTCGAATGCGGGCATGCACTTGCGCTTTCCTCCAGAGCGGTAGCAGCAGTGTCACGCAGTCCTCCGCGTGGATCAAAGGATCTATGGTTTTCCCTCGAGTCTTTCCCACGAGGCTTTCCCACGAGGCTTTCCCACAGGGCTGTCCCACGTGCACACGTGGTGGGAGTCGATCCTCGGCTTGAACGTCAAGGCAGTGCAGGGAAAACAGGTTCGTCTGGAATGGACTGACACATATGGGGTCTCTTGGAATGGTGGCACGACCCTGGAGTTCCTCTCGCCTTTCCTGTGGGAGTGCCTCCTCTTGAGATGCGACTGGAACGCCGGGAATTCTTTCCCTACGAAACAGGGAAAGGATCCCTCATCTCGAGCTAGGAGGTGGAAACGGGGCTACCCTGGATGTGTGCGGGACCCCACGTGCTTCCTCTCGAGTGGAGACGGGTATGTCGGGGAACTTCTAGAGTTGCAGCAAGGGTGTGAAGGACCCTTTGGAAGTTCCAGTTGTTAGATGTGATTAGCCTCGAGAAGCCTCAGCGGAAATGGGCTTCATCTCGCCTGGAGGGCAAAGTCTCCTGGATTTTCTCGATTTGCGGCAGGTGCTCTCGACTTACGACGGGGACCTCAGGGACCCGCTCTGGTGACCTCAGGAAAGGCCAGTCCCCATGCGAGTTCCTCGGGGGCCTCTCGGGATTTCTCTGCCGTCGATGCCGGGGCCTAAGACCTTGTGTGGAGTCGAGTCCGGAACCTGAGGATTCCTCTCCAGTGCTGACATGGATCTTGGGGTACTTCTGGAGTCTCCCCAGGGGAGTCAGTCCTCGTCTCGAATGCGGGCATGCACTTGCGCTTTCCTCCAGAGCGGTAGCAGCAGTGTCACGCAGTCCGCCGCGTGGATCAAAGGATCTATGGTTTTCCCTCGAGTCTTTCCCACGAGGCTTTCCCACGAGGCTTTCCACAGGGCTGTCCCACGTGCACACGTGGTGGGACTCGATTCTCGGCTTGAACGTCAAGGCAGTGCAGGGAAAACAGGTTCCTCTGGAATGGACTGACACATCTGGGGGACTCTTGGAATGGTGGCACGACCCTGGAGTTCCTCTCGCCTTTCCTGTGGAGAGCGCCTTCTCTTGAGATGCGACGGGAACGCCGGGAATTCTTTCCCTACGAAACAGGGAAAGGATCCCTCATCTCGAGCTAGGAGGCGGAAATGGGGCTCCCCTGGATGTTTGCGGGACCCCACGTGCTTCCTCTCGAGTGGAGACGGGTATGTCGGGGAACTTCTTGAGTTGCAGCAAGGGTGTGAAGGACCCTTTGGATTTTCCAGTGGTTAGACGTGATTAGCCTCGAGAAGCCTCAGCGGAAATGGGCCTCATTTCGCCTGGAGGGCAAAACCTCCTGGATTTTCTCGAGTTGCGGCAGGTGCTCTCGACTTATGTCGTGGACCTCAGGGACCCGCTCTGGTGGCCTCAGGAAAGGCCAGTCCCCATGCGAGTTCCTCGGGGGCCTCTCGGGATTCCTCTCCCGTCGATGCCGGGGCCTAAGACCTTGTGTGGAGTCGGGGCCGGAACCTGAGGATTCCTCTCCAGTGCTGACATGGATCTTGGGGTACTTCTGGAGTCTCCCCAGGGGAGTCAGTCCTCGTCTCGAATGCGGGCATGCACTTGCGCTTTCCTCCAGAGCGGTAGCAGCAGTTTCACGCAGTCCGCCGCGTGGATCAAAGGATCTATGGTTTTCCCTCGAGTCTTTCCCACGAGGCTTTCCCACGAGGCTTTCCACAGGGCTGTCCCACGTGCACACGTGGTGGGACTCGATTCTCGGCTTTAACGTCAAGGCAGTGCAGGGAAAACAGGTTCCTCTGGAATGGACTGACACATCTGGGGGACTCTTGGAATGGTGGCACGACCCTGGAGTTCCTCTCGCCTTTCCTGTGGAGAGCGCCTCCTCTTGAGATGCGACGGGAACGCCGGGAATTCTTTCCCTACGAAACAGGGAAAGGATCCCTCATCTCGAGCTAGGAGGCGGAAATGGGGCTCCCCTGGATGTTTGCGGGACCCCACGTGCTTCCTCTCGAGTGGAGACGGGTATGTCGGGGAACTTCTTGAGTTGCAGCAAGGGTGTGAAGGACCCTTTGGATTTTCCAGTGGTTAGACGTGATTAGCCTCGAGAAGCCTCAGCGGAAATGGGCCTCATCTCGCCTGGAGGGCAAAACCTCCTGGATTTTCTCGAGTTGAGGCAGGTGCTCTCGACTTACGACGGGGACCTCAGGGACCCGCTCTGGTCGCCTCAGGAAAGGCCAGTCCCCATGCGAGTTCCTCGGGGGCCTCTCGGCATTCCTCTCCCGTCGATGCCGGGGCCTAAGACCTTGTGTGGAGTCGGGGCCGGAACCTGAGGATTCCTCTCCAGTGCTGACATGGATCTTGGGGTACTTCTGGAGTCTCCCCAGGGGAGTCAGTCCTCGTCTCGAATGCGGGCATGCACTTGCGCTTTCCTCCAGAGCGGTAGCAGCAGTGTCACGCAGTCTGCCGCGTGGATCAAAGGATCTATGGTTTTCCCTCGAGTCTTTCCCACGAGGCTTTCCCACGAGGCTTTCCCACAGGGCTGTCCCACGTGCACACGTGGTGGGAGTCGATCCTCGGCTTGAACGTCAAGGCAGTGCAGGGAAAACAGGTTCCTCTGGAATGGACTGACATATCTGGGGGACTCTTGGAATGGTGGCAGGACCCTGGAGTTCCTCTCGCCTTTCCTGTGGAGAGCGCCTCCTCTTGAGATGCGACGGGAACGCCGGGAATTCTTTCCCTACGAAACAGGGAAAGGATCCCTCATCTCGAGCTAGGAGGCCGAAACGGGGTTCCCCTGGATGTGTGCGGGACCCCATGTGCTTCCTCTCGAGTGGAGACGGGTATGTCTGGGAACTTCTTGAGTTGCAGCAAGGGTGTGAAGGACCCTTTGGAAGTTCCAGTGGTTAGACGTGATTAGCCTCGAGAAGCCTCAGCGGAAATGGGCCTCATCTCGCCTGGAGGGCAAAACCTCCTGGATTTTCTCGAGTTGCGGCAGGTGCTCTCGACTTACGACGGGGACCTCAGGGACCCGCTCTGGTGGCCTCAGGAAAGGCCAGTCCCCATGCGAGTTCCTCGGGGGCCTCTCGGGATTCCTCTCCCGTCGATGCCGGGGCCTAAGACCTTGTGTGGAGTCGGGGCCGGAACCTGAGGATTCCTCTCCAGTGCTGACATGGATCTTGGGGTACTTCTGGAGTCTCCCCAGGGGAGTCAGTCCTCGTCTCGAATGCGGGCATGCACTTGGGCTTTCCTCCAGAGCGGTAGCAGCAGTGTCACGCAGTCCGCCGCGTGGATCAAAGGATCTATGGTTTTCCCTCGAGTCTTTCCCACGAGGCTTTCCCACGAGGCTTTCCCACAGGGCTGTCCCACGTGCACACGTGGTGGGAGTCGATCCTCGGCTTGAACGTCAAGGCAGTGCAGGGAAAACAGGTTCCTCTGGAATGGACTGACACATCTGGGGGACTCTTGGAATGGTGGCACGACCCTGGAGTTCCTCTCGCGTTTCCTGTGGAGAGCGCCTCCTCTTGAGATGCGTCGGGAACGCCGGGAATTCTTTCCCTACGAAACAGGGAAAGGATCCCTCATCTCGAGCTAGGAGGCGGAAACGGGGCTCCCCTGGATGTGTGCGGGACCCCACGTGCTTCCTCTCGAGTGGAGACGGGTATGTAGGGGAACTTCTTGAGTTGCAGCAAGGGTGTGAAGGACCCTTTGGAAGTTCCAGTGGTTAGACGTGATTAGCCTCGAGAAGCCTCAGCGGAAATGGGCCTCATCTCGCCTGGAGGGCAAAACCTCCTGGATTTTCTCGAGTTGTGGCAGGTGCTCTCGACTTACGACGGGGACCTCAGGGACCGCTCTGGTGGCCTCAGG
Source organism: Ovis canadensis (assembly GCF_042477335.2). Lineage (NCBI taxonomy): Eukaryota > Metazoa > Chordata > Mammalia > Artiodactyla > Bovidae > Ovis > Ovis canadensis. The sequence continues at coordinate 9,935,741 of NC_091254.1, forward strand.
AAAGGCCAGTCCCCATGCGAGTTCCTCGGGGGCCTCTCGGGATTCCTCTCCCGTCGATGCCGGGGCCTAAGACCTTGTGTGGAGTCGGGGCCGGAACCTGAGGATTCCTCTCCAGTGCTGACATGGATCTTTGGGTACTTCTGGAGTCTCCCCAGGGGAGTCAGTCCTCGTCTCGAATGCGGGCATGCACTTGCGCTTTCCTCCAGAGCGGTAGCAGCAGTGTCACGCAGTCCGCCGCGTGGATCAAAGGATCTATGGTTTTCCCTCGAGTCTTTCCCACGAGGCTTTCCCACGAGGCTTTCCCACAGGGCTGTCCCACGTGCACACGTGGTGGGAGTCGATCCTCAGCTTGAACGTCAAGGCAGTGCAGGGAAAGCAGGTTCCTCTGGAATCGACTGACACATTTGGGGGACTCTTGGAATGGTGGCACGACCCTGGAGTTCCTCTCGCCTTTCCTGTGGAGAGCGCCTCCTCTTGAGATGCGACGGGAACGCCGGGAATTCTTTCCCTACGAAACAGGGAAAGGATCCCTCATCTCGAGCTAGGAGGCGGAAACGGGGCTCCCCTGGATGTGTGCGGGACCCCACGTGCTTCCTCTCGAGTGGAGACGGGTATGTCGGGGAACTTCTTGAGTTGCAGCAAGGGTGTGAAGGAACCTTTGGAAGTTCCAGTGGTTAGACTTGATTAGCCTCGAGAAGCCTCAGTGGAAATGGGCCTCATCTCGCCTGGAGGGCAAAACCTCCTGGATTTTCTCGAGTTGCGGCAGGTGCTCTCGACTTACGACGGGGACCTCAGGGACCCGCTCTGGTGGCCTCAGGAAAGGCCAGTCCCCATGCGAGTTCCTCGGGGGCCTCTCGGGATTCCTCTCCCGTCGTTGCCGGGGCCTAAGACCTTGTGTGGAGTCGGGGCCGGAACCTGAGGATTCCTCTCCAGTGCTGACATGGATCTTGGGGTACTTCTGGAGTCTCCCCAGGGGAGTCAGTCCTCGTCTCGAATGCGGGCATGCACTTGCGCTTTCCTCCAGAGAGGTAGCAGCAGTGTCACGCAGTCCGCCGCGTGGATCAAAGGATCTATGGTTTTCCCTCGAGTCTTTCCCACGAGGCTTTCCCACGAGGCTTTCCCACAGGGCTGTCCCACGTGCACACGTGGTGGGAGTCGATCCTCGGCTTGAACGTCAAGGCAGTGCAGGGAAAACAGGTTCCTCTGGAATGGACTGACACATCTGGGCGTCTCTTGGAATGGTGGCACGACCCTGGAGTTCCTCTCGCCTCTCCTGTGGAGAGTGCCTCCTCTTGAGATGCGACGGGAACCCCGGGAATTCTTTCCCTAAGAAACAGGGAAAGGATCCCTCATCTCGAGCTAGGAGGCGGAAACGGGGCTCCCCTGGATGTGTGCGGGACCCCACGTGCTTCCTCACGAGTGGAGACGGGTATGTCGGGGAACTTCTTGAGTTGCAGCAAGGGTGTGAAGGACCCTTTGGAAGTTCCAGTGGTTAGATGTGATTAGCCTCCAGAAGCCTCAGCGGAAATGGGACTCATCTCGCCTGGAGGGCAAAACCTCCTGGATTTTCTCGAGTTGCGGCATGTGCTCTCGACTTACGACGGGGACCTCAGGGACCCGCTCTGGTGACCTCAGGAAAGGCCAGTCCCCATGCGAGTTCATCGGGGGCCTCTCGGGATTCCTCTCCCATTGATGCCGGGGCCTAAGACCTTGCGTGGAGTCGGGGCCGGAACCTGAGTATTCCTCTCCAGTGCTGACATGGATCATGGGGTACTTCTGGAGTCTCCCCAGGGGAGTCAGTCCTCGTCTCGAATGCGGGCATGTACTTGCGCTTTCCTCCAGAGCGGTAGCAGCAGTGTCACGCAGTCTGCCGCGTGGATCATAGGATCTATGGTTTTCCCTCGAGTCTTTCCCACGAGGCTTTCCCACGAGGCTTTCCCACAGGGCTGTCCCACGTGCACACGTGGTGGGAGTCGATCCTCGGCTTGAACGTCAAGGCAGTGCAGGGAAAACAGGTTCCTCTGGAATGGACTGACACGTCTGGGGGACTCTTGGAATGGTGGCACGACCCTGGAGTTAATCTCGCCTTTCCTGTGGAGAGCGCCTCCTCTTGAGATGCAACAGGAACGCCGGGAATTCTTTCCCTACGAAACAGGGAAAGGATCCCTCATCTCGAGCTAGGAGGCGGAAACGGGGCTCCCCTGGATGTGTGCGGGATACCACGTGCTTCGTATCGAGTGGAGACGGGTATGTCGGGGAACTTCTTGAGTAGCAGCAAGGGTGTGAAGGACCCTTTGGAAGTTCCAGTGGTTAGATGTGATTGGCCTCGAGAAGCCTCAGCGGAAATGGGCCTCATCTCGCCTGGAGGGCAAAACCTCCTGGATTTTCTCGAGTTACGGCAGGTGCTCTCGACTTACGACGGGGACCTCAGGGACCAGCTCTGGTGGCCTCAGGAAAGGCCAGTCCCCATGCGAGTTCCTCGGGGGCCTCTCGGGATTCCTCTCCCGTCGATGCCGGGGCCTAAGACCTTGTGTGGAGTCGGGGCCGGAACCTGAGGATTCCTCTCCAGTGCTGACATGGATCTTGGGGTACTTCTGGAGTCTCCCCAGGGGAGTCAGTCCTCGTCTCGAATGCGGGCATGCACTTGCGCTTTCCTCCAGAGCGGTAGCAGCAGTGTCACGCAGTCCGCCGCGTGGATCAAAGGATCTATGGTTTTCCCTCGAGTCTTTCCCACGAGGCTTTCCCACGAGGCTTTCCCACAGGGCTGTCCCACGTGCACACGTGGTGGGAGTGGATCCTCGGCTTGAACGTCAAGGCAGTGCAGGGAAAACAGGTTCCTCTGGAATGGACTGACACATCTGGGGGACTCTTGGAATGGTGGCACGACCCTGGAGTTCCTCTCGCCTTTCCTGTGGAGAGCGCCTCCTCTTGAGATGCGACAGGAACGCCGGGAATTCTTTCCCTACGAAACAGGGAAAGGATCCCTCATCTCGAGCTAGGAGGCGGAAACGGGGCTCCCCTGGATGTGTGCGGGACCCCACGTGCTTCCTCTCGAGTGGAGACGGGTATGTAGGGGAACTTCTTGAGTTGCAGCAAGGGTGTGAAGGACCCTTTGGAAGTTCCAGTGGTTAGACGTGATTAGCCTCGAGAAGCCTCAGCGGAAATGGGCCTCATCTCGCCTGGAGGGCAAAACCTCCTGGATTTTCTCGAGTTGCGGCAGGTGCTCTCGACTTACGACGGGGACCTCAGGGACCCGCTCTGGTGGCCTCAGGAAAGGCCAGTCCCCATGCGAGTTCCTCGGGGGCCTCTCGGGATTCCTCTCCAGTCGTTGCCGGGGCCTAAGACTTTGTGTGGAGTCGGGGCCGGAACCTGAGGATTCCTCTCCAGTGCTGACATGGGTCTTGGGGTACTTCTGGAGTCTCCCCAGAGGAGTCAGTCCTCGTCTCGAATGCGGGCATGCACTTGCGCTTTCCTCCAGAGCGGTAGCAGCAGTGTCACGCAGTCCGCCGCGTGGATCAAAGGATCTATGGTTTTCCCTCGAGTCTTTCCCACGAGGCTTTCCCACGAGGCTTTCCCACAGGGCTGTCCCACGTGCACACGTGGTGGGAGTCGATCCTCGGCTTGAACGTCAAGGCAGTGCAGGGAAAACAGGTTCCTCTGGAATGGACTGACACATCTGGGGGACTCTTGGAATGGTGGCACGACCCTGGAGTTCCTCTCGCCTTTCCTGTGGAGAGCGCCTCCTCTTGAGATGCGACGGGAACGCCGGGAATTTTTTACCTACGAAACAGGGAAAGGATCCCTCATCTCGAGCTAGGAGGCGGAAACGGGGCTCCCCTGGATGTGTGCGGGACCCCACGTGCTTCCTCTCGAGTGGAGACGGGTATGTCGGGGAACTTCTTGAGTTGCAGCAAGGGTGTGAAGGACCCTTTGGAAGTTCCAGTGGTTAGACGTGATTAGCCTCGAGAAGCCTCAGCGGAAATGGGCCTCATCTCGCCTGGAGGGCAAAACCTCCTGGATTTTCTCGAGTTGCGGCAGGTGCTCTCGACTTACGACGGGGACCTCAGGGACCCGCTCTGGTGGCCTCAGGAAAGGCCAGTCCCCATGCGAGTTCCTCTGGGGATTCCTCTCCCGTCGATGCCGGGGCCTAAGACCTTGTGTGGAGTCGGGGCCGGAACCTGAGGATTCCTCTCCAGTGCTGACATGGATCTTGGGGTACTTCTGGAGTCTCCCCAGGGGAGTCAGTCCTCGTCTCGAATGCGGGCATGCACTTGCGCTTTCCTCCAGAGCGGTAGCAGCAGTGTCACGCAGTCCGCCGCGTGGATCAAAGGATCTATGGTTTTCCCTCGAGTCTTTCCCACGAGGCTTTGCCACGAGGCTTTCCCACAGGGCTGTCCCACCTGCACACGTGGTGGGAGTCGATCCTCGGCTTGAACGTCAAGGCAGTGCAGGGAAAACAGGTTCCTCTGGAATGGACTGACCCATCTGGGCGTCTCTTGGAATGGTGGCACGACCCTGGAGTTCCTCTCGCCTCTCCTGTGGAGAGCGCCTCCTCTTGAGATGCGACGGGAACGCCGGGAATTCTTTCCCTAAGAAACAGGGAAAGGATCCCTCATCTCGAGCTAGGAGGCGGAAACGGGGCTCCCCTGGATGTGTGCGGGACCCCACGTGCTTCCTCTCGAGTGGAGACGGGTATGTCGGGGAACTTCTTGAGTTGCAGCAAGGGTGTGAAGGACCCTTTGGAAGTTCCAGTGGTTAGATGTGATTAGCCTCGAGAAGCCTCAGCGGAAATAGGCCTCATCTCGCCTGGAGGGCAAAACCTCCTGGATTTTCTCGAGGTGCGGCATGTGCTCTCGACTTACGACGGGGACCTCAGGGATGCGCTCAAGTGACCTCAGGAAAGGCCATTCCCCATGCGAGTTCCTCGGGGGCCTCTCGGGATTCCTCTCCCATTGATGCCGGGGCCTAAGACCTTGTGTGGAGTCGGGGCCGGAACCTGAGGATTCCTCTCCAGTGCTGACATGGATCTTGGGGTACTTCTGGAGTCTCCCCAGGGGAGTCAGTCCTCGTCTCGAATGCGGGCATGTACTTGCGCTTTCCTCCAGAGCGGTAGCAGCAGTGTCACGCAGTCCGCCGCGTGGATCAAAGGATCTATGGTTTTCCCTCGAGTCTTTCCCACGAGGCTTTCCCACGAGGCTTTCCCACAGGGCTGTCCCACCTGCACACGTGGTGGGAGTCGATCCTCGGCTTGAACGTCAAGGCAGTGCAGGGAAAACAGGTTCCTCTGGAATGGACTGACACATCTGGGGGACTCTTGGAATGGTGGCACGACCCTTCAGTTCCTCTCGCCTTTCCTGTGGAGAGCGCCTCCTCTTGAGATGCGACGGGAACGCCGGGAATTCTTTCCCTACGAAACAGTGAAATGATCCCTCATCTCGAGCTAGGAGGCGGAAACGGGGCTCCCCTGGATGTGTGCGGGATACCACGTGCTTCCTATCCAGTGGAGACGGGTATGTCGGGGAACTTCTTGAGTAGCAGCAAGGGTGTGAAGGACCCTTTGGAAGTTCCAGTGGTTAGATGTGATTGGCCTCGAGAAGCCTCAGCGGAAATGGGCCTCATCTCGCCTGGAGGGCAAAACCTCCTGGATTTTCTCGAGTTGCGGCAGGTGCTCTCGACTTACGACGGGGACCTCAGGGACCCGCTCTGGTGGCCTCAGGAAAGGCCAATCCCTATGCGAGTTCCTCGGGGGCCTCTCGGGATTCCTCTCCCGTCGATGCCGGGGCCTAAGACCTTGTGTGGAGTCGGGGCCGGAACCTGAGGATTCCTCTCCAGTGCTGACATGGATCTTGGGGTATTTCTGGAGTCTCCCCAGGGGAGTCAGTCCTCGTCTCGAATGCGGGCATGCACTTGCGCTTTCCTCCAGAGCGGTAGCAGCAGTGTCACGCAGTCCGCCGCGTGGATCAAAGGATCTATGGTTTTCCCTCGAGTCTTTCCCACGAGGCTTTCCCACGAGGCTTTCCCACAGGGCTGTCCCACGTGCACACGTGGTGGGAGTGGATCCTCGGCTTGAACGTCAAGGCAGTGAAGGGAAAACAGGTTCCTCTGGAATGGACTGACACATCTGGCGGACTCTTGGAATGGTGGCACGACCCTGGAGTTCCTCTCGCCTTTCCTGTGGAGAGCGCCTCCTCTTGAGTTGCGACGGGAACGCCGGGAATTCTTTCCCTACGAAACAGGGAAAGGATCCCTCATCTCGAGCTAGGAGGCGGAAACGTGGCTCCCCTGGATGTGTGCGGGACCCCACGTGCTTCCTCTCGAGTGGAGACGGGTATGTCGGGGAACTTCTTGAGTTGCAGCAAGGGTGTGAAGGACCCTTTGGAAGTTCCAGTGGTTAGACGTGATTAGCCTCGAGAAGCCTCAGCGGAAATGGGCCTCATCTCGCCTGGAGGGCAAAACCTCCTGGATTTTCTCGAGATGCGGCAGGTGCTCTCGACTTACGACGGGGACCTCAGTGACCCGCTCTGGTGGCCTCAGGAAAGGCCAGTCCCCATGCGAGTTCCTCGGGGGCCTCTCGGCATTCCTCTCCCGTCGATGCCGGGGCCTAAGACCTTGTGTGGAGTCGGGGCCGGAACCTGAGGATTCCTCTCCAGTGCTGACATGGATCTTGGGGTACTTCTGGAGTCTCCCCAGGGGAGTCAGTCCTCGTCTCGAATACGGGCATGCACTTGCGCTTTCCTCCAGAGCGGTAGCAGCAGTGTCACGCAGTCCACCACGTGGATCAAAGGATCTATGGTTTTCCCTCGAGTCTTTCCCACGAGGCTTTCCCACGAGGCTTTCCCACAGGGCTGTCCCACGTGCACACGTGGTGGGAGTCGATCCTCGGCTTGAACGTCAAGGCAGTGCAGGGAAAACAGGTTCCTCTGGAATGGACTGACCCATCTGGGTGTCTCTTGGAATGGTGGCACGACCCTGGAGTTCCTCTCGCCTCTCCTGTGGAGAGCGCCTCCTCTTGAGATGCGACGGGAACGCCGGGAATTCTTTCCCTACGAAACAGGGAAAGGATCCCTCATCTCGAGCTAGGAGGCGGAAACGGGGCTCCCCTGGATGTGTGCGGGACCCCACGTGCTTCCTCTCGAGTGGAGACGGGTATGTCGCGGAACTTCTTGATTTGCAGCAAGGGTGTGAAGCACCCTTTGGAAGTTCCAGTGGTTAGACGTGATTAGCCTCGAGAAGCCTCAGCGGAAATGGGCCTCATCTCGCCTGGAGGGCAAAACCTCCTGGATTTTCTCGAGTTGCGGCAGGTGCTCTCGACTTACGACGGGGACCTCAGGGACCCGCTCTGGTTCCCTCAGGAAAGGCCAGTCCCCATGCGAGTTCCTCGGGGGCCTCTCGGGATTCCTCTCCCGTCGATGCCGGGGCCTAAGACCTTGTGTGGAGTCGGGGCCGGAATCTGAGGATTCCTCTCCAGTGATGACATGGATCTTGGGGTACTTCTGGAGTCTCCCCAGGGGAGTCAGTCCTCGTCTCGAATGCGGGCATGCACTTGCGCTTTCCTCCAGAGCGGTAACAGCAGTGTCACCTGGTCCGCCGCGTGGATCAAAGGATCTATGGTTTTCCCTCGAGTCTTTCCCACGAGGCTTTCCCACGAGGCTTTCCCACAGGGCTGTCCCACGTGCACACGTGGTGGGAGTGGATCCTCGGCTTGAACATCAAGGCAGTGCAGGGAAAACAGGTTCCTCTGTAATGGACTGACACATCTGGGGGACTCTTGTCATGGTGGCACGACCCTGGAGTTCCTCTCGCCTTTCTTGTGGAGAGCGCCTCCTCTTGAGATGCGACGGGAACACCGGGAATTCTTTCCCTACGAAACAGGGAAAGGATCCCTCATCTCGAGCTAGGAGGCGGAAACGGGGCTCCCCTGGATGTGTGCGGGACACCACGTGCTTCCTCTCGAGTGGAGACGGGTATGTCGGGGAACTTCTTGAGTTGCAGCAAGGGTGTGAAGGACCCTTTGGAAGTTCCAGTGGTTAGACGTGATTCGCCTCGAGAAGCCTCAGCGGAAATGGGCCTCATCTCGCCTGGAGGGCAAAACCTCCTGGATTTTCTCGAGTTGCGGCAGGTGCTCTCGACTTACGACGGGGACCTCAGGGACCCGCTCTGGTGGCCTCAGGAAAGGCCAGTCCCCATGCGAATTCCTCGGGGGCCTCTCGGGATTCCTCTCCCGTCGATGCCGGGGCCTAAGTCCTTGTGTGGATTCGGGGCCGGAACCTGAGGATTCCTCTCCAGTGCTGACATGGATCTTGGGGTACTTCTGGAGTCTCCCCAGGGGAGTCAGTCCTCGTCTCGAATGCGGGCATGCACTTGCGCTTTCCTCCAGAGCGGTAGCAGCAGTGTCACGCAGTCCACCGCGTGGATCAAAGGATCTATGGTTTTCCCTCGAGTCTTTCCCACGAGGCTTTCCCACGAGGCTTTCCCACAGGGCTGTCCCACGTGCACAGGTGGTGGGAGTCGATCCTCGGCTTGAACGTCAAGGCAGTGCAGTTAAAACAGGTTCCTCTGTAATGGACTGACACATCTGGGTGTCTCTTGGAATGGTGGCACGACCCTGGAGTTCCTCTCGCCTCTCCTGTGGAGAGCCCCTCATCTTGAGATGCGACGGGAACGGGGGGAATTCTTTCCCTACGAAACAGGGAAAGGATCCCTCATGTCGAGCTAGGAGGCGGAAACGGGGCTCCCCTGGATGTGTGCGGGACACCACGTGCTTCCTATCGAGTGGAGACGGGTATGTCGGGGAACTTCTTGAGTAGCAGCAAGGGTGTGAAGCACCCTTTGGAAGTTCCAGTGGTTAGATGTGATTGGCCTCGAGAAGCCTCAGCGGAAATGGGCCTCATCTCGCCTGGAGGGCAAAACCTCCTGGATTTTCTCGAGTTACGGCAGGTGTTCTCGACTTACGACGGGGACCTCAGGGACCCGCTCTGGTGGCCTCAGGAAAGGCCAGTCCCCATGCGAGTTCCTCGGGGGCCTCTCGGGATTTCTCTCCCGTCGATGCCGGGACCTAAGACCTTGTGTGGAGTCGGGGCCGGAACCTGAGGATTCCTCTCCAGTGCTGACATGGATCTTGGGGTACTTCTGGAGTCTCCCCAGGGGAGTCAGTGCTCGTCTCGAATGCGGGCATGCACTTGCGCTTTCCTCCAGAGCGGTAGCAGCAGTGTCACGCGGTCCGCCGCGTGGATCAAAGGATCTATGGTTTTCCCTCGAGTCTTTCCCACGAGGCTTTCCCACGAGGCTTTCCCACAGGGCTGTCCCACGTGCACACGTGGTGGGAGTCGATCCTCGGCTTGAACGTCAGGCAGTGCAGGGAAAACAGGTTCCTCTGGAATGGACTGACACATCTGGGGGTCTCTTGGAATGGTGCCACGACCCTGGAGTTCCTCTCGCCTTTCCTGTGGAGAGCGCCACCTCTTGAGATGCAACGGGAACGCCGGGAATTCTTTCCCTACGTAACAGGGAAAGGATCCCTCATCTCGAGCTACGAGGCGGAAACGGGGCTCCCCTGGATGTGTGCGGGACCCCACGTGCTTCCTCTCGAGTGGAGACGGGTATGTCGGGGAACTTCTTGAGTTGCAGCAAGGGTGTGAAGGACCCTTTGGAAGTTCCAGTGGTTAGACGTGATTCGCCTCGAGAAGCCTCAGCGGAAATGGGCCTCATCTCGTCTGGAGGGCAAAACCTCCTGGATTTTCTCCAGTTCCGGCAGGTGCTCTCGACTTACGATGGGGACCTCAGGGACCCGCTCTGGTGGCCTCAGGAAAGGCCAGTCCCCATGCGAATTACTCGGGGGCCTCTCGGGATTCCTCTCCCGTCGATGCCGGGGCCTAAGACCTTGTGGGAGTCGGGGCCGGAACCTGAGGATTCCTCTCCAGTGCTGACATGGATCTTGGGGTACTTCTGGAGTCTCCCCAGGGAAGTCAGTCCTCGTCTCGAATGCGGGCATGCACTTGAGCTTTCCTCCAGAGCGGTAGCAGCAGTGTCACGCAGTCCGCCGCGTGGATCAAAGGATCTATGGTTTTCCCTCGAGTCTTTCCCACGAGGCTTTCCCACGAGGCTTTCCCACAGGGCTGTCCCACGTGCACACGTGGTGGGAGTCGATCCTCGGCTTGAACGTCAAGGCAGTGCAGGGAAAACAGGTTCCTCTGGAATGGACTGACACATCTGGGGGACTCTTGGAATGGTGGCACGACCCTGGAGTTCCTCTCGCCTCTCCTGTGGAGAGCCCCTCCTCTTGAGATGCGACGGGAACGCCGGGAATTCTTTCCCTAAGAAACAGGGAAAGGATCCCTCATCTCGAGCTAGGAGGCGGAAACGGGGCTCCCCTGGATGTGTGCGGGACCCCACGTGCTTCCTCTCGAGTGGAGACGGGTATGTCGGGGAACTTCTTGAGTTGCAGCAAGGGTGTGAAGGACCCTTTGGAAGTTCCAGTGGTTAGACGTGATTAGCCTCGAGAAGCCTCAGCGGAAATGGGCCTCATCTCGCCTGGAGGGCAAAACCTCCTGGATTTTCTCGAGTTGCGGCAGGTGCTCTCGACTTACGACGGGGACCTCAGGGACCCGCTCTGGTGGCCTCAGGAAAGGCCAGTCCCCATGCGAGTTCCTCGGGGGCCTCACGGGATTCCTCTCCCGTCGATGCCGGGGCCTAATACCTTGTGTGGAGTCGGGGCCGGAACCTGAGGATTCCTCTCCAGTGCTGACATGGATCTTGGGGTACTTCTGGAGTCTCTCCAGGGGAGTCAGTCCTCGTCTCGAATGCGGGCATGCACTTGCGCTTACCTCCAGAGCGGTAGCAGCAGTGTCACGCAGTCCGCCGCGTGGATCAAATGATCTATGGTTTTCCCTCGAGTCTTTCCCACGAGGCTTTCCCACGAGGCTTTCCCACAGGGCTGTCCCACGTGCACACGTGGTGGGAGTCGATCCTCGGCTTGAACGTCAAGGCAGTGCAGGGAAAACAGGTTCCTCTGGAATGGACTGACACATCTGGGGGACTCCTGGAATGGTGGCACGACCCTGGAGTTCCTCTCGCCTTTCCTGTGGAGAGCGCCTCCTCTTGAGATGCGACGGGAACGCCGGGAATTCTTTCCCTACGAAACAGGGAAAGGATCCCTCATCTCGAGCTAGGAGGCGGAAACGGGGCTCTCCTGGATGTGTGCGGGACACCACGTGTTTCCTCTCGAGTGGAGACGGGTATGTCGCGGAACTGCTTGAGTTGCAGCAAGGGTGTGAAGGACCCTTTGGAAGTTCCAGTGGTTAGACGTGATTAGCCTCGAGAAGCCTCAGCGGAAATGGGCCTCATCTCGCCTGGAGGGCAAAACCTCCTGGATTTTCTCGAGTTGCGGCAGCTGCTCTCGACTTACGACGGGGACCTCAGGGACCCGCTCTGGTGGCCTCAGGAAAGGCCAGTCCCCATGCGAGTTCCTCGGGGGCATCTCGGGATTCCTCTCCCGTCAATGCCGGGGCCTAAGACCTTGTGTGGAGTCCGGGCCGGAACCTGAGGATTCCTCTCCAGTGCTGACATGGATCTTGGGGTACTTCTGGAGTCTCCCCAGGGGAGTCAGTCCTCGTCTCGAATGCGGGCATGCACTTGAGCTTTCCTCCAGAGCGGTAGCAGCAGTGTCACGCAGTCCGCCGCGTGGATCAAAGGATCTATGGTTTTCCCTCGAGTTTTTCCCACGAGGCTTTCCCACGAGGCTTTCCCACAGGGCTGTCCCACGTGCACACGTGGTGGGAGTCGATCCTCGGCTTGAACGTCAAGGCAGTGCAGGGATAACAGGTTCCTCTGTAATGGACTGACACATCTGGGTGTCTCTTGGAATGGTGGCACGACCCTGGAGTTCCTCTCGCCTCTCGTGTGGAGAGCCCCTCCTCTTGAGATGCGACGGGAACGCCGGGAATTCTTTCCCTACGAAACAGGGAAAGGATCCCTCATCTCGAGCTACGAGGCGGAAACGGGGCTCCCCTGGATGTGTGCGGGACCCCACGTGCTTCCTCTCGAGTGGAGACGGGTATGTCGGGGAACTTCTTGAGTTGCAGCAAGGGTGTGAAGGACCCTTTGGAAGTTCCAGTGGTCAGACGTGATTCGCCTCGAGAAGCCTCAGCGGAAATGGGCCTCATCTCGTCTGGAGGGCAAAACCTCCTGGATTTTCTCGAGTTGCGGCAGGTGCTCTCGACTTACGATGGGGACCTCAGGGACCCGCTCTGGTGGCCTCAGGAAAGGCCAGTCCCCATGCGAATTCCTCGGGGGCCTCTCGGGATTCCTCTCCCGTCGATGCCGGGGCCTAAGACCTTGTGGGAGTCGGGGCCGGAACCTGAGGATTCCTCTCCAGTGCTGACATGGATCTTGGGGTACTTCTGGAGTCTCCCCAGGGAAGTCAGTCCTCGTCTCGAATGCGGGCATGCACTTGAGCTTTCCTCCAGAGCGGTAGCAGCAGTGTCACGCAGTCCGCCGCGTGGATCAAAGGATCTATGGTTTTCCCTCGAGTCTTTCCCACGAGGCTTTCCCACGAGGCTTTCCCACAGGGCTGTCCCACGTGCACACGTGGTGGGAGTCGATCCTCGGCTTGAACGTCAAGGCAGTGCAGGGAAAACAGGTTCCTCTGGAATGGACTGACACATCTGGGGGACTCTTGGAATGGTGGCACGACCCTGGAGTTCCTCTCGCCTCTCCTGTGGAGAGCCCCTCCTCTTGAGATGCGACGGGAACGCCGGGAATTCTTTCCCTAAGAAACAGGGAAAGGATCCCTCATCTCGAGCTAGGAGGCGGAAACGGGGCTCCCCTGGATGTGTGCGGGACCCCACGTGCTTCCTCTCGAGTGGAGACGGGTATGTCGGGGAACTTCTTGAGTTGCAGCAAGGGTGTGAAGGACCCTTTGGAAGTTCCAGTGGTTAGACGTGATTAGCCTCGAGAAGCCTCAGCGGAAATGGGCCTCATCTCGCCTGGAGGGCAAAACCTCCTGGATTTTCTCGAGTTGCGGCAGGTGCTCTCGACTTACGACGGGGACCTCAGGGACCCGCTCTGGTGGCCTCAGGAAAGGCCAGTCCCCATGCGAGTTCCTCGGGGGCCTCTCGGGATTCCTCTCCCGTCGATGCCGGGGCCTAAGACCTTGTGTGGAGTCGGGGCCGGAACCTGAGGATTCCTCTCCAGTGCTGACATGGATCTTGGGGTACTTCTGGAGTCTCTCCAGGGGAGTCAGTCCTCGTCTCGAATGCGGGCATGCACTTGCGCTTACCTCCAGAGCGGTAGCAGCAGTGTCACGGAGTCCGCCGCGTGGATCAAAGGATCTATGGTTTTCCCTCGAGTCTTTCCCACGAGGCTTTCCCACGAGGCTTTCCCACAGGGCTGTCCCACGTGCACACGTGGTGGGAGTCGATCCTCGGCTTGAACGTCAAGGCAGTGCAGGGAAAACAGGTTCCTCTGGAATGGACTTACACATCTGGGGGACTCCTGGAATGGTGGCACGACCCTGGAGTTCCTCTCGCCTTTCCTGTGGAGAGCGCCTCCTCTTGAGATGCGACGGGAACGCCGGGAATTCTTTCCCTACGAAACAGGGAAAGGATCCCTCATCTCGAGCTAGGAGGCGGAAACGGGGCTCTCCTGGATGTGTGCGGGACACCACGTGTTTCCTCTCGAGTGGAGACGGGTATGTCGCGGAACTGCTTGAGTTGCAGCAAGGGTGTGAAGGACCCTTTGGAAGTTCCAGTGGTTAGACGTAATTCGCCTCGAGAAGCCTCAGCGGAAATGGGCCTCATCTCGTCTGGAGGGCAAAACCTCCTGGATTTTCTCGAGTTGCGGCAGGTGCTCTCGACTTACGACGGGGACCTCAGGGACCCGCTCTGGTGGCCTCAGGAAAGGCCAGTCCCCATGCGAATTCCTCGGGGGCCTCTCGGGATTCCTCTCCCGTCGATGCCGGGGCCTAAGACCTTGTGTGGAGTCGGGGCCGGAACCTGAGGATTCCTCTCCAGTGCTGACATGGATCTTGGGGTACTTCTGGAGTCTCCCCAGGGGAGTCAGTCCTCGTCTCGAATGCGGGCATGCACTTGCGCTTTCCTCCAGAGCGGTAGCAGCAGTGTCACGCAGTCCGCCGCGTGGATCAAAGGATCTATGGTTTTCCCTCGAGTCTTTCCCACGAGGCTTTCCCACGAGGCTTTCCCACAGGGCTGTCCCACGTGCACACGTGGTGGGAGTCGATCCTCGGCTTGAACGTCAAGGCAGTGCAGGGAAAACAGGTTCCTCTGTAATGGACTGACACATCTGGGTGTCTCTTGGAATGGTGGCACGACCCTGGAGTTCCTCTCGCCTCTCGTGTGGAGAGCCCCTCCTCTTGAGATGCGACGGGAACGCCGGGAATTCTTCCCCTAAGAAACAGGGAAAGGATCCCTCATCTCGAGCTAGGAGGCGGAAACGGGGCTCCCCTGGATGTGTGCGGGACCCCACGTGCTTCCTCTCGAGTGGAGACTGGTATGTCGGGGAACTTCTTGAGTTGCAGCAAGGGTGTGAATGACCCTTTGGAAGTTCCAGTGGTTAGACGTGATTCGCCTCGAGAAGCCTCAGCGGAAATGGGCCTCATCTCGTCTGGAGGGCAAAACCTCCTGGATTTTCTCGAGTTGCGGCAGGTGCTCTCGACTTACGATGGGGACCTCAGGGACCCGCTCTGGTGGCCTCAGGAAAGGCCAGTCCCCATGCGAATTCCTCGGGGGCCTCTCGGGATTCCTCTCCCGTCGATGCCGGGGCCTAAGACCTTGTGGGAGTCGGGGCCGGAACCTGAGGATTCCTCTCCAGTGCTGACATGGATCTTGGGGTACTTCTGGAGTCTCCCCAGGGGAGTCAGTCCTCGTCTCGAATGCGGGCATGCGCTTGCGCTTTCCTCCAGAGCGGTAGCAGCAGTGTCACGCAGTCCGCCGCGTGGATCAAAGGATCTATGGTTTTCCCTCGAGTCTTTCCCACGAGGCTTTCCCACGAGGCTTTCCCACAGGGCTGTCCCACGTGCACACGTGGTGGGAGTCGATCCTCGGCTTGAACGTCAAGGCAGTGCAGGGAAAACAGGTTCCTCTGGAATGGACTGACACATCTGGGGGACTCTTGGAATGGTGGCAAGACCCTGGAGTTTCTCTCGCCTTTCCTGTGGAGAGCGCCTCCTCTTGAGATGCGACGGGAACGCCGGGAATTCTTTCCCTACGAAACAGTGAAATGATCCCTCATCTCGAGCTAGGAGGCGGAAACGGGGCTCTCCTGGATGTGTGCGGGACACCACGTGTTTCCTATCCAGTGGAGACGGGTATGTCGCGGAACTGCTTGAGTTGCAGCAAGGGTGTGAAGGACCCTTTGGAAGTTCCAGTGGTTAGACGTGATTCGCCTCGAGAAGCCTCAGCGGAAATGGGCCTCATCTCGTCTGGAGGGCAAAACCTCCTGGATTTTCTCGAGTTGCGGCAGGTGCTCTCGACTTACGACGGGGACCTCAGGGACCCGCTCTGGTGGCCTCAGGAAAGGCCAGTCCCCATGCGAATTCCTCGGGGGCCTCTCGGGATTCCTCTCCCGTCGATGCCTGGGCCTAAGACCTTGTGTGGAGTCGGGGCCGGAACCTGAGGATTCCTCTCCAGTGCTGACATGGATCTTGGGGTACTTCTGGAGTCTCCCCAGGGGAGTCAGTCCTCGTCTCGAATGCGGGCATGCACTTGCGCTTTCCTCCAGAGCGGTAGCAGCAGTGTCACGCAGTCCGCCGCGTGGATCAAAGGATCTATGGTTTTCCCTCGAGTCTTTCCCACGAGGCTTTCCCACGAGGCTTTCCCACAGGGCTGTCCCACGTGCACACGTGGTGGGAGTCGATCCTCGGCTTGAACGTCAAGGCAGTGCAGGGATAACAGGTTCCTCTGTAATGGACTGACACATCTGGGTGTCTCTTGGAATGGTGGCACGACCCTGGAGTTCCTCTCGCCTCTCGTGTGGAGAGCCCCTCCTCTTGAGATGCGACGGGAACGCCGGGAATTCTTCCCCTAAGAAACAGGGAAAGGATCCCTCATCTCGAGCTAGGAGGCGGAAACGGGGCTCCCCTGGATGTGTGCGGGACCCCACGTGCTTCCTCTCGAGTGGAGACTGGTATGTCGGGGAACTTCTTGAGTTGCAGCAAGGGTGTGAATGACCCTTTGGAAGTTCCAGTGGTTAGACGTGATTCGCCTCGAGAAGCCTCAGCGGAAATGGGCCTCATCTCGTCTGGAGGGCAAAACCTCCTGGATTTTCTCGAGTTGCGGCAGGTGCTCTCGACTTACGATGGGGACCTCAGGGACCCGCTCTGGTGGCCTCAGGAAAGGCCAGTCCTCATGCGAATTCCTCGGGGGCCTCTCGGGATTCCTCTCCCGTCGATGCCGGGGCCTAAGACCTTGTGGGAGTCGGGGCCGGAACCTGAGGATTCCTCTCCAGTGCTGACATGGATCTTGGGGTACTTCTGGAGTCTCCCCAGGGGAGTCAGTCCTCGTCTCGAATGCGGGCATGCGCTTGCGCTTTCCTCCAGAGCGGTAGCAGCAGTGTCACGCAGTCCGCCGCGTGGATCAAAGGATCTATGGTTTTCCCTCGAGTCTTTCCCACGAGGCTTTCCCACGAGGCTTTCCCACAGGGCTGTCCCACGTGCACACGTGGTGGGAGTCGATCCTCGGCTTGAACGTCAAGGCAGTGCAGGGAAAACAGGTTCCTCTGGAATGGACTGACACATCTGGGGGACCCTTGGAATGGTGGCACGACCCTTCAGTTCCTCTCACCTTTCCTGTGGAGAGCGCCTCCTCTTGAGATGCGACGGGAACGCCGGGAATTCTTTCCCTACGAAACAGGGAAAGGATCCCTCATCTCGAGCTAGGAGGCGGAAACGGGGCACCCCTGGATGTGTGCGGGACCCCACGTGCTTCCTCTCGAGTGGAGACGGGTATGTCGGGGAACTTCTTGAGTTGCAGCAAGGGTGTGAAGGACCCTTTGGAAGTTCCAGTGGTTAGACGTGATTCGCCTCGAGAAGCCTCAGCGGAAATGGGCCTCATCTCGTCTGGAGGTCAAAACCTCCTGGATTTTCTCGAGTTACGGCAGGTGCTCTCGACTTACGACGGGGACCTCAGGGACCCGCTCTGGTGGCCTCAGGAAAGGCCAGTCCCCATGCGAGTTCCTCGGGGGCCTCTCGGGATTCCTCTCCCGTCGATGCCGGGGCCTAAGACCTTGTGTGGAGTCGGGGCCGGAACCTGAGGATTCCTCTCCAGTGCTGATATGGATCTTGGGGTACTTCTGGAGTCTCCCCAGGGGAGTCAGTCCTCGTCTCGAATGCGGACATGCACTTGCGCTTTCCTCCAGAGCGGTAGCAGCAGTGTCACGCAGTCCGCCGCGTGGATCAAAGGATCTATGGTTTTCCCTCGAGTCTTTCCCACGAGGCTTTCCCACGAGGCTTTCCCACAGGGCTGTCCCACGTGCACACGTGGTGGGAGTCGATCCTCGGCTTGAACGTCAAGGCAGTGCAGGGAAAACAGGTTCCTCTGGAATGGACTGACACATCTGGGGGTCTCTTGGAATGGTGCCACGACCCTGGAGTTCCTCTCGCCTTTCCTGTGGAGAGCGCCACCTCTTGAGATGCGACGGGAACGCCGGGAATTCTTTCCCTACGAAACAGGGAAAGGATCCCTCATCTCGAGCTAGGAGGCGGAAACGAGGCTCCCCTGGATGTGTGCGGGACCCCACGTGCTTCCTCTCGAGTGGAAAAGGGTATGTCGCGGAACTGCTTGAGTTGCAGCAAGGGTGTGAAGCACCCTTTGGAAGTTCCAGTGGTTAGACGTGATTAGCCTCGAGAAGCCTCAGCGGAAATGGGCCTCATCTCGCCTGGAGGGCAAAACCTCCTGGATTTTCTCGAGTTGCGGCAGGAGCTCTCGACTTACGACGGGGACCTCAGGGACCCGCTCTGGTGGCCTCAGGAAAGGCCAGTCCCCATGCGAGTTCCTCGGGGGCCTCTCGGGATTCCTCTCCCGTCGATGCCGGGGCCTAAGACCTTGTGTGGAGTCGGGGCCGGAACCTGAGGATTCCTCTCCAGTGCTGACATGGATCTTGGGGTACTTCTGGAGTCTTTCCAGGGGAGTCAGTCCTCGTCTCGAATGCGGGCATGCACTTGCGCTTTCCTCCAGAGCGGTAGCAGCAGTGTCACGCAGTCCGCCGCGTGGATCAAAGGATCTATGGTTTTCCCTCGAGTCTTTCCCACGAGGCTTTCCCACGAGGCTTTCCCACAGGGCTGTCCCACGTGCACAGGTGGTGGGAGTCGATCCTCGGCTTGAACGTCAAGGCAGTGCAGGGAAAACAGGTTCCTCTGGAATGGACTGACACATCTGGGGGACTCTTGGAATGGTGGCACGACCCTGGAGTTCCTCTCGCCTCTCCTGTGGAGAGCCCCTCCTCTTGAGATGCGACGGGAACGCCGGGAATTCTTTCCCTACGAAACAGGGAAAGGATCCCTCATCTCGAGCTAGGAGGCGGAAACGGGGCTCCCCTGAATGTGTGCGGGACCCCACGTGCTTCCTCTCGAGTGGAGACGGGTATGTCGGGGAACTTCTTGAGTTGCAGCAAGGGTGTGAAGGACCCTTTGGAAGTTCCAGTGGTTAGACGTGATTAGCCTCGAGAAGCCTCAGCGGAAATGGGCCTCATCTCGCCTGGAGGGCAAAACCTCCTGGATTTTCTCGAGTTGCCGCAGGTGCTCTCGACTTACGATGGGGACCTCAGGGACCCGCTCTGGTGGCCTCAGGAAAGGCCAGTCCCCATGCGAGTTCCTCGGGGGCCTCTCGGCATTCCTCTCCGTTCGATGCCGGGGCCTAAGACCTTGTATGGAGTCGGGGCCGGAACCTGAGGATTCCTCTCCAGTGCTGACATGGATCTTGGGGTACTTCTGGAGTCTCCCCAGGGGAGTCAGTCCTCGTCTCGAATGCGGGCATGCACTTGCGCTTTCTTCCAGAGCGGTAGCAGCAGTGTCACGCAGTCCGCCGCGTGGATCAAAGGATCTATGGTTTTCCCTCGAGTCTTTCCCACGAGGCTTTCCCACGAGGCTTTCCCACAGGGCTGTCCCACGTGCACACGTGGTGGGAGTCGATCCTCGGCTTGAACGTCAAGGCAGTGCAGGGAGAACAGGTTCCTCTGGAATGGACTGACACATCTGGGGGACTCTTGGAATGGTGGCACGACCCTGGAGTTCCTCTCGCGTTTCCTGTGGAGAGCGCCTCCTCTTGAGATGCGACGGGAACGCCTGGAATTCTTTCCCTACGAAACAGGGAAAGGATCCCTCATCTCGAGTTAGGAGGCGGAAACGGGGCTCCCCTGGATGTGTGCAGGACCCCACGTGCTTCCTCTCGAGTGGAGACGGGTATGTCGGGGAACTTCTTGAGTTGCAGCAAGGGTGTGAAGGACCCTTTGGAAGTTCCAGTGGTTAGACGTGATTAGCCTCGAGAAGCCTCACCGGAAATGGGCCTCATCTCGCCTGGAGGGCAAAACCTCTTGGATTTTCTCGAGTTGCGGCAGGCGCTCTCGACTTACGACGGGGACGTCAGGGACCCGCTCTGGTGGCCTCAGGAAAGGCCAGTCCCCATGCGAGTTCCTCGGGGGCCTCTCGGGATTCCTCTCCCGTCGATGCCGGGGCCTAAGACCTTGTGTGGAGTCGGGGCCGGAACCTGAGGATTCCTCTCCAGTGCTGACATGGATCTTGGGGTACTTCTGGAGTCTCCCCAGGGGAGTCAGTCCTCGTCTCGAATGCGGGCATGCGCTTGCGCTTTCCTCCAGAGCGGTAGCAGCAGTGTCACGTAGTCCGCCGCGTGGATCAAAGGATCTATGGTTTTCCCTCGAGTCTTTCCCACGAGGCTTTCCCACGAGGCTTTCCCACAGGGCTGTCCCACGTGCACACGGGGAGTCGATGCTCGGGTGGGAGTCGATCCTCGGATTGAACGTCAAGGCAGTGCAGGGAAAACAGGTTCCTCTGGAATGGACTGACACATCTGGGGGACTCTTGGAATGGTGGCACGACCCTTCAGTTCCTCTCGCCTTTCCTGTGGAGAGCGCCTCCTCTTGAGATGCGACGGGAACGCCGGGAATTCTTTCCCTACGAAACAGGGAAAGGATCACTCATCTCGAGCTAGGAGGCGGAAACGGGGCACCCCTGGATGTGTGCGGGACCCCACGTGCTTCCTCTCGAGTGGAGACGGGTATGTCGGGGAACTTCTTGAGTTGCAGCAAGGGTGTGAAGGACCCTTTGGAAGTTCCAGTGGTTAGACGTGATTCGCCTCGAGAAGCCTCAGCGGAAATGGGCCTCATCTCGCCTGGAGGGCAAAACCTCCTGGATTTTCTCGAGTTGCGGCAGGTGCTCTCGACTTACGACGGGGACCTCAGGGACCCGCTCTGGTGGCCTCAAGAAAGGCCAGTCCCCATGCGAGTTCCTCGGGGGCTTCTCGGGATTCCTCTCCCGTCGATGTCGGGGCCTAAGACCTTGTGTGGATTCGGGGCCGGAACCTGAGGATTCCTCTCCAGTGCTGACATGGATCTTGGGGTACTTCTGGAGTCTCCCCAGGGGAGTCAGTCCTCGTCTCGAATGCGGGCATGCACTTGCGCTTTCCTCCAGAGCGGTAGCAGCAGTGTCACGCAGTCCGCCGCGTGGATCAAAGGATGTATGGTTGTCCCTCGAGTCTTTCCCACGAGGCTTTCCCACGAGGCTTTCCCACAGGGCTGTCCCACGTGCACAGGTGGTGGGAGTCGATCCTCGGCTTGAACGTCAAGGCAGTGCAGGGAAAACAGGTTCCTCTGTAATGGACTGACACATCTGGGTGTCTCTTGGAATGGTGGCACGACCCTGGAGTTCCTCTCGCCTCTCCTGTGGAGAGGGCCTCCTCTTGAGATGCGACGGGAACGCCGGGAATTCTTTCCCTACGAAACAGGGAAAGGATCCCTCATCTCGAGCTAGGAGGCGGAAACGGGGCTCCCCTGGATGTGTGCGGGACCCCACGTGATTCCTCTCGAGTGGAGACGGGTATGTCGTTGAACTTCTTGAGTTGCAGCAAGGGTGTGAAGGACTCTTTGGAAGTTCCAGTGGTTAGATGTGATTAGCCTCGAGAAGCCTCAGCGGAAATGGGCCTCATCTCGCCTGGAGGGCAAAACCTCCTGGATTTTCTCGAGTTGCGGCAGGTGCTCTCGACTTACGACGGGGACCTCAGGGACCCGCTCTGGTGGCCTCAGGAAAGGCCAGTCCCCATGCGAGTTCCTCGGGGGCCTCTCGGGATTCCTCTCCCGTCGATGCCGGGGCCTAAGACCTTGTGTGGAGTCGGGGCCGGAACCTGAGGATTCCTCTCCAGTGCTGACATGGATCTTGGGGTACTTCTGGAGTCTTTCCAGGGGAGTCAGTCCTCGTCTCGAATGCGGGCATGCACTTGCGCTTTCCTCCAGAGCGGTAGCAGCAGTGTCACGCAGTCCGCCGCGTGGATCAAAGGATCTATGGTTTTCCCTCGAGTCTTTCCCACGAGGCTTTCCCACGAGGCTTTCCCACAGGGCTGTCCCACGTGCACACGTGGTGGGAGTCGATCCTCGGCTTGAACGTCAAGGCAGTGCAGGGAAAACAGGTTCCTCTGGAATGGACTGACACATCTGGGGGACTCTTGGAATGGTGGCACGACCCTTCAGTTCCTCTCACCTTTCCTGTGGAGAGCGCCTCCTCTTGAGATGCGACGGGAACGCCGGGAATTCTTTCCCTACGAAACAGGGAAAGGATCCCTCATCTCGAGCTAGGAGGCGGAAACGGGGCACCCCTGGATGTGTGCGGGACCCCACGTGCTTCCTCTCGAGTGGAGACGGGTATGTCGGGGAACTTCTTTAGTTGCAGCAAGGGTGTGAAGGACCCTTTGGAAGTTCCAGTGGTTAGACGTGATTCGCCTCGAGAAGCCTCAGCGGAAATGGGCCTCATCTCGCCTGGAGGTCAAAACCTCCTGGATTTTCTCGAGTTACGGCAGGTGCTCTCGACTTACGACGGGGACCTCAGGGACCCGCTCTGGTGGCCTCAGGAAAGGCCAGTCCCCATGCGAGTTCCTCGGGGGCCTCTCGGGATTCCTCTCCCGTCGATGCCGGGGCCTAAGACCTTGTGTGGAGTCGGGGCCGGAACCTGAGGATTCCTCTCCAGTGCTGACATGGATCTTGGGGTAATTCTGGAGTCTCCCCAGGGGAGTCAGTCCTCGTCTCGAATGCGGACATGCACTTGCGCTTTCCTCCAGAGCGGTAGCAGCAGTGTCACGCATTCCGCCGCGTGGATCAAAGGATCTATGGTTTTCCCTCGAGTCTTTCCCACGAGGCTTTCCCACGAGGCTTTCCCACAGGGCTGTCCCACGTGCACACGTGGTGGGAGTCGATCCTCGGCTTGAACGTCAAGGCAGTGCAGGGAAAACAGGTTCCTCTGGAATGGACTGACACATCTGGGGGTCTCTTGGAATGGTGCCACGACCCTGGAGTTCCTCTCGCCTTTCCTGTGGAGAGCGCCACCTCTTGAGATGCGACGGGAACGCCGGGAATTCTTTCCCTACGAAACAGGGAAAGGATCCCTCATCTCGAGCTAGGAGGCGGAAACGGGGCTCCCCTGGATGTGTGCGGGACCCCACGTGCTTCCTCTCGAGTGGAGAAGGGTATGTCGCGGAACTGCTTGAGTTGCAGCAATGGTTGAAGGACCCTTTGGAAGTTCCAGCGGTTAGATGTGATTAGCCTTGAGAAGCCTTAGCGGAAATGGGCCTCATCTCGCCTGGAGGGCAAAACCTCCTGGATTTTCTCGAGTTGCGGCAGGTGCTCTCGACTTACGCTGGGGACCTCAGGGACCCGCTCTGGTGGCCTCAGGAAAGGCCAGTCCCCATGCGAGTTCCTCGGGGGCCTCTCGGCATTCCTCTCCCGTCGATGCCGGGGCCTAAGACCTTGTGTGGAGTCGGGGCCGGAACCTGAGGATTCCTCTCCAGTGCTGACATGGATCTTGGGGTACTTCTGGAGTCTCCCCAGGGGAGTCAGTCCTCGTCTCGAATGCGGGCATGCACTTGCGCTTTCCTCCAGAGCGGTAGCAGCAGTGTCACGCAGTCCGCCGCGTGGATCAAAGGATCTATGGTTTTCCCTCGAGTCTTTCCCACGAGGCTTTCCCACGAGGCTTTCCCACAGGGCTGTCCCACGTGCACACGTGGTGGGAGTCGATCCTCGGCTTGAACGTCAAGGCAGTTCAGGGAAAACAGGTTCCTCTGGAATGGACTGACACATCTGGGGGACTCTTGGAATGGTGTCACGACCCTGGAGTTCCTCTCGCCTTTCCTGTGGAGAGCGCCTCCTCTTGAGATGCGACGGGAACGCCGGGAATTCTTTCCCTACGAAACAGGGAAAGGATCCCTCATCTCGAGCTAGGAGGCGGAAACGGGGCTCCCCTGGATGTGTGCGAGACCCCACGTGCTTCCTCTCGAGTGGAGACAGGTATGTCGGGGAACTTCTTGAGTTGCAGCAAGGGTGTGAAGCACCCTTTGGAAGTTCCAGTGGTTAGACGTGATTAGCCTCGAGAAGCCTCAGCGGAAATGGGCCTCATCTCGCCTGGAGGGCAAAACCTCCTGGATTTTCTCGAGTTGCGGCAGGTGCTCTCGACTTACGACGGGGACCTCAGGGACCCGCTCTGGTGGCCTCAGGAAAGGCCAGTCCCCATGCGAGTTCCTCGGGGGCCTCTCGGGATTCCTCTCCCGTCGATGCCGGGGCCTAAGACCTTGTGTGGAGTCGGGGCCGGAACCTGAGGATTCCTCTCCAGTGCTGACATGGATCTTGGGGTACTTCTGGAGTCTTTCCAGGGGAGTCAGTCCTCGTCTCGAATGCGGTCATGCACTTGCGCTTTCCTCCAGAGCGGTAGCAGCAGTGTCACGCAGTCCGCCGCGTGGATCAACGGATCTATGGTTTTCCCTCGAGTCTTTCCCACGAGGCTTTCCCACGAGGCTTTCCCACAGGGCTGTCCCACGTGCACACGTGGTGGGAGTCGATCCTCGGCTTGAACGTCAAGGCAGTGCAGGGAAAACAGGTTCCTCTGGAATGGACTGACACATCTGGGGGACTCTTGGAATGGTGGCACGACCCTGGAGTTCCTCTCGCCTCTCCTGTGGAGAGCCCCTCCTCTTGAGATGCGACGGGAACGCCGGGAATTCTTTCCCTAAGAAACAGGGAAAGGATCCCTCATCTCGAGCTAGGAGGCGGAAACGGGGCTCCCCTGAATGTGTGCGGGACCCCACGTGCTTCCTCTCGAGTGGAGACGGGTATGTCGGGCACTTCTTGAGTTGCAGCAAGGGTGTGAAGGACCCTTTGGAATTTCCAGTGGTTAGACGTGATTAGCCTCGAGAAGCCTCAGCGGAAATGGGCCTCATCTCGCCTGGAGGGCAAAACCTCCTGGATTTTCTCGAGTTGCGGCAGGTGCTCTCGACTTACGATGGGGACCTCAGGGACCCGCTCTGGTGGCCTCAGGAAAGGCCAGTCCCCATGCGAGTTCCTCGGGGGCCTCTCGGCATTCCTCTCCGTTCGATGCCGGGGCCTAAGACCTTGTGTGGAGTCGGGGCCGGAACCTGAGGATTCCTCTCCAGTGCTGACATGGATCTTGGGGTACTTCTGGAGTCTCCCCAGGGGAGTCAGTCCTCGTCTCGAATGCGGGCATGCACTTGCGCTTTCTTCCAGAGCGGTAGCAGCAGTGTCACGCAGTCCGCCGCGTGGATCAAAGGATCTATGGTTTTCCCTCGAGTCTTTCCCACGAGGCTTTCCCACGAGGCTTTCCCACAGGGCTGTCCCACGTGCACACGTGGTGGGAGTCGATCCTCGGCTTGAACGTCAAGGCAGTGCAGGGAGAACAGGTTCCTCTGGAATGGACTGACACATCTGGGGGACTCTTGGAATGGTGTCACGACCCTGGAGTTCCTCTCGCCTTTCCTGTGGAGAGCGCCTCCTCTTGAGATGCGACGGGAACGCCGGGAATTCTTTCCCTACGAAACAGGGAAAGGATCCCTCATCTCGAGTTAGGAGGCGGAAACGGGGCTCCCCTGGATGTGTGCAGGACCCCACGTGCTTCCTCTCGAGTGGAGACGGGTATGTCGGGGAACTTCTTTTGTTGCAGCAAGGGTGTGAAGGACCCTTTGGAAGTTCCAGTGGTTAGACGTGATTAGCCTCGAGAAGCCTCACCGGAAATGGGCCTCATCTCGCCTGGAGGGCAAAACCTCCTGGATTTTCTCGAGTTGCGGCAGGCGCTCTCGACTTACGACGGGGACGTCAGGGACCCGCTCTGGTGGCCTCAGGAAAGGCCAGTCCCCATGCGAGTTCCTCGGGGGCCTCTCGGGATTCCTCTCCCGTCGATGCCGGGGCCTAAGACCTTGTGTGGAGTCGGGGCCGGAACCTGAGGATTCCTCTCCAGTGCTGACATGGATCTTGGGGTACTTCTGGAGTCTCCCCAGGGGAGTCAGTCCTCGTCTCGAATGCGGGCATGCGCTTGCGCTTTCCTCCAGAGCGGTAGCAGCAGTGTCACGCAGTCCGCCGCGTGGATCAAAGGATCTATGGTTTTCCCTCGAGTCTTTCCCACGAGGCTTTCCCACGAGGCTTTCCCACAGGGCTGTCCCACGTGCACACGTGGTGGGAGTCGATCCTCGGCTTGAACGTCAAGGCAGTGCAGGGAAAACAGGTTCCTCTGGAATGGACTGACACATCTGGGGGACTCTTGGAATGGTGGCACGACCCTTCAGTTCCTCTCGCCTTTCCTGTGGAGAGCGCCTCCTCTTGAGATGCGACGGGAACGCCGGGAATTCTTTCCCTACGAAACAGGGAAAGGATCCCTCATCTCGAGCTAGGAGGCGGAAACGGGGCACCCCTGGATGTGTGCGGGACCCCACGTGCTTCCTCTCGAGTCGAGACGGGTATGTCGGGGAACTTCTTGAGTTGCAGCAAGGGTGTGAAGGACCCTTTGGAAGTTCCAGTGGTTAGACGTGATTCGCCTCGAGAAGCCTCAGCGGAAATGGGCCTCATCTCGCCTGGAGGTCAAAACCTCCTGGCTTTTCCCGAGTTACGGCAGGTGCTCTCGACTTACGACGGGGACCTCAGGGACCCGCTCTGGTGGCCTCAGGAAAGGCCAGTCCCCATGCGAGTTCCTCGGGGGCCTCTCGGGATTCCTCTCCCGTCGATGCCGGGGCCTAAGACCTTGTGTGGAGTCGGGGCCGGAACCTGAGGATTCCTCTCCAGTGCTGACATGGATCTTGGGGTACTTCTGGAGTCTCCCCAGGGGAGTCAGTCCTCGTCTCGAATGCGGACATGCACTTGCGCTTTCCTCCAGAGCGGTAGCAGCAGTGTCACGCAGTCCGCCGCGTGGATCAAAAGATCTATGGTTTTCCCTCGAGTCTTTCCCACGAGGCTTTCCCACGAGGGTTTCCCACAGGGCTGTCCCACGTGCACACGTGGTGGGAGTCGATCCTCGGCTTGAACGTCAAGGCAGTGCAGGGAAAACAGGTTCCTCTGAAATGGACTGACACATCTGGGGGACTCTTGGAATGCTGGCACGACCCTGGAGTTCCTCTCGCCTTTCCTGTGGAGAGCGCCTCCTCTTGAGATGCGACGGGAACGCCGGGAAATCTTTCCCTACGAAACAGGGAAAGGATCCCTCATCTCGAGCTAGGAGGCGGAAACGGGGCTCCCCTGGATGTGTGCGGGACCCCACGTGCTTCCTCTCGAGTGGAGACGGGTATGTCGGGGAACTTCTTGAGTTGCAGCAAGGGTGTGAAGCACCCTTTGGAAGTTCCAGTGGTTAGACGTGATTAGCCTCGAGAAGCCTCAGCGGAAATGGGCCTCATCTCGCCTGGAGGGCAAAACCTCCTGGATTTTCTCGAGTTGCGGCAGGTGCTCTCGACTTACGACGGGGACCTCAGGGACCCACTCTGGTGGCCTCAGGAAAGGCCAGTCCCCATGCGAGTTCCTCGGGGGCCTCTCGGGATTCCTCTCCCGTCGATGCCGGGGCCTAAGACCTTGTGTGGAGTCGGGGCCGGAACCTGAGGATTCCTCTCCAGTGCTGACATGGATCTTGGGGTACTTCTGGAGTCTTTCCAGGGGAGTCAGTCCTCGTCTCGAATGCGGGCATGCACTTGCGCTTTCCTCCAGAGCGGTAGCAGCAGTGTCACGCAGTCCGCCGCGTGGATCAAAGGATCTATGGTTTTCCCTCGAGTCTTTCCCACGAGGCTTTCCCACGAGGCTTTCCCACAGGGCTGTCCCACGTGCACACGTGGTGGGAGTCGATCCTCGGCTTGAACGTCAAGGCAGTGCAGGGAAAACAGGTTCCTCTGGAATGGACTGACACATCTGGGGGACTCTTGGAATGGTGGCACGACCCTGGAGTTCCTCTCGCCTCTCCTGTGGAGAGCCCCTCCTCTTGAGATGCGACGGGAACGCCGGGAATTCTTTCCCTTAGAAACAGGGAAAGGATCCCTCATCTCGAGCTAGGAGGCGGAAACGGGGCTCCCCTGAATGTGTGCGGGACCCCACGTGCTTCCTCTCGAGTGGAGACGGGTATGTCGGGGAACTTCTTGAGTTGCAGCAAGGGTGTGAAGGACCCTTTGGAAGTTCCAGTGGTTAGACGTGATTAGCCTCGAGAAGCCTCAGCGGAAATGGGCCTCATCTCGCCTGGAGGGCAAAACCTCCTGGATTTTCTCGAGTTGCGGCAGGTGCTCTCGACTTACGATGGGGACCTCAGGGACCCGCTCTGGTGGCCTCAGGAAAGGCCAGTCCCCATGCGAGTTCCTCGGGGGCCTCTCGGCATTCCTCTCCGTTCGATGCCGGGGCCTAAGACCTTGTGTGGAGTCGGGGCCGGAACCTGAGGATTCCTCTCCAGTGCTGACATGGATCTTGGGGTACTTCTGGAGTCTCCCCAGGGGAGTCAGTCCTCGTCTCGAATGCGGGCATGCACTTGCGCTTTCTTCCAGAGCGGTAGCAGCAGTGTCACGCAGTCCGCCGCGTGGATCAAAGGATCTATGGTTTTCCCTCGAGTCTTTCCCACGAGGCTTTCCCACGAGGCTTTCCCACAGGGCTGTCCCACGTGCACACGTGGTGGGAGTCGATCCTCGGCTTGAACGTCAAGGCAGTGCAGGGAGAACAGGTTCCTCTGGAATGGACTGACACATCTGGGGGACTCTTGGAATGGTGGCACGACCCTGGAGTTCCTCTCGCGTTTCCTGTGGAGAGCGCCTCCTCTTGAGATGCGACGGGAACGCCTGGAATTCTTTCCCTACGAAACAGGGAAAGGATCACTCATCTCGAGTTAGGAGGCGGAAACGGGGCTCCCCTGGATGTGTGCAGGACCCCACGTGCTTCCTCTCGAGTGGAGACGGGTATATCGGGGAACTTCTTGAGTTGCAGCAAGGGTGTGAAGGACCCTTTGGAAGTTCCAGTGGTTAGACGTGATTAGCCTCGAGAAGCCTCACCGGAAATGGGCCTCATCTCGCCTGGAGGGCAAAACCTCCTGGATTTTCTCGAGTTGCGGCAGGCGCTCTCGACTTACGACGGGGACGTCAGGGACCCGCTCTGGTGGCCTCAGGAAAGGCCAGTCCCCATGCGAGTTCCTCGGGGGCCTCTCGGGATTCCTCTCCCGTCGATGCCGGGGCCTAAGACCTTGTGTGGAGTCGGGGCCGGAACCTGAGGATTCCTCTCCAGTGCTGACATGGATCTTGGGGTACTTCTGGAGTCTCCCCAGGGGAGTCAGTCCTCGTCTCGAATGCGGGCATGCGCTTGCACTTTCCTCCAGAGCGGTAGCAGCAGTGTCACGCAGTCCGCCGCGTGGATCAAAGGATCTATGGTTTTCCCTCGAGTCTTTCCCACGAGGCTTTCCCAGGAGGCTTTCCCACAGGGCTGTCCCACGTGCACACTTGGTGGGAGTCGATCCTCGGCTTGAACGTCAAGGCAGTGCAGGGAAAACAGGTTCCTCTGGAATGGACTGACACATCTGGGGGACTCTTGGAATGGTGGCACGACCCTTCAGTTCCTCTCGCCTTTCCTGTGGAGAGCGCCTCCTCTTGAGATGCGACGGGAACGCCGGGAATTCTTTCCCTACGAAACAGGGAAAGGATCCCTCATCTCGAGCTAGGAGGCGGAAACGGGGCTCCCCTGGATGGGTGCGGGACCCCACGTGCTTCCTCTCGAGTGGAGAAGGGTATGTCGCAGAACTGCTTGTGTTGCAGCAATGGTTGAAGGACCCTTTGGAAGTTCCAGCGGTTAGATGTGATTCGCCTTGAGAAGCCTCAGCGGAAATGGGCCTCATCTCGCCTGGAGGGCAAAACCTCCTGGATTTTCTCGAGTTGCGGCAGGTGCTCTCGACTTACGCTGGGGACCTCAGGGACCCGCTCTGGTGGCCTCAGGAAAGGCCAGTCCCCATGCGAGTTCCTCGGGGGCCTCTCGGCATTCCTCTCCCGTCGATGCCGGTGCCTAAGACCTTGTGTGGAGTCGGGGCCGGAACCTGAGGATTCCTCTCCACTGCTGACATGGATCTTGGGGTACTTCTGGAGTCTCCCCAGGGGAGTCAGTCCTCGTCTCGAATGCGGTCATGCACTTGCGCTTTCCTCCAGAGCGGTAGCAGCAGTGTCACGCAGTCCGCCGGTGGATCAAAGGATCTATGGTTTTCCCTCGAGTCTTTCCCACGAGGCTTTCCCACGAGGCTTTCCCACAGGGCTGTCCCACGTGCACACGTGGTGGGAGTCGATCCTAGGCTTGAACGTCAAGGCAGTGCAGGGAAAACAGGTTCCTCTGAAATGGACTGACACATCTGGGGGACTCTTGGAATGCTGGCACGACCCTGGAGTTCCTATCGCCTTTCCTGTGGAGAGCGCCTCCTCTTGAGATGCGACGGGAACGCCGGGAATTCTTTCCCTACGAAACAGGGAAAGGATCCCTCATCTCGAGCTAGGAGGCGGAAACGGGGCTCCCCTGGATGTGTGCGGGACACCACGTGCTTCCTCTCGAGTGGAGACGGGTATGTCGGGGAACTTCTTGAGTTGCAGCAAGGGTGTGAAGGACCCTTTGGAAGTTCCAGTGGTTAGACGTGATTAGCCTCGAGAAGCCTCAGCGGAAATGGGCCTCATCTCGCCTGGAGGGCAAAACCTCCTGGATTTTCTCGAGTTGCGGCAGGTGCTCTCGACTTACGACGGGGACCTCAGAGACCCGCTCTGGTGGCCTCAGGAAAGGCCAGTCCCCATGCGAGTTCCTCGGGGGCCTCTCGGCATTCCTCTCCCGTCGATGCCGGGGCCTAAGACCTTGTGTGGAGTCGGGGCCGGAACCTGAGGATTCCTCTCCAGTGCTGACATGGATCTTGGGGTACTTCTGGAGTCTCCCCAGGGGAGTCAGTCCTCGTCTCGAATGCGGGCATGCGCTTGCTCTTTCCTCCAGAGCGGTAGCAGCAGTGTCACGCAGTCCGCCGCGTGGATCAAAGGATCTATGGTTTTCCCTCGAGTCTTTCCCACGAGGCTTTCCCACGAGGCTTTCCCACAGGGCTGTCCCACGTGCACACGTGGTGGGAGTCGATCCTCGGCTTGAAGGTCAAGGCAGTGCAGGGAAAACAGGTTCCTCTGGAATGGACTGACACATCTGGGGGACTCTTGGAATGGTGGCACGACCCTTCAGTTCCTCTCGCCTTTCCTGTGGAGAGCGCCTCCTCTTGAGATGCGACGGGAACGCCGGAAATTCTTTCCCTATGAAACAGGGAAAGTATCCCTCATCTCGAGCTAGGAGGCGGAAACGGGGCACCCCTGGATGTGTGCGGGACCCCACGTGCTTCCTCTCGAGTGGAGACGGGTATGTCGGGGAACTTCTTGATTTGCAGCAAGGGTGTGAAGGACCCTTTGGAAGTTCCAGTGGTTAGACGTGATTCGCCTCGAGAAGCCTCAGCGGAAATGGGCCTCATCTCGCCTGGAGGTCAAAACCTCCTGGATTTTCTCGAGTTACGGCAGGTGCTCTCGACTTACGACGGGGACCTCAGGGACCCGCTCTGGTGGCCTCAGGAAAGGCCAGTCCCCATGCGAGTTCCTCGGGGGCCTCTCGGGATTCCTCTCCCGTCGATGCCGGGGCCTAAGACCTTGTGTGGAGTCGGGGCCGGAACCTGAGGATTCCTCTCCAGTGCTGACATGGATCTTGGGGTACTTCTGGAGTCTCCCCAGGGGAGTCAGTCCTCGTCTCGAATGCGGGCATGCACTTGCGCTTTCCTCCAGAGCGGTAGCAGCAGTGTCACGCAGTCCGCCGCGTGGATCAAAGGATCTATGGTTTTCCCTCGAGTCTTTCCCACGAGGCTTTCCCACGAGGCTTTCCCACAGGGCTGTCCCACGTGCACACGTGGTGGGAGTCGATCCTCGGCTTGAACGTCAGGCAGTGCAGGGAAAACAGGTTCCTCTGGAATGGACTGACACATCTGGGGGTCTCTTGGAATGGTGCCACGACCCTGGAGTTCCTCTCGCCTTTCCTGTGGAGAGCGCCACCTCTTGAGATGCGACGGGAACGCCGGGAAATCTTTCCCTACGAAACAGGGAAAGGATCCCTCATCTCGAGCTAGGAGGCGGAAACGGGGCTCCCCTGGATGGGTGCGGGACCCCACGTGCTTCCTCTCGAGTGGAGAAGGGTATGTCGCAGAACTGCTTGAGTTGCAGCAATGGTTGAAGGACCCTTTGGAAGTTCCAGCGGTTAGATGTGATTCGCCTTGAGAAGCCTCAGCGGAAATGGGCCTCATCTCGCCTGGAGGGCAAAACCTCCTGGATTTTCTCGAGTTGCGGCAGGTGCTCTCGACTTACGCTGGGGACCTCAGGGACCCGCTCTGGTGGCCTCAGGAAAGGCCAGTCCCCATGCGAGTTCCTCGGGGGCCTCTCGGGATTCCTCTCCCGTCGATGCCGGGGCCTAAGACCTTGTGTGGAGTCGGGGCCGGAACCTGAGGATTCCTCTCCAGTGCTGACATGGATCTTGGGGTACTTCTGGAGCCTCCCCAGGGGAGTCAGTCCTCGTCTCGAATGCGGGCATGCACTTGCGCTTTCCTCCAGAGCGGTAGCAGCAGTGTCACGCAGTCCGCCGCGTGGATCAAAGGATCTATGGTTTTCCCTCGAGTCTTTCCCACGAGGCTTTCCCACGAGGCTTTCCCACAGGGCTGTCTCACGTGCACACGTGGTGGGAGTGGATCCTCGGCTTGAACGTCAAGGCAGTGAAGGGAAAACAGGTTCCTCTGGAATGGACTGACATATCTGGGGGACTCTTGGACTGGTGGCACGACCCTGGAGTTCCTCTCGCCTTTCCTGTGGAGAGCGCCTCCTCTTGAGATGCGACGGGAACGCCGGGAATTCTTTCCCTACGAAACAGGGAAAGGATCCCTCATCTCGAGCTAGGAGGCGGAAACGGGGCTCCCCTGGATGTGTGCGGGACCCCACGTGCTTCCTCTCGAGTGGAGACGGGTATGTCGGGGAACTTCTTGAGTTGCAGCAAGGGTGTGAAGGACCCTTTGGAAGTTCCAGTGGTTAGACGTGATTAGACTCGAGAAGCCTCAGCGGAAATGGGCCTCATTTCGCCTGGAGGGCAAAACCTCCTGGATTTTCTCGAGTTGCGGCAGGTGCTCTCGACTTACGACGGGGACCTCAGGGACCCGCTCTGGTGGCCTCAGGAAAGGCCAGTCCCCATGCGAGTTCCTCGGGGGCCTCTCGGCATTCCTCTCCCGTCGATGCCGGGGCCTAAGACCTTGTGTGGAGTCGGGGCCGGA
Organism: Ovis canadensis; assembly: GCF_042477335.2. Taxonomy (NCBI): domain Eukaryota; kingdom Metazoa; phylum Chordata; class Mammalia; order Artiodactyla; family Bovidae; genus Ovis; species Ovis canadensis. The sequence continues at coordinate 9,968,550 of NC_091254.1, forward strand.
ACCTGAGGATTCCTCTTCAGTGCTGACATGGATCTTGGGGTACTTCTGGAGTCTCCCCAGGGGAGTCAGTCCTCGTCTCGTATGCGGGCATGCACTTGCGCTTTCCTCTAGAGCGGTAGCAGCAGTGTCACGCAGTCCGCCGCGTGGATCAAAGGATCTATGGTTTTCCCTCGAGTCTTTCCCACGAGGCTTTCCCACGAGGCTTTCCCACAGGGCTGTCCCACGTTCACACGTGGTGGGAGTGGATCCTCGGCTTGAACGTCAAGGCAGTTCAGGGAAAACAGGTTCCTCTGGAATGGACTGACACATCTGGGGGACTCTTGGAATGGTGGCACGACCCTGGAGTTCCTCTCGCCTTTCCTGTGGAGAGCGCCTCCTCTTGAGATGCGACGGGAACGCCGGGAATTCTTTCCCTACGAAACAGGGAAAGGATCCCTCATCTCGAGCTAGGAGGCGGAAACGGGGCTCCCCTGGATGTGTGCGGGACCCCACGTGCTTCCTCTCGAGTGGAGACGGGTATGTCGGGGAACTTCTTGAGTTGCAGCAAGGGTGTGAAGGACCCTTTGGAAGTTCCAGTGGTTAGACGTGATTAGCCTCGAGAAGCCTCAGCGGAAATGGGCCTCATCTCGCCTGGAGGGCAAAACCTCCTGGATTTTCTCGAGTTGCGGCAGGTGCTCTCGACTTACGACGGGGATCTCAGGGACCCGCTCTGGTGGCCTCAGGAAAGGCCAGTCCCCATGCGAGTTCCTCGGGGGCCTCTCGGGATTCCTCTCCCGTCGATGCCGGGGCCTAAGACCTTGTGTGGAGTCGGGGCCGGAACCTGAGGATTCCTCTCCAGTGCTGACATGGATCTTGGGGTACTTCTGGAGTCTCCCCAGGGGAGTCAGTCCTCGTCTCGAATGCGGGCATGCACTTGCGCTTTCCTCCAGAGCGGTAGCAGCAGTGTCACGCAGTCCGCCGCGTGGATCAAAGGATCTATGGTTTTCCCTCGAGTCTTTCCCACGAGGCTTTCCCACGAGGCTTTCCCACAGGGCTGTCCCACGTGCACACGTGGTGGGAGTGGATCCTCGGCTTGAACGTCAAGGCAGTGCAGGGAAAACAGGTTCCTCTGGAATGGACTGTCACATCTGGGGGACTCTTGGAATGGTGGCACGACCATGGAGTTCCTCTCGCCTTTCCTGTGGAGAGCGCCTCCTCTTGAGATGCGACGGGAACGCCTGGATTTCTTTCCCTACGAAACAGGGAAAGGATCCCTCATCTCGAGCTAGGAGGCGGAAACGGGGCTCCCCTGGATGTGTGCGGGACCCCACGTGCTTCCTCTCTAGTGGAGACGGGTATGTCGGGGAACTTCTTGAGTTGCAGCAAGGGTGTGAAGGACCCTTTGGAAGTTCCAGTGGTTAGACGTGATTAGCCTCGAGAAGCCTCAGCGGAAATGGGCCTCATCTCGCCTGGAGGGCAAAACCTCCTGGATTTTCTCGAGTTGCGGCAGGTGCTCTCGATTTACGACGGGGACCTCAGGGACCCGCTCTGGTGGCCTCAGGAAAGGCCAGTCCCCTTGCGAGTTCCTCGGGGGCCTCTCGGGATTCCTCTCCCGTCGATGCCGGGGCCTAAGACCTTGTGTGGAGTCGGGGCCGGAACCTGAGGATTCCTCTCCAGTGCTGACATGGATCTTGGGGTACTTCTGGAGTCTCCCCAGGGGAGTCAGTCCTTGTCTCGAATGCGGGCATGCACTTGCGCTTTCCTCCAGAGCGGTAGCAGCAGTGTCACGCAGTCCGCCGCGTGGATCAAAGGATCTATGGTTTTCCCTCGAGTCTTTCCCACGAGGCTTTCCCACGAGGCTTTCCCGCAGGGCTGTCCCACGTGCACACGTGGTGGGAGTCGATCCTCGGCTTGAACGTCAAGGCAGTGCAGGGATAACAGGTTCCTCTGGAATGGACTGACACATCTGGGGGACTCGTGGAATGGTGGCACGACCCTGGAGTTCCTCTCGCCTTTCCTGTGGAGAGCGCCTCCTCTTGAGATGCGACGGGAACGCCGGGAATTCTTTCCCTACGGAACAGGGAAAGGATCCCTCATCTCGAGCTAGGAGGCGGAAACGGGGCTCCCCTGGATGTGTGCGGGACCCCACGTGCTTCCTCTCGAGTGGAGACGGGTATGTCGGGGAACTTCTTGAGTTGCAGCAAGGATGTGAAGGACGCTTTGTAAGTTCCAGTGGTTAGACGTGATTAGCCTCGAGAAGCCTCAGCGGAAATGGGCCTCATCTCGCCTGGAGGGCAAAACCTCCTGGATTTTCTCGAGATGCGGCAGGTTCTCTCGACTTACGATGGGGACCTCAGGGACCCGCTCTGGTGGCCTCAGGAAAGGCCAGTCCCCATGCGAGTTCCTCGGGGGCCTCTCGGGATTCCTCTCCCGTCGATGCCGGGGCCTAAGACCTTGTGTGGAGTCGGGGCCGGAACCTGAGGATTCCTCTCCAGTGCTGACATGGATCTTGGGGTACTTCTGGAGCCTCCCCAGGGGAGTCAGTCCTCGTCTCGAATGCGGGCATGCACTTGCGCTTTCCTCCAGAGCGGTAGCAGCAGTGTCACGCAGTCCGCCGCGTGGATCAAAGGATCTATGGTTTTCCCTCGAGTCTTTCCCACGAGGCTTTCCCACGAGTCTTTCCCACAGGGCTGTCCCACGTGCACACGTGGTGGGAGTGGATCCTCGGCTTGAACGTCAAGGCAGTGCAGGGAAAACAGGTTCCTCTGGAATGGACTGACACATCTGGGGGACTCTTGGAATGGTGGCACGACCCTGGAGTTGCTCTCGCCTTTCCTGTGGAGAGCGCCTCCTCTTGAGATGCGACGGGAACGCCGGGAATTCTTTCCCTACGAAACAGGGAAAGGATCCCTCATCTCGAGCTAGGAGGCGGAAACGGGGCTCCCCTGGATGAGTGCGGGACCCCACGTGCTTCCTCTCGAGTGGAGACGGGTATGTCGGGGAACTTCTTGAGTTGCAGCAAGGGTGTGAAAGACCCTTTGGAAGTTCCAGTGGTTAGACGTGATTGGCCTCGAGAAGCCTCAGCGGAAATGGGCCTCATCTCGCCTGGAGGGCAAAACCTCCTGGATTTTCTCGAGTTGCGGCAGGTGCTCTCGACTTACGACGGGGACCTCAGGGACCCGCTCTGGTGGCCTCAGGAAAGGCCAGTCCCCATGCGAGTTCCTCGGGGGCCTCTCGGGATTCCTCTCCCGTCGATGCCGGGGCCTAAGACCTTGTGTGGAGTCGGGGCCGGAACCTGAGCATTCCTCTCCTGTGCTGACATGGATCTTGGGGTACTTCTGGAGTCTCCCCAGGGGAGTCAGTCCTCGTCTCGAATGCGGGCATGCACTTGCGCTTTCCTCCAGAGCGGTAGCAGCAGTGTCACGCAGTCCGCCCAATGGATCAAAGGATCTATGGTTTTCCCTCGAGTCTTTCCCACGAGGCTTTCCCACGAGGCTTTCCCACAGGGCTGTCCCACGTGCACACGTGGTGGGAGTCGATCCTCGGCTTGAACGTCAAGGCAGTGCAGGGAAAACAGGTTCCTCTGGAATGGACTGACACATCTGGGGGACTCTTGGAATGGTGGCATGACCCTGGAGTTCCTCTCGCCTTTCCTGTGGAGAGCGCCTCCTCTTGAGATGCGACGGGAACGCCGGGAATTCTTTCCCTACGAAACAGGGAAAGGATCCCTCATCTCGAGCTAGGAGGCAGAAACGGGGCTCCCCTGGATGTGTGCGGGACACCACGTGCTTCCTCTCGAGTGCAGACGGGTATGTCGGGGAACTTCTTGAGTTGTAGCAAGGGTGTGAAGGACCCTTTGGCAGTTCCAGTGGTTAGATGTGATTGGCCTCGAGAAGCCTCAGCCGAAATGGGCCTCATCTGGCCTGGAGGGCAAAACCTCCTGGATTTTCTCCAGTTCCGGCAGGTGCTCTCGACTTACGATGGGGACCTCAGGGACCCGCTCTGGTGGCCTCAGTAAAGGCCAGTCCCGATGCGAGTTCCTCGGGGGCCTCTCGGTATTCCTCTCCCGTCGATGCCGGGGCCTAAGACCTTGTGTGGAGTCGGGGCCGGAACCTGAGGATTCCTCTCCAGTGCTGACATGGATCTTGGGGTACTTCTGGAGTCTCCCCAGGGGAGTCAGTCCTCGTCTCGAATGCGGGCATGCACTTGCGCTTTCCTCCAGAGCGGTAGCAGCAGTGTCACGCAGTCCGCCGCGTGGATCAAAGGATCTATGGTTTTCCCTCGAGTCTTTCCCACGAGGATTTCCCACGAGGCTTTCCCACAGGGCTGTCCCACGTGCACACGTGGTGGGAGTCGATCCTCGGCTTGAACGTCAAGGCAGTGCAGGGAAAACAGGTTCCCCTGGAATGGACTGACACATCTGGGGGACTCTTGGAATGGTGGCACGACCCTGGAGTTCCTCTCGCCTTTCCTGTGGAGAGCGCCTCCTCTTGAGATGCGACGGGAACGCCGGGAATTCTTTCCCTACGAAACAGGGAAGGATCCATCATCTCGAGCTAGGAGGCGGAAACGGGGCTCCCCTGGATGTGTGAGGGACCCCACGTGCTTCCTCTCGAGTGGAGACGGGTATGTTGGGGAACTTCTTGAGTGGCAGCAATGGTGAGAAGGACCCTTTGGAAGTTCCAGTGGTTAGATGTGATTGGCCTCGAGAAGCCTCAGCGGAAATGGGCCTCATCTCGCCTGGAGGGCAAAACCTCCTGGATTTTCTCGAGTTGCGGCAGGTGCTCTCGACTTACGACGGGGACCTCAGGGACCCGCTCTGGTGGCCTCAGGAAAGGCCAGTCCCCATGCGAGTTCCTCGGGGGCCTCTCGGGATTCCTCTCCCGTCGATGCCGGGGCCTAAGACCTTGTGTGGAGTCGGGGCCGGAACCTGAGGATTCCTCTCAGGTGCTGACATTGATCTTGGGGTACTTCTGGAGTCTCCCCAGGGGAGTCAGTCCTCGTCTCGAATGCGGGCATGCACTTGCGCTTTCCTCCAGAGTGGTAGCAGCAGTTTCACGCAGTCCGCCGCGTGGATCAAAGGATCTATGGTTTTCCCTCGAGTCTTTCCCACGAGGCTTTCCCCCGAGGCTTTCCCACAGGGCTGTCCCACGTGCACACGTGGTGGGAGTCGATCCTCGGCTTGAACGTCAAGGCAGTGCAGGGAAAACAGGTTCCTCTGGAATGGACTGACCCATCTGTGGGATTCTTGGAATGGTGGCACGACCGTGGAGTTCCTCTCGCCTTTCCTGTGGAGAGGGCCTCCTCTTGAGATGGGACGGGAACGCCGGGAATTCTTTCCCTACGAAACAGGGAAAGGATCCCTCATCTCGAGCTAGGAGGCAGAAACGGGGCTCCCCTGGATGTGTGCGGGACACCACGTGTTTCCTCTCGAGTGCAGACGGGTATGTCGGGGAACTTCTTGAGTTGCAGCAAGGGTGAGAAGGACCCTTTGGAAGTTCCAGTGGTTAGATGTGATTGGCCTCGAGAAGCCTCAGCGGAAATGGGCCTCATCTCGCCTGGAGGGCAAAACCTCCTGGATTTTCTCGAGTTGCGGCAGGTGCTCTCGACTTACGACGGGGACCTCAGGGACCCGCTCTGGTGGCCTCAGGAAAGGCCAGTCCCCATGCGAGTTCCTCGGGGGCCTCTCGGGATTCCTCTCCCGTCGATGCCGGGGCCTAAGACCTTGTGTGGAGTCGGGGCCGGAACCTGAGGATTCCTCTCCAGTGCTGACATGGATCTTGGGGTACTTCTGGAGTCTCCCCAGGGGAGTCAGTCCTCGTCTCGAATGCGGGCATGCACTTGCGCTTTCCTCCAGAGCGGTAGCAGCAGTGTCACGCAGTCCGCCGCGTGGATCAAAGGATCTATGGTTTTCCCTCGAGTCTTTCCCACGAGGCTTTCCCACGAGGCTTTCCCACAGGGCTGTCCCACGTGCACACGTGGTGGGAGTCGATCCTCGGCTTGAACGTCAAGGCAGTGCAGGGAAAACAGGTTCCTCTGGAATGGACTGACACATCTGGGGGACTCTTGGAATGGTGGCACGACCCTGGAGTTCCTCTCGCCTTTCCTGTGGAGAGCGCCTCCTCTTGAGATGCGACGGGAACGCCGGGAATTCTTTCCCTACGAAACAGGGAAGGATCCATCATCTCGAGCTAGGAGGCGGAAACGGGGCTCCCCTGGATGTGTGAGGGACCCCACGTGCTTCCTCTCGAGTGGAGACGGGTATGTTGGGGAACTTCTTGAGTGGCAGCAATGGTGAGAAAGACCCTTTGGAAGTTCCAGTGGTTAGATGTGATTGGCCTCGAGAAGCCTCAGCGGAAATGGGCCTCATCTCGCCTGGAGGGCAAAACCTCCTGGATTTTCTCGAGTTGCGGCAGGTGCTCTCGACTTACGACGGGGACCTCAGGGACCCGCTCTGGTGGCCTCAGGAAAGGCCAGTCCCCATGCGAGTTCCTCGGGGGCCTCTCGGGATTCCTCTCCCGTCGATGCCGGGGCCTAAGACCTTGTGTGGAGTCGGGGCCGGAACCTGAGGATTCCTCTCCAGTGCTGACATGGATCTTGGGGTACTTCTGGAGTCTCCCCAGGGGAGTCAGTCCTCGTCTCGAATGCGGGCATGCACTTGCGCTTTCCTCCAGAGCGGTAGCAGCAGTGTCACGCAGTCCGCCGCGTGGATCAAAGGATCTATGGTTTTCCCTCGAGTCTTTCCCACGAGGCTTTCCCACGAGGCTTTCCCACAGGGCTGTCCCACGTGCACACGTGGTGGGAGTCGATCCTCGGCTTGAACGTCAAGGCAGTGCAGGGAAAACAGGTTCCTCTGGAATGGACTGACACATCTGGGGGACTCTTGGAATGGTGTCTCGACCCTGGAGTTCCTCTCGCCTTTCCTGTGGAGAGCGCCTCCTCTTGAGATGCGACGGGAACGCCGGGAATTCTTTCCCTACGAAACAGGGAAGGATCCCTCATCTCGAGCTAGGAGGCGGAAACGGGGCTCCCCTGGATGTGTGAGGGACCCCACGTGCATCCTCTCGAGTGGAGACGGGTATGTCGGGGAACTTCTTGAGTTGCAGCAATGGTGTGAAGGACCCTTTGGAAGTTCCAGTGGTTAGATGTGATTGGCCTCGAGAAGCCTCAGCGGAAATGGGCCTCATCTCGCCTGGAGGGCAAAACCTCCTGGATTTTCTAGAGTTGCGGCAGCTGCTCTCGACTTACGACCGGGACCTCAGGGACCCGCTCTGGTGGCCTCAGGAAAGGCCAGTCTCCATGCGAGTTCCTGGGGGGCCTCTCGGGATTCCTCTCCCGTCGATGCCGGGGCCTAAGACCTTGTGTGGAGTCGGGGCCGGAACCTGAGGATTCCTCTCCAGTGCTGACATGGATCTTGGGGTACTTCTGGAGTCTCCCCAGGGGAGTCAGTCCTCGTCTCGAATGCGGGCATGCACTTGCGCTTTCCTCCAGAGCGGTAGCAGCAGTGTCACGCAGTCCGCCGCGTGGATCAAAGGATCTATAGTTTTCCCTCGAGTCTTTCCCACCAGGCTTTCCCACGAGGCTTTCCCACAGGGCTGTCCCACGTGCACACGTGGTGGGAGTCGATCCTCGGCTTGAACGTCAAGGCAGTGCAGGGAAAACAGGTTCCTCTGGAATGGACTGACCCATCTGTGGGATTCTTGGAATGGTGGCACGACCGTGGAGTTCCTCTCGCCTTTCCTGTGGAGAGGGCCTCCTCTTGAGATGCGACGGGAACGCTGGGAATTCTTTCCCTACGAAACAGGGAAAGGATCCCTCATCTCGAGCTAGGAGGCAGAAATGGGGCTCCCCTGGATGTGTGCGGGACACCACGTGCTTCCTCTCGAGTGCAGACGGGTATGTCGGGGAACTTCTTGAGTTGCAGCAAGGGTGAGAAGGACCCTTTGGAAGTTCCAGTGGTTAGATGTGATTGGCCTCGAGAAGCCTCAGCGGAAATGGGCCTCATCTCGCCTGGAGGGCAAAACCTCCTGGATTTTCTCGAGTTGCGGCAGGTGCTCTCGACTTACGACGGGGACCTCAGGGACCCGCTCTGGTGGCCTCAGGAAAGGCCAGTCCCCATGCGAGTTCATCGGGGGCCTCTCGGGATTCCTCTCCCGTCGATGCCGGGGCCTAAGACCTTGTGTGGAGTCGGGGCCGGAACCTGAGGATTCCTCTCCAGTGCTGACATGGATCTTGGGGTACTTCTGGAGTCTCCCCAGGGGAGTCAGTCCTCGTCTCGAATGCGGGCATGCACTTGCGCTTTCCTCCAGAGCGGTAGCAGCAGTGTCACGCAGTCCGCCGCGTGGATCAAAGGATCTATGGTTTTCCCTCGAGTCTTTCCCACGAGGCTTTCCCACGAGGCTTTCCCACAGGGCTGTCCCACGTGCACACGTGGTGGGAGTCGATCCTCGGCTTGAACGTCAAGGCAGTGCAGGGAAAACAGGTTCCTCTGGAATGGACTGACACATCTGGGGGACTCTTGGAATGGTGTCTCGACCCTGGAGTTCCTCTCGCCTTTCCTGTGGAGAGCGCCTCCTCTTGAGATGCGACGGGAACGCCGGGAATTCTTTCCCTACGAAACAGGGAAGGATCCCTCATCTCGAGCTAGGAGGCGGAAACGGGGCTCCCCTGGATGTGTGAGGGACCCCACGTGCTTCCTCTCGAGTGGAGACGGGTATGTCGGGGAACTTCTTGAGTTGCAGCAATGGTGTGAAGGACCCTTTGGAAGTTCCAGTGGTTAGATGTGATTGGCCTCGAGAAGCCTCAGCGGAAATGGGCCTCATCTCGCCTGGAGGGCAAAACCTCCTGGATTTTCTAGAGTTGCGGCAGCTGCTCTCGACTTACGACCGGGACCTCAGGGACCCGCTCTGGTGGCCTCAGGAAAGGCCAGTCTCCATGCGAGTTCCTGGGGGGCCTCTCGGGATTCCTCTCCCGTCGATGCCGGGGCCTAAGACCTTGTGTGGAGTCGGGGCCGGAACCTGAGGATTCCTCTCCAGTGCTGACATGGATCTTGGGGTACTTCTGGAGTCTCCCCAGGGGAGTCAGTCCTCGTCTCGAATGCGGGCATGCACTTGCGCTTTCCTCCAGAGCGGTAGCAGCAGTGTCACGCAGTCCGCCGCGTGGATCAAAGGATCTATAGTTTTCCCTCGAGTCTTTCCCACCAGGCTTTCCCACGAGGCTTTCCCACAGGGCTGTCCCACGTGCACACGTGGTGGGAGTCGATCCTCGGCTTGAACGTCAAGGCAGTGCAGGGAAAACAGGTTCCTCTGGAATGGACTGACACATCTGGGGGACTCTTGGAATGGTGTCACGACCGTGGAGTTCCTCTCGCCTTTCCTGTGGAGAGCGCCTCCTCTTGAGATGCGACGGGAACGCCGGGAATTCTTTCCCTACGAAACATTGAAAGGATCCCTCATCTCGAGCTAGGAGGCGGAAACGGGGCTCCCCTGGATGTGTGCGGGACCCCACGTGCTTCCTCTCGAGTGGAGACGGGTATGTCGGGGAACTTCTTGAGTTGCAGCAAGGGTGTGAAGGACCCTTTGGAAGTTCCAGTGGTTAGATGTGATTGGCCTCGAGAAGCCTCAGCGGAAATGGCCTCATCTCGCCTGGAGGGCAAAACCTCCTGGATTTTCTCTAGTTGCGGCAGGTGCTCTCGACTTACGACGGGGACCTCAGGGACCCGCTCTGGTGGCCTCAGGAAAGGCCAGTCCCCATGCGAGTTCCTCGGGGGCCTCTCGGGATTCCTCTCCCGTCGATGCCGGGGCCTAAGACCTTGTGTGGAGTCGGGGCCGGAACCTGAGGATTCCTCTCCAGTGCTGACATGGATCTTGGGGTACTTCTGGAGTCTCCCCAGGGGAGTCAGTCCTCGTCTCGAATGCGGGCATGCACTTGCGCTTTCCTCCAGAGCGGTAGCAGCAGTGTCACGCAGTCCGCCGCGTGGATCAAAGGATCTATGGTTTTCCCTCGAGTCTTTCCCACGAGGCTTTCCCACGAGGCTTTCCCACAGGGCTGTCCCACGTGCACACGTGGTGGGAGTCGATCCTCGGCTTGAACGTCAAGGCAGTGCAGGGAAAACAGGTTCCTCTGGAATGGACTGACACATCTGGGGGACTCTTGGAATGATGTCACGACCCTGGAGTTCCTCTCGCCTTTCCTGTGGAGAGCGCCTCCTCTTGAGATGCGACGGGAACGCCGGGAATTCTTTCCCTACGAAACAGGGAAAGGATCCCTCATCTCGAGCTAGGAGGCGGAAACGGGGCTCCCCTGGATGTGTGCGGGACCCCACGTGCTTCCTCTCGAGTGGAGACGGGTATGTCGGGGAACTTCTTGAGTTGCAGCAAGGGTGTGAAGGACCCTTTGGAAGTTCCAGTGGTTAGACGTGATTAGCCTCTAGAAGCCTCAGGGGAAATGGGCCTCATCTCGCCTGGAGGGCAAAACCTCCTGGATTTTCTCGAGTTGCGGCAGGTGCTCTCGACTTACGACGGGGACCTCAGGGACCCGCTCTGGTGGCCTCAGGAAAGGCCAGTCCCCATGCGAGTTCCTCGGGGGCCTCTCGGGATTCCTCTCCCGTCGATGCAGGGGCCTAAGACCTTGTGTGGAGTCGGGGCCGGAACCTGAGGATTCCTCTCCAGTGCTGACATGGATCTTGGGGTACTTCTGGAGTCTCCCCAGGGGAGTCAGTCCTCGTCTCGAATGCGGGCATGCACTTGCGCTTTCCTCCAGAGCGGTAGCAGCAGTGTCACGCAGTCCGCCGCGTGGATCAAAGGATCTATGGTTTTCCCTCGAGTCTTTCCCACGAGGCTTTCCCACGAGGCTTTCCCACAGGGCTGTCCCACGTGCACACGTGGTGCGAGTCGATCCTCGGCTTGAACGTCAAGGCAGTGCAGGGAAAACAGGTTCCTCTGGAATGGACTGACACATCTGGGGGACTCTTGGAATGGTGTCACGACCCTGGAGTTCCTCTCGCCTTTCCTGTGGAGAGCGCCTCCTCTTGAGATGCGACGGGAACGCCGGGAATTCTTTCCCTACGAAACAGGGAAAGGATCCCTCATCTCGAGCTAGGAGGCGGAAACGGGGCTCCCCTGGATGTGTGCGGGACACCACGTGCTTCCTCTCGAGTGCAGACGGGTATGTCGGGGAACTTCTTGAGTTGCAGCAAGGGTGTGAAGGACCCTTTGGAAGTTCCAGTGGTTAGATGTGATTGGCCTCGAGAAGCCTCAGCGGAAATGGGCCTCATCTCGCCTGGAGGGCAAAACCTCCTGGATTTTCTCGAGTTGCGGCAGGTGCTCTCGACTTACGACGGGGACCTCAGGGAACCGCTCTGGTGGCCTCAGGAAAGGCCAGTCCCCATGCGAGTTCCTCGGGGGCCTCTCGGGATTCCTCTCCCGTCGATGCAGGGGCCTAATACCTTGTGTGGAGTCGGGGCCGGAACCTGAGGATTCCTCTCCAGGGCTGACATGGATCTTGGGGTACTTCTGGAGTCTCCCCAGGGGAGTCAGTCCTCGTCTCGAATGCGGGCATGCATTGCGCTTTCCTCCAGAGCGGTAGCAGCAGTGTCACACAGTCCGCTGCGTGGATCAAAGGATCTATGGTTTTCCCTCGAGTCTTTCCCACGAGGTTTTCAAACGAGGCTTTCCCACAGTGCTGTCCCACGTGCACACGTGGTGGGAGTCGATCCTCGGCTTGAACGTCAAGGCAGTGCAGGGAAAACAGGTTCCTCTGGAATGGACTGACTCATCTTTGGGACTCTTAGAATGGTGGCATGACCCTGGAGTTCCTCTCGCCTTTCCTGTGGAGAGCGCCTCCTCTTGAGATGGGGCGCGAACGACGGGAATTCTTTCCCTACGAATCAGGGAAAGGATCTCTCATCTCGAGCTAGGAGGCGGAAACGGGGCTCCCCTGGATGTGTGCGGGACACCACGTGCTTCCTCTCGAGTGCAGACGGGTATGTCGGGGAACTTCTTGAGTTGCAGCAATGGTGTGAAGGACCCTTTGGAAGTTCCAGTGGTTAGATGTGATTGGCATCGAGAAGCCTCAGCGGAAATGGGCCTCATCTCGCCTGGAGGGCAAAACCTCCTGGATTTTCTCGAGTTGCGGCAGGTGCTCTCGACTTACGACGGGGACCTCAGGGAACCGCTCTGGTGGCCTCAGGAAAGGCCAGTCCCCATGCGAGTTCCTCGGGGGCCTCTCGGGATTCCTCTCCCGTCGATGCCGGGGCCGAAGACCTTGGGTGGAGTCGGGGCCGGAACCTGAGGATTCCTCTCCAGTGCTGACATGGATCTTGGGGTACTTCTGGAGTCTCCCCAGGGGAGTCAGTCCTCGTCTCGAATGCGGGCATGCACTTGCGCTTTCCTCCAGAGCGGTAGCAGCAGTGTCACGCAGTCCGCCGCGTGGATCAAAGGATCTACGGTTTTCCCTCGAGTCTTTCCCACGAGGCTTTCCCACGAGGCTTTCCCACAGGGCTGTCCCACGTTCACACGTGGTGGGAGTCGATGCTCGGCTTGAACGTCAAGGCAGTGCAGGGAAAACAGGTTCCTCTGGAATGGACTGACACATCTGGGGGACTCTTGGAATGGTGGCATGACCCTGGAGTTCCTCTCGCCTTTCCTGTGGAGAGCGCCTCCTCTTGAGATGCGACGGGAACGCCGGGAATTCTTTCCCTACGAAACAGGGAAAGGATCCCTCATCTCGAGCTAGGAGGCGGAAACGGGGCTCCCCTGGATGTGTGCGGGACACCACGTGCTTCCTCTCGAGTGCAAACGGGTATGTTGGGGAACTTATTGAGTTGCAGCAAGGGTGTGAAGGACCCTTTGGAAGTTCCAGTGGTTAGACGTGATTAGCCTCGAGAAGCCTCAGCGGAAATGGGCCTCATCTCGCCTGGAGGGCAAAACCTCCTGGATTTTCTCGAGTTGCGGCAGGTGCTCTCGACTTACGACAGGGACCTCAGGGACCCGCTCTGGTGGCCTCAAGAAGGCCAGTCCCCATGCGAGTTCCTCGGGGGCGTCTCGGGATTCCTCTCCCGTCGATGCCGGGTCCTAAGACCTTGTGTGGAGTCGGGGCCGGAACCTGAGGATTCCTCTCCAGTGCTGACATGGATCTTGGGGTCCTTCTGGAGTCTCCCCAGGGGAGTCAGTCCTCGTCTCGAATGCGGGCATGCACTTGCGCTTTCCTCCAGAGCGGTAGCAGCAGTGTCACGCAGTCCGCCGCGTGGATCAAAGGATCTATGGTTTTCCCTCGAGTCTTTCCCACGAGGCTTTCCCACGAGGCTTTCCCACAGGGCTGTCCCACGTGCACACGTGGTGGGAGTCGATCCTCGGCTTGAACGTCAAGGCAGTGCAGGGAAAACAGGTTCCTCTGGAATGGACTGACACATCTGGGGGACTCTTGGAATGGTGGCACGACCCTGGAGTTCCTCTCGCCTTTCCTGTGGAGAGCGCCTCCTCTTGAGATGCGACGGGAACGCCGGGAATTCTTTCCCTACGAAACAGGGAAAGGATCCCTCATCTCGAGCTAGGAGACGGAAACGGGGCTCCCCTGGATGTGTGCGGGACACCACGTGCTTCCTCTCGAGTGCAAACGGGTATGTTGGGGAACTTATTGAGTTGCAGCAAGGGTGTGAAGGACCCTTTGGAAGTTCCAGTGGTTAGATGTGATTGGCCTCGAGAAGCCTCAGCGGAAATGGGCCTCATCTCGCCTGGAGGGCAAAACCTCCTGGATTTTCTCGAGTTGCGTCAGGTGCTCTCGACTTACGACGGGGACCTCAGGGACCCGCTCTGGTGGCCTCAGGAAAGGCCAGTCCCCATGCGAGTTCCTCGGGGGCCTCTCGGGATTCCTCTCCCGTCGAGGCCGGGGCCTAAGACCTTGTGTGGATTTGGGGCCGGAACCTGAGGATTCCTCTCCAGTGCTGACATGGATCTTGGGGTACTTCTGGAGTCTCCCCAGGGGAGTCAGTCCTCGTCTCGAATGCGGGCATGCACTTGCGCTTTCCTCCAGAGCGGTAGCAGCAGTGTCACGCAGTCCGCCGCGTGGATCAAAGGATCTATGGTTTTCCCTCGAGTCTTTCCCACGAGGCTTTCCCACGAGGCTTTCCCACAGGGCTGTCCCACGTGCACACGTGGTGGGAGTTGATCCTCGGCTTGAACGTCAAGGCAGTGCAGGGAAAACAGGTTCCTCTGGAATGGACTGACACATCTGGGGGACTCTTGGAATGGTGGCACGACCCTGGAGTTCCTCTCGCCTTTCCTGTGGAGAGCGCCTCCTCTTGAGATGCGACGGGAACGCCGGGAATTCTTTCCCTACGAAACAGGGAAAGGATCCCTCATCTCGAGCTAGGAGGCGGAAACGGGGCTCCCCTGGATGTGTGCGGGACACCACGTGCTTCCTCTCGAGTGCAAACGGGTATGTCGGGGAACTTATTGAGTTGCAGCAAGGGTGTGAAGGACCCTTTGGAAGTTCCAGTGGTTAGATGTGATTGGCCTCGAGAAGCCTCAGCGGAAATGGGCCTCATCTCGCCTGGAGGGCAAAACCTCCTGGATTTTCTCGAGTTGCGGCAGGTGCTCTCGACTTACGACGGGGACCTCAGGGACCCGCTCTGGTGGCCTCAGGAAAGGCCAGTCCCCATGCGAGTTCCTCGGGGGCCTCTCGGGATTCCTCTCCCGTCGATGCCGGGGCCTAAGACCTTGTGTGGATTCGGGGCCGGAACCTGAGGATTCCTCTCCAGTGCTGACATGGATCTTGGGGTACTTCTGGAGTCTCCCCAGGGGAGTCAGTCCTCGTCTCGAAAGCGGGCATGCACTTGCGCTTTCCTCCAGAGCGGTAGCAGCAGTGTCACGCAGTCCACCGCGTGGATCAAAGGATCTATGGTTTTCCCTCGAGTCTTTCCCACGAGGCTTTCCCACAGGGCAGTCCCACGTGCACACGTGGTGGGAGTCGATCCTCGGCTTGAACGTCAAGGCAGTGCAGGGAAAACAGGTTCCTCTGGAATGGACTGACACATCTGGGGGACTCTTGGAATGGTGGCACGACCCTGGAGTTCCTCTCGCCTTTCCTGTGGAGAGCGCCTCCTCATGAGATGCGACGGGAACGCCGGGAATTCTTTCCCTACGAAACAGGGAAAGGATCCCTCATCTCGAGCTAGGAGGCGGAAACGGGGCTCCTCTGGATGTGTGCGGGACCCCACGTGCTTCCTCTCGAGAAGAGACGGGTATATCGGGGAACTTCTTGAGTTGCAGCAATGGTGTGAAGGACCCTTTGGAAGTTCCAGTGGTTAGACGTGATTGGCCTCGAGAAGCCTCAGCGGAAATGGGCCTCATCTCGCCTGGAGGGCAAAACCTCCTGGATTTTCTCGAGTTGCGGCAGGTGCTCTCGACTTACGACGGGGACCTCAGGGAACCGCTCTGGTGGCCTCAGGAAAGGCCAGTCCCCATGCGAGTTCCTCGGGGGCCTCTCGGGATTCCTCTCCCGTCGATGCCGGGGCCTAAGACCTTGTGTGGAGTCGGGGCCGGAACCTGAGGATTCCTCTCCAGTGCTGACATGGATCTTGGGGTACCTCTGGAGTCTCCCCAGGGGAGTCAGTCCTCGTCTCGAATGCGGGCATGCACTTGCGCTTTCCTCCAGAGCGGTAGCAGCAGTGTCACGCAGTCCGCCGCGTGGATCAAAGGATCTATGGTTTTACCTCGAGTCTTTCCCACGAGGCTTTCCCACGAGGCTTTCCAACAGGGCTGTCCCACGTGCACACGTGGTGGGAGTCGATCCTCGGCTTGAACGTCAAGGCAGTGCAGGGAAAACAGGTTCCTCTGGAATGGACTGACACATCTGGGGGACTCTTGGAATGGTGTCACGACCCTGGAGTTCCTCTCGCCTTTCCTGTGGAGAGCGCCTCCTCTTGAGATGCGACAGGAACGCCGGGAATTCTTTCCCTACGAAACAGGGAAAGGATCCCTCATCTCGAGCTAGGAGGCGGAAACGGGGCTCCCCTGGATGTGTGCGGGACCCCACGTGCTTCCTCTCGAGTGGAGACGGGTATGTCGGGGAACTTCTTGAGTTGCAGCAAGGGTGTGAAGGACCCTTTGGAAGTTCCAGTGGTTAGATGTGATTGGCCTCGAGAAGCCTCAGCAGAAATGGGCCTCATCTCGACTGGAGAGCAAAACCTCCTGGATTATCTCGAGTTGCGGCAGGTGCTCTCGACTTACGACGGGGACCTCAGGGACCCGCTCTGGTGGCCTCAGGAAAGGCCAGTCCCCATGCGAGTTCCTCGGGGGCCTCTCGGGATTCCTCTCCCGTCGATGCCGGGGCCGAAGACCTTGTGTGGAGTCGTGGCCGGAACCTGAGGATTCCTCTCCAGTGCTGACATGGATCTTGGGGTATTTCTGGAGTCTCCCCAGGGGAGTCAGTCCTCGTCTCGAATGCGGGCATGCACTTGCGCTTTCCTCCAAAGCGGTAGCAGCAGTGTCACGCAGTCCGCCGCGTGGATCAAAGGATCTATGGTTTTCCCTCGAGTCTTTCCCACGAGGCTTTCCCACGAGGCTTTCCCACAGGGCTGTCCCACGTGCACACGTGGTGGGAGTCGATCCTCGGCTTGAACGTCAAGGCAGTGCAGGGAAAACAGGTTCCTCTGGAATGGACTTACACATCTGGGTGACTCTTGGAATGGTGGCACGACCCTGGAGTCCCTCTCGCCTTTCCTGTGGAGAGCGCCTCCTCTTGAGATGCGACGGGAACGCCGGGAATTCTTTCCCTACGAAACAGGGAAAGGATCCCTCATCTCGAGCTAGGAGGCGGAAACGGGGCTCCCCTGGAGGTGTGCGGGACCCACGTGATTCCTCTCGAGTGCAGACGGGTATGTCGGGGAACTTCTTGAGTTGCAGCAAGGGTGTGAAGGACCCTTTGGAAGTTCCAGTGGTTAGATGTGATTGGCCTCGAGAAGCCTCAGCGGAAATGGGCCTCATCTCGCCTGGAGGGCAAAACCTCCTGGATTTTCTCGAGTTGCGGCAGGTGCTCTCGACTTACGATGGGGACCTCAGGGACCCGCTCTGGTGGCCTCAGGAAAGGCCAGTCCCCATGCGAGTTCCTCGGGGGCCTCTCGGGATTCCTCTCCCGTCGATGCCGGGGCCTAAGACCTTGTGTGGAGTCGGGGCCGGAACCTGAGGATTCCTCTCCAGTGCTGACATGGATCTTGGGGTACTTCTGGAGTCTCCCCAGGGGAGTCAGTCCTCGTCTCGAATGCGGGCATGCACTTGCGCTTTCCTCCAGAGCGGTAGCAGCAGTGTCACCCAGTCCGCCGCGTGGATCAAAGGATCTATGGTTTTCCCTCGAGTCTTTCCCACGAGGCTTTCCCACGAGGCTTTCCCACAGGGCTGTCCCACGTTCACACGTGGTGGGAGTCGATCCTCGGCTTGAACGTCAAGGCAGTGCAGGGAAAACAGGTTCCTCTGGAATAGACTGACACATCTGGGGGACTCTTGGAATGGTGTCACGACCCTGGAGTTCCTCTCGCCTTTCCTGTGGAGAGGGCCTCCTCTTGAGATGCGACGGGAACGCCGGGAATTCTTTCCCTACGAAACAGGGAAAGGATCCATCATCTCGAGCTAGGAGGCGGAAACGGGGCTCCTTTGGATGTGTGCGGGACCCCACGTGCTTCCTCTCGAGTGGAGACGGGTATGTCGGGGAACTTCTTGAGTTGCAGCAAGGGTGTGAAGGACCCTTTGGAAGTTCCAGTGGTTAGATGTGATTGGCCTCGAGAAGCCTCAGCGGAAATGGGCCTCATCTCGCCTGGAGGGCAAAACCTCCTGGATTTTCTCGAGTTGCGGCAGGTGCTCTCGACTTACGACGGGGACCTCAGGGACCCGCTCTGGTGGCCTCAGGAAAGGCCAGTCCCCATGCGAGTTCCTCAGGGGCCTCTCGGGATTCCTCTCCCGTCGATGCCGGGGCCTAAGACCTTGTGTGGAGTCGGGGCCGGAACCTGAGGATTCCTCTCCAGTGCTGACATGGATCTTGGGGTACGTCTGTAGTCTCCCCAGGGGAGTCAGTCCTCGTCTCGAATGCGGACATGCATTGCGCTTTCCTCCAGAGCGGTAGCAGCAGTGTCACGCAGTCCGCCGCGTGGATCAAAGGATCTATGGTTTTCCCTCGAGTCTTTCCCACGAGGCTTTCCCACGAGGCTTTCCCACAGGGCTGTCCCATGTGCACACGTGATGGGAGTCGATCCTCGGCTTGAACGTCAAGGCAGTGCAGGGAAAACAGGTTCCTCTGGAATGGACTGACACATCTGGGGGACTCTTGGAATGGTGGCACGACCCTGGAGTTCCTCTCGCCTTTCCTGTGGAGAGCGCCTCCTCTTGAGATGCGACGGGAACGCCGGGAATTCTTTCCCTACGAAACAGGGAAAGGATCCCTCATCTCGAGCTAGGAGGCGGAAACGGGGCTCCCCTGCATGTGTGCGGGACACCACGTGCTTCCTCTCGAGTGCAGACGGGTATGTCGGGGAACTTCTTGAGTTGCAGCAAGGGTGTGAAGGACCCTTTGGAAGTTCCAGTGGTTAGATGTGATTGGCCTCGAGAAGCCTCAGCAGAAATGGGCCTCATCTCGCCTGGAGAGCAAAACCTCCTGGATTATCTCGAGTTGCCGCAGGTGCTCTTGACTTACGACGGGGACCTCAGGGACGCGCTCTGGTGGCCTCAGGAAAGGCCAGTCCCCATGCGAGTTCCTCGGGGGCCTCTCGGGATTCCTCTCCCGTCGATGCCGGGGCCGAAGACCTTGTGTGGAGTCGTGGCCGGAACCTGAGGATTCCTCTCCAGTGCTGACATGGATCTTGGGGTACTTCTGGAGTCTCCCCAGGGGAGTCAGTCCTCGTCTCGAATGCGGGCATGCACTTGCGCTTTCCTCCAAAGCGGTAGCAGCAGTGTCACGCAGTCCGCCGCGTGGATCAAAGGATCTATGGTTTTCCCTCGAGTCTTTCCCACGAGGCTTTCCCACGAGGCTTTCCCACAGGGCTGTCCCACGTGCACACGTGGTGGGAGTCGATCCTCGGCTTGAACGTCAAGGCAGTGCAGGGAAAACAGGTTCCTCTGGAATGGACTGACACATCTGGGTGACTCTTGAAATGGTGGCACGACCCTGGAGTTCCTCTCGCCTTTCCTGTGGAGAGCGCCTCCTCTTGAGATGCGACGGGAACGCCGGGAATTCTTTCCCTACGAAACAGGGAAAGGATCCCTCATCTCGAGCTAGGAGGCGGAAACGGGGCTCCCCTGGAGGTGTGCGGGACCCACGTGCTTCCTCTCGAGTGCAGACGGGTGTGTCGGGGAACTTCTTGAGTTGCAGCAAGGGTGTGAAGGACCCTTTGGAAGGTCCAGTGGTTAGATGTGATTTGCCTCGAGAAGCCTCAGCGGAAATGGGCCTCATCTCGCCTGGAGGGCAAAACCTCCTGGATTTTCTCGAGTTGCGGCAGGTGCTCTCGACTTACGATGGGGACCTCAGGGACACGCTCTGGTGGCCTCAGGAAAGGCCAGTCCCCATGCGAGTTCCTCGGGGGCCTCTCGGGATTCCTCTCCCGTCGATGCCGGGGCCTAAGACCTTGTGTGGAGTCGGGGCCGGAACCTGAGGATTCCTCTCCAGTGCTGACATGGATCTTGGGGTACTTCTGGAGTCTCCCCAGGGGAGTCAGTCCTCGTCTCGAATGCGGGCATGCACTTGGGCTTTCCTCCAGAGCGGTAGCAATAGTGTCACGCAGTCCGCCGCGTGGATCAAAGGATCTATGGTTTTCCCTCGAGTCTTTCCCACGAGGCTTTCCCACGAGGCTTTCCCACAGGGCTGTCCCACGTGCACACGTGGTGGGAGTCGATCCTCGGCTTGCATGTCAAGGCAGTGCAGGGAAAACAGGTTCCTCTGGAATAGACTGACACATCTGGGGGACTCTTGGAATGGTGTCACGACCCTGGAGTTCCTCTCGCCTTTCCTGTGGAGAGGGCCTCCTCTTGAGATGCGACGGGAACGCCGGGAATTCTTTCCCTACGAAACAGGGAAAGGATCCATCATCTCGAGCTAGGAGGCGGAAACGGGGCTCCTTTGGATGTGTGCGGGACCCCACGTGCTTCCTCTCGAGTGGAGACGGGTATGTCGGGGAACTTCTTGAGTTGCAGCAAGGGTGTGAAGGACCCTTTGGAAGTTCCAGTGGTTAGATGTGATTGGCCTCGAGAAGCCTCAGCGGAAATGGGCCTCATCTCGCCTGGAGGGCAAAACCTCCTGGATTTTCTCGAGTTGCGGCAGGTGCTCTCGACTTACGACGGGGACCTCAGGGACCCGCTCTGGTGGCCTCAGGAAAGGCCAGTCCCCATGCGAGTTCCTCAGGGGCCTCTCGGGATTCCTCTCCCGTCGATGCCGGGGCCTAAGACCTTGTGTGGAGTCGGGGCCGGAACCTGAGGATTCCTCTCCAGTGCTGACATGGATCTTGGGGTACGTCTGTAGTCTCCCCAGGGGAGTCAGTCCTCGTCTCGAATGCGGACATGCATTGCGCTTTCCTCCAGAGCGGTAGCAGCAGTGTCACGCAGTCCGCCGCGTGGATCAAAGGATCTATGGTTTTCCCTCGAGTCTTTCCCACGAGGCTTTCCCACGAGGCTTTCCCACAGGGCTGTCCCATGTGCACACGTGATGGGAGTCGATCCTCGGCTTGAACGTCAAGGCAGTGCAGGGAAAACAGGTTCCTCTGGAATGGACTGACACATCTGGGGGACTCTTGGAATGGTGGCACGACCCTGGAGTTCCTCTCGCCTTTCCTGTGGAGAGCGCCTCCTCTTGAGATGCGACGGGAACGCCGGGAATTCTTTCCCTACGAAACAGGGAAAGGATCCCTCATCTCGAGCTAGGAGGCGGAAACGGGGCTCCCCTGCATGTGTGCGGGACACCACGTGCTTCCTCTCGAGTGCAGACGGGTATGTCGGGGAACTTCTTGAGTTGCAGCAAGGGTGTGAAGGACCCTTTGGAAGTTCCAGTGGTTAGATGTGATTGGCCTCGAGAAGCCTCAGCAGAAATGGGCCTCATCTCGCCTGGAGAGCAAAACCTCCTGGATTATCTCGAGTTGCGGCAGGTGCTCTTGACTTACGACGGGGACCTCAGGGACGCGCTCTGGTGGCCTCAGGAAAGGCCAGTCCCCATGCGAGTTCCTCGGGGGCCTCTCGGGATTCCTCTCCCGTCGATGCCGGGGCCGAAGACCTTGTGTGGAGTCGTGGCCGGAACCTGAGGATTCCTCTCCAGTGCTGACATGGATCTTGGGGTACTTCTGGAGTCTCCCCAGGGGAGTCAGTCCTCGTCTCGAATGCGGGCATGCACTTGCGCTTTCCTCCAAAGCGGTAGCAGCAGTGTCACGCAGTCCGCCGCGTGGATCAAAGGATCTATGGTTTTCCCTCGAGTCTTTCCCACGAGGCTTTCCCACGAGGCTTTCCCACAGGGCTGTCCCACGTGCACACGTGGTGGGAGTCGATCCTCGGCTTGAACGTCAAGGCAGTGCAGGGAAAACAGGTTCCTCTGGAATGGACTGACACATCTGGGTGACTCTTGAAATGGTGGCACGACCCTGGAGTTCCTCTCGCCTTTCCTGTGGAGAGCGCCTCCTCTTGAGATGCGACGGGAACGCCGGGAATTCTTTCCCTACGAAACAGGGAAAGGATCCCTTATCTCGAGCTAGGAGGCGGAAACGGGGCTCCCCTGGAGGTGTGCGGGACCCACGTGCTTCCTCTCGAGTGCAGACGGGTATGTCGGGGAACTTCTTGAGTTGCAGCAAGGGTGTGAAGGACCCTTTGGAAGGTCCAGTGGTTAGATGTGATTTGCCTCGAGAAGCCTCAGCGGAAATGGGCCTCATCTCGCCTGGAGGGCAAAACCTCCTGGATTTTCTCGAGTTGCGGCAGGTGCTCTCGACTTACGATGGGGACCTCAGGGACACGCTCTGGTGGCCTCAGGAAAGGCCAGTCCCCATGCGAGTTCCTCGGGGGCCTCTCGGGATTCCTCTCCCGTCGATGCCGGGGCCTAAGACCTTGTGTGGAGTCGGGGCCGGAACCTGAGGATTCCTCTCCAGTGCTGACATGGATCTTGGGGTACTTCTGGAGTCTCCCCAGGGGAGTCAGTCCTCGTCTCGAATGCGGGCATGCACTTGGGCTTTCCTCCAGAGCGGTAGCAATAGTGTCACGCAGTCCGCCGCGTGGATCAAAGGATCTATGGTTTTCCCTCGAGTCTTTCCCACGAGGCTTTCCCACGAGGCTTTCCCACAGGGCTGTCCCACGTGCACACGTGGTGGGAGTCGATCCTCGGCTTGCATGTCAAGGCAGTGCAGGGAAAACAGGTTCCTCTGGAATGGACTGACACATCTGGGGGACTCTTGGAATGGTGGCACGACCCTGGAGTTCCTCTCGACTTTCCTGTGGAGAGCGCCTCCTCTTGAGATGCGACGGGAACGCCGGGAATTCTTTCCCTACGAAACAGGGAAAGGATCCCTCATCTCGAGCTAGGAGGCGGAAACGGGGCTCCCCTTGATGTGTGCGGGACCCCACGTGCTTCCTCTCGAGAGGAGACGGGTATATCGGGGAACTTCTTGAGTTGCAGCAATGGTGTGAAGGACCCTTTGGAAGTTCCAATGGTTAGACGTGATTGGCCTCGAGAAGCCTCAGCGGAAATGGGCCTCATCTCGCCTGGAGGGCAAAACCTCCTGGATTTTCTCGAGTTGCGGCAGGTGCTCTCGACTTACGACGGGGACCTCAGGGACCCGCTCTGGTGGCCTCAGGAAAGGCCAGTCCCCATGCGAGTTCCTCGAGGGCCTCTCGGGATTCCTCTCCCGTCGATGCAGGGGCCTAAGACCTTGTGTGGAGTCGGGGCCGGAACCTGAGGATTCCTCTCCAGTGCTGACATGGATCTTGGGGTACGTCTGGAGTCTCCCCAGGGGAGTCAGTCCTCGTCTCGAATGCGGGCATGCACTTGCGCTTTCCTCCAGAGCGGTAGCAGCAGTGTCACGCAGTCCGCCGCATGGATCAAAGGATCTATGGTTTTCCCTCGAGTCTTTCCCATGAGGCTTTCCCACGAGGCTTTCCCACAGGGCTGTCCCACGTGCACACGTGGTGGGAGTCGATCCTCGGCTTGAACGTCAAGGCAGTTCAGGGAAAACAGGTTCCTCTGGAATGGACTGAAACATCTAGGGGACTCTTGGAATGGTGGCACGACCCTTCAGTTCCTCTCGCCTTTCCTGTGGAGAGCGCCTCCTCTTGAGATGCGACGGGAACGCCGGGAATTCTTTCCCTACGAAACAGGGAAAGGATCCCTCATCTCGAGCTAGGAGGCGGAAACGGGGCTCCCCTGGATGTGTGCGGGACACCACGTACTTCCTCTCGAGTGGAGACGGGTATGTCGGGGAACTTCTTGAGTTGCAGCAAGGGTGTGAAGGACCCTTTGGAAGTTCCAGTGGTTAGACGTGATTAGCCTCGAGAAGCCTCAGCGGAAATGGGCCTCATCTCGTCTGGAGGGCAAAACCTCCTGGATTTTCTCGAGTTGCGGCAGG
Source organism: Ovis canadensis (assembly GCF_042477335.2). NCBI lineage: Eukaryota > Metazoa > Chordata > Mammalia > Artiodactyla > Bovidae > Ovis > Ovis canadensis. The sequence goes on from NC_091254.1 coordinate 9,992,101, forward strand.
TGTTCTCGACTTACGACGGGGACCTCAGGGACCCGCTCTGGTGGCCTCAGGAAAGGCCAGTCCCCATGCGAGTTCCTCGGGGGCGTCTCAGGATTCCTCTCCCGTCGATGCTGGGGCCTAAGACCTTGTGTGGAGTCGGGGCCGGAACCTGAGGATTCCTCTCCAGTGCTGACATGGATCTTGGGGTACGTCTGGAGTCTCCCCAGGGGAGTCAGTCCTCGTCTCGAATGCGGGCATGCACTTGCGCTTTCCTCCAGAGCGGTAGCAGCAGTGTCACGCAGTCCGCCGCGTGGATTAAAGGATCTATGGTTTTCCCTCGAGTCTTTCCCACGAGGCTTTCCCACGAGGCTTTCCCACAGGGCTGTCCCACGTGCACACGTGGTGGGAGTCGATCCTCGGCTTGAACGGCAAGGCAGTGCAGGGAAAACAGGTTCCTCTGGAATGGACTGACACATCTGGGGGACTCTTGGAATGGTGTCACGACCCTGGAGTTCTTCTCGCCTTTCCTGTGGAGAGCGCCTCCTCTTGAGATGCGACGGGAACGCCGGGAATTCTTTCCCTACGAAACAGGGAAAGGATCCCTCATCTCGAGCTAGGAGGCGGAAACGGGGCTCCCCTGGATGTGTGCGGGACCCCACGTGCTTCCTCTCGAGTGGAGACGGGTATGTCGGGGAACTTCTGACTTGCAGCAATGGTGTGAAGGACCCTTTGGAAGTTCCAGTGGTTAGATGTGATTGGCCTCGAGAAGCCTCAGCGGAAATGGGCCTCATCTTGCCTGGAGGGCAAAACCTCCTGGATTTTTTCGAGTTGCGGCAGGTGCTCTCGACTTACGACGGGGACCTCAGGGACCCGCTCTGGTGGCCTCAGGAAAGGCCAGTCCCCTTGCGAGTTCCTCGGGGGCGTCTCGGGATTTCTCTCCCGTTGATGCCGGGGCCTAAGACCTTGTGTGGAGTCGGGGCCTGAACCTGAGGATTCCTCTCCAGTGCTGACATGGATCTTGGGGTACGTCTGGAGTCTCCCCAGGGGAGTCAGTCCTCGTCTCGAATGCGGGCATGCACTTGCGCTTTCCTCCAGAGCGGTAGCAGCAGTGTCACGCAGTCCGCCGCGTGGATCAAAGGATCTATGGTTTTCCCTCGAGTCTTTCCCACGAGGCTTTCCCACGAGGCTTTCCCACAGGGCTGTCCCACGTGCACACGTGGTGGGAGTCGATCCTCGGCTTGAACGTCAAGGCAGTTCAGGGAAAACAGGTTCCTCTGGAATGGACTGACACATCTAGGGGACTCTTGGAATGGTGGCACGACCCTTCAGTTCCTCTCGCCTTTCCTGTGGAGAGCGCCTCCTCTTGAGATGCGACAGGAACGCCGGGAATTCTTTCCCTACGAAACAGGGAAAGGATCCATCATCTCGAGCTAGGAGGCGGAAACGGGGCTCCCCTGGATGTGTGCGGGACCCCACGTGCTTCCTCTCGAGTGGAGACGGGTATGTCGGGGAACTTCTTGAGTTGCAGCAAGGGTGTGAAGGACCCTTTGGAAGTTCCAGTGGTTAGACGTGATTAGCCTCGAGAAGCCTCAGCGGAAATGGGCCTCATCTCGCCTGGAGGGCAAAACCTCCTGGATTTTCTCGAGTTGCGGCAGGTGCTCTCGACTTACGACGGGGACCTCAGGGACCCGCTCTGGTGGCCTCAGGAAAGGCCAGTCTCCATGCGAGTTCCTCGGGGGCGTCTCGGGATTCCTCTCCCGTCGATGCCGGGGCCTAAGACCTTGTGTGGAGTCGGGGCCGGAACCTGAGGATTCCTCTCCAGTGCTGACATGGATCTTGGGGTACGTCTGGAGTCTCCCCAGGGGAGTCAGTCCTCATCTCGAATGCGGGCATGCACTTGCGCTTTCCTCCCGAGCAGTAGCAGCAGTGTCACGCAGTCCGCCGCGTGGATCAAAGGATCTATGTTTTTCCCTCGAGTCTTTCCCACGAGGCTTTCCCACGAGGCTTTCCCACAGGGCTGTCCCACGTGCACACGTGGTGGGAGTCGATCCTCGGCTTGCACGTCAAGGCAGTGCAGGGAAAACAGGTTCCTCGGGAATGGACTGACACATCTGGGGGACTCTTAGAATGCTGTCACGACCCTGGAGTTCCTCTCGTCTTTCCTGTGGAGAGCGCCTCCTCTTGAGATGCGACGGGAACGCCGGGAATTCTTTCCCTACGAAAAAGGGAAGGATCCCTCATCTCGAGCTAGGTGGCGGAAACGGGGCTCCCCTGGATGTGTGAGGGATCCCACGTGCTTCCTCTCGAGTGGAGACGGGTATGTCGGGGAACTTCTTGAGTTGCAGCAATGGTGTGAAGGACCCTTTGGAAGTTCCAGTGGTTAGATATGATTGGCCTCGAGAAGCCTCAGCAGAAATGGGCCTCATCTCGCCTGGAGGGCAAAACCTCCTGGATTTTCTCGAGTTGCGGCAGGTGCTCTCGACTTACGACGGGGACCTCAGGGACCCGCTCTGGTGGCCTCAGGAAAGGCCAGTCCCCATGCGAGTTCCTCGGGGGCGTCTCGGGATTCCTCTACCGTCGATGCCGGGGCCTAAGACCTTGTGTGGAGTCGGGGCCGGAACCTCAGGATTCCTCTCCAGTGCTGACATGGATCTTGGGGTACTTCTGGAGTCTCCCCAGGGGAGTCAGTCTTCGTCTCGTTTGCGGGCATGCATTGCGCTTTCCTCCAGAGCGGTAGCAGCAGTGTCACGCATTCCCCGCGTGGATCAAAGGATCTATGGTTTTCCCTCGAGTCTTTCCCACGAGGCTTTCCCACGAGGCTTTCCCACAGGGCTGTCCCACGTGCACACGTGGTGGGAGTCGATCCTCGGCTTGAACGTCAAGTGCAGGGAAAACAGGTTCCTCTGGAATGGACTGACACATCTGGGGGACTCTTGGAATGGTGGCACGACCCTGGAGTTCCTCTCGCCTTTCCTGTGGAGAGCGCCTCCTCTTGAGATGCGACGGGAACGCCGGGAATTCTTTCCCTACGAAACAGGGAAAGGATCCCTCATCTCGAGCTAGGAGGCGGAAACGGGGCTCCCCTGGATGTGTGCGGGACCCACGTGCTTCCTCTCGAGTGGAGACGGGTATGTCGGGGAACTTCTTGAGTTGCAGCAAGGGTGTGAAGGACCCTTTGGAAGTTCCAGTGGTTAGATGTGATTGGCCTCGAGAAGCCTCAGCGGAAATGGGCCTCATCTCGCCTGGAGGGCAAAACCTCCTGGATTTTCTCGAGTTGCGGCAGGTGCTCTCGACTTACGACGGGGACCTCAGGGAACCGCTGTGGTGGCCTCAGGAAAGGCCATTCCCCATGCGAGTTCCTCGGGGGTGTCTCGGGATTCCTCTCCCGTCGATGCCGGGGCCTAAGACCTTGTGTGGAGTCGGGGCCGGAACCTCAGGATTCCTCTCCAGTGCTGACATGGATCTTGGGGTACTTCTGGAGTCTCCCCAGGGGAGTCAGTCTTCGTCTCGTTTGCGGGCATGCATTGCGCTTTCCTCCAGAGCGGTAGCAGCAGTGTCACGCAGTCCGCCGCGTGGATCAAAGGATCTATGGTTTTCCCTCGAGTCTTTCCCACGAGGCTTTCCCACGAGGCTTTCCCACAGGGCTGTCCCACGTGCACACGTGGTGGGAGTCGATCCTCGGCTTGCACGTCAAGGCAGTGCAGGGAAAACAGGTTCCTCGGGAATGGACTGACACATCTGGGGGACTCTTAGAATGCTGTCACGACCCTGGAGTTCCTCTCGTCTTTCCTGTGGAGAGCGCCTCCTCTTGAGATGCGACGGGAACGCCGGGAATTCTTTCCCTACGAAAAAGGGAAGGATCCCTCATCTCGAGCTAGGAGGCGGAAACGGGGCTCCCCTGGATGTGTGAGGGATCCCACGTGCTTCCTCTCGAGTGGAGACGGGTATGTCGGGGAACTTCTTGAGTTGCAGCAATGGTGTGAAGGACCCTTTGGAAGTTCCAGTGGTTAGATATGATTGGCCTCGAGAAGCCTCAGCAGAAATGGGCCTCATCTCGCCTGGAGGGCAAAACCTCCTGGATTTTCTCGAGTTGCGGCAGGTGCTCTCGACTTACGACGGGGACCTCAGGGACCCGCTCTGGTGGCCTCAGGAAAGGCCAGTCCCCATGCGAGTTCCTCGGGGGCGTCTCGGGATTCCTCTCCCGTCGATGCCGGGGCCTAAGACCTTGTGTGGAGTCGGGGCCGGAACCTCAGGATTCCTCTCCAGTGCTGACATGGATCTTGGGGTACTTCTGGAGTCTCCCCAGGGGAGTCAGTCTTCGTCTCGTTTGCGGGCATGCATTGCGCTTTCCTCCAGAGCGGTAGCAGCAGTGTCACGCATTCCCCGCGTGGATAAAAGGATTTATGGTTTTCCCTAGAGTCTTTCCCACGAGGCTTTCCCACGAGGCTTTCCCACAGGGCTGTCCCACGTGCACACGTGGTGGGAGTCGATCCTCGGCTTGAACGTCAAGTGCAGGGAAAACAGGTTCCTCTGGAATGGACTGACACATCTGGGGGACTCTTGGAATGGTGGCACGACCCTGGAGTTCCTCTCGCCTTTCCTGTGGAGAGCGCCTCCTCTTGAGATGCGACGGGAACGCCGGGAATTCTTTCCCTACGAAACAGGGAAAGGATCCCTCATCTCGAGCTAGGAGGCGGAAACGGGGCTCCCCTGGATGTTTGCGGGACACCACGTGCTTCCTCTCGAGTGGAGACGGGTGTGTCGGGGAACTTCTTGAGTTGCAGCAAGGGTGTGAAGGACCCTTTGGAAGTTCCAGTGGTTAGACGTGATTAGCCTCGAGAAAACCCAGCGGAAATGGGCCTCATCTCGCCTGGAGGGCAAAACCTCCTGGATTTTCTCGAGTTGCGGCAGGTGCTCTCGACTTACGACGGGGACCTCAGGGACCCGCTCTGGTGGCCTCAGGAAAGGCCAGTCCCCATGCGAGTTCCTCGGGGGCCTCTCGGGATTCCTCTCCCGTCGATGCCGGGGCCTAAGACCTTGCGTGGAGTCGGGGCCGGAACCTGAGGATTCCTCTCCAGTGCTGACATGGATCTTGGGGTACTTCTGGAGTCTCCCCAGGGGAGTCAGTCCTCGTCTCGAATGCGGGCATGCACTTGCGCTTTCCTCCAGAGCGGTAGCAGCAGTGTCACGCAGTCCGCCGCATGGATCAAAGGATCTATGGTTTTCCCTCGAGTCTTTCCCACGAGGCTTTCCCACGAGGCTTTCCCACAGGGCTGTCCCACGTGCACACGTGGTGGGAGTTGATCCTCGGCTTGAACGTCAAGGCAGTGCAGGGAAAACAGGTTCCTTTGGAATGGACTGACACATCTGGGGGACTCTTGGAATGGTGTCACGACCCTGGAGTTCCTCTCGCCTTTCCTGTGGAGAGCACCTCCTCTTGAGATGCGACAGGAACGCCGGGAATTCTTTCCCTACGAAACAGGGAAAGGATCCCTCATCTCGAGCTAGGAGGCGGAAACGGGGCTCCTTTGGATGTGTGCGGGACCCCACGTGCTTCCTCTCGAGTGGAGACGGGTATGTCGGGGAACTTCTTGAGTTGCAGCAAGGGTGTGAAGGACCCTTTGGAAGTTCCAGTGGTTAGATGTGATTGGCCTCGAGAAGCCTCAGCGGAAATGGGCCTCATCTCCCCTGGAGGGCAAAACCTCCTGGATTTTCTCGAGTTGCGGCAGGTGCTATCGACTTACGACGGGAACCTCAGGGACCCGCTCTGGTGGCCTCAGGAAAGGCCAGTTCCCATGCGAGTTCCTCAGGGGCCTCTCGGGATTCCTCTCCCGTCGATGCCGGGGCCTAAGACCTTGTGTGGAGTCGGGGCCGGAACCTGAGGATTCCTCTCCAGTGCTGACATGGATCTTGGGGTACGTCTGTAGTCTCCCCAGGGGAGTCAGTCCTCGTCTCGAATGCGGGCATGCATTGCGCTTTCCTCCAGATCGGTAGCAGCAGTGTCACGCAGTTCGCCGCGTGGATCAAAGGATCTATGGTTTTCCCTCGAGTCTTTCCCACGAGGCTTTCCCACGAGGCTTCCCCACAGGGCTGTCCCACGTGCACACGTGGTGGGAGTCGATCCTCGGCTTGAACGTCAAGGCAGTGCAGGGAAAACAGGTTCCTCTGGAATGGACTGACACATCTGGGGATTCTTGGAATGGTGTCACGACCCTGGAGTTCCTCTCGCCTTTCCTGTGGAGAGCGCCTCCTCTTGAGATGCGACGGGAACGCCGGGAATTCTTTCCCTACGAAACAGGGAAAGGATCCCTCATCTCGAGCTAGGAGGCGGAAACGGGGCTCCCCTGGATGTGTGCGGGACCCCACGTGCTTCCTCTCGAGTGGAGACGGGTATGTCGGGGAACTTCTTGAGTTGCAGCAAGGGTGTGAAGGACCCTTTGGAAGTTCCAGTGGTTAGATGTGATTGGCCTCGAGAAGCCTCAGCAGAAATGGGCCTCATCTCGCCTGGAGGGCAAAACCTCCTGGATTTTCTCGAGTTGCGGCAGGTGCTCTCGACTTACGACGGGGACCTCAGGGACCCGCTCTGGTGGCCTCAGGAAAGGACAGTCCCCATGCGAGTTCCTCGGGGGCGTCTCGGGATTTCTCTCCCGTTGATGCCGGGGCCTAAGACCTTGTGTGGAATCGGGGCCGGAACCTGAGGATTCCTCTCCAGTGCTGACATGGATCTTGGGGTACTTCTGGAGTCTCCCCAGGGGAGTCAGTCCTCGTCTCGAATGCGGGCATGCACTTGCAGTTTCCTCCAGAGCGGTAGCAGCAGTGTCACGCAGTCCGCCGCGTGGATCAAAGGATCTATGGTTTTCCCTCGAGTCTTTCCCACGAGGCTTTCCCACGAGGCTTTCCCACAGGGCTGTCCCACGTGCACACGTGGTGGGAGTCGATCCTCGGCTTGAACGTCAAGGCAGTGCAGGGAAAACAGGTTCCTTTGGAATGGACTGACACATCTGGGGGACTCTTGGAATGGTGTCACGACCCTGGAGTTCCTCTCGCCTTTCCTGTGGAGAGCACCTCCTCTTGAGATGCGACAGGAACGCCGGGAATTCTTTCCCTACGAAACAGGGAAAGGATCCCTCATCTCGAGCTAGGAGGCGGAAACGGGGCTCCTTTGGATGTGTGCGGGACCCCACGTGCTTCCTCTCGAGTGGAGACGGGTATGTCGGGGAACTTCTTGAGTTGCAGCAAGGGTGTGAAGGACCCTTTGGAAGTTCCAGTGGTTAGATGTGATTGGCCTCGAGAAGCCTCAGCGGAAATGGGCCTCATCTCCCCTGGAGGGCAAAACCTCCTGGATTTTCTCGAGTTGCGGCAGGTGCTATCGACTTACGACGGGGACCTCAGGGACCCGCTCTGGTGGCCTCAGGAAAGGCCAGTTCCCATGCGAGTTCCTCAGGGGCCTCTCGGGATTCCTCTCCCGTCGATGCCGGGGCCTAAGACCTTGTGTGGAGTCGGGGCCGGAATCTGAGGATTCCTCTCCAGTGCTGACATGGATCTTGGGGTACGTCTGTAGTCTCCCCAGGGGAGTCAGTCCTCGTCTCGAATGCGGGCATGCATTGCGCTTTCCTCCAGATCGGTAGCAGCAGTGTCACGCAGTTCGCCGCGTGGATCAAAGGATCTATGGTTTTCCCTCGAGTCTTTCCCACGAGGCTTTCCCACGAGGCTTCCCCACAGGGCTGTCCCACGTGCACACGTGGTGGGAGTCGATCCTCGGCTTGAACGTCAAGGCAGTGCAGGGAAAACAGGTTCCTCTGGAATGGACTGACACATCTGGGGGATTCTTGGAATGGTGTCACGACCCTGGAGTTCCTCTCGCCTTTCCTGTGGAGAGCGCCTCCTCTTGAGATGCGACGGGAACGCCGGGAATTCTTTCCCTACGAAACAGGGAAAGGATCCCTCATCTCGAGCTAGGAGGCGGAAACGGGGCTCCCCTGGATGTGTGCGGGACCCCACGTGCTTCCTCTCGAGTGGAGACGGGTATGTCGGGGAACTTCTTGAGTTGCAGCAAGGGTGTGAAGGACCCTTTGGAAGTTCCAGTGGTTAGATGTGATTGGCCTCGAGAAGCCTCAGCGGAAATGGGCCTCATCTTGCCTGGAGGGCAAAACCTCCTGGATTTTCTCGAGTTGCGGCAGGTGCTCTCGACTTACGACGGGGACCTCAGGGACCCGCTCTGGTGGCCTCAGGAAAGGCCAGTCCCCTTGCGAGTTCCTCGGGGGCGTCTCGGGATTTCTCTCCCGTTGATGCCGGGGCCTAAGACCTTGTGTGGAGTCGGGGCCTGAACCTGAGGATTCCTCTCCAGTGCTGACATGGATCTTGGGGTACGTCTGGAGTCTCCCCAGGGGAGTCAGTCCTCGTCTCGAATGCGGGCATGCACTTGCGCTTTCCTCCAGAGCGGTAGCAGCAGTGTCACGCAGTCCGCCGCGTGGATCAAAGGATCTATGGTTTTCCCTCGAGTCTTTCCCACGAGGCTTTCCCACGAGGCTTTCCCACAGGGCTGTCCCACGTGCACACGTGGTGGGAGTCGATCCTCGGCTTGAACGTCAAGGCAGTTCAGGGAAAACAAGTTCCTCTGGAATGGACTGACACATCTAGGGGACTCTTGGAATGGTGGCACGACCCTTCAGTTCCTCTCGCCTTTCCTGTGGAGAGCGCCTCCTCTTGAGATGCGACGGGAACGCCGGGAATTCTTTCCCTACGAAACAGGGAAAGGATCCATCATCTCGAGCTAGGAGGCGGAAACGGGGCTCCCCTGGATGTGTGCGGGACACCACGTGCTTCCTCTCGAGTGCAGACGGGTATGTCGGGGAACTTCTTGAGTTGCAGCAAGGGTGTGAAGGACCCTTTGGAAGTTCCAGTGGTTAGACGTGATTAGCCTCGAGAAGCCTCAGCGGAAATGGGCCTCATCTCGCCTGGAGGGCAAAACCTCCTGGATTTTCTCGAGTTGCGGCAGGTGCTCTCGACTTACGACGGGGACCTCAGGGACCCGCTCTGGTGGCCTCAGGAAAGGCCAGTCCCCATGCGAGTTCCTCGGGGGCGCTCGGGATTCCTCTCCCGTCGATGCCGGGGCCTAAGACCTTGTGTGGAGTCGGGGCCGGAACCTGAGGATTCCTCTCCAGTGCTGACATGGATCTTGGGGTACGTCTGGAGTCTCCCCAGGGGAGTCAGTCCTCATCTCGAATGCGGGCATGCACTTGCGCTTTCCTCCCGAGCAGTAGCAGCAGTGTCACGCAGTCCGCCGCGTGGATCAAAGGATCTATGTTTTTCCCTCGAGTCTTTCCCACGAGGCTTTCCCACGAGGTTTTCCCACAGGGCTGTCCCAAGTGCACACGTGGTGGGAGTCGATCCTCGGCTTGCACGTCAAGGCAGTGCAGGGAAAACAGGTTCCTCGGGAATGGACTGACACATCTGGGGGACTCTTAGAATGCTGTCACGACCCTGGAGTTCCTCTCGTCTTTCCTGTGGAGAGCGCCTCCTCTTGAGATGCGACGGGAACGCCGGGAATTCTTTCCCTACGAAAAAGGGAAGGATCCCTCATCTCGAGCTAGGAGGCGGAAACGGGGCTCCCCTGGATGTGTGAGGGATCCCACGTGCTTCCTCTCGAGTGGAGACGGGTATGTCGGGGAACTTCTTGAGTTGCAGCAATGGTGTGAAGGACCCTTTGGAAGTTCCAGTGGTTAGATATGATTGGCCTCGAGAAGCCTCAGCAGAAATGGGCCTCATCTCGCCTGGAGGGCAAAACCTCCTGGATTTTCTCGAGTTGTGGCAGGTGCTCTCGACTTACGACGGGGACCTCAGGGACCCGCTCTGGTGGCCTAAGGAAAGGCCAGTCCCCATGCGAGTTCCTCGGGGGCATCTCGGGATTCCTCTCCCGTCGATGCCGGGGCCTAAGACCTTGTGTGGAGTCGGGGCCGGAACCTCAGGATTCCTCTCCAGTGCTGACATGGATCTTGGGGTACTTCTGGAGTCTCCCCAGGGGAGTCAGTCTTCGTCTCGTTTGCGGGCATGCATTGCGCTTTCCTCCAGAGCGGTAGCAGCAGTGTCACGCATTCCCCGCGTGGATCAAAGGATCTATGGTTTTCCCTCGAGTCTTTCCCACGAGGCTTTCCCACGAGGCTTTCCCACAGGGCTGTCCCACGTGCACACGTGGTGGGAGTCGATCCTCGGCTTGAACGTCAAGTGCAGGGAAAACAGGTTCCTCTGGAATGGACTGACACATCTGGGGGACTCTTGGAATGGTGGCACGACCCTGGAGTTCCTCTCGCCTTTCCTGTGGAGAGCGCCTCCTCTTGAGATGCGACGGGAACGCCGGGAATTCTTTCCCTACGAAACAGGGAAAGGATCCCTCATCTCGAGCTAGGAGGCGGAAACGGGGCTCCCCTGGATGTGTGCGGGACCCACGTGCTTCCTCTCGAGTGGAGACGGGTATGTCGGGGAACTTCTTGAGTTGCAGCAAGGGTGTGAAGGACCCTTTGGAAGTTCCAGTGGTTAGATGTGATTGGCCTGGAGAAGCCTCAGCGGAAATGGGCCTCATCTCGCCTGGAGGGCAAAACCTCCTGGATTTTCTCGAGTTGCGGCAGGTGCTCTCGACTTACGACGGGGACCTCAGGGAACCGCTGTGGTGGCCTCAGGAAAGGCCATTCCCCATGCGAGTTCCTCGGGGGTGTCTCGGGATTCCTCTCCCGTCGATGCCGGGGCCTAAGACCTTGTGTGGAGTCGGGGCCGGAACCTCAGGATTCCTCTCCAGTGCTGACATGGATCTTGGGGTACTTCTGGAGTCTCCCCAGGGGAGTCAGTCTTCGTCTCGTTTGCGGGCATGCATTGCGCTTTCCTCCAGAGCGGTAGCAGCAGTGTCACGCAGTCCGCCGCGTGGATCAAAGGATCTATGGTTTTCCCTCGAGTCTTTCCCACGAGGCTTTCCCACGAGGCTTTCCCACAGGGCTGTCCCACGTGCACACGTGGTGGGAGTCGATCCTCGGCTTGCACGTCAAGGCAGTGCAGGGAAAACAGGTTCCTCGGGAATGGACTGACACATCTGGGGGACTCTTAGAATGCTGTCACGACCCTGGAGTTCCTCTCGTCTTTCCTGTGGAGAGCGCCTCCTCTTGAGATGCGACGGGAACGCCGGGAATTCTTTCCCTACGAAAAAGGGAAGGATCCCTCATCTCGAGCTAGGAGGCGGAAACGGGGCTCCCCTGGATGTGTGAGGGATCCCACGTGCTTCCTCTCGAGTGGAGACGGGTATGTCGGGGAACTTCTTGAGTTGCAGCAATGGTGTGAAGGACCCTTTGGAAGTTCCAGTGGTTAGATATGATTGGCCTCGAGAAGCCTCAGCAGAAATGGGCCTCATCTCGCCTGGAGGGCAAAACCTCCTGGATTTTCTCGAGTTGCGGCAGGTGCTCTCGACTTACGACGGGGACCTCAGGGACCCGCTCTGGTGGCCTCAGGAAAGGCCCGTCCCCATGCGAGTTCCTCGGGGGCGTCTCGGGATTCCTCTCCCGTCGATGCCGGGGCCTAAGACCTTGTGTGGAGTCGGGGCCGGAACCTCAGGATTCCTCTCCAGTGCTGACATGGATCTTGGGGTACTTCTGGAGTCTCCCCAGGGGAGTCAGTCTTCGTCTCGTTTGCGGGCATGCATTGCGCTTTCCTCCAGAGCGGTAGCAGCAGTGTCACGCATTCCCCGCGTGGATCAAAGGATCTATGGTTTTCCCTCGAGTCTTTCCCACGAGGCTTTCCCACGAGGCTTTCCCACAGGGCTGTCCCACGTGCACACGTGGTGGGAGTCGATCCTCGGCTTGAACGTCAAGTGCAGGGAAAACAGGTTCCTCTGGAATGGACTGACACATCTGGGGGACTCTTGGAATGGTGGCACGACCCTGGAGTTCCTCTCGCCTTTCCTGTGGAGAGCGCCTCCTCTTGAGATGCGACGGGAACGCCGGGAATTCTTTCCCTACGAAACAGGGAAAGGATCCCTCATCTCGAGCTAGGAGGCGGAAACGGGGCTCCCCTGGATGTTTGCGGGACACCACGTGCTTCCTCTCGAGTGGAGACGGGTGTGTCGGGGAACTTCTTGAGTTGCAGCAAGGGTGTGAAGGACCCTTTGGAAGTTCCAGTGGTTAGACATGATTAGCCTCGAGAAGCCCCAGCGGAAATGGGCCTCATCTCGCCTGGAGGGCAAAACCTCCTGGATTTTCTCGAGTTGCGGCAGGTGCTCTCGACTTACGACGGGGACCTCAGGGACCCGCTCTGGTGGCCTCAGGAAAGGCCAGTCCCCATGCGAGTTCCTCGGGGGCCTCTCGGGATTCCTCTCCCGTCGATGCCGGGGCCTAAGACCTTGTGTGGAGTCGGGGCCGGAACCTGAGGATTCCTCTCCAGTGCTGACATGGATCTTGGGGTACGTCTGGAGTCTCCCCAGGGGAGTCAGTCCTCGTCTCGAATGCGGGCATGCACTTGCGCTTTCCTCCAGAGCGGTAGCAGCAGTGTCACGCAGTCCGCCGCGTGGATCAAAGGATCTATGGTTTTCCCTCGAGTCTTTCCCACGAGGCTTTCCCACGAGGCTTTCCCACAGGGCTGTCCCACGTGCACACGTGGTGGGAGTCGATCCTCGACTTGCATGTCAAGGCAGTGCAGGGAAAACAGGTTCCTCTGGAATGGACTGACACATCTGGGGGACTCTTGGAATGGTGTCACGACCCTGGAGTTCCTCTCGCCTTTCCTGTGGAGAGCGCCTCCTCTTGAGATGCGACTGGAAGGTCGGGAATTCTTTCCCTACGAAAAAGGGAAGGATCCCTCATCTCGAGCTAGGAGGCGGAAACGGGGCTCCCCTGGATGTGTGAGGGACCCCACGTGCTTCCTCTCGAGTGGAGACGGGTATGTCGGGGAACTTCTTGAGTTGCAGCAATGGTGTGAAGGACCCTTTGGAAGTTCCAGTGGTTAGATGTGATTGGCCTCCAGAAGCCTCAGCAGAAATGGGCCTCATCTCGCCTGGAGGGCAAAACCTCCTGGATTTTCTCGAGTTGCGGCAGGTGCTCTCGACTTACGACGGGGACCTCAGGGACCCGCTCTGGTGGCCTCAGGAAAGGCCAGTCCCCATGCGAGTTCCTTTGGGGATTCCTCTCCCGTCGATGCCGGGGCCTAAGACCTTGTGTGAAGTCGGGGCCGGAACCTGAGGATACCTCTCCAGTGCTCACATGGTTCTTGGGGTACTTCTGGAGTCTCCCCAGGGGAGTCAGTCCTCGTCTCGAATGCGGGCATGCACTTGCGCTTTCCTCCAGAGCGGTAGCAGCAGTGTCACGCAGTCCGCCGCGTGGATCAAAGGATCTATGGTTTTCCCTCGAGTCTTTCCCACGAGGCTTTCCCACGAGGCTTTCCCACAGGGCTGTCCCACGTGCACACGTGGTGCGAGTCGAACCTCGGCTTGAACGTCAAGGCAGTGCAGGGAAAACAGGTTCCTCTGGAATGGACTGACACATCTGGGGGACTCTTGGAATGGTGTCACGACCCTGGAGTTCCTCTCGCCTTTCCTGTGGAGAGCGCCTCCTCTTGAGATGCGACGGGAACGCCGGGAATTCTTTCCCTACGAAACAGGGAAAGGATCCCTCATCTCGAGCTAGGAGGCGGAAACGGGGCTCCCCTGGATGTGTGCGGGACACCACGTGCTTCCTCTCGAGTGCAGACGGGTATGTCGGGGAACTTCTTGAGTTACAGCAAGGGTGTGAAGGACCCTTTGGAAGTTCCAGTGGTTTGATGTGATTGGCCTCGAGAAGCCTCAGCGGAAATGGGCCTCATCTCGCCTGGAGGGCAAAACCTCCTGGATTTTCTCGAGTTGCGGCAGGTGCTCTCGACTTACGATGGGGACCTCATGGAACCGCTCTGGTGGCCTCAGGAAAGGCCAGTCCCCATGCGAGTTCCTCGGGGGCCTCTCGGGATTCCTCTCCCGTCGATGCAGGGGCCTAAGACCTTGTGTGGAGTCGGGGCCGGAACCTGAGGATTCCTCTCCAGGGCTGACATGGATCTTGGGGTACTTCTGGAGTCTCCCCAGGGGAGTCAGTCCTCGTCTCGAATGCGGGCATGCATTGCGCTTTCCTCCAGAGCGGTAGCAGCAGTGTCACACAGTCCGCTGCGTGGATCAAAGGATCTATGGTTTTCCCTCGAGTCTTTCCCACGAGGTTTTCAAACGAGGCTTTCCCACAGGGCTGTCCCACGTGCACACGTAGTGGGAGTCGATCCTCGGCTTGAACGTCAAGGCAGTGCAGGGAAAACAGGTTCCTCTGGAATGGACTGACTCATCTTTGGGACTCTTGGAATGGTGGCATGACCCTGGAGTTCCTCTCGCCTTTCCTGTGGAGAGCGCCTCCTCTTGAGATGGGGCGCGAACGCCGGGAATTCTTTCCCTACGAATCAGGGAAAGGATCCCTCATCTCGAGCTAGGAGGCGGAAACGGGGCTCCCCTGGATGTGTGCGGGACACCACGTGCTTCCTCTCGAGTGCAGACGGGTATGTCGGGGAACTTCTTGAGTTGCAGCAATGGTGTGAAGGACCCTTTGGAAGTTCCAGTGGTTAGATGTGATTGGCATCGAGAAGCCTCAGCGGAAATGGGCCTCATCTCGCCTGGAGGGCAAAACTTCCTGGATTTTCTCGAGTTGCGGCAGGTGCTCTCGACTTACGACGGGGACCTCAGGGACCCGCTCTGGTGGCCTCAGGAAAGGCCAGTCCCCATGCGAGTTTCTCGGGGGCCTCTCGGGATTCCTCTCCCGTCGATGCCGGGGCCTAAGACCTTGTGTGGAGTCGGGGCCGGAACCTGAGGATTCCTCTCCAGTGCTGACATGGATCTTGGGGTACTTCTGGAGTCTCCCCAGGGGAGTCAGTCCTCGTCTCGAATGCGGGCATGCACTTGCGCTTTCCTCCAGAGCGGTAGCAGCAGTGTCACGCAGTCCGCCGCGTGTATCAAAGGATCTATGGTTTTCCCTCGAGTCTTTCCCACGAGGCTTTCCCACGAGGCTTTCCCACAGGGCTGTCCCACGTGCACACGTGGTGGGAGTCGATCCTCGGCTTGCACGTCAAGGCAGTGCAGGGAAAACAGGTTCCTCGGGAATGGACTGACACATCTGGGGGACTCTTAGAATGCTGTCACGACCCTGGAGTTCCTCTCGTCTTTCCTGTGGAGAGCGCCTCCTCTTGAGATGCGACGGGAACGCCGGGAATTCTTTCCCTACCAAAAAGGGAAGGATCCCTCATCTCGAGCTAGGAGGCGGAAACGGGGCTCCCCTGGATGTGTGAGGGATCCCACGTGCTTCCTCTCGAGTGGAGACGGGTATGTCGGGGAACTTCTTGAGTTGCAGCAATGGTGTGAAGGACCCTTTGGAAGTTCCAGTGGTTAAATATGATTGGCCTCGAGAAGCCTCAGCAGAAATGGGCCTCATCTCGCCTGGAGGGCAAAACCTCCTGGATTTTCTCGAGTTGCGGCAGGTGCTCTCGACTTACGACGGGGACCTCAGGGACCCGCTCTGGTGGCCTCAGGAAAGGCCAGGCCCCATGCGAGTTCCTCGGGGGCCTCTCGGGATTCCTCTCCCGTCGATGCCGGGGCCTAAGACCTTGTGTGGAGACGGGGCCGGAATCTGAGGATTCCTCTCCAGTGCTGACATGGCTCTTGGGGTACGTCTGGAGTCTCCGCAGGGGAGTCAGTCCTCGTCTCGAATGCGGGCATGCACTTGCGCTTTCCTCCAGAGCGGTAGCAGCAGTGTCACGCAGTCCGCCGCGTGGATCAAAGGATCTATGGTTTTCCCTCGAGTCTTTCCCACGAGGCTTTCCCACGAGGCTTTCCCACAGGGCTGTCCCACGTGCACACGTGGTGGGAGTCGATCCTCGGCTTGAACGTCAAGGCAGTGCAGGGAAAACAGGTTCCTCTGGAATGGACTGACACATCTGGGGGACTCTTGGAATGGTGGCACGACCCTGGAGTTCCTCTCGCCTTTCCTGTGGAGAGCGCCTCCTCTTGAGATGCGACGGGAACGCCGGGAATTCTTTCCCTACGAAACAGGGAAAGGATCCCTCATCTCGAGCTAGGAGGCGGAAACGGGGCTCCCCTGGATGTGTGCGGGACCCACGTGCTTCCTCTCGAGTGGAGACGGGTATGTCGGGGAACTTCTTGAGTTGCAGCAAGGGTGTGAAGGACCCTTTGGAAGTTCCAGTGGTTAGATGTGATTGGCCTCGAGAAGCCTCAGCGGAAATGGGCCTCATCTCGCCTGGAGGGCAAAACCTCCTGGATTTTCTCGAGTTGCGGCAGGTGCTTTCGACTTACGACGGGGACCTCAGGGAACCGCTCTGGTGGCCTCAGGAAAGGCCATTCCCCATGCGAGTTCCTCGGGGGCGTCTCGGGATTCCTCTCCCGTCGATACCGGGGCCTAAGACCTTGTGTGGAGTCGGGGCCGGAACCTCAGGATTCCTCTCCAGTGCTGACATGGATCTTGGGGTACTTCTGGAGTCTCCCCAGGGGAGTCAGTCCTCGTCTCGAATGCGGGCATGCACTTGCGCTTTCCTCCAGAGCGGTAGCAGCAGTGTCACGCAGTCCGCCGCGTGGATCAAAGGATCTATGGTTTTCCCTCGAGTCTTTCCCACGAGGCTTTCCCACGAGGCTTTCCCACAGGGCTGTCCCACGTGCACACGTGGTGGGAGTCGATCCTCGGCTTGAACGTCAAGGCAGTGCAGGGAAAACAGGTTCCTTTGGAATGGACTGACACATCTGGGGGACTCTTGGAATGGTGTCACGACCCTGGAGTTCCTCTCGCCTTTCCTGTGGAGAGCACCTCCTCTTGAGATGCGACAGGAACGCCGGGAATTCTTTCCCTACGAAACAGGGAAAGGATCCCTCATCTCGAGCTAGGAGGCGGAAACGGGGCTCCTTTGGATGTGTGCGGGACCCCACGTGCTTCCTCTCGAGTGGAGACGGGTATGTCGGGGAACTTCTTGAGTTGCAGCAAGGGTGTGAAGGACCCTTTGGAAGTTCCAGTGGTTAGATGTGATTGGCCTCGAGAAGCCTCAGCGGAAATGGGCCTCATCTCCCCTGGAGGGCAAAACCTCCTGGATTTTCTCGAGTTGCGGCAGGTGCTATCGACTTACGACGGGAACCTCAGGGACCCGCTCTGGTGGCCTCAGGAAAGGCCAGTTCCCATGCGAGTTCCTCAGGGGCCTCTCGGGATTCCTCTCCCGTCGATGCCGGGGCCTAAGACCTTGTGTGGAGTCGGGGCCGGAACCTGAGGATTCCTCTCCAGTGCTGACATGGATCTTGGGGTACTTCTGGAGTCTCCCCAGGGGAGTCAGTCCTCGTCTCGAATGCGGGCATGCACTTGCGCTTTCCTCCAGAGCGGTAGCAGCAGTGTCACGCAGTCCGCCGCGTGGATCAAAGGATCTATGGTTTTCCCTCGAGTCTTTCCCACGAGGCTTTCCCACGAGGCTTTCCCACAGGGCTGTCCCACGTGCACACGTGGTGGGAGTCGATCCTCGGCTTGAACGTCAAGGCAGTGCAGGGAAAACAGGTTCCTCTGGAATGGACTGACACATCTGGGGGACTCTTGGAATGGTGGCACGACCCTGGAGTTCCTCTCGTCTTTCCTGTGGAGAGCGCCTCCTCTTGAGATGCGACGGGAACGCCGGGAATTCTTTCCCTACCAAAAAGGGAAGGATCCCTCATCTCGAGCTAGGAGGCGGAAACGGGGCTCCCCTGGATGTGTGAGGGATCCCACGTGCTTCCTCTCGAGTGGAGACGGGTATGTCGGGGAACTTCTTGAGTTGCAGCAATGGTGTGAAGGACCCTTTGGAAGTTCCAGTGGTTAAATATGATTGGCCTCGAGAAGCCTCAGCAGAAATGGGCCTCATCTCGCCTGGAGGGCAAAACCTCCTGGATTTTCTCGAGTTGCGGCAGGTGCTCTCGACTTACGACGGGGACCTCAGGGACCCGCTCTGGTGGCCTCAGGAAAGGCCAGGCCCCATGCGAGTTCCTCGGGGGCCTCTCGGGATTCCTCTCCCGTCGATGCCGGGGCCTAAGACCTTGTGTGGAGACGGGGCCGGAATCTGAGGATTCCTCTCCAGTGCTGACATGGCTCTTGGGGTACGTCTGGAGTCTCCGCAGGGGAGTCAGTCCTCGTCTCGAATGCGGGCATGCACTTGCGCTTTCCTCCAGAGCGGTAGCAGCAGTGTCACGCAGTCCGCCGCGTGGATCAAAGGATCTATGGTTTTCCCTCGAGTCTTTCCCACGAGGCTTTCCCACGAGGCTTTCCCACAGGGCTGTCCCACGTGCACACGTGGTGGGAGTCGATCCTCGGCTTGAACGTCAAGGCAGTGCAGGGAAAACAGGTTCCTCTGGAATGGACTGACACATCTGGGGGACTCTTGGAATGGTGGCACGACCCTGGAGTTCCTCTCGCCTTTCCTGTGGAGAGCGCCTCCTCTTGAGATGCGACGGGAACGCCGGGAATTCTTTCCCTACGAAACAGGGAAAGGATCCCTCATCTCGAGCTAGGAGGCGGAAACGGGGCTCCCCTGGATGTGTGCGGGACCCACGTGCTTCCTCTCGAGTGGAGACGGGTATGTCGGGGAACTTCTTGAGTTGCAGCAAGGGTGTGAAGGACCCTTTGGAAGTTCCAGTGGTTAGATGTGATTGGCCTCGAGAAGCCTCAGCGGAAATGGGCCTCATCTCCCCTGGAGGGCAAAACCTCCTGGATTTTCTCGAGTTGCGGCAGGTGCTATCGACTTACGACGGGGACCTCAGGGACCCGCTCTGGTGGCCTCAGGAAAGGCCAGTTCCCATGCGAGTTCCTCAGGGGCCTCTCGGGATTCCTCTCCCGTCGATGCCGGGGCCTAAGACCTTGTGTGGAGTCGGGGCCGGAATCTGAGGATTCCTCTCCAGTGCTGACATGGATCTTGGGGTACGTCTGTAGTCTCCCCAGGGGAGTCAGTCCTCGTCTCGAATGCGGGCATGCATTGCGCTTTCCTCCAGATCGGTAGCAGCAGTGTCACGCAGTTCGCCGCGTGGATCAAAGGATCTATGGTTTTCCCTCGAGTCTTTCCCACGAGGCTTTCCCACGAGGCTTCCCCACAGGGCTGTCCCACGTGCACACGTGGTGGGAGTCGATCCTCGGCTTGAACGTCAAGGCAGTGCAGGGAAAACAGGTTCCTCTGGAATGGACTGACACATCTGGGGGATTCTTGGAATGGTGTCACGACCCTGGAGTTCCTCTCGCCTTTCCTGTGGAGAGCGCCTCCTCTTGAGATGCGACGGGAACGCCGGGAATTCTTTCCCTACGAAACAGGGAAAGGATCCCTCATCTCGAGCTAGGAGGCGGAAACGGGGCTCCCCTGGATGTGTGCGGGACCCCACGTGCTTCCTCTCGAGTGGAGACGGGTATGTCGGGGAACTTCTTGAGTTGCAGCAAGGGTGTGAAGGACCCTTTGGAAGTTCCAGTGGTTAGATGTGATTGGCCTCGAGAAGCCTCAGCGGAAATGGGCCTCATCTTGCCTGGAGGGCAAAACCTCCTGGATTTTCTCGAGTTGCGGCAGGTGCTCTCGACTTACGACGGGGACCTCAGGGACCCGCTCTGGTGGCCTCAGGAAAGGCCAGTCCCCTTGCGAGTTCCTCGGGGGCGTCTCGGGATTTCTCTCCCGTTGATGCCGGGGCCTAAGACCTTGTGTGGAGTCGGGGCCTGAACCTGAGGATTCCTCTCCAGTGCTGACATGGATCTTGGGGTACGTCTGGAGTCTCCCCAGGGGAGTCAGTCCTCGTCTCGAATGCGGGCATGCACTTGC
Source organism: Ovis canadensis (assembly GCF_042477335.2). Classification (NCBI taxonomy): domain Eukaryota; kingdom Metazoa; phylum Chordata; class Mammalia; order Artiodactyla; family Bovidae; genus Ovis; species Ovis canadensis. The sequence goes on from NC_091254.1 coordinate 10,011,925, forward strand.
GCTTTCCTCCAGAGCGGTAGCAGCAGTGTCACGCAGTCCGCCGCGTGGATCAAAGGATCTATGGTTTTCCCTCGAGTCTTTCCCACGAGGCTTTCCCACGAGGCTTTCCCACAGGGCTGTCCCACGTGCACACGTGGTGGGAGTCGATCCTCGGCTTGAACGTCAAGGCAGTTCAGGGAAAACAAGTTCCTCTGGAATGGACTGACACATCTAGGGGACTCTTGGAATGGTGGCACGACCCTTCAGTTCCTCTCGCCTTTCCTGTGGAGAGCGCCTCCTCTTGAGATGCGACGGGAACGCCGGGAATTCTTTCCCTACGAAACAGGGAAAGGATCCATCATCTCGAGCTAGGAGGCGGAAACGGGGCTCCCCTGGATGTGTGCGGGACACCACGTGCTTCCTCTCGAGTGCAGACGGGTATGTCGGGGAACTTCTTGAGTTGCAGCAAGGGTGTGAAGGACCCTTTGGAAGTTCCAGTGGTTAGACGTGATTAGCCTCGAGAAGCCTCAGCGGAAATGGGCCTCATCTCGCCTGGAGGGCAAAACCTCCTGGATTTTCTCGAGTTGCGGCAGGTGCTCTCGACTTACGACGGGGACCTCAGGGACCCGCTCTGGTGGCCTCAGGAAAGGCCAGTCCCCATGCGAGTTCCTCGGGGGCGTCTCGGGATTCCTCTCCCGTCGATGCCGGGGCCTAAGACCTTGTGTGGAGTCGGGGCCGGAACCTGAGGATTCCTCTCCAGTGCTGACATGGATCTTGGGGTACGTCTGGAGTCTCCCCAGGGGAGTCAGTCCTCATCTCGAATGCGGGCATGCACTTGCGCTTTCCTCCCGAGCAGTAGCAGCAGTGTCACGCAGTCCGCCGCGTGGATCAAAGGATCTATGTTTTTCCCTCGAGTCTTTCCCACGAGGCTTTCCCACGAGGTTTTCCCACAGGGCTGTCCCAAGTGCACACGTGGTGGGAGTCGATCCTCGGCTTGCACGTCAAGGCAGTGCAGGGAAAACAGGTTCCTCGGGAATGGACTGACACATCTGGGGGACTCTTAGAATGCTGTCACGACCCTGGAGTTCCTCTCGTCTTTCCTGTGGAGAGCGCCTCCTCTTGAGATGCGACGGGAACGCCGGGAATTCTTTCCCTACGAAAAAGGGAAGGATCCCTCATCTCGAGCTAGGAGGCGGAAACGGGGCTCCCCTGGATGTGTGAGGGATCCCACGTGCTTCCTCTCGAGTGGAGACGGGTATGTCGGGGAACTTCTTGAGTTGCAGCAATGGTGTGAAGGACCCTTTGGAAGTTCCAGTGGTTAGATATGATTGGCCTCGAGAAGCCTCAGCAGAAATGGGCCTCATCTCGCCTGGAGGGCAAAACCTCCTGGATTTTCTCGAGTTGTGGCAGGTGCTCTCGACTTACGACGGGGACCTCAGGGACCCGCTCTGGTGGCCTAAGGAAAGGCCAGTCCCCATGCGAGTTCCTCGGGGGCATCTCGGGATTCCTCTCCCGTCGATGCCGGGGCCTAAGACCTTGTGTGGAGTCGGGGCCGGAACCTCAGGATTCCTCTCCAGTGCTGACATGGATCTTGGGGTACTTCTGGAGTCTCCCCAGGGGAGTCAGTCTTCGTCTCGTTTGCGGGCATGCATTGCGCTTTCCTCCAGAGCGGTAGCAGCAGTGTCACGCATTCCCCGCGTGGATCAAAGGATCTATGGTTTTCCCTCGAGTCTTTCCCACGAGGCTTTCCCACGAGGCTTTCCCACAGGGCTGTCCCACGTGCACACGTGGTGGGAGTCGATCCTCGGCTTGAACGTCAAGTGCAGGGAAAACAGGTTCCTCTGGAATGGACTGACACATCTGGGGGACTCTTGGAATGGTGGCACGACCCTGGAGTTCCTCTCGCCTTTCCTGTGGAGAGCGCCTCCTCTTGAGATGCGACGGGAACGCCGGGAATTCTTTCCCTACGAAACAGGGAAAGGATCCCTCATCTCGAGCTAGGAGGCGGAAACGGGGCTCCCCTGGATGTGTGCGGGACCCACGTGCTTCCTCTCGAGTGGAGACGGGTATGTCGGGGAACTTCTTGAGTTGCAGCAAGGGTGTGAAGGACCCTTTGGAAGTTCCAGTGGTTAGATGTGATTGGCCTCGAGAAGCCTCAGCGGAAATGGGCCTCATCTCGCCTGGAGGGCAAAACCTCCTGGAGTTTCTCGAGTTGCGGCAGGTGCTCTCGACTTACGACGGGGACCTCAGGGAACCGCTGTGGTGGCCTCAGGAAAGGCCATTCCCCATGCGAGTTCCTCGGGGGTGTCTCGGGATTCCTCTCCCGTCGATGCCGGGGCCTAAGACCTTGTGTGGAGTCGGGGCCGGAACCTCAGGATTCCTCTCCAGTGCTGACATGGATCTTGGGGTACTTCTGGAGTCTCCCCAGGGGAGTCAGTCTTCGTCTCGTTTGCGGGCATGCATTGCGCTTTCCTCCAGAGCGGTAGCAGCAGTGTCACGCAGTCCGCCGCGTGGATCAAAGGATCTATGGTTTTCCCTCGAGTCTTTCCCACGAGGCTTTCCCACGAGGCTTTCCCACAGGGCTGTCCCACGTGCACACGTGGTGGGAGTCGATCCTCGGCTTGCACGTCAAGGCAGTGCAGGGAAAACAGGTTCCTCGGGAATGGACTGACACATCTGGGGGACTCTTAGAATGCTGTCACGACCCTGGAGTTCCTCTCGTCTTTCCTGTGGAGAGCGCCTCCTCTTGAGATGCGACGGGAACGCCGGGAATTCTTTCCCTACGAAAAAGGGAAGGATCCCTCATCTCGAGCTAGGAGGCGGAAACGGGGCTCCCCTGGATGTGTGAGGGATCCCACGTGCTTCCTCTCGAGTGGAGACGGGTATGTCGGGGAACTTCTTGAGTTGCAGCAATGGTGTGAAGGACCCTTTGGAAGTTCCAGTGGTTAGATATGATTGGCCTCGAGAAGCCTCAGCAGAAATGGGCCTCATCTCGCCTGGAGGGCAAAACCTCCTGGATTTTCTCGAGTTGCGGCAGGTGCTCTCGACTTACGACGGGGACCTCAGGGACCCGCTCTGGTGGCCTCAGGAAAGGCCAGTCCCCATGCGAGTTCCTCGGGGGCGTCTCGGGATTCCTCTCCCGTCGATGCCGGGGCCTAAGACCTTGTGTGGAGTCGGGGCCGGAACCTCAGGATTCCTCTCCAGTGCTGACATGGATCTTGGGGTACTTCTGGAGTCTCCCCAGGGGAGTCAGTCTTCGTCTCGTTTGCGGGCATGCATTGCGCTTTCCTCCAGAGCGGTAGCAGCAGTGTCACGCATTCCCCGCGTGGATCAAAGGATCTATGGTTTTCCCTCGAGTCTTTCCCACGAGGCTTTCCCACGAGGCTTTCCCACAGGGCTGTCCCACGTGCACACGTGGTGGGAGTCGATCCTCGGCTTGAACGTCAAGTGCAGGGAAAACAGGTTCCTCTGGAATGGACTGACACATCTGGGGGACTCTTGGAATGGTGGCACGACCCTGGAGTTCCTCTCGCCTTTCCTGTGGAGAGCGCCTCCTCTTGAGATGCGACGGGAACGCCGGGAATTCTTTCCCTACGAAACAGGGAAAGGATCCCTCATCTCGAGCTAGGAGGCGGAAACGGGGCTCCCCTGGATGTTTGCGGGACACCACGTGCTTCCTCTCGAGTGGAGACGGGTGTGTCGGGGAACTTCTTGAGTTGCAGCAAGGGTGTGAAGGACCCTTTGGAAGTTCCAGTGGTTAGACATGATTAGCCTCGAGAAGCCCCAGCGGAAATGGGCCTCATCTCGCCTGGAGGGCAAAACCTCCTGGATTTTCTCGAGTTGCGGCAGGTGCTCTCGACTTACGACGGGGACCTCAGGGACCCGCTCTGGTGGCCTCAGGAAAGGCCAGTCCCCATGCGAGTTCCTCGGGGGCCTCTCGGGATTCCTCTCCCGTCGATGCCGGGGCCTAAGACCTTGTGTGGAGTCGGGGCCGGAACCTGAGGATTCCTCTCCAGTGCTGACATGGATCTTGGGGTACGTCTGGAGTCTCCCCAGGGGAGTCAGTCCTCGTCTCGAATGCGGGCATGCACTTGCGCTTTCCTCCAGAGCGGTAGCAGCAGTGTCACGCAGTCCGCCGCGTGGATCAAAGGATCTATGGTTTTCCCTCGAGTCTTTCCCACGAGGCTTTCCCACGAGGCTTTCCCACAGGGCTGTCCCACGTGCACACGTGGTGGGAGTCGATCCTCGACTTGCATGTCAAGGCAGTGCAGGGAAAACAGGTTCCTCTGGAATGGACTGACACATCTGGGGGACTCTTGGAATGGTGTCACGACCCTGGAGTTCCTCTCGCCTTTCCTGTGGAGAGCGCCTCCTCTTGAGATGCGACTGGAAGGTCGGGAATTCTTTCCCTACGAAAAAGGGAAGGATCCCTCATCTCGAGCTAGGAGGCGGAAACGGGGCTCCCCTGGATGTGTGAGGGACCCCACGTGCTTCCTCTCGAGTGGAGACGGGTATGTCGGGGAACTTCTTGAGTTGCAGCAATGGTGTGAAGGACCCTTTGGAAGTTCCAGTGGTTAGATGTGATTGGCCTCCAGAAGCCTCAGCAGAAATGGGCCTCATCTCGCCTGGAGGGCAAAACCTCCTGGATTTTCTCGAGTTGCGGCAGGTGCTCTCGACTTACGACGGGGACCTCAGGGACCCGCTCTGGTGGCCTCAGGAAAGGCCAGTCCCCATGCGAGTTCCTTTGGGGATTCCTCTCCCGTCGATGCCGGGGCCTAAGACCTTGTGTGAAGTCGGGGCCGGAACCTGAGGATACCTCTCCAGTGCTCACATGGTTCTTGGGGTACTTCTGGAGTCTCCCCAGGGGAGTCAGTCCTCGTCTCGAATGCGGGCATGCACTTGCGCTTTCCTCCAGAGCGGTAGCAGCAGTGTCACGCAGTCCGCCGCGTGGATCAAAGGATCTATGGTTTTCCCTCGAGTCTTTCCCACGAGGCTTTCCCACGAGGCTTTCCCACAGGGCTGTCCCACGTGCACACGTGGTGCGAGTCGAACCTCGGCTTGAACGTCAAGGCAGTGCAGGGAAAACAGGTTCCTCTGGAATGGACTGACACATCTGGGGGACTCTTGGAATGGTGTCACGACCCTGGAGTTCCTCTCGCCTTTCCTGTGGAGAGCGCCTCCTCTTGAGATGCGACGGGAACGCCGGGAATTCTTTCCCTACGAAACAGGGAAAGGATCCCTCATCTCGAGCTAGGAGGCGGAAACGGGGCTCCCCTGGATGTGTGCGGGACACCACGTGCTTCCTCTCGAGTGCAGACGGGTATGTCGGGGAACTTCTTGAGTTGCAGCAAGGGTGTGAAGGACCCTTTGGAAGTTCCAGTGGTTTGATGTGATTGGCCTCGAGAAGCCTCAGCGGAAATGGGCCTCATCTCGCCTGGAGGGCAAAACCTCCTGGATTTTCTCGAGTTGCGGCAGGTGCTCTCGACTTACGATGGGGACCTCATGGAACCGCTCTGGTGGCCTCAGGAAAGGCCAGTCCCCATGCGAGTTCCTCGGGGGCCTCTCGGGATTCCTCTCCCGTCGATGCAGGGGCCTAAGACCTTGTGTGGAGTCGGGGCCGGAACCTGAGGATTCCTCTCCAGGGCTGACATGGATCTTGGGGTACTTCTGGAGTCTCCCCAGGGGAGTCAGTCCTCGTCTCGAATGCGGGCCTGCATTGCGCTTTCCTCCAGAGCGGTAGCAGCAGTGTCACACAGTCCGCTGCGTGGATCAAAGGATCTATGGTTTTCCCTCGAGTCTTTCCCACGAGGTTTTCAAACGAGGCTTTCCCACAGGGCTGTCCCACGTGCACACGTAGTGGGAGTCGATCCTCGGCTTGAACGTCAAGGCAGTGCAGGGAAAACAGGTTCCTCTGGAATGGACTGACTCATCTTTGGGACTCTTGGAATGGTGGCATGACCCTGGAGTTCCTCTCGCCTTTCCTGTGGAGAGCGCCTCCTCTTGAGATGGGGCGCGAACGCCGGGACTTCTTTCCCTACGAATCAGGGAAAGGATCCCTCATCTCGAGCTAGGAGGCGGAAACGGGGCTCCCCTGGATGTGTGCGGGACACCACGTGCTTCCTCTCGAGTGCAGACGGGTATGTCGGGGAACTTCTTGAGTTGCAGCAATGGTGTGAAGGACCCTTTGGAAGTTCCAGTGGTTAGATGTGATTGGCATCGAGAAGCCTCAGCGGAAATGGGCCTCATCTCGCCTGGAGGGCAAAACTTCCTGGATTTTCTCGAGTTGCGGCAGGTGCTCTCGACTTACGACGGGGACCTCAGGGACCCGCTCTGGTGGCCTCAGGAAAGGCCAGTCCCCATGCGAGTTTCTCGGGGGCCTCTCGGGATTCCTCTCCCGTCGATGCCGGGGCCTAAGACCTTGTGTGGAGTCGGGGCCGGAACCTGAGGATTCCTCTCCAGTGCTGACATGGATCTTGGGGTACTTCTGGAGTCTCCCCAGGGGAGTCAGTCCTCGTCTCGAATGCGGGCATGCACTTGCGCTTTCCTCCAGAGCGGTAGCAGCAGTGTCACGCAGTCCGCCGCGTGTATCAAAGGATCTATGGTTTTCCCTCGAGTCTTTCCCACGAGGCTTTCCCACGAGGCTTTCCCACAGGGCTGTCCCACGTGCACACGTGGTGGGAGTCGATCCTCGGCTTGCACGTCAAGGCAGTGCAGGGAAAACAGGTTCCTCGGGAATGGACTGACACATCTGGGGGACTCTTAGAATGCTGTCACGACCCTGGAGTTCCTCTCGTCTTTCCTGTGGAGAGCGCCTCCTCTTGAGATGCGACGGGAACGCCGGGAATTCTTTCCCTACCAAAAAGGGAAGGATCCCTCATCTCGAGCTAGGAGGCGGAAACGGGGCTCCCCTGGATGTGTGAGGGATCCCACGTGCTTCCTCTCGAGTGGAGACGGGTATGTCGGGGAACTTCTTGAGTTGCAGCAATGGTGTGAAGGACCCTTTGGAAGTTCCAGTGGTTAAATATGATTGGCCTCGAGAAGCCTCAGCAGAAATGGGCCTCATCTCGCCTGGAGGGCAAAACCTCCTGGATTTTCTCGAGTTGCGGCAGGTGCTCTCGACTTACGACGGGGACCTCAGGGACCCGCTCTGGTGGCCTCAGGAAAGGCCAGGCCCCATGCGAGTTCCTCGGGGGCCTCTCGGGATTCCTCTCCCGTCGATGCCGGGGCCTAAGACCTTGTGTGGAGACGGGGCCGGAATCTGAGGATTCCTCTCCAGTGCTGACATGGCTCTTGGGGTACGTCTGGAGTCTCCGCAGGGGAGTCAGTCCTCGTCTCGAATGCGGGCATGCACTTGCGCTTTCCTCCAGAGCGGTAGCAGCAGTGTCACGCAGTCCGCCGCGTGGATCAAAGGATCTATGGTTTTCCCTCGAGTCTTTCCCACGAGGCTTTCCCACGAGGCTTTCCCACAGGGCTGTCCCACGTGCACACGTGGTGGGAGTCGATCCTCGGCTTGAACGTCAAGGCAGTGCAGGGAAAACAGGTTCCTCTGGAATGGACTGACACATCTGGGGGACTCTTGGAATGGTGGCACGACCCTGGAGTTCCTCTCGCCTTTCCTGTGGAGAGCGCCTCCTCTTGAGATGCGACGGGAACGCCGGGAATTCTTTCCCTACGAAACAGGGAAAGGATCCCTCATCTCGAGCTAGGAGGCGGAAACGGGGCTCCCCTGGATGTGTGCGGGACCCACGTGCTTCCTCTCGAGTGGAGACGGGTATGTCGGGGAACTTCTTGAGTTGCAGCAAGGGTGTGAAGGACCCTTTGGAAGTTCCAGTGGTTAGATGTGATTGGCCTCGAGAAGCCTCAGCGGAAATGGGCCTCATCTCGCCTGGAGGGCAAAACCTCCTGGATTTTCTCGAGTTGCGGCAGGTGCTTTCGACTTACGACGGGGACCTCAGGGAACCGCTCTGGTGGCCTCAGGAAAGGCCATTCCCCATGCGAGTTCCTCGGGGGCGTCTCGGGATTCCTCTCCCGTCGATACCGGGGCCTAAGACCTTGTGTGGAGTCGGGGCCGGAACCTCAGGATTCCTCTCCAGTGCT